>NC_037595.1:18932891-19616338 GCF_003073045.1 Pomacea canaliculata | reverse complement strand
GTGAAGACTTCTTAGGAGACTGAATGCGGTATGAGTTATAATCTTAGTTGGCTGAGAAGATACGGATCCTCTTAAGTGTTTTCAAACCTTCATTGTATTTATTTCGTTAAAATTTCAAACTGTAAGGCACGAGAAATTGTTTAACTTACTTTTATACTTGTTTCTCCAGTAAGTAGAATAGGCGGAAGATGAATTATTCATTGGAAAATCTTGTGACGCAGTGTGTCATGGTTGCACACTCAGAATACGAAGGGACTCTTCCTCCGCCCTGGTTGAGGCGGAGGAGGTTTTATAAATATTTCGCTTGTTCTTTCGGGATTTATCTTTATTAAATCTGTGTTTAGTTGCATACGACCAACACAATCCAGTTGTTTCGTGTTTAAATCGTCAGGGTTTTGCGGGGACCGCAATGACACTTCTGTCTCTTATTACCTCAGTTTGGTTGACATCAGGATGGCTTATTTACTTCAACAGTCCGTTCAGCATGTTCCATCTCTTCATCTACATGTCTTGTTCGCTTAACGAACGAGATTTTGTACGATAGTCTGTACACTATGCGCGTGGCTTATGCTTCCGATGCATAATCGGGTGCTATCAAATGGTGATACGCTATAAGAGCGCCCTGTGTTTCGTGTCTGTTCCACTTCATGACACAATCACTCATACGGACAGACATGGGGATATCCAAGCATTCATCGCCGTCATCCTTCAGAATTGGGTTCTCTCCTGCCTTTCCGGACGAAGTCGCCAGAGGCCGAGGGTGACCGGGAATTTCTGGCATCTGGGACTTTCTCCGTTGGGGAGAAGTAACTGACTTTGCTAGACTTTATTTTTCTCCAATTCCCTCGGTGTCAATCCTACATTGGCAACGTTTATCATCGTTTCTTAAGCAACCTCATAACTGTTTTGAAGCTGAGACTCGCTGTCAGTGGAGCAACGCACCAGCTCAATGGCAGTGAACCAACGCCAAAGCAGATGGCCGCTGACGAAGACCGATTGGTGCTCGGTTTCGATGGCGTCTACAATCGTCACGCACGACCGTTTGCGGCTTCAGATCTTAGCCTCTTGTTTGTGGACTTGACCTCGCCGGACCTTACGCTCGAGCTATGATATGTCATGCACGTCTGCAAACATGTGCTCGGTGGTAAATACCTGTGTTAACTTCTATTGTTTTATTGTAGTCGCCATCACGCGCTTTAAAGCGGGACTCAAGTCTGCGTGTTGTCCACATCAGGCTTGGGGCGTCCAGATCTGGGTCACAAAGACGGACGTCTTTACACAGTGTCAACAAACTGAAGACCAAAGTGTTAACACATTTTTCATCAATGTGTAACGAAGTCCTAGTTATCACAGCTTTAATTTGAAAGAAATACCTTTAGCTGACCGTGGTATGTGACAGCCATTCCTAGAATGTACTTGTGTATCGTGTGGCCGACTCATCCGTATACTTGGAGCCCTATGGTGCTAGACCGGGCTTTTGTCAGGAATGAGCTACAACACTGTTTTACAATGCAAAGAAACTTTTTTCAAGTTTACATAAATGTCAGTACCAGTCGAAAGTTTTCTTCTCATCCTCATTGTAACTAAGTTTTTTTATGTTATCATAGTTCTGAGTTTGTGTAGCTGTTGGGATTGTCCAGAAATTAGTACCTTAAAACAGGAACTTAACACTAGCTGAATATGCTGGTTTGATATCTTCTTTCTTTGATCCTTCTTTCCTTCATCTTTTTATCTTTTCTTTTTTTTTTTTTTTTTCTTTCGCGTCTGTCTTTTATTGCGCACAACATATATCACACAACACAACACTCAATACGACTCCGCAGCCGAAACATAGATACAGGTGTCTTTATACATTGTGAACCAGTTCTTTACAAAGAATGAACCAATCTGTACTGCTATGCACGAATAACTTTAATGTAAATTTTGCAGAGGGTCTGAGAGTACAAGCAATAACTAACAGGTGTACGACACGTAAACATATGTAATCTGACCATATTTGTCTGAATGCAGGTTATTCTTTATCTATATTTCACTGAATGACTGCTTCTAAACTTCTAAATCAGAAAGCAGTAGCAGGCCAGGAGGAATCACGCGGATCTTCAAGGTAAAACTCTTAGTGTTGTGAAACCTTCTCTCCCCTCCTATTAATTCTTTCCATTCTCTATCCCTTGTGTGCGTGTTTATATGTTTAAATTATTTGAAATTTTATTATCCTTTTTGTGTTAAAATGCCACTTTTACAAAACTCCATTGCATTGTGAATCTGTCTCATATTAATTTTTAGAGGCAGGTTTTTGCTTATAACCTTTTCGCTATTTTCTTACTGCTCGTCATTGCCCAAACAGTGGAAACTGGCCTTGTCAGCGCCGATTTTATCCATTTTGTCCTCCCTCACCTCAAAGACAGGTATCAGCTAGGGATCACTGATGTCATTTGTTTTGTCATGCGCTAATTTATCGTTTATTGATACTTATTGAAACAGGTGCAGTCAGTGAGGACCATTAGGTCATTTAAGAAGGTGAGCTTAGTAAAAAGTTTACTGATGGAGTGTTGATAATTTCACAGAATGTTTATTGACATAAAATTACAGAGCTGCTCATAATATAATGTTTGTGTTAATCAGGTCTAGGACGCCGACAGCTAATAAGAAAATTTCCCATTGAATTCTTTAGAGCGCTTCACAATAACACAAGACTCATATATAACACGTGGAGCACACAACACACAATTATTACTTTTGTAGTACATAGTCAGCGTAAAATCAACTGATTTCATCCAGGTAAGCCTTAAATTTGAATTGAACGGTCAAACCCGGGATGATAACAGCTGACGGGTAATTTGAGTTTGATGGGAAGATGACCTGTCCATGTCTTTGTATCCGTTAACAGGACTTGGAGAAGACAGTCGTTAGAAGAATATACGAAGTCAAACAGGTGCTGATGGCCAATGGAATTGTGAGGAGAGTTTACAAACTAAATCAGTTAGCATCGTAACTTATCTATTAAAGGCAATTAGTGTTATCGCTTGTGGCAAATTGCATCGTAACAATAACACTCTTGTTGTAGCACAAAGATAGTACTTGCTCATTCTGTGATATTTTGTTGCCTTTTTCAGCAAGTAACATTCCATAAAGAAGATCATGAAAGATATGAGCTATGCATCAGTATGACTTAAAATTACTAGACTACTAACAAAGTATTATAAAACCTCGGAGGTATATATCACTATACACTGCCTCTGTATTTGCTTATTATTTCGAGGCCCTTTAGGTTTGTTTATATTTTGACTCTTTGTGGGGTTCTATTTCGTGTACGAGATAGAGAGAAATAACTAAGGTTGCAGGGGTGGGAGTAAGACGATTAACAGATGAAGTAACCCTGGGTTAAAATTCTAAAAGCACTGGAATGAGATCCGAGGTCAAAGTAATATGCAGCCCTATAATTGCGAACCAACCCACATGTTCTATGTAAAACAATGGACAACATATGCCCATAGATTTGCTTCCTCTAATACTTTGTTCTGAACAATGAAGCTGATGACCATTGGGACAACGGAGTTATTCTGCTTTCGAATATTGGATACAAGTATGTTATTACAGCCCAGTGATGCTAATGATGCCAAGTGTTTCTATGTAATGCCTGTGTTTTATGTATCACATATTTAAATCATTCAATTTACATTCAGAAAATGCAGAATGATCATTAAAACAAAAAAATGCATCTTCTATCTTTACATATTTGCGTGAGAGAAAGGTGTGAGTGTGCGCGCAGCTCTCGGTATGGCGTTGGTGATAGATAAGATAAGAAAGATAAGATAAGATAAGATAAGATAAGATAAGAGATAAGATAAGATAAGATAAGAATAAGATAAATAAGATAAGATAAGATAATACTTATTGATCCTAGAGGGCATTCAGTGAGCTGGATTATATAATCACACAGGAAAGTTGTGTTGCAGTCAATCATACAGCTCGATTTAAAGTCTACATGATGTGCACCATCACATTCATAATCATCAAAAAGTCTGACGGTGAAGCACAAAAGACAGGCGCAAGCGGTTTGTCCTGCATGCAGGCACACTATATCGGCGACCTGATGGAGCCTGGACAAGTTCACCCAACAGAGCATGCCTGTCATCACGAAGGATGTTTATATGTGTTTGCATTTGTATTTTTTAAGTCAAAAAGCTCGTCACTAACTAAAATAAGTTCAAACACGAATGCACCAACGAAATAGCTTGTATTAAATAACTCCCGTTAACTCATTATAAATCACACTAATTAAATAATTCACTCATCAATTTTCTTCAATTATCATAGCTTTTAATAAGGAAGCTATGCGTGTGATATCAAGTTCATTCTTCGCTGTAAAATGATTCATAAATTCACCCTCCTGTGGTGCCACAGGTGCAGAGTGCAAAAAGTCTCTGCAAACACCATTTATACAGTAAACCAAGATGTTTAATTGAAAATAAAATAATGCCATCTTCTGTATTGAAGCAGTACGATATTCGCTAGTTACAGCGGATTCTGTAGTAACATAGCCTAATTAAAGGAGATAATGTTTGTCGATTTGTCGCAACCAAAGTTCGGACAGCAATCGCCAGAAGCTTGTGGAGGTATTGCTATTCACGAATGGTGTGTTCAGATTTGTAAGATTCTTTTAGGAAAATAGTAAACGTTCTCTACAGTTATGATCATCGACATCTTCGTCTTTATCATCATACCAGTCACAACCAGAAGCGTTTATCATTACTTAGAAATTACTTTTAGAAGCCTAATTCCAATTATTGTTTAATTATTATGATCGGACACGTTTTCGTTTAGTTAGCCATCCATCGCAGTAGTTAAGAAAAGGACATTTAAATATTTCCTCTTAAAGCTTCTTTATTTTTAAAAAAAAACACCACGAAAACCCTACAAAAGTTCATTGAAAGCAGTGACCTTTGCTTTTGAGAAATTTAAAGTTAGTTATTTTTAAGAAAGATATTATGTGGTAATCACTGTACGACATTGTTAAGATACATTTTCCACCAGATATATCTTTGAGTTAGACAAAATTCCCAGAAGGCATGCATACAACAAACCAGATAGTTTTACATTTTAATCAAGCGCACCCTTATTCACAAGGAGAGAAAAAGAAACTGATTTCAAATTAATTTATTTTTTCTCAATGTTTACTTGACACGTTACTCTGCACTTGGAATATTCAAAAGCTGGGTTTGGATACAAGGAATGGAGAAGGATGAAGAGATGTTACATGAGCAAATGAGGAGTGGGACGAACTGTGAGCAACCACATCGAATCTTTTTAATGACACACGGGGCTGGATTCCAGCAGGTGACAGAGGACTTGAGACCCTAGAACAAACACCGACGTAGGATAAACAAAAAACTTATAAGACGGAAATTCTTTAAGAACCTGAAAAAAAGACAGAAACCGTGTAATAATTATTAGTAAGCAAACAAATAAAAAATAAAATTATTCGTCTTCAAGAAGTCCATTGAGGTATAGAAACTGTCCTAAATATTAAGAAAATTCATGTATTGAAAAATGCATCTATGTAAACGTCAGTTACAAAATTCTTAATAAAACACTCGTTAAAAATACGATAATTGTTTGGAAATAATATATATTTTGTTAATTATTTTCCCAACATGATTCAATCTACTAACCAAAATACCATATTGTTTAGGTAAGCGAAGAGATGAGCAAAGGAACACAGTGTAGGTTAGATCAATATCAGCTTACTTAATGATGTATTTTTGTTGATAATGTCAGCAGCTCTAATCGATACTTCAGTTTTAGTTATAACCCCGGTTGTACCCGGAGGAATCATAAAGAAATTCTTCAGTCAAGGTTCTGGGAGCTTGCTTTCAAGAAGAAAGATAGAAAAATGTGAACATGCTGTGTGGACATGGATTGAAACTTTTCTGCATCTCGGGGATGAGGTTTGTAGTGAAGACTACAAGAGTGATTGGAAATAGGAGCATAAACATTTCAAAGAATTCGGAGGAGAATGAACATGTTTTTAACAAACACAAGCAGAACTCTAGTTTGTTCTTGAAGTTTCAGTAAAATCCCTTCTGTCTTTCTTGTTCTGTGGGAATAAGATCTGAAGAAGAGAATTGGGAATTTTATATTTTTTCATGCTTAGATTAAAGAAAGTAGAGAAGAGATGAAGCAGAATGAAGATATGTTAGCGAACGCAACCGAAGAGAGTCGTTTCTAAACCAAACACGAGCTCAGACATACGCAGACAATGTAGTAAGCAGAGAAATATATACAGCATTTCGCTTGATATTTTGTAGGATTTCTCGCTCTCGTTCTCGCTTATTCTCGGCATCTCCACCAACGTGGTCAACTGTCTGGTGTTCCAGCGCCAAGGACATTGGGGACCGCCGATGAACCTCTGCCTCTTCTGCTTGGCCCTTGCAGACTTAGGCTTGTTGTTTTTTGTTTGTCTTCCTTCAGCTTGGTGACATCTTCTGCGATCTGGGTTTGTTCGGTGTTACTGAAGAACACTACTTCAAGACATCTCTTTATTTCCTGGGTATAGTCTACGCTTTCAGGAACCACATCCGGTTGCCTACAAATGGTCATCGCAGTCGGAGCGCTGTGTTTTGCGTCCTGTTCCCGCTTCGCGCGCGTGTCCTCTCGACCGAACCATGGGCATCATCCTGGGTCCATCGCGGTGACCTGCAGGTCGGCTTCTCACCTGCCCTTCAGACACCAGCTCGTCAGGCTCGGGACATGGACGGGAAGGTGGGTGTGGTATTCTCGGTCTGTCAGCAGCGTGGGCCGCCAACCAGAAGCTTGTTTGACATTATTTTCTCTCACATATCAGCGTACATCCTGCCTCGTTGAGTCATCCTTTTCACGTCGTTTCCATAGCAACACTCGTGACGGTAGTGAAGCTGCGGGTGGCGCATGGCGTGGAGAGAAAAGACCAGCTCTGCCGGAACAACCAACGACAGCCAGATGGCGCTTACCAGACCCTGGTTTTGTCTCGTGTGTGTTACATTGTTACCACGTTGCCCCTTGTTGGCTCTAAGCTGGTCAGTGTCGTGTCATCGGATTTCTCTGTCTTGGGTAGATACCTCATGCTGTACAACCTTATCACATATGTGGCCAACGTGTTTCCGCTGATCAACAGCTTTGTCCATTTCTTCGTTTACTATTTTCGGTCTTCACGATTCAGACGGGAGCTGACACTCTTGTGTTTAAAATTGAAAACAAGGCGAAAGATTCTATCCAATCGGACAAATGTTGGATTCAAGAAATGAGTAACATTTTCTTATCCTTGAATACTATCTAATGCGCAATTTTTACAAAAATAGTTTCAATGTACATTGTCTCATGTTTGCAATAAATATGGAATGCTATAGCTGTTGCAGGTTAATCACCATACCATCTAAACTCAATGGGGTGGTTTTTACCTTTTGTTTTTTAAAACTGTTAGAGTAATGGCCGTAGTAGCTGTGTAAGTGAGACGGTAATGCAGCAGTGATGCATAAATGTTTAGTGAATCTAAAAAAAAATGTCTTTCGTTCAGGGTTCAGTCTGGCAATGCAATCATAGACGTAAGAGAACATCGATGCTGTAGAAAGAAAAAACTACTTAATGTAGAAGGACGGCTGCTAGGAGTGGAGCAACAGTGAGGTAAGTTTACTGGTTATCAGTCGTCCGAACGAGTGTAATGTAGCTTATATGCATGAGTAGCTCTAGATGTCACAACAGATCAGTGGCCAGAAGAGGACTAAACATCGTAGAAGCTCTTTCCACAATTTAGTATTACTTGTTCAATCTATGCTGTCCATCAGGGCATGTTCTCGTCCATCTTCGGGTTCTTTTGTATCCCGGCATCAGCCGCATTGGGCCGAATGTTTGCTTTTCGTTTCTCTTACATAGAAAATAATTTATTTACTGATCTACTCTTGTTTGTTCTTCCTCATTCTCACAGCTATGTTTGTTTGAATGGATAAAACATTAAGGGTAACATAGCTTTATATACGTCTGCAAAATTGATAAAAAGGACGATAACTCTATCAAATAATTGCACAGGCAAAATGGCAACAACGGTAAAATATGTTCTAGTGAGCTCTGGTTAAACATGTGATAAAAGTGTATTGGTTGTGATTTTATCGTCTAATGAAGTTAAATTAGTTCCTCTCTTAATCTCATCAGCACATAGGAACTCAGTTTACTGGTCAGGCAGGGAGAGGTAAACAACCAGAGATATCTGACCAGGCGATTCCCTGAGTCGTGCAGATGTCCACGTGGCGTGAATTCTATAGTCATCTTCAGGAAAGCCTCGCGGGAACATCCCCAGCTTGAAAGGGAACATCCTCTGTTCTCATGCACTGTTTTTATGCCAAAGATGTTTGCCCCTTGGAGCTTCTACGACCTCGGAAAACTATCTGCTCAAGGGAAGTAAGTTGTTATGCGTCATTATTTGGTTACGTCCCTTTGCTTGTAAGCCTTACAATCAACCGGTGTGCTTGAAATAGCACTTCGACATCATGCTTCTGACGGCTAGTCTGATAGTAAGCAACGAGTGATATAGGAAGATGAAAGATGGTTTAGAGAAATCAAGTTTTATCTCCAGGTCGTCCATATGTCAGCCCAGAATCGGAGGTAATTCTAAATCGGCGACAGCTTATTCTGCATTTATAATATTATTATATTGCATAGCATAGCATACAATTATAATATTATACGCAGTTTTGTAATAAAAAGATGTAAAATACTGCATTTCTAAGGAATTGTGCTTGTTTGTCCTATGAGATTGTGTTTAAATTACATTTTTATGAAGTAAATATTTTAGCAAGAAGTAAGGAAAAAACAAGTTAACAAGATAAATAAAGCCAACCAACGAAAAAGGAATCAGATTACTAAAAATACATAAAACTTGAGTGCATTTTTTCATTTCCTGTTGTTATTCTGTAATCATTTGTTGGTATTATTTAATTCTGGTTGTTACTTGATGCATTTGCACCTCGAATCATTCACCTGCAAGCACCACGTGACCTTACACGAACCATCGATGCTCGTCACCTTATCAGCCTCTTGAATGGCACTCCTGCGAGTAAAGCTACCCCCAGAATTGTAAAAACTCGTAAGATACAAATATCTATTGAATTATTTCAATGGTATCCAGAAATAAAACGCTGTGTAAACACTGTCTCGAATTTCTTATCCTGGGGCTGTTAAAGGTCTACAGCAGTCCAACTTTTGCTGGTGAGATGCCTTTTAGGGCGTAGTTAGGGATTATTTCAGTACAAGATAATATATCCTGAAATCTTGGCAAATTAACCCACCTGATTTTAAAGTACAGGACGAAATATATCATTATGCACAGAAATATGGCTAAATATTGTGACATTTTGTAGACTGAGACAAGGGGAAGCTGCAGTCAGATGTTGATTAGTGGTCTTCCCAGACACATGTGACCTCATGGGGGGGACCTGGTGAGGTATGAAGGTTTGTTCAGGCTTCTTTAGTTAGTCCCCATACTGCCAGCTGTTTCCACTCTGTTGGGAAGGAACTCTTTAAGGTCCCCAAAAGTAATTTTGAATCTTTTGGAGACTGTTCCTACAGTTTCACCAAGTCTCACCAAGAGAAAGGAGGGACTCGGATAACTAGTAACTAACGCTTCATGTTTAAGTCAGTTATGCAATACAAAAATAAAAAAAAAACTTGTTCTCTTACAGGCCTTTAAACACCTTTCACACGCGCAATTTCTTTGTTTTCACGAAAATGTCAGCTCCACTCCAGCAAAAGAGAAA
Organism: Pomacea canaliculata; assembly: GCF_003073045.1. Taxonomy (NCBI): domain Eukaryota; kingdom Metazoa; phylum Mollusca; class Gastropoda; order Architaenioglossa; family Ampullariidae; genus Pomacea; species Pomacea canaliculata. The sequence continues at coordinate 19,606,553 of NC_037595.1, read as the reverse complement.
GCGCCTGGAATATGAGTACACCTCCCTCAAGGGGAACATGGATTTTTCTCAACTCTTTGAACAGCGCCTACCGATGGAAAAGATAAACTGTGCACACCCCCAATAAATCATTCCTAACTCGTCACGAAATGGTTGAGCCAGGAGATGTCCCACCTTACTCTCTCCTGTTAACACATTGTTACCAACAAACGTGGTCATCTTGGCGATAAACTAAAGTAGGACCAATTTTAAATTACTACAAGACCTGCAGTCTAAAGTTTCTGCAAGATGTAGCTTGGGACAAGTTGCTAACATGGAAATGTTATATCTTACTGCTCCATGGGTCAGTAACATGAACTGTCGAATCTTATATGTTCCCGCTTATTTCATCATATTAAAAAAAATTAACCAGTACCATCATGCATAAAAGAATGCTACATAACAAAGATCAATGATAAAGAGAAGACTTTTAAAGTCATTCTTACAGAGTTCGAATTACAAGAGTGTCCTGCACTCGAAATTAGGAGAGACATGACATTCTCATTATCTTCAGTTAATGCTGAAACTACAGAGGGGAAAATATCTCTAAAACACAAGTTAAACAGATTTTGTAACCGGAAATATTCCCTTACCTACTTCAACAGTTTTATGAGTGAAGGTTAATTAACAACTCCAGTACACACAAAGGAGGAATCTCCCTGCTTTATGATCCTGCCTCAAATAAAATGGAGGAGAATGTAAGGACAGAAAAAATACTGAAATAGAAACAGAAGTTAAAAAAAAATAATTTTTGAGTACATGGTCCAATGGTATTAGTTACTTTGGGTGGAAAAATAAAAGGAGTTGATTATGGTATGCAGATGTATGTACACAAACCCTGAACAGAGGCTAAACAAGTACTCAGCACGATACAATTGAATTATCGAAGATTACAAAATGAATGTCGCAGTAGCATGCACAGGGACAGTTACTGTAATTATCTAAACAAATTTTGAAACTGTTGCAAGATGTTGGAATCAATGTATTTCAGTAAATGAGACCACATTGACAGTGAGATAAAATGTGAAAATGAAACCTTGCACATCAGGCCGGTGAATTGTGTAAACACAGAAAACTAAACTGATTAGCAGGCTACACACGAGTTGGCAAGCGGAACGAAACGGTCTGTAATTCAAAGACTAGGATGGATTTCTTGTAAACAGAAAATATTCTGCAGTGACACAAAATCATCAAGACTCTTAATTTGTCATAATGCGTCTGTAGATTGTCAAAGGTAGATTAACAAAGGCATATACTGGGTAATAGTTTGGTAAACAGCGCACTAGATATTTATCTCTTCGCTTCTGTCTTTCTTTTTGTTCAAATATCAGTTGGAAGATATATTTGGAAGGTTCGTAACCTGATCGATATACAGGTGCTTATATAACCAAGAAATTTCTCTGTGTATCCGTTTCCGGTATCATTTAGAATAATAAACTGATGAACTTGATGGGGAAGATGGGGTAGGAAGCGTGTTTAAAAAAAAAGAGTGCCATCATCTATGTTAGCCTTTTCTTGGACACTCTTGTCTGCTTGTAGTGTTTGGCAACACATAAATCTTTCCAGTAATGTTGGATTAGTACTAACTTGATTTTTCGGAAAGGAGAATAATAAGTTGACGAAGACAGTAAAAAACAACAAGAAGAAAGCAGAAGTAATCACAAAACCATGAATTTCACGCTATCGACATCACTTCAGCACAACGAATCAAACTTCATTAATGGAACGATAACTCTTGAGGTTGGCAGTGGGGTCGGCGAAGATATCTACAAGACAACTCGTCTGATCTGCGTGGGGTTTATCGGACTTGTCCTTAGTCTCATCGGAGTCCCAACCAACGCAGTCACCTGCCTCGTTTTCGCTCGACAACGTCTTCGAGAGCGCATGAACCTCTGCCTCTTCTGTCTTGGTCTCGCCGACCTCCTCCTCATGTCAGTAATGTTAGGGTACAGCCTCGTCACCATATTCAGTGATCTACGTCTGTTGGGTTTCACTGAGGAGCAGTACAGTAAGGCTGTTCTGTACGCCCTCAGCTCCATCTACGCTCTGCGCGCCAATCCGGGTGCTACAACGTCGTCATCGCTGTCGAGCGCTGCATCTGCGTCATGTTGCCGCTGCACGCGGCCGCCCTCATCCGCACCAGAAGCATGGGCGTGCTGCTGGCCATCTTGCCGCTGCTGCTTCAGGCCGGCTTCCTCACCCTCCCACTCAGATTCCAACTTGTCCGAACGGAGAACATGGGCGCCGTCCAGTGGAGTCTGCTTCCTTCACGACTGTGGCTGGAAAACCAGTTTGTATTCGACCTCGTCTTGTACACCATCCTCAGTACGACTTTACCCCTCATAACATTCTTCATAATTTCTGCAGCTACTCTAATTACTGTTATTAAACTGAAAGTTTCACTAAAATTCAGAGAAAGATCATCTTCTTCGAGAAAGGATGTCATTCGACACCAGACGGCGCTGACAAAAGTTCTGGTCGTAGTATCCTTGGTTTACATCGTAACTATGCTTCCATTCGTAGGATACGTTGCCGGCCACTTATTCGTGGATCAGTTTTCTCCCTTTGGCCGTTACGCTTATCTCTACATGACCTTCAGCACAATCGTCAACGTTTGTCCTTTCATCAACTGCTCTTTCAACTTCTTCATCTACTACAGTCGCTCCACGCGCTTCAAAGAAGACCTCGGCGCTCTATGGTGGGGTCAACGAAAGGCGAAGTCTCAGCTAATTGCAAGTGTCTCCAGTGTACATAGCCGGTGGTAATTATTACTGGTAATTATTCTTGAATTAGATTCACAGAAACTAAATAAATGTTACAGTATCGTAGAGAGAACACGCAATGGACGAAAACTAGAGAAGAGAAATTAATATATTTATATCAGACAAAATAATAAAGCAACCCACATGCCACAAAGCTCGTTGTAGAATGTGAAGACGAGGGAAAAACCAGCTAGAAGACCAAGATATTATCAAGTATTTTCAGGACCCTGTTGTCGTGGTCAGACAAAAAAATGTTTTAAAAGTAGTCAAAACACACGGAAATGTTTTGAGGCTTCCAAAGTATGAAGAGAACGGGAGTTTAGAAGCAAGGACAGATCTCTAATATATTTTATTTAATTTGGTGTTTCGATGCTCACAGTTTGCATGATCGACAGAGTAGAAAAGTTGAATATTAATGTATTATATTATAATCATATACAGACAGAAAGAACATTGTGGCTAGCTTGAGTAAAAGCAGGTCACTTTTGTGACTGGAAAACCCTATCTGGCCGTCTCAGCACATGGGTACTTGATTTCTCAGGGAAGGTAAACCGCCGCGGAAGGATAGAAGAAGAACGTAGTAATCTGTCTTTCATTCGCCGTATCTTTGATACCTTGGTCAGCGTTCACAGTCCACCTAACAGATAAATGGTTTTAAAATGGAGTATCTTCTTGCTAATTGCTGGTGTGACCGTGCACCCAGCACAAGGCCAGCAAGAGGTAGGACTCTTGAACTTTGATCTTCTGACTTTATTGCCACGATAATCTCTACCTTTGGTTTTGTATCTGTTACATACGGCGCAAGAATATGTTGGTTTTTCATGGACTTCGTGGAGTTTTGCACGCAGTTCGTTAATTCTAAATACAGTATGCTCCTACTCTCGTAAAAGTTCTCATGTAACTAATGTAGAGAAGGAGTCGGAACGATTTACTCAGTTCATTAAAAAAATTTTGTAGGCACTTATTCTTGTGCAAGTTTTCATGTACTTTCAATCTAGTGAATATTGATGCTTCTTTGATACCTGATAGTTTTGCATAACGGAAAATGGTATTGAATTATTTTATCAGACGTTTCGTGTTCTTAAAAAAAATTACTTTCTTACCTAGCTGTAACCGATTCCTGTGTACGCGTATTTATATTGTAATTTCGTTATTCCAGGGGTGTACGTTTTGTGGCTTAGTGATAGAAGAAGACGAATGTGAACGGGGTGTGTACTTTAGACAATTTTCTCTTCCTGCCTGCCACTCCCTTTAAGTAGCTGATATCTACAGAACATCGATGAGGCAAGAGTTTGAACACATTCTGGTATACTGCTTCTTGGCATAATAAGTGAGGACGAATATAATCGATGATTTTTGTATCGGGTAATAATTATTCTTGCAACTGCAAAACTCCTAATATTTATTTGTTGTTGTAAGTTGAGGTTTGGGATTTACTTATATTTATTTCTGCAGTATAACTCTTGCTGTTTTCTGTTCTTTTTATTCACCCACCAGCCATCTGTGCTCTTTCTCTCGTTCTTTTGCTTGTCCTGCGATCAAAAAAAAAAGATGCTTCATCATACTGCAGACTCACTCGTGTGACCGCACACCCAAACACATATGTACGCACAAAGCATAAGTTTGAAAGCCGTTAGGTGACTTTTAATAAATATTTAATGGAAACAAGCTTCTTATCGACTTTTTACCGAACGTGTCATTTAGAGGGGATCGAAAATACTAACCACACAGCAATTATTTGTTATTGCAGCAGCTGGAGTATCTCATCAACAGAGTGAACATTGAATACTATTCCTATACAAGAGTGTAAATGTTCTGTTCTCGTATAACTTCTGGTCAAACGATGACAGTGTTCATGATCTGTTGCTGATCGGCTGCAGACTTCAACAGTACTATAAGAAATGTTTGAATTATTCGTTTTACATCATGAATACTTGGAAGATATTGTTTACTGAAGTGGCCGGGTTCGTCTTCTTTTTCGTTGTGCCATTTAAATACTCTCCCACGGAGGGCGGGTAGCAATGGAGCTAAATCGTGGCAAATACGACTAATTTCTTATGTACTTACAATCTATGCAGTTCGATGTGAGTATGAATAGCTCAGTGAAGAAAGTAAACCAATCTACACAAAGTCAAACAGAGTTGCTAGGATACTGTGGTGAGTGCTGGTGCTATCTGTAAGTGTTTGGCATTATTTTCAGCGAGGAGTCTCTTCACAGATATCAGTTATCAGGAAAGCAGTTTATTGGCAACAAGTCGTAAGAATATTATCGCGGTTCCATATTTTAACTTTCTAGATTGTTCACCAAGGTCTGAAAGCCTACACATTCGAGAGAGGCTGAGAGCTGGTCTGAGAAAACTCAGAAGTCAAACATACGCTCTTTCCTGCACTGATCCCAAAGTTAGCTTTATTAACCATGATTTTCTAGTCCTTTACTGACATTACATATTGTCTGAGATCAAGTACACTATTTCCCTTGTGTTAATTAGAGAAACGACTTACTTGTCTCACTGTCTCATCTGCAAAGCATGGCGATTAATACTAATTACCGTAAAGGATCCAAGACAAAGAACACGCAGGGTGACTGCAAAATTATAAACTTGGTCTTGTCGGCAGCACCGGATTGTTTAGCATTCCTTACTCATGCTCTTTACCCCATATGAGAAAAGTAAGAGATAGAAACCGTTATTCCTGTTCCACAGTTTCGAAAATATCGTCCCAGAACGCCGTTCTAAAAGAAAGTCGATGTCATATGCGACGATAAAACAACATTACTATCTCGTTTTAAACTCAAAATGTCCAGATATGGCAGTTAATAAACATAATATGTACCACAACAAAGAGCCTACTTCGGCTTCAAATATAGTTCAGATAATTACGTGAACAAATTAGAAAGATTTTGAGAGAAAATGTTAGGTACGGTAGACCAACGAGCGCACGTCTACACAGGTAAGTCTCCGTGTTCTCACGTTACTTCATTCCAGCACGTGCACGTGCACGTTAGTTCAAACAATATCTGTTATCATGCTCATTGACTGAATAGGACATACATTTGTTTGGACTGAATCGAACTTTGGACAAGTGCTCACATAAATTGCAGTCTGTCTTAATATTTTATGAAAGAAATCGAACACTTCCTCTATTAAAATGTTTTTAAAATGTTCTGTGATCATTCCCTTGGCATTTGATAATGTCCTCAAAAGGCATAGCAGGGGCAAGTGCTCTTCTCAGAAGGGTATTTTCGTATCATTGAATCAGCATCGGCGGAACTCGAGAATACTATCGGGAAGAACTAGTTCAACAAAAGGATTTTTCAGCCGCCTTATACAAATATAAAAATCAAACTGTGATTATCAGGTTGGATAAGGCTTCTCGAGGAAACGATAAGGTGTGTAAAGCATAAGACTTGAAGGCTTTGTTGAAAGTAATGAGAAATCTTATAAAAACCTGGCTATGTTGACTCAGTTCTTATATTATGCACTAAAAAAATAAAATTATTATAGGAATTAAAAGATCATCAGCAATATATTAAGAGAAAGTGAATGCCATGTCAACGAATATTTGTGTCTTTTATTGGAAGAAAAAATACTCACAGCAGACTCCGGGTATTTCCCCTTTTTCAAACATGTTCGATGATTCAGTACTTGTTCATCGTCTAATCAATAGTGAAGAGAGTTTATAAGACGGAACGTGGCCATTGCAGGCAAGGTATTTTATTTTTTGAGAAGAAAATAGTTTCACACAAACATGTAAGAGAGAGGCCATGATTTTTTTGTCGGCGGACTTCAGCCATCCAGTGTATGGGCACGGTGCTTTCGATAAACATATCTGATTAAAGATCAAGTTCTTCAATAAGACCGATTAGAAGAGAATGGACCAGTAAGAACCATGAACATCTCTACAGATTTGTCACTTCCTCCCAAAGGTTCAAACATCAGCAGCAGCACAACGATAACATACGGCGGCAGCATAGTTAGCGAAGATGTCTACAAAATAACTCGCCTCATCTGTGTCGGGTTCATCGGCCTCGGGCTGAGTCTTGTCGGCGTCCCCACCAACGCAGTCACGTGCCTCGTTTTCGTCCGACAACGCCTACGAGAGCGCATGAACCTCTGCCTCTTCTGTCTGGCGTTTGTTGATCTTGTGCTCATGTTGTTAAGCTTCGGTTACAGCCTCGTCACTGTGTTCAGTGATTTAGGACTTTTTGGCTTCGGCGAGGAGCAGTACAGTAAGGCTGTTCTGTACGCGCTCAGCTCCATCTACGCTCTGCGCGCCACATCCGGGTGCTACAACGTCGTCATCGCTGTCGAGCGCTGCATCTGCGTCATGTTGCCGCTGCACGCGGCCGCCCTCATCCGCACCAGAAGCATGGGCGTGCTGCTGGCCATCTTGCCGCTGCTGCTTCAGGCCGGCTTCCTCACCCTCCCGCTCAGATTCCAGATTGTCCGAACGGAGAACATGGGCGCCGTCCAGTGGCATCTGCTTCCTTCACGACTGTGGCTGGAAAACCAGTTTGTATTCGATCTCATCTTGTACACCATCCTCAGTACAACATTACCCCTCGTTACGTTTTTTGCTATTTCTGTGGCTACTTTAATTACCGTGATCAAGCTGAAAGTATCTATGAAATGGCGAAAGGAGACGACCAACTCAAACAAGGACGTCCAACGCCAGCAGACGGCGCTGACGAAAGTTCTGGTCGTAGTATCCTTGGTTTACATCGTAACTATGCTTCCCTTTGTAGGATACATCGGTGTCCACTTATTTATGGACCAGTTTTCTCCCTTTGGCCGTTACGCTTATCTTTATACGACCGTCAGCGCCATCGTCAACGTATGTCCCCTCATCAACTGTTCTTTCAACTTCTTCATCTACTTTACTCGTTCGACGCGGTTTAAAGAAGATCTCGGCGCTCTTTGTGGTGGTCAACAAAAGGCGAAGTCCCAGGTACTCCCTCCATCCGTAAAAGAATTCCTTCGTTCTGACACCTAGCAGAGAAGAAGATATTTACAAAATACAACAACTTGGTAACGACAGAAGCAAAGATGTTTAAGCTAAAGCAATTTTACTGAAGAATATACAGCATCTGTCTAATTAAATTTATATCAAACCAGCTAAGATATAAGCCAGTTTCTTTAAAGGCTACTGATCCCAAATATCCTATGCAAATAACAGCTAATATAAAAGTGCAGGTGGGAAGGTAGGAAGAAGAAAACAAACATTGTAAACTGCAGCATAATTATCCAAAATGCAAGGAAAACAAACAACAAAAAGGAGAGAAGTGCAGTCAAGTCATGTCAAGTCGAATATGATCCACGCTTGTGAAAGAGTCGAGGACAGCAGGTACCAAAGGAAACACAGTACAAAGGAAGAAAAACATCCAACGGCAGCTAAGTATTTATAGATTGACTATTTCTTATATACTAATAATCTCATGTTGGAAAGTAGTGAAATATTCGGTACACGGATGTCAAAATATTAAATTATAACAATGGGTATTATTTCCTACCTTGTTTTTTGAACGACTGGAAACTGTAGTTTGTTATTAGTTGTAGTGGAGTTTCTATAAAATGTGTTAGCGCCAGTTTCTGCAGGTTTTTATCACCATTAATTTAATAGCATCAACTCTTGTGGAAGTTTCCATGTACCTTTATAACTAAATGGTATTCATGTCCAATTTTTTTCTGTATTTTTTTTTCACATTTTTGGTATACAGTCAGATTCTTAGAATCAGGCGAACTACTGGTGGAATAGAGAGCAGGAGAGAACAGAGTGTGGTGTGTAAATAGAGAACTGCTCATTTGGCAATAACATAAACTATCTGCCATTCGGAAAACTGCATTCATTTTGCGAAAACAGATGCCACTTGCCATACCTACAGTTTGAAAACCGTTTTTATTTGGCAATAATAAGCTATTTGTCATGTATGTGTCGTTGGTAGTAGAACAGTATTCAGATAGTTGTACGTTTTGTTACTCATTCATCTGATGCCTAACACTTGTGACAAATACCAGAAAGTAACAGATTTTCTCACTAAGTTTCGAGCGTTAACGAGATGTGACATTTTACAAACTGCTTTCACGCGTCACCTGACCAACCGGTCTTAACGAAGCTCAGGGAATAAGATGGTTGTTTGTTGTTTTGACAAACAGTCAAACATCAGTTTTTATTTCTTTACATTTATAGTCAGTTTTAAATATATTAAATTTTAAGCAAATGGAAAGAGAAGTTGACGGTTTACAAAATCGACCCCCGAAAGGATTGACAGAGAGGAAAAACAGACAAATAAGTATGTGGACCGACAGACGGACAAATAGACACAAAAGTGGACAACGAAACAGTCAGACAGTAGGAAGCAGAAGAAAGAATTCAAGTAGGCAGAAAGTAGCAGGTCTACGATGATACCTTCTCGGATCATACAGGTCTGTAGACCTACAAGTCATGGACAGAATGATAAAACGTGAAGTTCTTTCTAGTCATTGATATGTCATATACCTGCTTTACATTACTGAGTACAGTCAAGTATGTAACAATGTCTGAAATTCTCAAGCTGAGTCGCACTAGTACATTGCTCAAAATATCTACATTTAAACGTGGATTTATAGAAATATATATATATAGAGAGAGAGCAGTTAAAAAGCAGTGGCAAAGATGTCTCAAGTACAGAAACATGAAGTAGAGACCGCGAACTCTGGACACCGCTTTTGTCGGACACAAGACACATTTCCTTTAGGTTCTGATGTAGCCCAGGGAAACGACTTACTCTCACTTCATAGCTACGGCCCCAGGGGAGGCATATACACAATAGACAGATATTACAGAACAACTTACTGCCACCATTCAGGTGAACTCAGTAATACTGCCGGTTGAACAACTCGTATCCGTACAATGAGTTAATAATGTATTTTACTCATACATAATTTTTTATCAAAACAACCTTTCGCTTAAGTTGAAATAAATAAATATTTTTATTTATAAAACGGGTGCATAACCGCCAACCACTTTACCCCACAAGACGTGAATATTCCGTTCGCTGCATAAAACGTGAATGTTGCGTTCTCCCCACAAGACGTAGATGTTATATTTTTGATAAACCGCGGATCGCATGTTTTCGGGATATTTGTCCTTCACATCACAGTCAGATACAGCAATCCAACAATCCTCCCTACAATCGTCCATAAAATACAAGAATAACGTATTCGAAATGATATTTTAATTTGTGATGCTAATTTTATTTTGGTTTGTGATGTTATTTAGTCGACTTGCAGCTTCTCTGACCATGAGTGTTTCTTACGTGAGGTCTGTTTTTCAAAATTATTCTGAAGGTTTAGAGCTGATGAATGCTGTGTTAAAAGTAGTGTCTTTCTACTGGGTCGCTAGATAAGGATAAAAAAGATGAAAGATGTTATTACCATAGATGATGATAACGATGATGATGGATGAATCCGTTTGAAGATGCTGAAGTAGACAAGTATGGCAAAAAGCTGTTGATCTAATCTTTCTGATTGTTCCTATCACTGTGTGTTTAGCAGAGATACAGCAGACTGAACAGCTAACAAAAAATAATGTTGATGAAACATAAATCTATTTTACCACAGAATACTCTTCAGTGTTTCAAACATCGCCATGCGTGACACAAAGAGAGTGAAAGCAAAGTATAGTAAAGGGAGACAACACAAATTACAGTTTGTGATCGAAGCAAATCTGAGTTCCTTCTCCTTCATTTGGAGTCCTAGCGACATGACTAGTGTGACTGACATGAAAGTGATGAATCATATTTGTAAAATATGTTGATAGTCGATGTTAATTTGTGATGTCTAAAGACTAAAGATGTATAGACCTTGTTGTACCTTCGTGCGAAGGAAACGTCGGCTGTGTGTTTGTGCATGCTGCTGGCTGTATCACCTTTGTTTCTATGCACATACATGCAAAGGATAAATCTTTATTTACAGGCAAATAGAATCATCAAAAGTTATGTTTTTTGGCATCTAGCCCTTGGTTTAAGTAAAAAAAGAACAACTACATTAATTCAAAACAAGGCAATAATAAATAGTAGAGAGAAAATATGGTATGTACAAACATGGTGGTTGATATCTGAAGTGACAGGTGGTTTCGTTTTTTTGGGGTTTTTTTTGTTTTGTGTTGTTTTGTTGGGTTTTATTTATTTTTGGGGTGTGGTGGTCAGCAAAATGTGGTACATGTTTGTTTTTGCTTTGTCGATGCAAGTAATAGATGACGAAGATGGCTAGAAAGGTATCAAAGGGTTTGGAAAAAGTGTTGTAGGAACTTGTAGAGACTGAAATCTGTTGTTTGGTGATACGAAGGAAGGCTGTTCGAAATAGTATTTCAGGCTCGTCTTGAATAAGTTAACCCGTTTCGTGCACGGCAGTGCTTGTTTGTTTGTTTACACACACAGGGACTGGTTGTGAGCAAAGGGATCTGTAATGTTGTAGACACTATTGAGTGGACAGCTGTAGATGTCGGTAAGAAACTCCGATTACACAAACTTTTGAAACAAAGATGTAATTTTTGTGTGTGTGGTTCCAGGAATTTAATAACTCGTTTGCAGACAGACAGACAAACAGACAGACAGAAATTGTCTGCTTTATACATTATACATATGTAATATTATATAAGGATATTGTATGAAGTGCTGTAATTTTCTTTGTAATTGAACAAATGATAAATATTTTACAAAGTCTGTAACTTTTGATTCAAGACCTAACTACATGACAGAAACTGACTTTTATTGCAGTCTGCTGATTTCTTATGTTGAATATGTCTTATGACTTATGTTAAATAAACAAGTATCTTTTCAAGTATTAAAATTGTGTTCGTTTTTTTTTTTTTGAGTAGTTGTTTATGATTTGTCTTTTGCCTTAATTTTTTTCTTCTTGACTGTCTCCCATCAACCCCAGCCCCTACCACAGGTCGCTAAATTTCTGGCTATCCACCATGAAGCCAGTGTGCCAGAACAGTCTTCCATCTCTACCTTGGTCAGCACCACAGACACAAAGACACCATTCACACAACTCTCGCAACAAGAAACCTTAAACACGGTCATTTCACTCGACACTATTCTCTGTCTAAAGTAAACAAAGATATACACAATTTCACTCATTTTGCCTTGCTTTAGACAATTTCAACTATCTGTCAGTAATTTTGCATGAGAGTGTTAAGCGAGAAGAAGTTAAAACTCAGAGGTACTGGTTGATAACTTCACTACGTTTACTTACTCACAACTTGTAGAAAGATTTTCTCAGAAATAATTTTAAATTGCTAATTTGTTTTTGTCTTATAATCCTAATCGTGACAAATCCCTAAGTATTGTCGTCGTCAGTTTGTATGATGTTCTTGGGTCGATTCTCATGTGTATCGCTGTTAAAAAAATTTTTTTTCAACTATTGCCACAGGTGTTTCTTATGGTTTCGTTTTCTCCTCATCTCTTCCTTATTTTTTTCCATGTTGGTCTTAGAATGTTTCGATTACAGTTCCACGCTCTAGGGCCTGTAGTCAGACCGGTTAAACGCTCCTCAGTTTGAGGAATAGGAGAAGGACCGCTGTCCTTATTTTTTCTTCAAAGAAATTATACATCATACGATTCACTGTTATTCGACAAAAATGTTTGGAAAGGTACACCCTAATTATTTCTGACAATTTTAAAGAGATAACAAGTTAAAGTGCAGTAGAATATTGAGTATCAATAAACCTTGAGCGATCCAGTGAAACAACATGGAATTACCAAAGAAGATTTACTGCAAAACAAAACAGCGCTGCCTCCTTCGACAAACATAAAGGGAGACAAGGTCGTACTAAAGCCACCCAGAAATGTAAGAATTGATTTTGAGAACCAGATTATTATGGGATTGTGAGAGAAGGGGTTAGCAGGTATGAAAGAGGTGAACAAACAAACGCAGTGTAGCATCACGGGGTGTGTCAATGTTTTAATGACAGGCAGTTGTTACCTTGAGTAAATATTTTCTGTGGACAGAAAGACTTTAGAAAGAAGGGTAGAAAATCTACCCTACTCAGAGCTATAATGTGCAGGGCAAGCAACAGCAGATCAATAGACAGCGAGGCAACATGGTCAGTCCTCAGGGTAACCAGCAAAATATACACCAGTAGATGGTCATTACGAGGGAATGTTTTAGCCAATGCTGGGACCACTTAAAAGTGTGCGGGACTTCAGTGTTTGTAGACGCAGGAAGAGGTTAAAGAAACATTTAATTACGAAACAAACTTTGACGATGGAGCTCAGGGTCGTGTAATAACAGGCATCACAACAAAAGGGAGAAAACTTAGGTTGCAAAAGCGAAGCAGCTTTCATTCAGCCCTTAAGATCTTAGAATCATAGAAATACATTGGAAAATTATGCTTATGTTGAAATGTTAATATTGTTTCGTTTGTAAAAATTATCACAATTTTACCTCATTAACACATGACCCGAACCCTCTAATTGGCTGAGGGATTAGGTAAGTGTAGTCATGTACAACCATGACGTCAAGGGCGATGGGCTCTTCCTGTACTCGCTGGTGGAGTTCTCAAGAACGCAGTCTTCAACTAAGTTGAGGGAATAGTATACTGACTGCATTAAATCTTATCAAGTCATTAAAAAAGTACACCTCACTAGATATTTAACTAGGTGTCTAACAAAGGGTTTATAATCTCACACCGAAACTAGTGCTGGTCTTTGAATTGTTTCCCTTGAATAATGTTTCGTGTATTTTCAAAAACAGCCAGCGCGTGCTTCTGCTCCCATTCTTTGGTAGAAATGGTCTACAAAAGATTTATTATAAATTTTAACAGACCTATAAAGTAGTTAAATGAAGCTTGTTGTTACATGTGCATACCTTTACAGTAATTTCATCATTAAATTTTTAATACATACTGATGCTTAAATCACAATAAACATAAACAACAAGAATTCTGAGTATTTCTGGCATTTGTGTATCTGAAAATAGTTGTAGGCTGCTGACGTGTAAACACCACTGACTGAGAGAAAGTTGGGTCACATATGTTGTCGTTTGTTTTACCGTTATTTACCAGCAAACATTTCGCAAACACAAGACACGGTCGATTTGTTTACATCTTGACAATCCTAGAGTTGACAAACGCCTACATAATTGTTGTCAGCGGATGTTGTGAAGCTCAAGGACTGACTACAGATGTGTATTACTGCACAGCCTAAGATTCATCTACTGTTTCCCCAGCCATCGACTAACGTTCTGATTATCTGTTCTCTCCCTCCCCTCAGCCCTCCACCTTGCTCTGGTCAGGGATGGGGAGTAGCTGTAGCCTAGCTACAGCTACTGTAGCCGGCTACAAATTTTGTAGCATGTAGCTTAGCCGGCTACAAATTTTTAAAAAGTAGCTTGTAGCCGTAGCTACATTTTAGAAAGTAGCTGTAGCTTGGCTACATGTTGGCTACTTTCACGACTGTAGCACTCTAGTAGTGTACAAAGTATAATGTCTTTGGGTTGTAGATTTGCATCTATATTCCAGAATGTTCAGCACGGCAGCAATGTAAAAGAATGTCTTTGTGCGAGGGAGGAAATGATGTTCAACAATGTAGCGATGTTCAAAATAAAATGTCTTTATTGCAACGAAATAGAATGTCTGTGCTAGAATGTTCGAGGGGAGGGAGAATAAATAGCAGGGCTGACAGTGGTGTGGGACCTCTTTGTGAATTGGAGAGAGAGAGAAGTTAGGCCAGCTGCTGAGAAAAAGATACTGAATTAAAGAAAACTTCAGTGTGGAATTCAATCTCTGTGTTATTTCTGGTACGACAGCCCACTCTACGTAGCCATTTGAACTGTTGGTTACACGACCATTCGTCGACAGCGTGTCAGCAAGACGACGACAGCCACTGCTCTCACTGCTCGGTGTCTTGACAGCCAGACACCCACGTGTCTCGCACGCTCAGTAACCGCAAGTACCGGGTCGTCCATGTGGCGGGAGCGATTTGAAAAACGAAGATGGACGTACCCATCAATTTCCAGCATTATTTGAAATTTTTTACATTTTGCGAAGCCACAAAATGTGGCTATAGTTTCATTTCTAAGTAATAGGGAACAAATAGTTATAGAAAACAAATGTTTATAGGAAAACTTATATAATTTCTTTTGTCACTAAAACAGGATGAGGAAAAAGATCCAGAAATGTTTAATATAATCGTAAAATATGTGTACTTATTGTGTGAAAAAGGCCGGGGGAGGAAGGGGGCAAGGAATGAATGAAAGCATTTATGGATTCACTAAATAAAATTGTCGGTATATCGCAGTTCTCCGTTTCATTATTATAATAAAAACTTTGTAAAGCAAGTAATAGTGTTTTGTGTGTATGTTTGATGTTTGTGTATGTTGCTACAGCTAACTTGTTATAACATCACGCTTTTAAAAGTAGCCAAAAGAAGCTGGCTACATTTTAAAAGTAGCCCAAAGTAGCTGGCTACTTTTTGGAAAATTGTAGCTGTAGTGTAGCCGGCTACATTTTGAACAAAAGTAGCTGTAGCCTAGCCGGCTACAAATTAAAAGTAGCTTGCCCATCCCTGGCTCTGGTGCCTATGGAAACTCGTGCAAGTACAGGTGAACCTGCTCCCCTGGATATCTAGCAAACAACAGAACAGATACTGACTAACCATCTACAGAAAAAAAACATGATAAGTCAAAATTTTAAGGTAAAAAAAAACAGAGATTAGCAGACAGGTATACAGGCATAAGATGGACATAGAGATTTAAAAAAAAGTGTTTTAGGAAGGGAGAGAACTGTGACAGAACAGGTGAGCGAATCTGAGACTGAGAAGGACTGAGGAATACAATGGCACCTGTATGAGTCCCAAAAGTCTGAGAGATAGAGAGAGAACGAGAGAATGGCGGATGACAAACAGCAGAAATTAAATTACAGCTCTCTTAAATGACAATTTAGGCACCAACAAGAATACATTGTGAATTAGAAAAGAAAGAACAGTGAAACACCACACACTCACTCACTCTAAGTCATAGAAGCTTTTAAAAAACTTTCTCCCTGACAGTAAAATAGCTGTGTACATTATTCCTGTTATCCAATATTATTATTTTATCACAGAATAAAACACTTCAGAAAATAAAGCACGCACACATGACCTTAACATTTTCTGTGATTATGCAGCTAGCTGTAGGTATTTTAGTAGCAAATGACTGTTTTACTTGGAATGAAAGACAAATATACCAAGGAAGAGATTTATTAGAGATTCGGCTGCAACCTTCTACAAACACAGAAATTAGACTGTTATTACCTCGGATAAGGTTTCAGGAGTAAACAAGGAAAAGTAAACCGAAGAAGGCTTGATGGCTTGATCAAAGGATAGTCGAAAATGTTTTATAAAGATGGCTGTGAAGGTAGTATCGACATAGTTCTTATCTTTCATTAGGAAAAACACTAAAATATGTTTGGAATAGGAGAAAGACACACAGTAATGTTTAAAAAATGTACTAAATGCTCTTGAACATTTATTCGAAAGTGTATACTCAGATTTCATTCCCCTCCCTTTGTTCCAATTTCTTCAAATACCAGATGGTTAAATTCCATAATAGTTCAAACACCCTAATCAATTCTCAAGAACATTTATAAAAACGAATATGCTGGAAGAATGTATTTCCAGGCACTTCTTGAGAAAAAGTAGAAGAGTACCTTGGTAGGCTTTGACGAGAGACTTGTGAATGACAGGTCATCTTCTGTCATCAGAATTGCAGGTCAGGCAGTGTGACGAATCTCTGGTCTGCTATCAAACCTACCTGCAGTGTCCTCAAAACACTCATTGCCTCCACAGGACCAGCTTCTGCGAAAACTCCAGCAATAAGATGAAATAATTACAGGCTGTAGATCGACGGTCACAGCTATGAACGACACTCTGCAGACCTCACTCCGGAGCGGCTTCAATGCCAGCAACGACACAACAATCATCGGCACAACAATCATCGACACAACAATCGTGCAATCCGCAGGAGACGGCGGTGAAGAAGCCTTAAGGATAACTCGTCTGGTCTGTGTCGGGTTTATCGGCCTTGGCCTGAGCATCATAGGAGTTCCCAGCAATGCAGTCACGTGCCTTGTGTTCGCGCGACAACGGTTGCGAGAGCGCATGAACCTCTGCCTCTTCTGTCTGGCCTTGGTCGACCTCGGGCTCATGACTCTAAGTCTCGGCTACAGTTTCGTGGCCATGCTGAGTTACTTAGAAGTGTTGGGATTTGACGAGGAGCACTACTATAAGGCTGTTCTGTACGCTCTCAGCTCCATCTACGCTCTGCGCGCCACATCCGGGTGCTACAACGTCGTCATCGCTGTCGAGCGCTGCATCTGCGTCATGTTGCCGCTGCACGCGGCCGCCCTCATCCGCACCAGAAGCATGGGCGTGCTGCTGGCCATCTTGCCGCTGCTGCTTCAGGCCGGCTTCCTCACCCTCCCGCTCAAATTTCAGCTTGTCCAAACTGAAATCATGGGTACAGTCCAGTGGCGACTGCTTCCTTCACGACTGTGGCTCAAAAACCAGTTTATATTCGATTTTATTTTGTACACCGTCCTCAGTACGACTTTACCCCTCGTAACCTTTTTGATCATTTCTGTGGCTACTTTAATTACCGTTATCAAGCTGAAAGTATCTATAAAATGGAGAAAGAATCAGACCTCTACTAGTCAGGACGCCAATCGACACCAGACGGCGCTGACAAAGGTCCTTGTTGTCGTGTCTTTGGTGTACATCATTACCATGCTTCCCTTTGTAGGATACATCGCTGGATATTTGTTCGAGGATCAGTTTTCTACCTTCGGTCGTTACGCATATCTCTACATGACCTTTAGCTCCGTCGTCAATGTTTTCCCCGTCGTCAACTGCTCCTTCACTTTCTTCATCTACTACAGTCGTTCCACCCGCTTCAGGGAAGATCTGAGTGCTTTGTTGAGAGGTCAAAAGAAGCTGAAGCCAACCCAACTATCTCAAAAAACTGTTAGTGTCCGCAAGAAAACTTCATTATGATCAACACGAACAGAAATACTTTGCTCGCATTCGAGATACGGAGAAGTGGTTCGGTTACAACATCGTTATTTTTTTTGTTTTTTTTTCTTTTGTTTTTGTCTGAACATTGCTAGTGATGCTTAGAGCTTCGAGGATGGTCAATGATGTGTCCTACATTTACCTTCATCTGACCACCAGCATGTTCATAATCATTCAGGGGAAATAAGATCATAACCACCATGAAGCAAGAACACAAAAGTTATTTCAACCCATACCCCTGGTGTTCCTTTCTCACAACAATCTCCAGACGCTATGGTACTAAAAAGCAACACATTTGTAATTGCTCTCACGGTATTGTATATTTAAGTCTGAACGAACATTCATTGCTCCAAGATACCTAAAATCACCCAAGGCTATAATTAACCAATCAGGTAGGTAATATCGATTACATTTGTATTTCGATAACACAGATGTGAACATCATCATACTCCATCATCTCACTCACACACCAGTCATCAAACTTAGCTCTAAAGGACACTTCTGATAGCATATACTTGGTGATTAATTACAGTATTTTTGCTGAGATGTCTCCTTGATAATAGAGTGGTCGTTATTTTTGTCAACGTCAGGTGTCACTGTGTCGTCGTTCACCTGGCAGCTCAGGTAAAACAAAAAGTAAGACCATGCACGTGTGCAGTCCATCGTTGATAATCCATGTCTACCTGCATCGTTCTCTCTGATGATGCAACATTTCACTGACATTACGATGTCCTGCTTGTTGATGAGTCATACCCTATAAAACAGAGTTTTCTCAGGTATCTTGAGTAATAAAGGTAAACCCGATGACAAACTTATGAACTTATCTACAGGAGTCTACTCAACAGACTTTAACACTAAGTGGTAAGCTAAGCACCATGTTGCTGCAGGGACGTTCGTCGACATGTTGTCTTCCAGGTCGAAAAAGTAAAGAAAGCTTTTGACACACCGAAGACACAAGGACAAGCAAAAGAGTGTAAATACAGGGTGGGCCACATGAGGCGGGTACGTCTCTGCGAAGCCGGTAGAGGAATTAAATGGCGCGTTCCGATTTTATGTGGTCCACCAGGTACACATTCAGGGCAGCACACAATTGTCATGTTAATTAAGGCCATAAACAACAGGTGCCAAAAATAAACTGGAGTCAAACAAAAACAGAACGGGAGATAATGTTGACAACAATCAAGTGTCTATCGGGATCCTAGCCACACGCACAGAATATTGGTATTAAGGGCAGGAAGGCTAAAAGTGTCTTAAGGTCTTTAAGTGTGTGAAGGTGACTGGGACAGGAAATGTCAAGGACAACGCATAAAAGAATAAAAAGACTACAAAGGCAGCTAAGTAATAATTACTTTAGTTTCTAATTATTATTGTTCCTTATTATTTTAATATCTATTGCTATTTCGATGATGTTCTGAAGTATTTCAATAATTTGTAGCTAAGATATCGAAGATACATACTACATCTTAATAATTTTGTTCAATGGTCTGATAAACATCACACATTTAAGTTTAGAGGAGTTCAAAGTGTTAAGTAAAGTAAGAAATACACTGTAGAAGTACACGAAAGATTCTGAGTTGTTTCGTAAACTTTCCTTGGCAAAGATAATGAAATAATAATAATAATAATAATAATAACAACAACAACAACAATAATAATAATAATAACAACAACAACAACAACCCAGTCACAGCCATTACAAATACAAAAACACAAGACAGACAAACTTCCGGTGGCTCTCTGTGAAGTTAATGGTGATGCGGGATCTTTCTGCAAAAACCTGTAACAGTACTTCAACACACATTCGTCACATTGATTTCACTGCACTCTCACCATGTATGTGATCTACGATCTCAGTGAGCTCGACTCAGATGAAGTCGTATATATAACGGTGTCTGTGAAATCAAAGAAAAGTTGCAGATTGAAATAAACACCAGCAATGAATAGTGGATTTTGTTTTACAGTCATATAACAGTGATATCTTGAGCAGATTACAGGTGAGTACAGAGCTGAAACGATGAATGTGACGCCCGGCATACAGTTGTTAATAAAGAAAGTGCATTGTGCCAACATCTAATGGAAAAATAAAATCTCTTGTAGCATTTGGGAAAACTCTCGGAAGTTAGTGAGTCTTGGAGTGTATTGTTTTGAAAAAATGCTATGGTAAAGAACATGGTTATATTATGTGATAAAACATAACTTGATATTTAAGGAATAAACCCAAGATGAACATTTTAAACGATTAGCGGCAATGTGTCTTTCCGTCAGGAGTCAGTAAGATGATGATGATGATGATGATGATGTAGTTTTGTAGCGCGCCAGTATCCGCATCACAAAGATGCGCTCAATGCGCGGTGATCCCAGCAGCCACCAAACTGCAGGTCAAATGAAAACTTCAAAAAAGTTTAAACAAGTGAGTCTTCAGATTTTTCTTGAAAGATGCAATACTATCAGACTCCTTGGTCGAGAAGGGAAGCGAGTTCCACAAAAGCGGGGCTACATTGGAGAAGGATCTGAAACCCGCAGTCTTCTTATTAGCATTCCCTGACTGAACACTCGGTCGTTCAAGTCTGAAGTGTGCTGCTGAACGAAGGTTCCGCTGGGTTTGGTAACAGCGAATGAGTTCTTGCAGATAGACAGGCGCAAGGTCGTGAAGACAGCCATAGGTTAAGGTTAACAATTTATGCTCAATTCTCTTCTCCACAGGAAGCCAATGTAGGTCACGAAGTACATGATCTCTTGCAATCATTCTACGAACATATTTAATTGAAATCCACAACGATGAAACAACTCGTCAACGTCTTATTATTTCGCATCTTTCTCTTCCATGAAACTGATTCTGCAATTTTTATCGTTAAAACTAAGTTAGAAGATGTTTAAATCATGAAGAAAGAAACACTTACAACGTCCTATTCAAACGACAGCGATTTTATTAAAACATTTCTATATTTTATTCTTTAAAACAGTTTTACGATTTTTAAAAACAACAGAGAGTCGAGCAATATTGTTTATAATGTAAAAAGATATACATGTATTAAAATTAACAAGTTGATCCCACGTGTCCTCATAATAAAGGACTTTTTTGAAACTCAGGGTAATAGCTCGATATCACTACAGCGGTTTCTACTTTTGAAATAATACTGTCCCTCTCTTGTTTAAACGTATTTTTCTCGTTTTCTTCTTTTTCATACTGAAACAAATATATTTTAATAATCGAATCAAATACAGAAGCTTTCGGCTGACAGACCGATACAAAAAGAAATGGAAGAAGAGAAGAAAAGATAGACTGGCGATAGACGGACAATAACATTGGTGGAAATCTTAAATTAAAATGGGCAAATATATGGGTGAAAGAAATTAGAGGAAATGAAGGAACAGATAAAATAAGGAAAAAATGAAAGATAAAGATAATTGAAGCTGAGGGAGTGTGTGGACTGGTGAGTGAATGAATGAGTGAAGGCATCAAGAAAGTAGAGGTGACAGGAAGGGAGGATTAAACAAAAAGGCGTTAATTAATAGAAAAAGTCTGGAAAGAAAGGCAAACGCAACAAAGACCGACTTGTATGCTGCCAAGAACATGAACTCTTCTACTTCCTACCAAACAAATCGCTAGTAATGAATAAGAATACTCCTACGCAATGCACAATCAACATGATCTCGTACTTGAAAGCATCATTATAAAGTGAGTCATCAACAAAATAGAAGCGAAATAAAATTACTCTGATATTTAATAGTAGTCTAATTTAAGATGTTGTGTCAGCAGCATCCGTCATTATCCATTGTCTGACTGTCAACCGCTGACCACCAATCCTGGCTCGCCGGTACAAGTCCTTCTAGACAGAGACTGGCATCAGAACATGTCCGTCATTGTCTTTGATAACTAAAGTTTTGTGTCCACTCTATGGAGAAAAAAAATCTTCAGCAGTTGGTAGACCTTCGTACTGTCATCTGTCACTCCCTCCTCTACGCCTCGGCGCTGTTCATTGAGCTTTCTGTTCATTGCTGCCTTCGCCTTCTTACTGATGTTGTTGTTTACCTTTTATACTCGGTGGTTTCATCAGGGTTACTTGTCAAGGCACTCCATTGACTACAGAGATCTAGAATAGTATTCGTGACCAGAGTTGCTTCTTTCATAGAAAGTGTTTGCATCACTGTTGACCATACTAAGGGTGACATATTTATGTCCATTTTTAAAATCATTGCTAACAAAAGATGATAGATGAGAGCTTTCTGTTTGAAGATAATAGGGGACAGATTGCTGTCCAGCTATGTCACTTCCCAAAGATGTCAGATAACTTACCGAAAATGATAGATACATGTTTTCTCCAAAGAGGATAGATGAAAGACAGCTGACCAAACTGATGACTTGCTGCTGACGAATTGATGGACAGAAAGTACAAACAACAGACTGCTGTCAACACATTACGGAGAACCAAGAGATTGGCGTTCATAGACAACAGCTCGTTCCGAGATGGTCTGACGATTTATCCGTGTCCCGTCTCTTGTCATACAGACTTGATTGTGGCCTCAAAATCCACATCTGTCAACCCCAACTCTTCTACAACATATCTCTCTAAGCCATCGACACAAAATAAAGACTTTATTTTATGAATGAATTCAGGTCTTATTGTTTACAATATTTTTGTATTTGTGAATCTTACAGTCGTTTTTACTTCTGCGCTGTACACATAATGATTGACAGAAGTACCCGTGATGATGCGTGGATGCATGTGTGTGTGTGTGCCTGTGTATGAACATACATTTGTGTGCGTGTGTATTTATATATATACGAGTAAAAAGTTTTGCCAGTGAAAGTCTTTGAATCAGTGGGTGTGCCTTTGTCTTATATATTAGATGGAAATAAGTGTTTTGTGTCAGTGTTTTTTTTAAATATTAATCTGTCATAAAAATAAAGTTGATATTCTCAAATGTCGGCGCCACACCCATCCAATAGGTACAGAACATGAAAAAAAGCACAAAATTAGGTAAGTTTTATTTTTACAAAAATTAAAAATCTCTGCTACAATATCTTTGTTTTGGCTAAGACACACAAACGTTTTCTAGAAAACAGAATCTTGTGCCTTGTGAAATTACAGAAATGTAATGATTTTTATGTAAACGGTTGAAGAAACAAGTAAAATAAATAAATGCCAATATTTGTAGTCTTCATCTTTAAGTTTTGGTTTCGACCGGTACCGCAAATGCTGGCAACTGAATAGTCCAAGATAATTCCCAGCACTCAAAACTGTTCATATATTTGTGTACATCTTTATGTCAGGGACAGAAATTTACCCGAATGTAAAGTTTACTGACAGAAAACTTTGAAGTCGATAATGGTACGTCATGCTTCAAAGACAAATTGATTGGCTACAGTGACTCGCTGCCTTTAAAAAGGTTTGTCAGGGTCTTTCACAGACACCTGCGAAAACAGAAGAACCACGAGAAATATTTTATGTCCGAATGTATCTGTGAGAAAAAAAATGTAGAATCGTAAGTTCTTTTGTTACCTTTCTTCTCGCCTGCAAAGAGAACTCTTTGTAACCAATAGCTACATGAATCTTGCGAACACTCAAGATGTCGAGTGCTGGAAATTTCACCATGGAAACTGTTTTGTCCCAGGGAGGACTTGTAGCAGGTAACGTCACTCAAAAACTGAGCACAGGTGACGTAAGTGACGAGGTCAACAAGAAAACCCGGTTGGTGTGCGCGGGTTTCATCGGACTTTTTCTCAGTACGGTAGGCATGCCAACCAACTTTCTCAACTGTCTCGTGTTTTGGCGCCAGGGACTTCGGGACCGCATGAACCTTTGTCTCTTCTGTTTGAGCTTGGTCGATTTGACCCTCTTAAGTATAAACCTCGGCTTCAGCATCGTAGATATTTTCTGCGACTTAAACGTGTTTGGTTTCGGGGACGAACAATATTTGCTGATGACAAAGTATATTCTCGGAGTGAAGTATGCGTTCCGAGGCGTGTCGGGATGTTACACGGTTGTCATCGCCGTCGAGCGCTGCGCGTGTGTCCTCTTCCCGCTCCACGCTCTGTCGCTCATGCGGACCAGAACCATGGGCTTCATCCTGGCCGCCATCTTAGTTATCCTTCAAGCAGGTTACCTCACCATCCCGCTTAAATTCGACGTCGTGAGTTATGAGGTCAAAGGGGAAGTTTTTTGGCGCCTGGGTCAGTCGAAGCTGTCTTTGACCAATCAGTACGCGTTTGACTTGATATTGTACACCATTCTCAGCGTCAGCTTACCATTGGTGACATTCGTGCTGGTCTCCTTAGCAACGCTCGTGACGGTGGTCAAACTAAGACTAGTCTTGAAGTGGAGAGGAAAAACCAGCTCTACTTCCGGGGAAACCCACGGCCACCAGACGGCGCTGACGAGGGTGTTGATCGTGGTGCTGTGTCTGTACCTCGTGACCATGTTGCCATTTGTAGTCTACGTGACCGCGCATCTTATTATTCCGGACTTTTCTCTTTTTGGTCGCTTAGTCAACTTGTACATGACTTGCAGCACCGTCGTCAACGTCTTCGCCCACGTCAACAGCTGCTTCAACTTCTTCGTTTACTACAATCGCTCGACCCGCTTCAGACGCGATCTATCGTCTCTGTGGCGACATCTAGCGGCACCGCGTGCGGAGGACATCTCTTCCTCCACCTTGAGCTCGTAGTCTGCAATCTTCAACTTCTTTCATAACTACAGTTTCTCGGTCCTCGTCACAACCAACCACAGGTCGCAATGGCAGCATCCACCATCAACTGTTGGGGGAACGTCACTTCCTGTGGCTTGTGTTAACAGAATGCAGTATAAATGGAAAGTACTGTTTTTTGTTTTCTGTCTTTACAACCTTCATGCATGCTTTCGACACGTTGTCTACATCTTTTATTGTCATAGTCGTGCTTAATGTCTAAAACACAAAATATGGAATCTCAGGAACATGAAATAATGTTTTAGTATTGTTATTATGCTTTAATTATCTAAAGGTGAGACTGGCTGGCGCGCACACGTCTGGTCGCACGTGCGTGCATATTAAGATATATTAATGACGGAATAAAATAACAATGTGTTTATATCATCAATAAAACATTAAAAATGGCAATACTAATTATTGTCAGGGTTATGGGTTTTTTCAAATTAAAAAAAATATTTCAGCGAGACTGCTTTTGCCAACCGATGATTAAACAAAATAAATTAGAGGTTTTAAAGTTATTATATAAACTTTAACAGAGCGTGAATAAAGCGCATGCTTGTAACATAAGTAGCAATTTAAAAAACAATAATTGTTCAATCAAACTTTAAAATAACAAAAACAGTTTTGTATGCGTGGTTCTGGTGAGACTGATGTCAGCAGCGAACAACCGATATCAACATGGGTTTACCTGTCAAAGGCCAATCTCTTGCCAAGCAGCACCCAACCTTGTACAGTTGTTACACTCCGAACTTTCGCGAGACGACAAGTAAGAGAAGCAGGTGCTATAATGCAAAACTGAGAAAATAGAACGGTGGGAGATAAGTAAACAGTTGTAAAGAGATAAGTAAACAGTTGTAAAGAAGCCCACGTAAGGACAATAAGGCATGGTAACAATTCTTTTTTCTCCAGCAACACAAATGATCGTAACCAAAATGTCGTAACCATTGTCATATAAATGCAAAGGACTGTATTCCAAATAAATTAACTGAAAATAACACTTGGAAAAAAATGATAAAACGGTTACTGAATGATTTTCATTCTTGCTCCTCCGCTACATTTATTATTTACTCTCGATTGAGTCCCACGAATGTCTGTCGCTTTATCATATGCAATGCAATCAACGATGTTTATTGGCATGAACTACCTCCAGTTCTTATTGGTAATTAATTAATATTCCCGAGAACATGTAGAATATTTAATACCCAATTCTTGCTGATGTTGTATCAAGTGGCAGTGACCAAAAGTCTAGAGTCGGAAGCAGTTCGTCCGGACTCCATGCAGAGAAAAGACATCCTGCTTTATTGAAGAACATGTTTTCACTGTGGCTCTACTTCCTCGAGATTACACCGTACGGGTGACATGAAAAGTCGGCAGAACTTGTAATTGATTTATCCAGGATGACCGGACCTATACACAGGTCAGTTTGAAAAGTAGTCATCCCAATACCTAAATAAAAAGATACCATCGTACATCGATATTGCATTTGCCCATTTTGTGTAAAATAAACAAGAGGCACTGGTCAGGAGAAAGCTAAAAGTTGAAGGCTTCCTCGAAAATTTGCTCACATAGAAGCTTTCAGAGTAAGAAATTGATGAAAAAGAGAAAGGTGTAATTATTTCTCTTCCGCAAGCTGAACTCTAAACACAGTGAACCACTTAAGCTCGCGATACTTAGGTGAGTTAATGTTTACTAAAATATTCAATATTTGTAACATATTCTAGTATTATAATCAGCTGGTTTTTGGAAATCTTCGAACGCATACCTCATAAGAGTTTAAATTTACGATATCTAACTTGAAATTGTCAAAGATAAACGCATCAGTCAGTCATCTCTTCAAAAATGTAAGCTTCGTTCGCACTTATTCATTCTTTCGAACCTTGGCTAAGGATAGACCCAGTAGGTGATAGGCCCACAGTTGAAGATTTTTCATAATCTTCTGCATATTATGAAGTCACCAAGTTCTTTTGCTAGTCATTCCGCAGTGGTGCTAATGCGATTTCAAAACTGAAAGCATGACTGTTAATTAAAGTGGCTAATCAGGCTCATGGTTCTAATGGTTTTGTAGTTTTGACACTGCTTGCTGTTTTCTTTGTTTGGGAGGGATATGACTAGTGATTTCGTCTATTATTTTAGCCCTTCTTTTTGTCTTTCTTGTATCTGTCAGTCACTCTCAAACCTTCCTCCAAATTAAAGACGAAGATTTTGTTTCAGAATTGTGTCTGCAATGTTTTTCAGTCCCCAGGTTGTCTATGTCGATAACAGCATGTCTAATCTTGCCTTAGTGTCCTAAGCGTTTCCCAATATTGTGTCTTCTTGTTATTAGATATGTACACAGGCTCTTGTCTCAAAATTCGTCGACAGGTTACTATGTTGTACATCGTTCGTCTAATTTCAAAACGCATTTGCAAATTGTAGTCAGAAGCTACGTATTTTTAATAATTAATTCAGGAAAGTATTTACAGAAGAAAGAACAGAAAATGGACCTCTTTGTAGTTTATTTAATTTATGTTATTCAGCTACTCTGCTATCACTCAGACAAAACCCATGTTTGGACGTTGGAGGAAGTCTTGTGAGGAAGTTTACGGAAACATCCAGCAGTCATCTTTCACGATCATGTTTTGCAGTGTGATTTCTGTTGTTAGCTCCAAACACTGTAGCATCAGCTAACATAAACACGTAGCTGATCTGTCTGAAACATCTACCCAACCATCGTCTTTGTATAACCATTACGATTTCCTCTGCCTGTGATATCTTTTGAAAAGGGTTCTGAAAATGGTGTTAGTTTTGTCCTCGTATTCTATTTTGACAGATTACAACTGTCTTCGTGCATAAACTCCATTCAAACGAACAATGACACTGCCACACACAACTGTTTCATGTTCTCGACAAGTCAAACTAAATTGTTTGATGGACGGTTATTATAATGGGAAAAAACCATTTATTTGCAAGCCATGATTGCAATCATGAAGCCACAATATTAGAAGATGTTAATGAAGAAAGGTGTGGACCCTGAGTGAGCAGTGTATTTGAGGCAAGGATTATTTAGCAGATTTTGTTTGGTTCCTTTCTCGCTATTGACTGAAATGTGATACACACCATGAGCAGCTCCATGGTGTCAAGAAAAGCTTATTACAAATACAATAATGACCTCAAACTGGATGCATTTATAGAACCGTTAAAGAGCACCATTATTCACAGTACCTTTTAGTCCAGCACCAAGAACGCAATCTCTTCAAAATATCGCACTTCCTTGTGCATCGTTAAAACAAAAGTTTCTCGGTAGTCTTTTTATTTTGCATTTTCGTTAAATTGAAATCTTTTCACATGTATAAGTCAAACTAACATCAGTGTCCGTATATTGTCTAATGTCTCTTCTGTCCAGACCACATGCTTGTGAACGATTTACATAAATTTAAACTGCATAAGTTATATAACGAAAAAAATATTTATGAATAGGAGGTTAGAAAAAAAAACTGTTTTCATTCTTGTATTTCTTGATATCTGTGAAAAGATTACGCACCATGTTTATCAGGAGAATATACCTTCAATTACTTATCCTTTTCAGGATTTGAAAATTTTGTTTGATTTTGTGTTATTTTCTGTTTATATTTTGTATTATTTTACGGGGAAATAAAAATTATTCTAACTTGAAATTGGACTTCATGGGTGCTCTCAAATCAATAAAGTAGATTGAGCTCTTTCATCTGTTGGTCAGATTTTCCGGTAGAGTGTTGTAGAATTCTTCATTATCTTTTTCTCACCACCTTTGATCAACTCTGAGATATCACCGACTCGTAAATTGACAAATAGCTATGTTCATAAAATTAAAATACAGTTAATCAGAACCTGTCTTACTATTTCGATGAAAGTATTTAAGGAGATTAGAGTAAAACGAAGGACCAGAAAGTCAAATTTGCAATGAGAGTTGATTCTTAGACAAGTTATTGCAAAGCAAAAAGGAATAGAACGATTCAGAAAGCTAAAAGAGCAAGGCAAACACAAAGCAAATAAATAACTGTGTGGAAATCTGTTGACAAGAAAATTGTTAACATCAACGCACTAATGGAAGACAACAAATGGTCTCCAGTCCCTCAGCATTGGTGTCATCCACGTTATGGTAACAACGAAAATGAGATCGCGAAAGCAAAAACAGTGTTAATTCAGATCATCCACCGTCCTCGACTTGGGAAAAATACTGAAGCAACAAACCTTCAAAGTACCCAATGCCTTATCATGGTGGCAAAATTGTGACCAAAGTTTCAATGCCCTGAACGTTTGCCCCAACGCCATCGGTTTCCTGTGATCGTCCCTTTGCCAAACCTAGAAACATTTTTGACATTTGTCCTAAGAAAGGACCTCTTAACGCAAAGCACTAAAGATGCTGGTGAAACTCGGGAGCAGAAATTGTCAAAAACTCTGTCTCAAAAGTTGTGTAAACTCTCTTAGTAACATTAATCTCTTGCTTGGCACTATCCTTTAAAAATGTGAAATATTAGAGCTCTGAGTCATTAAAGAAATTCAGCAACAGAAAGCCACACCCGCTTTCCTTGTTTCTGAAAATAAAATAACAGTGGATTGCATTAAAATAATTACCTTCGAATTCCACAAAAAACACGAATAGAAAAATTAAAAATAAAGGAGGAGGTTGAAAAAACATAAGAAACTCGATACCGATACAGCCTGAAACGACTTGTCCTGTTATCTAAGTTCTGGCAGTTGTAGCTATTCACATATTAAGAAGTGGGCAAAAACAGATAAACAGATAAAAATCACAAAGCTTTCTTTTTTCTGTTTACTTTAATGTCAGGTTCGTGTTCTGAAAATGGCATCTAAGAAGTTCACAGGCACTTTTTCAGTACAAAATAAGAAAAAAAAAATTAATAGGAAAACAAAAAAACTATAGAGAAAATTGTAAAAAAATAATGAATAAAAAAATAAAAGTCAATTTTCTTTGTTCTGTCCCTGTAGAGAGATAACATAAGTAAATTAGATTATAAAAATTACGATGGAAAAAAGACAGATCATTAGAGCGTACTCAGAATCGCAGCAGTATGCCAGTTTTCAGCCTCGTAATGAGACATATGGATCTGCAATGCTCCTTAAGAAATACTTTCATGTCCTTGTAGAAATATTTGTGATGCTGTTATCTTGTTACTATGAACAGCACACTGAAAACTGTCTTCGACCACACCAATGTCAACCTCAGCAACGCTCCAGCAGCGGCTGTTGCAGACGATTTAGTCAGCGAAGAATTTTATAAAGTAACACGGTCGATCTTCGCAGGATTCCTTCTTTTCATCTTGTGTCTCGTAGGTGTCCTCACCAACCTAGTCAACTGCCTGGTGTTCCTCCGACAGGGATTGCGGGACCGCATGAACCTCTGTCTCTTCTCGCTGGCGGCCGTGGACGTGGCTTTGCCCGCCTTTGCCTTCCTGCAGAGTTCGACCTCGATCGTCCTCGACTTGGCCCTATCACCGAGCACCGAGGAACTTTATTTCAGGACCGTGCAGTATACGTTTGGTATCATCTATGCGTTCCGAACCACGGCAGGCTGCTACAACATGGTCATCGCCGTGGAACGATGTGTCTGCGTGATGTTTCCGCTCCACGCCACTTCGCTCATGCGCACTAGAACCATGGGAGCAATTCTCACATCTTTCGTCTTGCTGTTGCAGGTTGGCTTCATCATTCTACCGCTTCGATTCGAACTTGTTAGAACTGAGACCAGCGGCATCATCCACTGGCGGCTGGGACCTTCCACGCTGTTGTTAAAGAATCAGTTTATCTTCGATCTTCTTTTCTACACCATCCTGAACTCCAGCGTTCCGTTAATTACCTGTCTCGTCGTCACCCTGGCAACGCTAGTCACTGTAGTCAAGCTAAAGGTAGCTATGACTGCCAGGAGAGAACTTAGCTCGTCTGGCACAGACTCTCAACGCCAACACACGGCGCTGACCAAGGTCCTGGTGGCCGTGTCGTGTGCATACATTATAACCATGCTGCCATTTATTACATATATGGTCACACAACTTATTGTTCCGGGATTTTCTCCTTATGGCCGCTACGCGAATTTTTTTCTATCGTGTAATTCGGTAGTCAACGTATTCCCTTTCATTAACTGCTGTACCGGCTTCTTTATTTACTATAACCGTTCAAAGAGATTCAGGGCAGAGTTAAAATCCTTATTTTCTTTTCCAAAAAAAAAAAAAAAAAAAACAGCTTAGGGTCGGTCGTTTCACTGAAAAGGTAAATTAGTTATCTATGATTGTATTCCTAACGACAGGTGGGCCACGTAAGAGAGTTGATTGACTGAAGCAGACACTGACTTTACTGTGTATGGCAACAATTACCCATTGCTTAAAAGAAAGTATAATATGCAATAAATATTAACGGTTTCAAAGCAGTAAGAATTTATAAAATTACTAGTTTTTAAAAAATGAACATGTTAATTGAAGTTTTCATATAAAGAAACTAAAAACTGTATCAGAATCTTGCCCAATATTGTTTCACCAGCAAAGAAACAAATGTAAACTGTGGACCGATTGTCAGAAGCTGCAGGACGAGAACTATGACATAATGATTAGTTACAAACAAGCTGTGTATCGCTCACCATGTTTCTACTTAAACTATCGCCGTATTCCATTCTCTCATTTGCTCATTTTTTCTATCTCTAATCTCTTTATCAACATCGTCGTCCTTAGCCTTTTGATGGCTCTTAAGTGTGTGGGCGGGTTTGTATGAATGGACCTGGATATTCAGTTTTTGCCTTCCGCATTCTAACCTTTCTGACCGCATTCTAACTGAGATGTTTACATTTTAAAGGACATTATTACTGTGATTGACTGTGTTGCTGTGACTTACTTCTATAGACCAAGGTGCCAGCACCGTAAAACACTCGCCAGGAGAGACTCTTGTAGGTCGGTCAAGAGTAAGCATCCTGTTCCTGCCCGTCAAGAGGCTTGTGTTTTAGCGTATTTTCAATAAAAGTACTAACCTTTTCTTCGTAATCTCTAAATTACCATCAATAATTTTGAAAGTACTAGAATAACAACCTGCGCAGAAAAGAAGGACGATACGAATGTTCGCGTAAATGCCTATTTAACACGATGTCTCGCTCCCTATGTTCTACAAATAGTGACAGACTAACTGACAGACTGACTGTGACCTCAAGACAGACCACAGTGACACCATACAGTTCCTATACAAGCAAATCTTTGCAGTGAACACTCGACAGAAAACGGATTTAGTTGGTGTTTTCCCGAGGTAATCTTTACCATGCACATATCGGAGGTAATTGTTTTTAAAGATTAGGTACATAGTGATGTTAGTAGGTTTGTTTCCTTAGCACTAAAATGATATTGAGGCGAAAGATATTTTACTTTGTTTTAAGAAATAATGTTTATTGTGGATTTTATATTTTTATTTAAAAAATGCACTCATGTAGTTCTTTAGTGAAAGCGTGTGCTCCTATAGACATCAGCTAATAGGATGTATGGCCGTGTCTTGGTCAGGTGACCATGTTTGGTCTGAGTGTGGTTCAGGTTACCAAGGATTCCTTCTGCATTAAAAGTTGATCGAGCATGAGCTTCCTTCGTGTACATCAGTGGTCTTGTTCTCATTTTTGTCTTTATCTGAACCTGTACTGATTGATAACTAATCATCATGATTACCCTGAAAATGCCTGCTGCCAAAAGATATTTTGCCGAATTGCTTTTAAATATGAGGGTGTCAAGTAAATTAACTTTCTCACATTAATGGAAAAAATTGCCCATTGTGAATAGAACTCAACTGTTCAATTTGAAAAAAAAAACCGACGTTTTTATGGCTCCTTTTTTTAATTAAAAAATTCGACAATAGTCTCATGTCCTCCTGAACGCAGTTTCAGAACTGGAATGGTCGCCTGATTAAGACACGACTTACAGGTAACGATTTTCTTTCTTTAGCAGTATGTGTATATACTTGACCTCTCAGGTACTAAAGGTCTCTGCCAAGAGGACAATGTCTATCCAAGGTACGTTAAACTGCTGGTTTCTTTAAACTTTCTTCCCTTTTTCGCAATGTCTGTGATCTGTTAGCATAACGTTTTAGCCTTGGTGTTTTTTTTTTCAGATTGGTGTAACTATTGTTTCTCACTTTGAAATTATATGTTTAAATCATTGTACTGACGGCAAGTGAATAAGTGGATAATAAAAGAATGGTATTAAGAGCAGAAAAAACCTGGAATCTTTCAATGAGTAATCCAACAAGTTATCTTCTGTGAGTACTTTATCGGACGGTAACAATTTCTTTTCCCGAGATTAATACGGGTTGAGAGTTCTCTTTCTTCATGATCGCTGATGTGTGCTAATTTGAGTCTGTCGCATATTCTATTACTTTAAACGTGTTAACAGAGAGAATGTGGCAGTTACCAACAAAAATAAGACAAACGTTTTAGTAAGTACGAACTGATACATGGCACATAAGTAAGCGCTACATTAATTGCATCTTTCGCTTCTAGACTTGAATGTTCTCCTTCATCTTAAATACATTAAAGCTAATTGTTTCTTATGCAAGTTTATGCTCATGTTGTTACATCTCTAAAATGAATGAACTATTCCAGAAAGATATCCCTAGGGCAGTTAAATCTGCTCGCAAGTTATTGCATGGTCGGCTGCGTACTCGTTGTGTATTGTTCTTGAATTGTTACATTTAAAACGTCAAAATGAAGTACTCTTAGTGATTTTTTTTCTTTCAATATAAGTGCATCAGTTTAGATACCTGCAGTTATTACTCTTCATGATGTTTAAGCTACATGACATTACATAGAGGTGTATCAACGAATAGCAAAACTAACGCGCAATGTCGCAATGTTTAGAGAGAAAATGCTTCCACCTTTCCAGATTGTGCACATGAGCATGTGTTAGGTTAGCGTGATTTAAGGATATTTATTTTTTTTTAATGTCAAAAGTCAAAAGTATCGATAACTGATTAATGCCATTTCAGAAGGAATATATCAGTAAAGTTTATGACGCAATATTTGCATACGCATGCTGTTTCTACGAGCTCTGTGTATAGCCAGCCTGTAACTTTATAACGATCTTTTAAATGGCTTTCAACCTACAGGGTTACAATCATTGTGTAAAGCAGGGATGCCCAACCTACGGCCCGCGGGCCAGATCCGGCCCTCGACGCGGTGCCATCCGGCCCGCGAAACTTCTGCCCACAGTGCAGGAAATCGGCATGTGAGTAATAATAATAATTAAAAAAAAAAAAAAAAAAAAAAAAAAAGAACGGAAAAAAAGGAAGAAGAAGTATTTATCCCCACCAAGGGGTGTCTCTCAATCTTCTTTTCGATGGACGAACATTTCGATTCAATGCTCCGACTTGGTGTCTCTACGATGAGGCCGGACATTCAGAAGTTGGTTTCGGGAAAACAACTTCAAATATCCAACTAATTACTATATAATTAATGGTAAGTACAACTTGTTTCTAATAAAAAAAAATTGTATCTGCTCTAATTTTTTTTCGTTTTTATATTTTTGCGGTGAAGTGGCCCGCGACACGGCTGTCTGAAATGGATATGGCCCGCAGGCCGAAAAAGGTTGGGCATCACTGGTGTAAAGTAATAATTGAGTTAATGAAGCAATATTAGGTCTTTACTGTTGTAGAAGATAATTCAATCACTTCACGCTCCCACACATATACATACATGGGTGATGCAGGTTTCACCAGTTTGCTTAATGACGTTTAATTACACATAATACAATTATAAAATAAAAATGGTGGACTACTGCAAAGAAAGCTTTTATATTTAAAAACAACGATAATATACCGTCCAGAAAAAAACATATATTTGAGAAGTATCGAGAGTATTATCCCTATTGAGGCAGCTTAGAGAGTTGTCCCCTTCAGTAGGGGATTTTTGTAAGGGGATGTAACTGTGTGTACGAAGACCACATGCTTGCTACAAAGTCTACGAATAGCAGTTCGTACAGCATGCCACGCCCAAACCCTAATACCAGCATTGAAGGAGACGTGTAAGCCGTACGTTATTTTGCCTCAGCCAATAGAAAATCTGTGACGTGGGGTTTATCTCTGTACAAATGTGACGTCACAATCCTAATGTCTTCTCTGCATGATCACGTATGTAAATGTGTGTCTCGAGAAGAAAAAGAATATTGCCCAAAGTTGTTTTGTTTTGTTTTTTATGTGAAATTGTATTATTATTGTACTACCCAGTTATTATCTATGGCAATATTTCACTCAGTTGAAAGATAAAACTGCTTTCTGACATAATGGTAACACAATACATTCATGTCTAACGCTGTGTTTATATAAAGTAACATGCTCTTCGCTTACTGGCGCACTTGCAGTCGGTTTTAAATATAGCAGAAAATCGTGAGAAAAGACCGTCAAACCGTTGCTTCTACTACTAACAGTTGGATGAAATAATATCAACTGTTCGTTCGATCGATCGATCGTTCGTTCTTACATGCTTATTTCATGCTTGTTGGCCAACTATTAAAAAAAGATAAACCTATTTCAGCAATAATAATATTGCTTTACGGTAACCCTCTTCTCGGAGGAATAATATATTGACGATTTCCGAGACGCGTGTTAGATACCCTGTTTCACAGAATTAAAGAGAAAGTTGCTATCGCAAAAAAGATTTGATGACAAGGATTGAATGGCACCCGAGAAAGGCATGCCTCAGCCAAAAGAAAAGCTGTGAGGTTACATTAAAGGGGGTTTGTATCTGTACATACGTGATGTCACAATCATACTTCTTACTGTGTATGATGACGATTCTAAGCATGTATCTCGAAAAGGGAAGGAAATATTACCCATTTTTGGATCACATTTTTGGATAATTATTATTATTATTATTATTATTATTATTATTATTATTATTATTATTATTATTATTATTGTTGTTGTTGTTGTTGTTGTTGTTGTTGTTGTTGTTGTTGTTGTTGCCACTACTACTACTACTACTGACTGCATCCTTCAGTCCACCAGTTGTCACCCTTTAACTAGTGCTTGTTATTCGCCGTTGTAGAGTCATACTAGACAGAGTTAGGCAGTTCTGATCTGCTTCATGGACATAGGTGTATCTCCCACGTGACTTATTTTAAAAGTGTTATTTATTGTTTGTTTCCGGTAATCATTGATTTTAATTACCCTCCTACACACACAGCCACAAAAATTCCTGACTCACTGACTGACTGCCCTTCTGACTGACAATAAATGAATAGTTGTATAAGATTGGCTTAATCGTTCGCTGATTAAAGTATTTTGCAAAATGGCTGAATTAATATCTGGTTTAGTGGTGGACTGTTGGAATGATGGGGAGACAAACAGACTTACTGACCGATTAGAGGTAGCCTGACTGCTAACTAATCATTTACTGTTATCCGTTAACGGAGCCAACATTGAATTTATATAATGAGTTTAATATCTGAATACTGCATATTGGCTGTCCATTTCTTCTGATTTAAATTGAATTATTTCTCAGGTAAATTATAATACTAATAAGGTAATGTTTACTTGAATAAGTAATGCTCATATTACTCATGAGTTTACGTGAGTTGAGTGATTCAAGGGTTGATTTACCTGACATCGAGCTGCTTCTCGCATCCAGCGTCTTAACAACAGTGAACAGGGCTAGAGAGACGCTGCTTTAAGAAAAATAATTTAAAAGCACTTTTACTCTGCAAGTTTTTATTCTTGTTCATTGTTGTTATCCGCAGAATACAACATCAATATTTACAAGTATTCCTTAAATGTGCTTAATGTTAGAGTAATTATCTTAGAAAAAAAGTGATTTGTTTTCTGAAATTCATTTAATAATAATAACAATTGCCCTGGTATCACGGTATGTTACACCTTATTAAAAGTTTGTTTGTTGAGTGGTTAGCATGTCATTTACAAAGATTTACATGAGTTTAGCAGAAGTAAGACGGTTATTTTACCTCGAAGTTTTGCCATCCGGTCGTCAGAGCAGACATTTCACTGACAGTGAGTAAAAAGGACACTAAACTGTTGATTAATGTTATATCTTTTATTTTTTTGGTGTGTTTTTTCCCTTGTGTAGGCGAGCATATGTGTGTGGTGTGTAAGAGAATAAAAGTGTAGTACATATAAATATTGTTTGCATACACGAACGCACGCGTTCAGACACACACACAGATCGACACTCATAAACTAAATCTTCACTATGCGTGGATGCAAGTTATTCTTAAAATATAACCTAGAAAATATTGTGCAGATGGGGATGTGGTGAGCAAATAGTTATTTCAGGATGTGGAAAAATCTAATTTTTCACTTACTTTTTACGTGTCTGTGTGCGTATTTATGTGTGCTATTTTGTTTACAAACAACGCACACACACATATAGAGCTAACGCTTTGTCTCTGCTACTTGTGTGAGTCTGTGTGGAAGAGGGAGAGGGAAGGTCTCCTTCTAGTCTTCGTGCTGGGTGCACTGTGAACACTTTATTCAAATGAACGTGAAGCACTGTTCACTCTCAGATTGTATGAGTTTCCCCTCCCCCTCCAAAAAAAAAAAAAAACAAACAACAACAAACAAACAAGCAAACAAGTACACAGGCATATGTTAACAGACTGTTTAATATGAAGAAAAACCACTTCTACTAAATATAAAAAAACGTCAACTAGACCACTACATGATTCAATCAATCTTAAATTGCCATGTGTGTGTGAGAGAGAGAAAGCCCGCGCGCACGCGTGTGTTTGTGTCTGTGTGTGTGGTCGGGGGAAGGGGTAGGTGTGATTCATGAATTTTTAAGTGCATATGTAAGGTGATAATTTATAAGCTGGAACATGCACGAATCTGTGTTTTATCTCTTGGTTCCGTTAATAATGATCGCTAACGGGCGTACAGCTTTGTAAACACGTGGCAGGTGACAAATGACATCAGAAAAGCGTCAACGTGAAACGCTAGTTGATCTCTTCTGGATTATTTGAAAAGGGATTTGGCATAATTTTTTTCAGCATTTTAATCATTCAAAGCATTGAGCCTAAATATGAAAACAAAGTAAATAAGTGAAATATAAGAATGTGTAACAACAAATAAAAAGAGAGGAGAAAATGAACCAAGATGATTACCTATTCTTAAGAAAGACACTAAAGACACAACTGGTTACTATGAATTCTGAAAAGCAGCTAAGGAGCTTATGATTATTAGTCGGACAGCCATGCAGAGAAATTAAGCACCAAAGATGAAAAATAAAACAAAATTTTCTTACATATTGTCTACGATCTTGTACTGATTATTAAAATCTTGTTAATTTTAGGAACATAATTTAGTGGAAGAATCTTATTTTTATTGCGAATTTCATAGCTTTTATGGAAGGGATTATGTGCTCAAAAATTACATTTAAAATTTGTTAATGAAAATATAAGAAGTGCTGACACTTGACCTCGCAGCTATACATCTCATAGTGCTTATATCACAAATCTTCTAATCATCGGCTGACCTTCTATGACAAGTATTATTTTTCAGTAACGTTATTATTTATTTCCAAATAAAATCTGACAATCGCTTCAAAAATGTTCATCAATGTTATCAGGATATTTATTTTGTTATTCTTCTTTAATTTTAACCTTCCGTTTGATAAAGCTGAAGATAAAATATTCAGAAATTTAGATATAAATTGGTTTACCATGCACGAAGTTAAAAAAATAATAATACAATAAACTTTACAACCCGAATAACCACCATACAAAATGAACAAATCAACGTATTTAAAACATCATTAAGTTTGACAAGTATATCATCTCGTTCCAATAAAAGGGTTCTTGGTAGAATAGGTGATGAATATAAAAGATATTTCTTTCGATCAATTTAGAAAAGCAGACAGAAGATGTCCCGCCTTTTTAAGACATACTCATCTAGGTGCCTCCATTATTACATCAGTAGGTTTTGAAGTCACAACATAGTTGCTTGTTAGAAAGTCTTGTCTACAGAAGTACTGGAAAAAGTAGAGGATACACTTAAATAGTCTATCTCAGCAATCATGGAGAACACAAACTCCTCCTTAACAGGAGTGTGTGACTTTCTTAACTGGGCAAAGTTCCGAAAAGGCTAAGCCTCCAAAACTTGTTGTATTGGTAAATATATTAGCAAGGTCTTCTCAAACACATTTAGAATTGCTGTGTTTACCCTAGCTCCAGTGTCTCAACGTTTACCACCACCTTCCAAACTACTCGGTTCGTGGGACCTTGACAAACAACTTTTCAAAACTCGGTTATAGTTTGATCACATTTTCCCTGTCAGTAAAGTTATTTCATTTTCCATATTGTCAGTATGTTAATAAACCGACATAAGTTTTGCATTCTACTTTCTGCTGCAAAAATCGTCTTGTTCAAATAATTCTTTTCGAGGGACGAACGCTTAGAAACGTGAATCATAAAAGTTTGTCCACATTGTCCTCTCTCTATATGTGCTGATCGTCCCTACAGAAGAAAGGTATGCAGCAATGCACGTGTCTCGTGCAAGTGGAAGCACATAGCCGAAAGACAGTTTTCTTTCCCAACAGAGAACAAGATGTGTAAACAGTTCAAGAGGACCAGCACTCAGTTCCATGTCAGCATCCTTGTTGTAGAGTAAACACGCATTAAGTTTTCACAACATTCTTCAACGATTCTCAGTTCCTGTCTCATCAAGTTGCGGGCAGCACGAGAGTCAAGTTTATTTAACTTCAGGTGCTTTGTCACGACTTCAGCAATGGTGTTTATCCGATCATAAACTAAAATTTCTATGATTACGATCTGCGTATCGTATTCGTCAAATGTGTCATCAACATACCAGATCACATCCCGAACTTCATTGGGCATATCCATAACAGACCTGCAGTCTCTAACAGCATTATCAAAAGACTTTCGTAATCGGTCGTAGCAAACCTCTTTCACGTAATCCACTTCTTCTGTGAGCTCCCATTCTTCTTTGCCGATTACCGTTCCTTTGACACTACGAACGCGCATGTGACATAACAGTTTTACCTGTCTGTTTTCCATGACAGCAGATTAAACTCCAGCTAGCTTAGTGGAAATAGAAAGTAATAATTCAACCCTATCATTATGGGGAATATTTTTGGTCACTTTATGACCCAAAGAGTTAACAAGGTTGGCTTAAATTTCAGCAGATGTTTTAAACTTCATTAGTATGTTTGTTAATAACGGCTACCTTTCTTTAAAAATAATAGACTCTAAAAAATGAACAGCTGCCAGACTTTTGTAACTGTAAATTATGTTCTCCAAGTTAATGGTCCATAAAATACACCAGGTAACAATTAAGTATCCTTTACCGTGCTTGTATGGAAAGATGGCACTTTGTTCGTTTGCTTTTCCCCCCTTCCTTTGTCTTTCACTTCACTATTTTTGTTCTTTTTTGTAGCAGCTTCTATTTGTCCCTCTTTTGCCTTTGTGGAGTCGTACTCATCATGACGAGAGAACATCAGCTGCTGACCCTGACCATGTGTGGGCGAGCTGTACATGTCAAGTCCACGTTTAAGCTGCTTCACCTTCCCGTTCTCTGTGACTTGTGATTGATGTGCAATAAACTTAGAACCATCTAGTGATGTTACAGTCGTTGTTTCTTCACTTGTAACAAATAAATCACGATTAGACTTTGTCATTTGTCCACCCATTATATGTGATCAGACATTTAGCCGTTTTTCTGAAAAAAAATCATTCTTTATATGAGCAAAATGTTTTTAACTTTTTCAATAATATTAAATTCTTCACAGCTGTAACCACTTTACTAGCATGCAAACTATAGGACATTGCACATGAAAAATGTGAAATATCATTATCAAACGATAGCTATCAAAATGTTTAGCTTGTCACTTACTGTTTTCATCTCACAATAATTTTCAGTTATATTGACAAATAACTGGTACAGCAGTAATTAAAAAGCAAGCAAACAAACAAAAAAATGACAAAAGAAAACTAACAAAAAAATGTAAACCCATAATTGTCTTATATAAGAAGGTTTAAAATAAAACTATTGGAAGTAAGCAACGCGCTCAGTTGTGAGTCAAGCGATCCTCACCTTGGTCACAGGGCAAGTCAAACTACATAGGGAGTTCGTTTGACAAGATAACACAATCTGTTATCTGTTGGGGGGAAGATTATTTTGCCAATATCCAGTTTATATAGTGTGTACACCTCCGGCCTTGGACGCCAGTATTCTGTTTCCTTAGGTTTTACACGAGTGGATGAATACTCACGTTAAAGGCACTTTGTGCACGCTATATTAATATATAGCTATAATAATATATACTAATATTCCTCTAGCGCTTTTAGACGTGCTTCCCTGTTACTTAATTATATGATAAAAGTAATGGATAAAGAGTCTCACCAGGTTACAGAACCTCCCTGTTCTTCACAGCACTCCATGTCTTCACATTCTCTTATCTCTCTCTCTCTTTACTTCAGTGAGTCATGCCTGTATTTCTACAGCGTGTTATTTTCCTATTTCAGTGAATAAAATGTCCTTTGTCCCAATCTACTTCCTTATTACGGCTTTACATTTAGAGAATAAAATGCTTATTCTATTCCCATGATACTGCGAGCAACAACTTCACATGCGAGGTTACACGCAAAATTTGCGAGTACAAGGACGCTGTTATCAACAGAGGATACTACAAGAACTGTTTGTGGGATAATTTAAAACAACAGCTAACCCATCCTTACGTTCTGTTATCATCTCCTTAAAAAGAATATATTATTAAACTGCACTTAAGAATTACTTTCTACGGTGGTTTCGCAGTGTATTTCCGAACGAGTCTGTTAACTCTAAACATGTACCTTTTAGGCCAGGCTATCAATTGGTACTATTTAGAAACCTTTTTTCCTTTAGGCCAGGCTATCAATTGGTACTATTTAGAAACCTTTTTTCCTTTTATTACAATTTTAAAAAAATATAAGGAAGGTACCTGGATGAACAGTATTTAGTAGTTTGGTTTCAACATTCTTCGAGGTGAATCGTAGTATTGCAGTTGTCTTTCTTGGTTGCTGTGGTGTTCCATCACTTCATTAATTGCAAACCGCATCTGTTCATTCTGCTGAAGACCTCTCACTTTCATGTTTTGTGTAACCTGACAAGAGGGCCCTGATATATTGTACTTACTTGATTTGTTATAAATTTCATGTCCGTCTACAGTCTTTACAACAATTTTGTCCTCACTAGTTACTGCAGCTTTGTTTCCCATGTCCTGACGGGCTGTAGGTTGGACTCAAAGCAAAGTAGGCAAAACAGCTCCTGATAATCTGTTCAAGAAGAACAATCCAATGTTTTGTAATGCTATACTCATTTAAAAGATTGATGCTTACAAGCAAACACAATGTAATCCTAAGACGAGCTAGTGTGGAGGCGATCAATCATTTCTAGTTAAAGTGTAAGTGCAGTATCAGATACTACTAAAGGATGCTACTCAGTTGAACAAAATATATGTTTAATGACTCTTTTTATACTGGCTTAGAGACAACAGTAAGTAAAGTATTTAGTAAATCAACGTGAATCTTTTCATTACCAGTTCATCCTTAGCGTCGTTATGGTCAATGTTCCTGTCATTGGGATTGTCGTTGCAACTCTTATTTTTTGACAGTCTTTTGTTAAAAACTGTTTCAGATTTTTTTAAATAAGAAATTGTTTTATTTGAAAGCTGACATTAAACGTGCGATATGTATATCCAACAATATGTTTATAGTCACCAATAATAAGTCAGTATAATAAGAAAAAATATTATAAAGAACTTTTAACTTTATTGGGACACTCATTTTTCTATCAGAGAAACTACGCTACACAATGAAGAGCTCAAATAATCCAATTTGACAGCTTTGAGTCTATTCTACTACC
Organism: Pomacea canaliculata; assembly: GCF_003073045.1. Lineage (NCBI taxonomy): Eukaryota > Metazoa > Mollusca > Gastropoda > Architaenioglossa > Ampullariidae > Pomacea > Pomacea canaliculata. The sequence continues at coordinate 19,564,193 of NC_037595.1, read as the reverse complement.
CCACTTTCTGTGGCAAATCATCGTAATGCTGCACAGGTTTTTATAAGCACCTGCTGTGAGAAATAACGCTTCTTTTTAAATATTTTAAAATTTTACTAAGTCTAGAGATATACCAACCTCGCCTCTTCTTACCCCAGTAAGAAAAAGAAAGAACAGACCACAGAGTTAATATATGTTCTTAGCAAGCGCATAGGCGCAGGATCCAGGAATCCATAAGTGGAAGAGAAGCTGACAATTTAAGTAGAAAAATACCAAGTTAATTGTCGAGAATATATCTGTTAATTGTTTCATGAGTAACAGACTTAACAATAGCAGTGTAAGAATTTCGCCTTACGTCAAGAGTTGTATTTTCAGATAATTGGCCTCTTCACAACTTTGTTGAGTAATTCATCGCTGCTGATCCTCCTCTGAATCAGTGTGTACGAACCGATCTCTTTTATAGGGGAGGAAGCTTTTTTCCCAATTTAGAAAACTTCTTATCTTTGATTTCTCGAAAATCATTTTGACGAAGGTACAAAGTACGCGATGAAAGTTAAAAAATTAATATGCAAGGAAGTAGTCTGTTTGCGGTGGGTAGAATGCTTACTCATCTCCTTCACGTGATATTACGTGATCTTTGTAACGCAAAGCTGTTTCGACAAAAACAAAAAACAAAAACTCTCAAACCAGTTTTTTGTTATCTCTGATGAAGTGACCACATTTCAATGGAGCTGGGCACAAAATATGACACTTGCTCAACCTATCTCATTTATAGTGCTCAAGAAAGGAAAAACGTTTCCTGCTCCGATACTCCTTTACAAAGAGTTCTCTAAAAATTTGCCATTGATCTTCCAAAATTGTTGTGCACATCAGTATTTATAGGGAAACAAGAACAGCTTGTGAGACGTTTAGGCTCAATTTCTTTCTTTTAAATGACGCGCTTTTGCACAGAGCAGTTGATATATTGGGTTACACTTAATTTTGTGCAGGTTACATGCATTTTAGGGTCCACTTATATTTGTGCATGTTACATGCATATCAATACACATTTACAGTTGTGTAGATTATATCTATATTAGGGTACACTGACATGAGTAGGCTGCACACATATACAGTACAACTTTATTAATCCACAAGGACAATGCCAGAGAGCGCTCACATACTAGCAATAAGCAGAACATATCTCTGTTGAAATAATTTCTCTCTCACACTCTCTCTCTATATTTATACACACACATACGCCATCTATAGTAGATACTCTTGGTGACATTAGATCCCCTACGGATTGTACAAGATCACAGCCAGTAGAAATGATCAAGTGAATGGCACATGTAATAAATAGTAGGATACACTTACACGTTTGCAGGTCACATATTTCAAAATACACATTTAACATCGAAGAGGTCAACATATTTTCTGAGATCTTAAGACACGTAACAGTTTTAACACGCCTCCAAACTGAACACAGAATGCAAATAACATATCTTGTAATTAATATTTGATGTGTAATAGTCCTTTTTCAAACATATTGCGCTTAGCTCTGGATTAGAAATGGTGACTAAAAAGAATATTTTTAAAAACTGCGTTATTGTCATATAATCGTGAGAAAGCACGTCTATCATACACAAAGTGTGGCGATGTATGTGTTCACATGAGTGTGTTTGCACAGCTCATCCAATCCTCACCACAGGCTGATTATAATATTTTTGATGGCTCGTTCGTGGGCTATGGTAAGCGTACGTTGCTCGGTAAGCAGTTTATTATCTCCATTCTAAGATGTTTACCCTGGCTTAAGATGACAGTTTAGAAAAAAAAAAAAAGAAAATGCGCAAAGCAAACATGGTTGTAGACTGAGAGAGATACCTCACACACACACACACAGCAGGTGGGTACAGGTGAGAGGGAAAGAGAGAGACACCCTGGCAACATCGTTATATTTAGATCTTGTCACTGGAAGTGTTGTGTCCCCGTTGCCTGACATAAGCTGTTAGCCAGTTTGATTAGGGGAAAATACATTTCCAGTATTTATAATCGAAAAGCTTTATTTATTCTTATACTCAATTTGTGCATGAAATTTAAAAGTGGGTGAGTCAGCGGCAAGTAGCAGACCTGGGTACCTTGACTACTTCAATATAAATCCGAATAGATTTTCAATGAGCATTTGCTGTATTATCATCTTAACTAGTGGAAGATATATATTATGTAAAAAACTCGTATGTCTAAAAGAAATCTAGATAGCTCAACACACACGCGCGGTTTACAATAGGTTTACAAACTTTTATTTGTGGTGTTTGTACCAGATAAATTATCTGGACTGTTTTTGATACCTTAATACACGTGTTTATTTTCAAACCCCCAACCCCTTTCCCCTCCTAAGCCTTTACTTGTTAATGTTTTTAATGTATTGGAAATAGTTTGAGGTTGATACGAGCATGTCAAGGTGATGAGTCACATTAAGCAGCTGCAAAAAAGAGAGTGGCCTATAAATGCAGGCTGTCACCCCACTTTTTTTATCAATATTTAAATTCGGCAAGCACATGCTTAAGCATACTTAAAGCCTGTCACTGATACCCGGAGATTTGTAAACATTACTCCTAATAACCTTTCTCATAACGCTAGTCCTTCTACACACCCTTCCTTTTGCAATATCATGTTACTCTCGACTCTTGTTCTTGTTATTTGGTTCCTCTTTGTGTTTTCTGTATTTGATTTTATTTTTCGTTTAGTTCGATTGTTTATTCCTTTATATTTTATATGGTTTTTTTTGGTTCGTATGTTATTTGCTTGTTTTCCTATTAATCGTACGCTGTCCATGCTTCGTTCGTGTTCTTATTAAGCGCTAAGAGCATGCACCTTAGGAGTGTGAGTATGCGCTTTACAAAATTTGCATTTTTATTATATTTATTATTATTGTATTTATTAGTATTATTTTACGTGTTCTTTTCTTCACAAAATAACTGTGCCTCTTTTGTAGGCATGTCCACATTTAATGATATTTATTAACTTTTTTACTACAGCCACTGATTAAAATACACCAATCAATCCTTACCTAAGGTTTATGATTTTAAACACCGTCAATAAGAAAGTTGTGTTGTTCGGATATTATAGTGGCAGACTTTCTATAATAGAACTTTCTATAATAATAAATAAAGTTTACTTTTATAGCGCCTTATCCCTGCCCTAAGGGCAAGCTCAAAGTGCTTCACACACACACACAACTACAGAAAATTCTAGATAACATATTTCTTTAAGGCCACAGTACTATTTGGTCTTAACTGAATACAACATTGAAAGAGCAAGACTTCCAGAAACACTAATACAATACATATATAATCACATTCAACACTTCAAGAAGTAACTTCACAGAGTCTGGCACACTTAAGCCTTCAGGAGGTTCTGGATTCATTAAATACTGTTTACAACTGCTGTGAGAAGACAGTAGATTTGAGTCGTTTACAGAGTGCTTGGAGTTGTCGATATCTGATAAAATGCCAAAAAAGCCAGCAACACAGCAACCAACACTGCCGACAATCACTTGAACAACGGGACCCACATTGCTTGAATCATTATAGCTGTTGTTAGATGTAGGTGAAGAGACTTGATTACAGAAAACTTCTTGACATCCTGATGAGACGCTTCACGTTGTTCCCTCCCCCCTCCCACCAAGATCAGTTTCCACATCTCTTGCTGCAGTCGAGGCCAAACAAACCCCCATTGCAAGCTTCTTTACTTAAAGGTATCTGGTATTCTGCAGCACACCCTTTCTCGACACACCTGCCGTCATAGTTGTTACGCGGATTATATTTGTTACATTTGCTGTGAGTGTTGCAACTTATGTCATATTTACCAGCTCTGCAGGAGTCATTATAATAGCTTTCCCGATAGTACTGGGTACTGGGTACTCGCACTCAGGGTTACCCCCACACCACCACCACCACCACCACCACCACCCACCACCACACCACCACCACCACTACAATTCCATGCTGACACGTACATCAGCGCCTGATGATAACAACGTAATCTTTCACAACTTCTTCTTGTTTCTAATCACCCCTAGGGGAGCTTAGAGGCGTTTTCACAACCTGTGTCACAATAAATAATCCGCAAACTCTTTTTTTGTTGCTCTTGGCAATTATTTTGAATTAAAGCGGGTTTACTGACGAGTCCGATTTTATTTAGAATACTATTGACTGAGCTGTCTCATTACTGACGAAAAAAGTCGAGTGGACGAGCTGATTGACAGAGACAGATTGACAGCGAAGTATGAAAACTTTATGATGCTATGACTGATACAATCTAATCACAAACACACCGTTACAAAAACTGCATGTCCGTTGGTTACCGAAAGAAAATGCATCATTTTATTTCTTCTCATTTTCCTTCCAGTCATTTTCTTGATTTAAGAACATCCAGTTTGTATGTGACTGTTAGTTCTAATGGTTCTGTGTGACGGCGATAGCCACGACAGTGCGAATGTCAAGTCACGAGGTGCTTTTGTTTGGAAAAGGGAGAGGGGGTCGGAGAAAGAAATCTTGCTACTGCTGGTTATTGCTAAAGGTTAAGAACAAAGAGATGTCTCGATATTAATGTAAAGTATTATTTACGATACATACACGCTTATATTTAATCTTGTGAAAAGTCATATTTTGTGTACAAATCTATTAAAATGTAGTCTTTAGACTGATAAAGTGTGTGTGTTAATGATAGATTAATTATATGTCTGTGAGTACTGAAATATGAGATATACGTTGGCTGAATTACGATTTGAAGTCATTGACAAAATGATGATGGCGAAAAATAGAGAAGTAACCGAGTCTGTATCGCTAATAATTCTTCTACATCAATATCACACAGATCATGAATAGGCGTAAACTCTACGATAGCCTCACTTTGTATTCTCTTGTGACTCTCTTACTGACCTACGAAACGTACATTGAATGTAATGTGCAAATATTTTTATTAGGCAGAAGTGCGTGTGTCTACAAGAATGATAGGTCCTACGCTCAACAAACTAGCTGAAAGTGTAAATTTTTATTCCATTTTTTATGTTTAAGGCTACTTGCTGATGATTTGCTTAATTTGGACTACTCCTGTCTCTTTCCAAATAACTGAACATTCAGGTCTCACACACACACACACATTCACAAAGCTGAAAACAATCTTTGTCAACGACCAAATACGTTAATCATATAATCATTGTACGAAAACTCTCCATGAGTAAAGATGTGTACTGCAAAAGAAAAAGTTCCAATTTTAAGCATCTGATTGACAAGACCTCATGCCGTTACAAATCAAACCAAAAAAATAGGTGTGAATATTGTGCAACACTCTTTATTAACAATTATATTAGCCGTAATACAATTCCCCCAAAACACATCTCAAAACCAATGATATCTTAAGCATATCCTCAACACTAAAGCATTCTGTGTACAATTATTTATGTATATGTCTATAAAAAAACAGGTGTCTGCAGGATGTATGCACGTATGTGTGCGGACATGATCATGTATGTGTGAGTGCATGTATGTCTGTACGTTATATATATATACGTGTGTGTGTGTGAGGTTTGCGCGTTAACCTGTCTTGAATTTTTTTAATACGTTTTAAAGTACGAAATACAGTGAAGCTACATTTTGTAGTAGAATTCCATGCAAACAAAATTCACAAAAACAAGATAAATGTATGTACACTTCGAAATTCAAACTATTATGACTCCCTTTAACACCTACAATTGTGAGTTTATCTTTAATAGTTACTGTCACGCTTCCTTCATCATATAAAATGATTCTATGTTGTTTTATGCAATGAGCGTAATTTCTTCTCAACAGCTATACTGGATTTTTGTGTTACCATATTCCCGACAAATACTGATGATTGTTGTGGATTACTTTAGAAACAAGTCCTTTAATATAGGTGCAGTATGTAAATACATTATTAAGGATAGTGCTTTTATCGTCCAGCATCTCCATCAAAACAGGTGGCATTCTGCGCTGACCAAAGGCACGAAAAGTGAAGGTTACCAAAAACTAACAATAACATGTCATTATACAAAACGCATTCAGCCACGAAGTCACAGGTTAGAGAATACAAGTAATGAAAGTTAAAGTAAAACATTAAGGGTTCAAGAATACATGTAGCTAATACGAAAACATGATCTAGAATGTGGTAATTCACAATAAATGACCAAAGATCAAGCTTAATGTTGTTAGTCATAATTTTTTTACGTTTTTGAAACATCATATAGACGAGCAAATGGAAGCCAAACAAACAATATTTAAAACGCACACAAATTAAACTAAGGGAAAGCAAACATAAACTAGATATATTATTAATAAAAGCAATTCTACCACAAAAATATACATATTTTTAAGCTCATGTATATACTTTTACTTAATTAGAATAACATATTTGTAATACTGAGTTTAAATTATAGGGCATGAGTCATGTGTGATACTTGGTGTGTCTGAGTAGAGTGTAATACTTCACACGTTGTACTGTTTCGTAAAATATATTCAGATGGTAGAAATATCTACAAATTATTTTACATCCATTAGACAAGTTTATCTTCTTCCGTCTTTTACCACTACCTGCTATTCTGACACACAGAAATGTCTGACAAAAAAGAAAATAAAGTTGAGCCCTGATAAAACAGATGCCCTGCTCCTTGGCATCAGGCAGTGTCTTCCTGCTTTTTCCATACCGCGCCTGTCTGTGTTTCGCTCTTATAGAATCAAATTATGTTGTTTACGTTTGCTTATTCACAACAATGCATTTACTAGATGCAGCAGTAACAACTAAGCAGAATATAAATGTCAAAAGCATGCACCAAACATAATAGTCTATTCCATTATCGGGTGATAAAAATAATGAACTACTGTTTGCATTGTCAATAATCAAATACTTATTAAATCTTTTAAAATTATAACACTGAAAAATTAATATCTTTGTGTCTAGCGGGCCTTACCTTGAATCTTGTTTCTCACGCTGAAGATTTTCATGACTTTGCTTCGAAGTTCGTTTCCCATGAAACTGTGTCACTATTTATATTTCTTTCCCCCCTACCCCCACACACACCCAAACTTCCCCAAATTTTGATTTCTGAGAACGCGGTTTCTGAAAAACTGATTCCAATAAGTGGAGCGTGTAATTAGGCCTTGAGTAAACATTCTAGCTACAGATGTTTCGCGCATGCAATAACCTGATTCTTTTCAGCCAGCAGAGGCTTGGTAGCGACTTTGTTGTTTTTATTGACTTTTGACATGCAAGCGCACAATCATTAATTTATCTTTGTGTCCGACGAAAATACATTACCTCAAATATCTATTTCTTACGAACCTGGTAACCTGGTCAATATTTATGTCAAAGTGACAAGCTGCACACAGGGAAGCCGTTGTTTTGCGATTACATCTTTTTCATTTCGAGGTGTGCCTTAAAATTTTCTATTTTCTATCGATGCTGCAATATTTGAATGAACTGTTTTAAATGAGGTAATCTCACATTTGTTCAACATGTATTTTTTACGTTTCAGATGCCAGAAATAAATTTTTTCTTACTTTTAATTATTATTACACAATGCACACAAGTACAACACAAACAATTGCATGCAGAATAATTCAACATTTAAGCAATCTACATACACGTAAACAACATAATATACACACAAGGTAATAGAAATAACAAGTAACAAGGTAATCCATCTGCTACAGTATAGGCAAACTTACACAAATCAAATAAAGTTTTAACATTTGCTGTATGCTGCAGTTGTCTCGAGGCTCCCCTAAGTTACTTTAACGTCCCCGCTTTTATATAAATAATAATATTATTTAAGAAATGATACGACTACACGGGAGCCACTGTTTCCGAAAGGATATCTCTGAGCCATTGGTAAATGCCGTATATTGCTCCCCAATATATCGTGACTTTTAAAATGGCTTAAACTTATTCACCGTTGGTATTGTCTTCAGAAATCTGCATCTATAAATAAAAAAATTTTGCTAGAAGAATAAGAAAGTACAAAGGTTTGCCATCCCTTCAGTTCTACGAATACCAAACGAAACAATTTCTTCATAGATCCTAATTTCCTCTGAATAGTTCTGGTTATTTAACATATCCCATAGTTGATCTCAAAAGTGTTTACTCAATGGACACTAACATTACCATTCTATATAATAGTACCTGATCGAGGAATCTGCTCTTTTGGTGTAATGTAGCCAGCTTTGGAACACCTTCTCCTAACTACACCAAACTGGCAAGAGACAGGTGTTGTCTGTTTTAACAAATTAAAGCTGGCGTGCAGTTGCAGATAGAATTTACAGTAATATATACTGTGCAGAAGACTTTCATAAATTCGAGTAGCTTATAGACCACATTGCTAGGTAGATAGATGAATTTAGCAAGAGTCCTTACTATCACCGCTTGTGTTAGTGTGCTTAATTAAGCTCTCAGAGTTAAGTGATCACCACTCTGCTCGCGCTCACTGGGTGACCGCTCTTGAATTCTGCAAAGCTACAATAACGTCTTGACATTGTCTTTCAATTCTGTTAAGTTCCAGGTTTGTCAGTTTTTCTACATCGTCGACACCAAGACCATTGAACGCCATCTTTTTGGTCAAAACCAAAGCTATCGCATTTCGTGTACAGTCAATGAGAACCTCAAAGATGATAACCTGTGTGTCGTACAGGTTGAACTCCTCAGCAGCATTCTGAATCATCTGATAAATATTTTCAGGCATAGCTATCGGGATAGCCATACCTTTCACAATGCTATCAAAAGCATTTTGTAGTATGTGGCAACAAATAAGTTTCACAACATTTTTACTTCCTGTGATACTTGACTTCTTGCTGCCAACTTGATCCCCTGATGTTGTGCGTACTTGCATATGCCATTGTAACCGAATCCAGTTTTCGTGCTCCATGTGAAAGAAGACTACCGTTAGGTTATACTGTACAACAATTTCTAATGGATTCGGTATACATCAAGGGATTTTACACTAATACACGAAAATTTTGTCTATATGTCTCTTCCATAGTGATGCAATTCGCTTTTTTATGTTTTCTACTCCATTTTCTTCATCGTGGAGCGTCTATAAAACTAGTTCTTCTGCAATTTTCTGTTTTGTGTCTCCACACTGAATATGTTTTAGAGGTCAGCAATCTATATTTTTGCACAAAACACTGAGTTTTCTGTTCTTAAGCTCTTTATTGAAATTCATTCACCACACTTTTGACGTTATTGTTCTCTACTCCGGCGTCGTAATGGTAGTGTTGGGAGTGCTCTTGGCGCTCACCTTGGGGGTTGTCTGTCGAGCTATAGACTTTAAAGCCATGGCTAAACTTCTTCAGCTGACCATCCTCTATCACCTGAGACTTGTATCCCGTGTACTCTGAGCCGTCTTTCTTTACTATAGAGATCGTTTCTTCGCATTCAAATTTAGAATGAACTTGTGGGGGATCCTCTCGGTGCTCTTCTGGATGAACTCCATTAGAAACCTTTTCTTTTCCCAACTTCGACAAAGTACACCAACAGTCGGTTAAGAATTTTGGTATGTTAGGCATTCTGAAGATGAATCTGCAGATATACGCTATCATAAACACCAGCAGGCTCTGAAAAGAAAGCAACAAATGTTATATACATACTACTTTTTTATGAAATTTAAATATGAACGGCCACCAACTTAGGTATTTATAATTATATATAATGTGTGTGGGCAAAACACACACACACATGTATTTCTGTTAAATGTTCTATATAAAACTATTTCTAGATATGTAAAAACATTACACAAGTATAACAAAATGATTTCTCCAGCCTTATGCACAGATAAAATTACAGATAATGCTTTGCTCTTGAAATGCGATAGTTTCTCATTTAGTGATGTAAAGTACCTGACAATTTTAATATATGTTACCGTCTAGTGTGTTTTAAATAAAGAAAGTACACGTAGACGGCCATGTGCCGTGCGAAACATGTTTGGGTGAAGAAATAAATAACCTTTTTATGTAGTACAAAACTAAAATACACAAAAAAAGATTTTTCAGCACATCCTTGCAATGTTAAATAGGAATACTTAGCACAATATTCCTAGACAATATTTATCTGATAACAGGTAGAAGAAGCTATAGTGTTCAGTATCGTCAGTATACAGACAGGTACAGTAGGTGTAAATGGAACTGGAGACAAAAAAACAGCAAATCAAAAGTTAGGTTCGTTATTAACGGTGACAGCAAAGCAACTAAAAATGTCAGTAACCTCTAGTACACGGAAAAAAATCTATCCAAATATGTAGCTGAAATCTGCGACAGAAGTACAACAGCAAAAGCCGTTTTGCCTAGGTCGAATAGGATTTAACACTGCAGCACCATTAGGTTTGATGCTATGTATCTACTGTGCAAGTCCCTCAAAGTTTCCATTCAGGTTTTCTGGTGCGAGATGTGTATTCTCCTTGCAAACATGTAAAAAAAAATACTGAAGCTTTTGAGACTAAGCATCGGATGAAATAAAATTCCTATCTGAAGCATAAGACTAATGACTATGTATGTGTCACGGTTACCTTCTTAGTGGGCCCTAAGAGATTCTTCGATCAACAGAATGTGGCGTGGGTATAAATCTCTCTTAATCTCTTGCCGCAGCGCAACACCCTAGAAACGTCCTAGAAAATACCCTTGGCAGAGTATGAAGTCAAGGCGGACAAACAAAAGACTTTTTTAACAATGCTAAAGGAATGAACAGACCTTACCTTGCTAGACCTGCTTGCTACTGTCGTGAAAAAATAGTTTATCCACTTGGTTATTAAAAGCTAAAGAGTCTTGATGATGTATACCGGACCTTCCTCCACATTAAATCAAGGCGATACGTTCCATAGGAACATTTTCGGACGAAGGCAAGAGCGCTTCCTTCATATGGCCCAGTAGGGTATCCATATTGCAGTCAATAAGACTTAGGGCGGTGAATTTCTCACCGACTTCAAGAGGAGACGAGAAAAGCAATCTTAAGGTCTTAAAGATTGAAACCCAGGGTCCACAAAACAAGGTTGTGGTCACTGTTAATTTCACATCCTAATATGCCCTTCCTTTCACCTGGTTGATGCTTAATTTGGCAGCAAGATGAAGTCGATGTGATTGCAAATCGACCCATCAGGAGAATGCAAGATAACCAGTCGTGTTCCTTTGTCAGTTGTTTTCAAAAGTCAAGCTCCGTTCATTTGCCTTACTAAGCGCGAAACGGCTATATTTGTCGACTCATGCTTGGGCTGACCTACGCATTGAAATTCCCAATCACCGCGAGAATTTCCTTCTTTGGTACCTGTTGAATAGACTTCTTCAAGTGTTCGAATAATAGTTCCACCTTGGATGATAGTCATGTTGTGAGGCGATTCGGACCTATATCAGCCTCCTTGAGATGGGGGACCAACTGAAAGCCGACTCCACCCGTTTGCATACAATAAATCTAACCATGTGCTCGTGCTTGACGTCCTCTCTGCTAAAATAATACGGTGATGATCACCTGTTTTCTTTGGGGAGTTTTCTCCCTCTCTGCAAAACCAACAAGGCGGCAGGGCCTTGTTACGTTTGGCAAGGAAAACAGACCTGTTTAGGAGCAGCAGCAGGAGATGCGACCATTCAGGAAGTGGATTGATCTCGTGCCATTTAGTGAGGGGGAAGTCACAAACCTGGTATTGCTTGATTTCGTGTGGCATCAAAGAAGTTAGGGGGGGTACGGGTATCACAGACCTTTGAGATCGAGCTAGGGCATCGCAGACATGTTGTTACTCAGTCTCATGTATCTTAAACGTTACTTGCCCCTCTAAGAACCTAGTTCAAACGCCTGAATGATCCGCGAACTCATTAACAGATTAGAGTATCGTTTGTCATCGGAATTAACTAAACAAATTGCTCCAACAGTTAAGAGGGGAGGGATTGGTGTTTTACGCCGTGCCAGCAACTGAGGCTATATTACGGTAAGCAGCCAGCCCTGTAAACAGATGTCACGTGCAGAGAAAGAACAGCCCGAGACGAGAAATGAACTCTAGGCAGCCAACCTTCACTGTATTGGTGACAGGCGCTAACCGTTGCGCCACCGGACCGCTCTCCAACAGTTAAGAACGGCGATACACCACCGTCTTCCGAATAAAGAAAGAGCTATCAATCTGTCAATCCTTAAAGTGTCCGGACCGGATGAGTTTTTAATATCTGGATTAAAATTAAGCCGCATTTATGCATCCTTCTTATAACCAGTTTCTAGTAAACGCCAAAAGAATGACCTAAAGCGTGGTCGTCAGGGACTGTTTGATAGAAAAAGAGACTGGTTTAAAAGCTATTGTGGGAAAATCACCAAGATGGTGCTGATGTAGAAAGGCGCAAAAAAGGTTTTACAAAAGCACTTAGATGAAACACCATGTCAGAGATGCTGTCAAGTTTATCAAAATATGAAAGTAATTACTATGTTTGAAGGCTAATTTCCGTGAACAGTTTTGGTTTTTGTATTTTTTAATTCCTTGTATAGTAGTTACTCTCATATATGCCTATTTAGTATTATTTCTCACGAACAATTGTGTGAATGTCTTCAAGTGGCATATTCGCTAATAAATGGATGATTTTCGGCATTCCCAATGCAACCATCTAATCAGAAGCGAGTACATTGAATATTTTTTAAAGTGCTGAAAATATAGCAAACAATTCTTGTCTAGATGTGATAAAATTGTGCATTGTATTTCTTTGAATAAAAGACGACGGAAGAGTACATGATATAAATTATGCATTACATTAAAACAACTTAAATCCATTTTAAGCTCTAGATATGTAATTTCTTTTATACCTTTTACGTATGGCCTCTTCCATATTATGTAAGTAATGTAAATAAAAGGATTTATAAAATTACAAATTAAATAATACTTGTTTGTGAAATAAATTTTGAAATATATTTGCAGTATTAATAGACCCATTATTATGCTAGCATTCAATTTCTGTAGCCAAGTTCTAAAGATAATCATTTCCTAGATCCTCTTGATACAGATGATTTGCAACTTATTTGAGTCGGAGCGTTTTTCCCAGACGAAAATCTAAGCATCTTGTAATCTAGACTACTTGGATTCTGAACGAACACAGCAGACGTTCTCTCTTTTGACAACGACGACTTCTGTCGGCCTTGGTCTCGACGCCTACATCTTACACATAGTGCAAGTTCTAGTCATGTAGTCAACCCTAGTGTCATGTTGAGAAAAGTCTTGCAATGTGATCCTTTCATTACTTCACTTCTTACATTTGCATATATGGCATTGGTCAACCCCTCACCTAGCATCCTTCATCCAGTCATCAAGTAGTTAGCACGGACAAGAGGGAGACCACACCTACTGACTTTCTGCCCGCTGCAGATGGCTGGATAGCCAGGGGACTAATCCTGCCCCCGTGTCATGCAGCTAGGTGTGAGAGAAAACTCAAGTGTTACTCTCTTCCTGGATGTCATTAACACTTTTTTTTTAGCAAGATGCACTTGGCTTGCTGTAGCCATCTAATTAAGGTTGTCTTCTTCAAATAAAATCTCTCTAAGCTGACATATGCGCCTCCTTTCTTAAGTAAGCTAAACAACAAAATGAGTTTGCGTGAGTCATAATGTCAGTTCGGAAACAATATAAAGCTATATACTCTTTCTATACCAGAAAATCCGCTTCATTTTTATTGTATTTTGTTGTTGTTGTTGTTGTTGTTGTTGTTGTTGTTTGTTTTGGGTCAAAAAAGAACTGTTAAATTGCTTAGTATATAAGGAATTAACTAACCTCCATTTGCCATGTTTTCAGTGTTCTTGATGTCGTCGGGACGTTACCCAGGATCGTGTTATTCTCTCAAACTTACTGTCGAAGACAAAGCTATCTTCATTTGTTTTACTTCCTGCTTTGATTTTTCGTCTACAACTTTCTTGATCACATCACGGTCTGCTTCGATTGAATACTTGCATGACTTGTTATATTTTTCCCCACAAGTCTCAACTGTTACAGATTCTTCACTGATCATTTTACATACTTGCGGCGGAGGCTGTTGTGGTGGTGGTGATGAATTTCCCATTTCATCTAAATCGTGGGTGCCCTAAGACAATAAACAAAGCAAGTTGAGGAAACTGGAGATATCTGAAATTTGAGATTACACCCTTCGTATCCTCACTGATCACACAACTAAACTTTCAAGTGATCTTACGAAAATAAAAGAAATAAATTGCAAAGAACTAAACACACTAAAAGGAAACATTTTCTTTCACATAATGTAATATGAAAATGAAATAAAGACATTAATATCTCCCCTAAGACCACAAATATTACATATTCCATGAAGTTTTTATGACTGTTAAAGACGACACTGTTTTCACTTAGTATGTGAAATTGAAAGCGGTGAGTTTTGTCGGTGCTTGCTAAGTAGACAATTGTAAGAGCATCAGTAAACTGATATTAAAATCATCAAAGCGCCTCTTTCTTCTTCGAAAGCTGAAATCTTTCTCTGTCTCCCAGAAATTTCTTTACCTCTTTTATAGATCCCACCTAGAGAGCGTACTGTCCTTCTAGTTTATGTTTTTATATCAGTTCATTGGTAAAGAACAAGAACAGCTTACATCTTGTTTTGTCCACCTGCTCCAAAGTCACTGCGACAGCCTGGATTGGTATTCAGACTGCATAACATGCAGAAACTTCTGAAAGTGTCACAAATCCTTCTTGAAGACAGGCATTTCCTGTCCTGAAAATTTTTCCAACTCTCATCGGACCGACGATTCTGTGTACCTGCAAGCACAGTCAAAAAATTGAAGCTATCATTCCTTGTTTCAGCTGTGTAACTTTTAAATGTTACTGTGTAAGAATGAATGCAGCTGTCTGAAATGTGAACGCATGAGTCTGTTTAGCGGATATTGATATGTTGTGATATTGCTTTGTGCTTCTATATCCAAATGCCTCGATATGCCCTCTAGTATAAATAAAGTGTTATAAGGCTGTATACCATATTTCAACAATTCATTGGATGGAGTTAGAAAAAGAGGGGATGTATGGATAAATGATGTGATGAATGCTGATGTGTGAAATCGTTAGAGTATTTTGGTAGAAGGGTGTATTCCCACGAGACATTAAGAGACGTAGAGCTTCTGATCTCTCCGTCACTACTAGACTGTCTGAACTAAACTATGGCAGAAAATTCTGCTCATGAATCCAGCTCAATCTCTTTTATTCATAAACCCAGTCATTCATAACTTGAGCATCCCAAGACGGGCCACGGCTTCATACAGATCGCTGCTATTTAAACGTCCCAGAACCTCCAGCTGTCTCAATGCGAGAAACAACTGGAACTTTGTTGCCCATTGTAAGAAAAGGTGTTTAAAATGCTTCTCATCAATCTGCCTGCAGAAGGGTTGCCCGATAGTGTCAATGGAAGCAATTAACACTCGCTTTGTTATGACTAGTCAGAACAAATAGACACAGGGCAGGATCAGACTCTTTATACTGTCAAATCTCGAGACAGCCTATCCGTACCTGACCCTCTCGTAAGGTCTCAGCCACCTTACATCAGGGCAAGGTACTTAGGTCTCTTGTATATCCAATTACTAACCCTTTTTAAGCTAGGCATTTTCTTCTCACCATAATAGTGCGAAAATATATAAATCTATAGTTTCTTCTAGGTGGAAGTCGAGGCACGTATGTCACACCAAAGAGCCACAAGAGCAACTCATCGAAAGGAGAAAATCTACCTTGGAGTAATAACTTAATTTATATGTAAATGTTCGTCTAAACAGTATGCACTAATATGCAGGAAAAAAACAAAACATTATGGCGCAAAGGTAGTATAAGACGCTAAAAGGTTGAGCAACTTAGGAACTATGAGAAAAGCATGATAGATAAAACTACAAACATAGATGGAGACTAGCTAGCAAAAAGGCCTAGCAAAAATAGTGCTAACAAAAAGGAAGTATGTTTTCTTTTTTTTTTTTTAATACTTGATGCTTTCTGTATAAACGAGTTGTTGTATAGATAAGAAAGGTATTTAAGGTAATGAATTTCATTCTTCTTCAGATCATCGAGATAAGATAACACACAGCCAACACAAACTGAGAAGCATTAATATTCTTTTTATTAATCTTTAGTCACTAAAATAACTAAAGTATTCATAAGTAGGTCTGAAGAATACGTCTATCTAATAAGAAATTCGGCTTTTGTACTTAGTAGCCTCTATTGCGATACCAGCGGATGCCAACTTAACAGTGATCATTCCGGCTCGCTATGCGAAACATGGTCTGTTCTTTCATACTGTACTAAGTAATCTCCAGAGCAGATTCGGTAAACGCAAACGTTTTCATGTTTGGGGAAAAGAATGGTTGCAAAGCTGAAACTAAAGGAATTTGGAATTGCTTGGATGATTTCGGAGTGGTCAACCGACTCCGTATGCCCGTGGCTAATTGACTTAAAATGGAAAAACTCACACTATAAAGATTGACAGATTGATATCTCTTTCTTAAGAAGGTGTATCTGTGACGTCCTTAAAAGTCTGGAAAAGACGTTCAAATGAACATAAGGCTACTTTTTTGAGGAAGGCTAACCTGTTGATATGAGTATCATTCTTCAATCATATCGGTTTATGCAATAAAAAAAATGATGGTTGACATTACTATGTACCTTAAGGACAGTTCAGGCCTAGAAGTATCCAACTGTTATCCTTTCATGGATTTCAAAAAGATAACCAGATCAATTTGCCTGGTACAATCCAGGCGAAGCAGGTCGTTCAGAGTAGGGAGAGGCCAGACTAAGAATGTGCATGCTGGCCCTCTCCAGGATGATGGGTTTTGCTTTGGGCTAACATAACACACTCATGCGTAAAAAAATTCGCTTATATGGGTTTACAGAAGCCCCAAGTTAGTACCACAAGGGCCTGGGTCAGAGAGAGAAGATTCCGCGACTCTGAAAGAGCTGTGCACACAGGTATATATATGGTGCTGGTGAAGCCTTAGGGACTCAGCTTGAAGACTCATCTTTTGACGAGGAGAGGGAGGCAAGAACCAGGATATGGGCGGACCTGGAAACAGCAGAACCCTCTACGCAAGGTGTGCAAGTCAGCTCAAGTGCGCAAGAGAAATGAAGAAAATACACAGCAGGGTTGCTCGATCAGGGTATGAGAAACCAGGTAGGAGATTATAGGGAAGTGCCAGACTAGACTATAAATGGAGTTCAGGAGAAACCCTCCCAGCCCTCCGCACTGAAGACAGAAATACTCAAGAGGTATATCAGAAAAATATGGAAATGTAAGCAGCGAAAAGGCTGGATGGATAGCCCCAGAAACATTAAAGGTAAGAACTGGAAACAGCAGCAAACATATTTACAGCCCGCTCCTGCCACGAGAAATCTTGAAACAAGATCTAGTACCAACAGCCTGGAAACTAGGGTCCACTGGTCAAGTTGTACCTAAGAAAGGAGATCTCTCTTAGTTCAACAATTGGCGGGGTATCATGCTGCTGTCTATCCCCAGCAAAGTCCTAACAAGAGAAATACTAGAAAGTCTGAAGAAGGCATTAGACAAGAGACCAGAACAAGCAGGGTTTCGCCAGGATAGGTCATGCATTGCCACCCTCCGTATCATCATTGAACAGTGCGCATGATGTATTGGAGATTTAGAGGAGTTGTGCAATCTAGAGAGCGTTTTCCTGCCTTTGTATACTACCTTGTGGAATCTTGAAAGGCTTTGACAGCGTAGACAGGGACGTCAATCTGGGAGCTGATGAGTGTTTTGATGAAGCTTCTCGTTTAAAGCACTATTCTGTGAGATGCCAAAGTAACGATGGCCAAGTCCTTTTCGGCCTGCGGGCCATATCCATTTCGGACAGCTCGTTGTCGCGGGCCACTTCACCGTAAAAACACAAAGGAAAAAAAATAGAGCAGATACATTTTTTTAGAAAAAGTTGTATTTACCATTAATTAGTAGTAATTATTGGGATATTTGAAGTTTTGTTTTCCGAACCAACTTCTAAGTGTAAGGAGCAGAGTGTGGTCCGTGGAGATAGGTTTCGTAGTGAGCGAGACACCAAGTCCGGAGGCACTGAATCGAAATGTTCGTCCCATCGAAAAAAATTGGAAACGCCCTATGTGGGGGATAAATACTTCTTCTTCCTTTTTTCGTTTTTTAAGGTCTTTCTTTATTACTAACATGCCGATTTCCCTCACTGTGGGCAGAAGTTTCGCGGGCCGGATGGCACCGCGTCGTGGGCCGGATATGGCCCGCGGGCCGTAGGTTGTGCATCCCTGCTTTAGAGGGTAGAGTTGTCACGCTTATATAGTGTATGTATGGTAGGGTATTGCATTTTGGTAGCGCTAGTTTGGTGGCATGTGTGCATGAAACCCAAGCATGTGACTACAATACGTCCTAGAGCACACCTCGCATCATGAGAGGATACACCTTGCTGATTATTCCCGTACAGACCTTGGTACAGGTAACACGTCAGCACTGTAAGTGAGCGCTGGGAATCAAGTAGTAGACGCTTCCTTCCCAAGGTAACCTTGTAACGATTTAAAACAAATGTCACAACAGCTAATTTAATAATATAATAATAATAATAATATTATTTATATTATTATTATTATTATTATTATTATTATATTATTATATTATTATATTATTATTATTATATTATTATTATTATAATATAGCGCAAATTCATGGCGCTTTACAAATGATAGCTAATTGAAGAGGAACGAAAAGAGAAGGGGGAAAACGCGTGGAAACGGGAATAACAGGTAATTGTAGTGGCATATGATTATTAATAACTGAACGAACATGGTACTCCGTTATTCAACAAGTGCATGAAATTAAAATAAATGCATAAATTATGGGAACAAAAATCTTGGATAAAGAGAAAAAAGGAAGGACCAGATTTGTGTGACCGGCCTGACGACATATTTCACTATAAAAGATTTAGAGTTTGCATATACAATTGTCTGTCATCGGAGAAATCATTAGAAAGAACAAATGAAGAATGATGAGGATGAACCTCTGCAGGTTACACAAGCTGTAGAGAGTAATTTTCTGCCTCGAGTCACCAAGAATTTTAGCAACAAAGCACTTGCTTCATCTCACTGTCTACATGCACAACAAGAAACTGGACTGAGACGAAAATGGGGTAGTGGAAGGAAGGACTGTTAGTCAACGGATCAACTGAAGCCGTAGAAGTAAAATAAAATGTCACAATCGAAAAACATACTCAAGCTCATCCCTAGGATCACGACAGGTCAAACAATGGACTATACAATCAAAATTATCTGATAAAATCACGAAATCCAATTAAATCTGGAGAACTAGTCCCCTCATGCTGGTATGATTTATGCATTTGCAAGTGCTCTGTGCATACCTGTTCTGAAGTGATGTAAATTTGCAATATTTTGCATACGAATTTAGGAAGTTAACTTGATGGTCTTTGGGTTTTGTCGGGTTGTGTATTGAGATGTGTGTCGTTAATAAACTTCCTTTAATAAAACGGGTAATTGAGGTATTTTAGTTCTTTTTTCGCATTTGTTAAAATGTGCCTGACTGGGATAAGCAGACGACAGAATGAAGTGACCTCATGCTACATCCACAGCTCTGAATTGTGGTTTACCATTTTTCTGTTGACCGTTGGCTGTTACTTTATAACAAAGCTATGTTTAATCTGCCTGGTTTTCGCTATTTTTAATGTGAACAAGTGTCAGACTAATCGAAATTGTGTGAAGCTAATTATTCGTCGTCAACAAGATGCTTGAAAAGTTTGAACAATCAATCAAGACTAACGGAACCATGGTGTATCCCCATCAAATTCTCTATCATGTCTTGGCTGCTCACTTTTTCCCTCCCCTGCTTTTTCGATACCGCGCCTGTCTGTGTTTCGCTCTTATAGAATCAAATTATGTTGTTTACGTTTGCTTATTCACAACAATGCATTTACTAGATGCAACAGTAATAACGAAGCAGAATATAAATGTCAAAAGCATGCACCAAACATAATAGTCTATTCCATTATCGGGTGATAAAAATAATGAACTACTGTTTGCATTGTCAATAATCAAATACTTATTAAATCTTTTAAAATATAACACTGAAAATTGAATATCTTTTGTTCTAGCGGACCTTACCTTGAATCTTGTTTCTCACGCTGAAGATTTTCATGACTTTGCTTCGAAGTTCGTTTCCGATGAAACTGTGTCACTATTTATATTTCTTTCCCCCCTACCCCCACACACACCCAAACTTCCCCAAATTTTGATTTCTGAGAACGCGGTTTCTGAGAACGCGGTTTCTGAAAAACTGATTCCAATAAGTGGAGCGTGTAATTAGGCCTTGAGTAAACATTCTAGCTACAGATGTTTCGCGCAGGCAATAACCTGATTGTTTTCAGCCAGCAGAGGCTTGGTAGCGACTTTGTTGTTTTTATTGACTTTTGACATGCAAGCGCACAATCATTAATTTATCTTTGTGTCCGACGAAAATATTTTACCTCAAATATCTATTTCTTACGAAGTTACTAAGGCAAAGATTGAGGCTGCACGCCCGTTCTACTCACACAATTTCTGAAAACAAACTTGCTTGTCAACAAAGTCAACTGTTGTTCAACGTCTTGTCATGGTTCTCTTTTCATTATTGCATGCCTTCTTTCTTTACTTATACTGAAGCTTGTGTGATTATGGACACACGCACGTACGAACAGACGCACTCACCCAGGCACATTCGACATTCACGATATACCTTCACCACCTACTCACTGCGTGAACATGTGAAAAAGAGAAAATCGCAATAGTTGTATTTGTTCCATCGGTGCCCAAGCAGGTACTTGCGCGGGCATGACTATATTCAAAACGAAATAGGAGACCGTCGTGAGTCTCTTAGCTCCGAAGTATTGCGTTGTGTGGAGTTTACTTACACATTTTGGAATTTTGGCTAAGTGTGAGTAAGGTACAGAAAAAAAGTGTTCAAAATAAGTACTTGTAATAGCCTGCCGAGTCTTCTGTGAGTATGTTGAAGCTCAAGTAACATTTTGTTTTAAACAATAAGAAAACATTATTGGCACAACCAATTTATACGAGCCTAAAAATGCCCCCTGCAATAAGTCAAAACCAAAGGTAATACTCCTAAAGAAAAACTCTGTGACTGCTTAGTAAACAAGGATATTTTGAAATAAAAAATGGTTTTTTTGTGTTTTGAATCCGTGTGCTTGTTGTTTATTGCTAGATAAAAGCAATATATATATATATGTGTGTATGCACAAAATGTCTTTCTGAAGGTTATCACGATTGATTTCTTAAGCTATTGTTGTAGTATAGTCTTTTACCCGGTTCTGTAGCAACAATACTTGTTGACGTTTGACCGCAATACTGAAGATTTACAAAACATGCTAAAAGGAAGTTACCTCCCGATATCTCGTTGTCTTTTGTCTTATCGCCGTCCAGTTGGCATCCATCACAAATGGCATACGAAATAGCTACCGTTAATAATAATAATAATAATAATCATCATCATCATAACAATAATCATAACAATAATCATAACAATTAATAACAATAATAACAATAATAATCGTTACTGAATACGGATTTAGTCACTATATTTAACGCTTCTGTGTGTGAAAAGCAGTTGGTCCATACAAAGTGCTGAAAAATAGAACGGTAATATCATAAACACCAAATTAAGATCTTGACATTTTATGTATTTATTAAAAAAAAAGAGTTTGCAGAGGATTATTATTCCTACTCACCGCCTAAAAATATCAGACTCTGTGTGTGTGTGTGCGAAGGTCCAGATTTTAATATAGTGGAGCCCATTCTCCTACCTGAAAGTGTTGTAGTGATTTAATGCCACTCGTCAATTTGTCATACACGTTCACATGATTACATAGTCATCCGGACATAACGCCTTCATTCGTTCTCAGTAAAGACAGCTAGACTTCCCTCTCGCAGGCTTTAGTGTAAGCTTTTATTATTAAAAGAAGTGTTACAACACTCGCTGCGTAAAAACTCAAGGATAAAAAGTAAGATTTGATGTCTCAACTCATTTACATTTAAGGATTACTCCTTATAACTACATGATACTTCTAACTCTGCATATTGTACCACTAGAAGTTTCCTTTAGTTCCCAATAAATAGTCAGCAGCGTATGAAGACAAATACGAATTAGGCCGTATTCACAATGTCACTGTCGAGCAACACTTATACATGAAACCGTACTCACGACACAGTTGTAGTCATTAGGGACTGACGTTCTCCGAGTTCACAAATATATATTTTCCCACGAGTATCACATACAAAGAAGCCACCTCTTCGGGACAGATGTTGTGACCAAAGACACTGCCTCTTAGAGACGGGCGACCACATCCTCTTTTTCTGAATAATGCAGACTCCTGGGCTCGCAATATCAAATACATTGAAGCCTGCTTATTTGACAAAGCCTTCACAGTTTGCATTTTCTGGGTTTGTTTCAACAATGATTTGTTGCTCCTATTAATAAGTTATCAAAGTTATTTACGTGGAATAAAATACTAAAGTTCGAATACATTCTACAAAATCCGAGATACAAAGAAGTGTGGTTACTTAGAAGACATAGACTTCACTCCTTCACACGCAGTGTTTCAGCACTTGCCGTCTCTGTGGGAAGTGAAGCACTGGCCGGTAACGGTTATTTATATTAACAGAGTTTGAGATTGAGTGCTAGTGCGACGAGTATGGGAGTGGGTGGCACCATGGAAAGGTGCGCTCTACGTCATTGGTTGAGCAAAGGCCAGGCCAGGGATCTGTAAAGATCCATACAAACTTCCTGCCAAGAGTAAAGGTACACGCCGCGACGTAGGCAAGTGTATACAAGACGTAGTCACATGTAGGGTAGTCGGCTTCCCTGACGTATTAGAGATTCGGATTTGCTGCCATCCTTACTACAGATTATTATGTGTTTCCTTAAAAGACCAGTGTGTTAAACAAAATTATATCCAAGGGTGAAAAGTATTTTAAAGCAGTAACGCTACGCTGGAATTAGACCGTGTACTCCTTAACACATTACTGGCCACATGACAAATTTCTGAAGATTATCTAGCCATAAATAAAAGCCATAAAAAAGACAAGATAAAGAAAAAAAATCCAGGGAAAAATTACATAATATTATTTTCCTTTTCCCCACATCTTTTCTTAGCAGATGTACACACACGTGTAAGTGTATACGTTCGACCAAGAATCAAATGAAAGATCCTCGAGTTAATCTAAGCTAAATATGGACGATGACCTCATCTTGCAATGAGGAGATGGGTTTGAGAAAAGATAGGGAAATGAGCGGTGACCTCTATTTTCTGTTTTCTGAAGAAGACAAAGAAAGTCTGAACTCTACACAATAATCTCGTCGTTTGTCCAATTTACCCAAAAGTTCTCTTTGTGTACCGCGCAGTCTTTAGGAAATCATCTTGCAGGTAAAGATGTACTGCCTCAGTACATCATATATGTTTTGTCAGTTAATAATAATTCGGGGAAGATATAGTTGAAAGCAAACAAAGTTTTCATTCGTTTTTGACAAAACATTAGCTAAGTGCAAGCAATGATGGTGGTAACATGGTTTGAATGAAGCTCCATTCAACAGAATGCAGCAGAAGCAATGTTTTCATTTTCTTGCCACGAGCCACCGACTTTTCACGGTGATACTAGAGTAAAGAGACCCCACACCATTTCTGCATAAAGTCTACTCACGACATTTCTCAAAAAGTCTACTCACGACATTTCTCAGAAAGTCTACTCACGACATTTCTCAGAAAGTCTACTCATACTTGTCAGCAGCGATCAATCGAAGAACGCCTTTCCGTGTACCTTTTCATTTGTAGAGCATGTGCGGCCATGCATATACAGAGAATAACTGAAGTGGGACGACGGTTGTGTTTACTGAAGGCTGTTTACGTTGTAGCAGTCAACTTTTTCAGAAACTGGGAAATTCTTTACCCACGTTTTGGAAAACAATTTCTGTTTTGAAGAACAATCACTAAAAGCTCACCGAAGTAGCATTACTTTTCTGTCCAGATATATCCAGAACGCTTTTCTGGTTTAGGTTAGCTATGTATGATCAGCAAAACAACCAGACCCCATGAAGCTTCACTTGCCGCAACCTAATCTGCCAAAGCAATTATAAACCATCTAGCAAGGCACTAATTTTTAGAAGTAGAATATTTTCTACATATTATTCAACTCATTATAATAAATAAACCAGAAGTTTGTGCAGAGGTGAAATATGAATTGTTTTCATTTTCTCTCTCTTTCACACACACACACAAGTATGTAAATGAATATATAGAAAAGGCAACTATGGAGTTGGAGTTAAAGAAAATGTTTGTAGTGTTTGTTTAATGATTGTGTTTATGATTTACGGAGTTATATTAATATGTCCGTTATTTTTAAAAAAACTGCTAGATTTGAAGAACCACATTACATATAGTACTTGTATAATCAACCACTCAGTTCATCACATCTGGTAAAAAAAAAAGCGGCATTAAATCATTCTACCTTTCGCCAGAAAAACATGACAAAATCTGGGCTGGTGAATAAACCGTCATTGCCATTGCTGGCATAGAAAGCTGAGCCAGACAATCTATAGGAGAAAAATGCTGTCATTTGAATTGTTATTCTTTAATTAATTGTATATGTTGGGAATAATGAAGTAAGAAGAGTTTATAATTCCATTAAATGCTAATAAAAATATTCATCAATCATAATCTTGTTTTGTGTTGTATTTGCTGCTTAGCGAATGGAGTCTCTAATTAGACCTCTTTCACTGTCTCAATTTCTATTTTCGTGTGTGTGGGTGGGTGGTGGGTGGGTGTGAGTGTGAGAGAGATTACGAATAGTTAGTTATTAATAGCAATAAAAAAATTGACTGATTGACATAGCGTTTTACCCAGCCACCAAATGTTGTACGAAAAGACAATACACATAGCTGATCTCATAATCAGAGTTGATTGTAATCCTTGTTAGTGTAACACAGAAATGCTGAAAATAGGAGGAATGTCATCAACATGTGTGTGGTTTACAACCCTCGTAAGCCATCGTCGTCTAAGTCACAGTTACAGAGGTCAAAGGTGATACTTTTCTGAGGAAGAAGGTACTTCTCGGAAGTCTGCTCCAGGTCCACAAATGCCTTTAATATGTCATGTGGTAACTTTAATGGGAAGTAAACATCGCCCCATTTAGGGTCTACGGCGGCTTGTTGACCAAAAAAAAAACTTTCACAATTTCTGAATTTCTTGTGATGCCTCATTTTTAAATTAATATGATTTTTCCCAACAAATGTTTCTTAGTAACTGTGGTTAACTTATTTGAGCAGTTTTCATAACAATTAATCTGTGAGAACTATCTGTTATATCGAAAATGTCGGTTGGTAAGGGTAGATAAGGTATGGGAATGCTTTTAAGACATTTGAGGTCTTTTCATTCAAAACAAACTGACCAATGACAGAAAGTCATACTTAGGAAAGAAAGACAACTCTCTTTATTGAAAAGTAAACCACTCAAAATAAAAATTCTAATTAACAATCGGAAATAACAGAAACTAACTGAAGTTTAGGTATACATAGGGACATTAAACTTCATAAGCCAAAAACACCACACGTTGTCAAAACATACCTTTAATATTTCTTTTGATATCTGTAATGTATAATTACTTGAACACGTGCGTATTAGGTGAATGTGAGTGCATTCACATACCTGCTCGTGTGTATGTTTGTGCGCGCGTGTGCGGTGTAATAAGATATAAAGGATACCGTAAATCTACATCAAAAGCTGCTGAGTATATTTTTGTCGTCAGCTTATTAAGATGCGCGTGCATGTGTGCATGAGTGTTAGTGAGAGTAGCTTTTTGTGCATATAGCATCAAAAGACGTTTTGCATTCAGAAATCCTATCAAGAAGTCTTACGAAACAAAGCAGTCCGTATAAAGAAACAAAGCAAATCTTTGTGCAAAAGGGAATAAACAAAAACATGATGCTTGATAGTGAAAATTATTAACTTGTCATGCAGAACATTTATTTGAACCTTGGGTGTTTGTAATTCTTTAGGGAGTTGCTTATATGCGTGTTTGCTTGGTACAAATTCTCAGCTCTCAAAATCAGAAAACGCACCGTGCATGAAGGTAAGAACTAATGATACAAAATATCTTTGAATTTGAGAATTTGCTTGCATTTAAATAGTTCACCTATAAAAGTGTAAATATAATGAACTCTACAATATTATCAAACAGAAAAGAATAAAATAGCATTCACTACTAGAACCAAAACTCCAGTATACGATATGTGTCTTCCCCCCCCCCCTTTATATGAGGCGAAATTTACAAAAGGAAATAAGAAATCAGTCTGAAACATCTAATTTTCGATAATCACCATATCAAAGCACAAAAGCTATTCACAAGTCTAGTAAATGTCAGCTGAATTTAACAATTTATAATACTACAGAAAAAGTATCAAAGTAAGCTATAATGTATTAGCAGCTAAATTCTATTACTCAGGGATACATTTCAACCAATAAATAACATAAATATTTTTGCTGCTGAAATTTCTTTGTGTTTGTGAACGTGTGTGAGTATGTATACATACATTTTGTCAAATATAGATATATTTAAGTATGTACGTACGTGTGTGTGTGTGATTGCAGTTGCGTTTTTTAACATTTATTGTAGCATATCTCACATCAGTACACATATTCACATGTATAAGTATATCACATAAAATGCATAACAATTGCATTATACTCAGAAGACGCAACATTACAAAATAAATTAAAATATTTTTGAAACAAAAGAGAGGCTGGTCAATATTTATATCAAAGTGACAAGCTCCACACAGGGAAGCCGTTGTTTTGCGATTACATCTTTTTCATTTGGAGGCGTGCCTTAGAATTTTCTATCTATGCTGCAATATTTGAATGAATGGTTTTAAATGAGGATACTTTAAACATCTGGATTAGATTAAGATATGTACGATTTAGCAAACAGTAAAATTAAAACAAATCATCTGTATTGAAATTATTATCATGTCAAAAAAAAAAAAACACCCACAAGATTTTCAAAAAAGTTACTCTTGTATTTTTTACGTTTCGCCAGAAATAATTTTTTTCTTACTTTTAATTATCATTTAACAATACACACAAGTACAACACAAACAATAGCATACAGAAGAATCTAACATTTAAGCAATCTACATACACATAAACAACATAATATACACAAAAGATAATAGAAATAACAAATTTTAAGGTAATCCATCTGCTACAGTGTAGGCAAACTTACACCAATCAAAAAAGGTTTTAACATTTGCTGTATGCTGCAGTTGTCTCAAGGCTTCCCTAAGTTAGTTTAAAGTTCCCGCTTTTATATAAATAATACCATTATTTAAGAAATGATATGACTACATGGGAGCCACTGTTTCCAAAAGGATATCTCTGAGCCATTAGTAAATGCCGCATATTGCTCCTCAATATATCGTGACTATTAAAATGGCTTAAACCAGTGATGCCCAACCTTTTTCGGCCTGCGGGCCATATCCATTTCGGACAGCCGTGTCGCGGGCCGCTTCACCGCAAAAATACAAAAAGGAAAAAAAAATAGAGCAGATACCATTTTCATTAGAAACAAGTTGTACTTACCATTAATTATGTACTAATTAGTGAGATATTTGAATTTTTTTTCCGAAACCAACTTCTGAATGTCCGGCCTCATCGTAGAGACACCAAGTCGGAGCACTGAATCGAAATGTTCGTCCATCGAAAAAAAGATTGGGAGACGCCCCTACGTGGGGATAAATACTTCTTCTTCCCTTTTTTCGTTTTTTTTTTCTTTTTTCCTTACCAACATGCCGATTTCCTGCACTGTGGGCAGAAGTTTCGCGGGCCGGATGGCACCGCGTCGCGGGCCGGATATGGCCCGCGGGCCGTAGGTTGTGCATCCCTGGCCTAGAGGAATTTTTGAAACTTCTTTGTTCCCTTTTCTAATAATAGCCCATCACATATGAACAGGTTCATTCTGAGATACAGGCAATTACACTTTATTTGATGTTTTATGGACTGCATCAGAGCCATGCTAGTTAAGGCAGGATGCCTAACATAGAATTCTTCAAGAGTCAGAAATGTACCATCAACATTAGTGAGGTCTTTTTCTTAAACTTTTGCACATAACCATTTCTTGATATATACAACTTTTCTGCCTCTACTAATATTACCATTAAAGTGGATGGGCTCCCCGAGAAATTCTTCACTACATGTTGGAATGCACTTGTTAACTATAGGTATAGTTAAGTATGTACGTATGTGTGTGGTTGCCGCTGCGTTTTTACAGCATCAAGAAAATTGGTAGACAAAAGTTAATGTAGAATTCGTGAAAACGGAAAAGGTCTCTTGCTATTAAGATTTCCTCAATGTTAAGGAAACTCTAATACAAGATAGTGTTCTAATGACGAATTGCATAATAAAGATAGCTTTGTGCTTGCCAAAGACATTACAAGTACAATTTTGTTTTAGCTCTTCAAATCATGTCGACAAGACGACCTGGAAAACCAGCAAATAGAGATTTACAGAAGCCAGCATTGACAGAACAAAAGTATACGTTAGCTTTAAGGTGTAGGCAACTAATAGGTCCTATGTGGCCGATCAAGGAAAGCATTTTAGGGAAATATGAGGGTTCTCTCTTATGTAATGAGACATTACAAATGAGTAACACATTTTCAATTCTTCTTTTATCTTAATACCTAACTGATGATGCACTGGTTATTTATAGTTTTAGATCTTAATAATACAACAAAACTAAATTTAGTTTATTTCCAGTGCTTGATATTTTTAATGAAAATGTCTGCTTCTAAAGCATTCAATTTTTAAAAGACATATTCAACAATTTTAAGTAATTATCTTTTTTAAATAAGTGATATTTAAATTTTTTAAACGACAACTGCATAAAGGAACATATGACCAGACGTCAAATCCTTAGACTGCCTATATAAGTATCTTTCATATTTGTTTATGCCAACTAAAATAAAAGCAATTCTGATCAGAAATTTTTCATTAAACTATAGCGTTTTAGAATTTTTTCTACTAACTGTTTGTGCGGATGTCGTGCCTGAATATTTATTTAGTTGTTTATAGTTCTTTATTAGTTATTTGATTCCTTCTTTAATAAACATAATTTTTCACATTACTTTTGTATATAATAGTGCCTGATCGAGGAATCTGCTCTTTTGGTGTAATGTAGCCAGCTTGAAAACATCCTCTCCTAATTACACCAAACTGGCAACAGACAAGTGTTGCCTGTTTTAGCAAATTGAAGCTGGCGTGCAGTTGGAGATAGAATTTACAGTAATATATACTGTGCAAAGAAGACTTTCATAAATTCGAGTAGCTTATAGTCCACATTGCTAGGTTGACAGATGAATTTAGCAAGAGTCCTTACTATCACCGCTTGTGTTAGAGTGCTTAAGCTCTCAGAGTTAAGTGATCACCACTCTGCTCGCGCTCACTGGGTGACCGCTCTTGAATTCTGCAAAGCTTTAATAACGTCTTGACATTGTCTTTCAATTCTGTTAAGTTCCAGGTTTGTCAGATTTTTCTACATCGTCGACACCAAGACCATTGAATGCCATCTTTTTGGTCAAAACCAAAGTTTTTATGTTGTCTACTGCATTTTCGTGATCGTGGAGCGTCTATAAAACTAGTTCTCCTGCAATTTTTTGTACGTTTTGTGTCTCCACACTGAATAATATGTTTTAGAGGTCAGCAATATATATTTTTGCACAAAACGCTGAGTTTTCTGTTCTTAATCTCTTTATTCAAATTTACTTAGGCAGACTTCTGACATTATTGTTCTGTACTCGGGCGTCGTAACAGTAATATTGAAAGTGCTTTTTACGTTCACCTTGGGGGTTGTCTGTCAAGTTATAGACTTCAAAGCCACGGCTTAACTTCTTCAGCTGACCATCCTCCATCACCTTAGACTTGTATCCCGTGTACTCTGAGCCGTCTTTCCTTACTATAGAGATCATTTCTTTGCATTCATATTTAGAATGAGCTTGTGGGGGATCCTCTCGGCGTACTTCTGGATGAATTCCACAAGAAACCTGTTCTCTGATAAATGTTTTCTTAAGACGGTAGAAGTACACCTTAAACAATTCTGTTAGTGGGTTTTGCATTCTGGAGATGAATCTGCAGCTATACTCTATTAACTGCAACAGGCTCTGAAAAAAAGCAACAAATTTTATATAATACTATTTTTTAAGAAATTTAAATATTAACGGCCACCAACATATGTATTTATAATTACATATAATGTGTGTGGACTAGCACGCACACATGTATATGTGTTAAATGTTTTATATAAAACGATTCCTATATATGTAAAAACATTACACAAGTATAACAAAATTATTTCTCCAGCTTTATGCACATATAAAATTATCGCTAACGCTCTTGAACTGCGGTAGTTTCTCATTTAGTGATGTATAGTACCTGACAATTTTGATATTTGCTACCGTCTAGTGTGTTTAAAATAAATAAAGTACACGTAGATGGCCATGTGCAGTGCTTAATATATTTGGGTGAAGAAATAAATAATATTTTTATGTAGTACAAAACTAAAATACACAAAAAGATTTCTTTCAGCACATCCCTGCAATGTTTCCCTTGTTTCCTTTTTCCTAGGGTACTGAGTATTTGTGGTGTAGTCTGCCAGCTGGATCAATGAAGGACTTCAGCTTAATTTTGAAGAATGCCACTAGGAGCTGGTGAAACTTTCTGAAGCAACATCCCCTCACTCGGACATCTTGAAGACTTATTCTCCACTTTCGGGCAATTGTTATATGGTCGATCTGGTTTTCTATCTGGCCATCAGGGGAAGTCCGAGTTGTGTATATTCTTGTGTGGGAAGTCTGTGAAGAGCTCCCCGTTTTCGTTGCAGGTGCTGACGCCATGTCTTCCCAGGATGTTACCTGTTAGTGTTATCATTTCCCACTTTAGCATTTAAGTCTCCCATAATGATCTTCAGATGTCTTCTTGGTGTGTGGTCAAGAAGAGACTGCAGGAAACTGTATAGGTCTTTTTCCTCTTCCTCTGCTACATTTGTTGGGGCATAGCACAATAGTTCCACCTCCTCGTTCCCATTCACAGTGCTTGGATGATAGTCATGCTGTGAGGCGATTCGGACCTAGATCAGCCTCCTTGAGATGGGGGACCAACTGAAAACCGCCTCCACCCCTGTTTGCGGACAAAAAATCTCACCGTGTGCTCGTGCTCGACGTCCTCTCTGCTGAAAAAAGCATTTTGTGACTCTCGGGCATTTTCATCTGAGTCTAGTCCACGGTACATCTGCCTGTCACAGAACGTTCGATTTGTATCGTCTAAGCCTCGACTGATCATGCACTTTACCCCGCGTAGGAATCTTTTATGAGCAAATTGTTGTTTCCTTTCCTAACCTTAGCGTTGTTATCTGCTGGCATGATGTGGGGTTGGGATTCCTTAGCAGTGGCAGGCACCTCATCGGAAGGAGGCTCATTGGGGTGAATGACGGTTCCAGTCGCATACCTTTTACAACCCTCCTCCTTTCTGGAGAGTTCCGAAAGGGTATGTTTGTTTTGTGTTTTAATACTGATCCTCGACTGATCCAGTATGGGATTTTGATTGCCGCGATCCATTGTGTTTTGTCTGTGGGCTGAATCCGCTTGGCGGCGCCCATCTCCTCTCCAAACCCTACCATGGGGTTTTCCGTCGATTCGCTACGGTTGCCGACCAAGCCACCTTAGGCGAAAACACTTGAGCCCTATATTCCATCAGCCATCCACAGGCGGCAGTTCTTCCCATCAAGCGTGAGCCCTGGCCTATGGCGTCCTGCTTTTCTAGAGGGGTACGCTCCTTTTATCTATATCCCTTCCGAGATTGCCTACAAGGCAGCTTAATCAGATGGTACTTGCATCGTGGGAAACTTTAGCCCTAATGCGGTGTAGAGCATTTGTTTTCTTTGGGGGTTGTCTCCATCTCGGCAAAACCGACAAGGCGGTGGAGCCTTGTTACCGTTAGCAAGCTTTTTGGGAGCAGCAGCAGCAGGAGATGCGGACATTAATGAAGTGGATTGTTCTCGTGGCCATTTTGTGAGGGGGAAGTCACAAACCTGGTATTGCCCGATCTCGTGTGGGATCAAAGAAGTTAGTGGGCTACTGGTATCACAGGCCTTTGAGATCGAGCCAAGGCACCGAAGACCTGCTGTTACTCAATTTCGTGTAGCTTAAACGTCACTTGCTCCTCTAAGAAGCTAGTGCAAACGCCTGAATGTTCCGGAAACTAATTAACAGATTCGAGTATCGTTTGTTATCGGAATCGATCAGACAACTTGTTCCACCAATTAAGAACGGTGATATACCACTTTCCACCGAATAAAGAAAGAGCTATCAATCTGTCAATCCTTAAAGTGTCCGGACCAGATTTTCCTATCTGGATTGAAATTAAGCCGCATTTATGCATCCTCTTTATAAGCAGTTTCTAGTACACGGCAAAAGAATGTACTAAAGCGTGGTCGTCAGTGACTGTTTGATAGAGAAAGCGACTGGTTAAAAAACTACTGTGGGAAAAACACCAGGATGGTGTTGACGTAGAAAGGCGCAAAAAGGTTTGAAAAAAGGACCTAGATGAAACACTATATCAGAGATGCTGTCAAGTTTGTGAAAATGAGAAAGTAATTAATTACTTTGTTTGAAGGCTAATTTCCATGAACAGTTTTGGTTTTTTAAAATTTAATTCTTTGTATAGTAGTTACTCTCCTATATGCCTATCTAGTATTGTTTCTCACGAACAATTATGTGAATGTGTTCAAGTGGAATATTAGCTAATAAATGGACGAGTTTCGGCATTCCCAATGCAACTATCTAATCAAAAGCAAGTAAATGGAATTTTTTTTTAAAATATTTGTTAAAATGCTGAAAATATAACATATAACTCTTGCTTACATGAGATAAAGTTGTGCTATGTATTTCTTTGAGTAAAAGACGATGGATGAGTATAAGATATAAATTAGGCATTCGATTAAAAAAACTTAAATCCCTTGTATAAGTTATAAATATGTAATTTCTTTTATACCTTTTACATATAGCCTCGTCCAGAATATTTTAGTAATGTAAATAAAAGGATTTATATATTTACAAAATAAATACGATTTGTTTGTGAAAGAAATTTTGAAATATCTTTGCAGTATTAATAGACCCATTAATATGCTAGCATTCGATTTTTGTAGCCAAGTTCTAAGGATAATCATTTCCTAGATCCTCTTGGTACAGATGAGTTACAACGTATTTGAGTCTGAGGGTAACGCCCAGACAAAAAGCTAAGCATCTTGTAATCTAGACTACTTGGATTCTGGACGAACACAGCAGATGTTCTCTCTTTTGACAACGACGACTTCAGTTGGCCTTGGCGTCAACGATTACATCTTACACATAGTTCAAGTTCTAGTCACTTAGTCAAGCCTGGCGCCATGTTGATAAGTATCTTGCAATGTTATTCTTTCATTACCTCACTTCTTACATTTGCATAGATGCCTACAAGGAATGGCATTGGTCAGCCACTCAACTAGCATCCTTCATCCAATCATCAAGTAGCTAGCACGGACAAGAGGGTGACACCACCTCTACTGACTCTGCCCTCTGCAGTTGGCTGAATGGCCAGGTGACTAATCCTACCCCCCCCCCCCCCGTGTCATGCTACTAGGTCCTGCCTACTAGGTGTGCGAGAATACTCAAGTTTTACTCATTTCCTGGATGTCAGTAACACTTTTTCTAGAAAGATTCACTTGGCTTGCTGTAGCCACTTATAAAAGACTGTCTTCTCCAAATAAAATCTCACATGCGCCTCCTTTCGTAACTGGCCTCTGGCTTATCGACAAGTCAAACTAGACCTTAATTGCAATTTTACGACCCTTTTAGAGTTACCACATGCCAAAACCTTTTATTCTGTTGTCTGAAAGAGCTGTGAAATTGCCTCGACGCTAGTCGTCATTTGATTGTTTGATAAATGATTCATTTTACACTGGATACTGGACTGGACCACTGCCTCCCCAAAGGCATTGTATTAAACAGAAATGGAGGCAAAATAGAAATTCCACCAAGGATGATGATAAAAATGAGAATAAATATTACAGTCATACAATCTCATAGCTATAAATACAACAAATCCAAAATGGTTAAAAAAAACAATCCAAAGCTATAAAAACAACAAAATAGAAATGAAAATATACAAGTAACAGTCAAGATAATATGGTCTTCACATTAACAATTATAATTCACAAACTCCAGAAACCAACAATGTATTAGCATTAAGCTAAGTGGAAGAGTGAAATTGCATTACATAATGAACAATAAAGACAAATATATTAGGTAAAACTAAATACAACTGTCGAGTAAAGAAATAATTATAATTATATAGAAATAATGCAGCAGAAGGGATCTAGCAACCGGTATGGAAAACCATCACTGCAGTCTTGCCAGGTTGCTTAGACGATAAAGGCAAAAAATAACAACTAGAAAAGGAGACCACAAGCAGTAGCCAACCTCTCAGAGGAGTAATTTTTCTCCCATATCTATCCTTATTACAATCCTCCTCTCACTTATATTCCCCACACCCCTATTTCCCCCTAGTTAAAAATTGCCTTCGGGGAAACTCTTTTTTCCAAACGAAACAACAAATATGTCAGATCCTGCTGGGATCAAGATGAAACTCGCTTTATACTGTTTTATCGCATTTGCAAGTGTCCGCAAAAACGTATCGTCTAATCGACAAAAGAGAGACCATTACAGCTGAAAAATATAACAGTTGTTAAGTCACAGCTTATAGTCCCGTAAGTGACGTCAGTTCAATATACTAGCCAAAATATTTAAACAAATCTTCAGTTGCCGCATAAAACATCTATAACTTCGTCGACTAAGAACAAGTATTTAACACAACGAATTTGAGCACAAAGGATTTTGCCATGTCATTAGCTAAAGAGAGCCTCATTCGTTGAGAGAAAACAGTACTCCTTGCAATCTTCTAAGAAACATTTTCTATAAAAATGTCATCTATCAGTGGTGTCCTTAATCGCCTGTATAGCTTCACAACTTCTTGGGAAATATCACAATCCTTCATGAAACACATACTACCCCCTTGTCTTCGACTACTAGTCCAGACCAGCAGGCACACATTATTACCAACAGTCAGTGTCATGAATCGTCGTGTCTTCAAGGACGGACGTTATTTAAGTAAGCTAAACAGCAAAATGAATTTGTGTAAGTCATAACGTCAGATCAGGAACGATATAAAGCTATATACTATTTCTATATCAGAAAACCCGCTTCCTTTTTATTTTTATTCTGTTTTGGGGCGGAAAAAAACTGTTAAATTGCATAGTGTATAAGTAATTAACTAACCTCCATTTTCCCGGTTTTCAGTGTTCTTGATGTCGTCGGGACGTTACCCAAGATCTTGTTATTCTCTCAAACTTACTGGAGAAGATAAAGCTATCTTCATTTGTTTTACTTCCTGTTTTGATCTTTCGTCTACAACTTTGTTGATCACATCACGGTCTGCTTCGATTGTATACTTGCATGATTTGTTATATTTGTTCCCACCAGCCTCAGCTGTTACAGATTCTTTACTGGTCATTTTAAATTGGTGCGGCGGAGGAGGAAGCGGAGGTGGAGGCGGTGCTGGTTGTGGTAGTGGTGAGAAATTTCCCATTTCATTTCAATCGTGGGTATCCTCAGACAATAGACGAAGCAAGTTCAGGAAACTGGAGATATCTGAAATTTGAGATTACACCCCACGTATTAATCACACAGCTAAACTTTCAAGTGATCCAAAGAAAATAAAAGAAATAGATTGCAAAGAACTAGACAAAAAAAAAAGGAAAAATTTTCTTTGACATAAATATTACATACTGTTTTCTTCTCATTTTCTGTTGTTTGAGTACAAATCCACGTCGAATTGAGTCTCAAACTGGCAACGAATGTCAACATGTCGCTTGATCAACCAGCTTCGCCTACTTTCAAACATAACAAAATACCTGATTGGTTGAATTTTTATACCTTTGAAAGGAAGTAATCCATAGAGGAACAATTCCGAAAGGTTTCAGTGTTGCCTTTCTTATTCATTTACGCACAGGGTTACAAACTCAGACTCTACTGTGGTTACAGCAGAGCATCCACCCAGGGTGCAGCTCACTCTGAAAACAGAGTGTAAATGAGAGTAACTTCTATCCCTGCAAAACCTCGATTTACTCTTGGCAGCGGAATACGTTACTCTGGTCACAGAGCCAGGCGCTGGGCGACTTCAGGCCTGCTGGTGACAGGAACGAGGTGCAACCTGGTGCAAGGGGACGGTATGCATGAGCACTCGTTCCAACTTCCTACAAAGCACAACTGACGTCGTGATGCCGGACAACAGACGAAGAAAATCATCGATCAGTAGACCACCATTTCCTCTGCAATACGCAAGGAGGGCTTTTCAAACAACAAAGACAATAATTCGAGGTCACCAGGGACGATTGTGTGTCTTCCATCAGAGACAGTACATTCCATACAGCAAAGAATATTGGGTCGAGCAAAGTGGTGTGTATGCGTATCTTATGGAGTGGGTGATTGTGTATGGGAACGCGTGTGGTAGAATTATTTGACTCACTAAATACTTGAATTATTGGTAAGGGGATAGATTAATAGGACACCTTAGATAATTAGCCAAGGTAGGGAATTTGTTTATTCTTATGTACATTTCCTTCATTGTTTCTGTTTCAGCTCACGGCATTTTTTTTTGGGGGGGGGGGGGTTCTAATAATTAACCTATTTTCACTACATTGCGTTGTGTTCGTTTATTATGGGTGTGTGCTTGGGGATCAAGTCATTAGTAAATATTAATTACCAATTTAGTGGAAGTGCATCGCGTACAGGATTATGTCGTCGTGGATGGCGGGGTAGTCGTTAGTGTAGTTCAGGCTTTACTATGAGTCTCCTTCCATCTCACGTACCTAATAACCCATAGGTCTGCAACACCAAAAGTATATATATATATGCTTCTCATGCCCCATGGGGTGCCGAAAGGGCTGCTCACGTGAGGTGTGCCGGAAGAGGTGCGTCACGTGAGGCTTGTTCAAAACAGAGTATACAGGCGACGGCATCGTGGCTCTGTGCAGTAGGACTTACATCTGTTTCGTCGACACAAACAAACTTTTCACCAAAGGGCTATACAAAAATCAAAACAAACTTGACGAACACGATTTTAAAAATGTTTTAATCAACAATCCAGCGGTGTCTACAACGCTGGATTTAAAACCAATGGAAACTCAATGCTTACCTACACGCAGCACTGAAATTCATTATCGTACTTGTACATCAAGCGAAAGGTCCTCGACGATGGAGTGACCACATCTCCATTAGACATTTAAAATCTGCACCTAGCTGCTTATACTCCAGGTCAAACTGCGATACCTTTTTCTTTTGGTTAGTTTTTTTTTCTCTTTGCAAACAAAAAATTGCGTTAAAAGTTTATTTTTTTTTTCTTTCTATACGTGCCAACCATATTTTTGCCAGTCAAACAGAGCTCTGCCTCATCGCGGCGACTGGTGGACAAAGTTTATTAAAGTACGACAGAGACAAAAAATGCGCTCTTTTACTAGCTTTGGTCATGTTAGTACTTTTCGTTTTTGAAGACACGGGGTCTTTGTAATTTTTTTTCTAAAAAACAACAACAAACCTCCCCCCCCCCCCCCGAGTTTTAACGATGTTGTTGCAGATGATCCGAGGCAGGCGACACTCAACGTGTTGCTTAATTAATAATAATAAAAAAAAATTTCCCCACGCCAGTCCCTACCAACAACGATCACTCTGCTAATCATAAAACAAAAACAAATAAAAGGGTGGACGACGCTTGGTAATAGGTGGAGACCACTCGCACAAAGGTGCGCACTACTCTCGTCACGGTGGAGACCACTCGTACCAGTGGTGCACTACTCTCGGTAATGTGGAGACCACTAGTGCAAGTGGCACACTACTCGTTCCACGATGCACTTCCACCGGATGGGTCGGATCCACTTCCCCTGGATGGGGCGGTGCTCCACGTGACGCATCTCTTCCGACACTTTTACTAGCTTTGATCATGTTAGTACTTTTCTAAGCTTTGACGAAACGGGCTTTTTTTCTAGAAAAGCAAACAAAACAAAAACAGGTTTTAGCGATGTTG
This sequence comes from Pomacea canaliculata, assembly GCF_003073045.1. Lineage (NCBI taxonomy): Eukaryota > Metazoa > Mollusca > Gastropoda > Architaenioglossa > Ampullariidae > Pomacea > Pomacea canaliculata. Next base: position 19,525,994 of record NC_037595.1, on the reverse strand, counting down.
TTGTTTTTGTTGGAGATGATCCGATGCAGGCGACACACAACGTGATGCTTAATTAATTTAAAAAAAACATTGTCTCCACGCCATTCCCTACCAACAACGATCACACTGCCTTTTCAAAACGCTTATCCAAAAACAATAAAACAAACAAAAAAATAAAATAAATTAAAACTAAAGGGAGGACGACGCTTGGTAAAAGGTGGAGATCACTCGTGCAAGGGGTAAGCTACTCTTATTGTGCCACAAGGGGGTGTTCTATCCCCAGTATTATTCTCTGTATACACCAATGAGATGCAAATAAATAACGGAATTCTTTGTTTAGTTAAATATGCAGACGACATGGCTCTGATTGGTCACCTGAGAGATGAGAAATCTTTGGCCCACTATACCACACAAGTGCAGGCCCTTTGCGAGTGGTTCAAAAGCAGCTACTTAGAACTAAATGTTGGAAAACGAAAGAACTAGTTTATAGATCAGAGGAAAGGAAAAGAAAATGTCCACTCCATTAGTAATCGGAAATGAAGAGGTTGAAAGGGTGACAACATTCAAATATCTTGGAACAGTAATAGACGATAGTTTGAATTTCACTGAACATGTAGGGACAGTGCATAAGAAGGCACAACAACGGTTGTATCTGATCAGGAAGCTTCGTAGTTTTAATGTAAGCGAACACATCTTGGTAGATGTCTATCGTGCGCTGGTAGAAAGCGTAATTACATTTAATATTGTCTCTTGGTATGGCCAGACAAGCGTGACAAACAAGAACAAACTGAGGTGCGTCATAAACACAACCAGCAAAATCGTAGGCTCACAACACCTAACCCTTTCCCACCTGTACGATTCCGCCCTTGTCCGGAAAGCAAAACAAATCATGCTTGACCCCACCCATCCACTCAACCCCCGCTTCGAGCCTATGCCCTCAGGACGGAGATTGAGGGTCCCTCTTTCGAAAAAGAACGTTTATAGAAGGTCATTCATTCCATCGGCCATCTCTGCTCTCAACAAACAAAAAACTATAAGCGACTAGTAGACCGAACCTGACGTGTTACACACAAGGGGGATGACGTAATCCCATCTCTGTTATCACTGTTATTATGTAGTCATGGAAACTGGTGTATTGTCCCTTTGATGCGGGCGTGTGTGTGTGTGGGCCTGTATGTGTGTGCTCACTTCTGCCATTGCTGATGTTATTGATGTTTTTGATTTTCTTCTCTGACTGCTTGCATGCTGGAAGACACATCTCCTTTGCTGGACAATAAAGTTATCTTATCTTGCCACGACGCACTTCCGCCGGTTGTGGCGGTTCCTCTTCCCCGGATAGGGCGGTGCCCCACGTGATGCACATCTTTCGGCACGTGTCACGTGAGCACCCCTTCCGGCACTCCATGGGGCATGAGAAGCCCATATATATATATTAGTGATTTGCTAGCGAAAATAATTGAAGTCTCACTTAACAGAAAACGTGAAGCCCATGGACAGGTCTTGTGTTTTGTAGTAAGGAAGAATGCGTGGGGTACAGTGTTTACTTATGTGCATTGTGATTGTGTCCCTGACAATGTTCAAAGGGTAAAGTCATAAAGAGAGGCTGATTAGGCTTGATGACAAGATATGCTGTTGAGAGTTAGTCTTGGAATTTCGATTACCTCAACACGACACGCTGAGATGCGCGAGTTCGCTCTGCAACACACCAGTGGCTGTTAATTCTCGAATGTGGATTGTCAAGGCTGGTCAATAAGTGTTGGCCTCCTCATTAGGCACTGCTTTGATCAATGGATACAAGTAAATTGTCAAGAAACATCGGAGGGCTTTCCACGTAGGTAGAGATATTCGTGTTTGAAGCTAATTGAACAAATGTAGTGAGTTGTGACTATTAACCAAGGATAGACAGTGAACTAAAAATGGGGAATAGTAATGGGAACTCTAGAAAATTAGCCATTGGGAATCTTTCGTAGTAAAATAGGATAAAACTCTCGATTTAATTTCATTGTTACACTAAATTGCCTTGCGTTATTTATTGGGGACGTACGCTAGAGGTTTGGAGTCAACTGTGTTATTTACGGTAGCAATTTAGCGTAAGTGTATATGTGTACACGTACGTGTAGGCGTGGTGGGAGTGTGAGCACCACGCGTGCCTGTTCCCCCGACATTCGTGGGTCCATAAATAAACAGATAACGGAGTTTGGGGATACGACTCCATAGTACCTCGACTAGTAATACAATGAAGGAGATTTTACCCGTGTCCCCGAGTCCAAGGTATTTATAATTGTTAACTTCTTTCAAATTAAGAAGACTGTATAACCAGCCCTCGTTTTCAGCAGCATGACCACCATTAAATAAAGTACTTGTTAAATATTTTCCCGCTTCATTATAATTGTCATTATGTTGAAACCCATAACTTTAAAACAGAAAAAAATCGTGCCTGTCAATTTATCATGACAATAGAGTTACAATTTAATTGCAAAATACCATCCTTTTACGTGGATTCCACATCATCATCATCATCAACATCATCATCATCATCATCATCATCATCATCATCATCATCATCATCGTCGTCATCATCATCCCTATAAAATGATATTCAACGACAAACTTGTTGACTAAAACAAAATAAAATATACCTTACCTTTCTCGCAGTCACCGTCCTTGTTTCTTTGCTGCTTGGTGGGATACGTCTGAAGTCCGTGGTGGTCGAGTATCTGGGACAATTTGTATTGATTAGATCTCCAAGGATACTAGAATACAATCTAGTCACCATTGTCAAACGATTTAGAAGCCAGAAAACAGGTTTGGGGCCATACAAGAACAGTTTGGCTTTTTTTCCAATTACATTTCTCAGAAATAAGACTGTTTCCCATTCTGTACACGTTATCCTGTCTGATTAGTATTTAACAACCTCCCAGCAGGGCTTGAATTTTCTAGAAAGGACTTGAAGAAAGGGAGTAGACTAAGCAGCAATTTTTTTAGCAGTCCCAACAAGGTGAAGAAACGTGAGTTTTCTTGTTACACAACTGCCTGGAGCGATGCAACCTATTTTATTGATTTTATTGAACAGTCCTTGAAAACAGTATTTGTTTTTTTTTCCATATAAGGAACATAAAACTTGAGGTATTAGTTCAGTAAACATACTGCTCATTACCTTAATATAGACTACTGACCGGGAGCTATTTCTGTTTGAAATGTTATTTGGCTATGACTCTTAAATGGATGCCTGTTGACTGGGTGCCAATGGCAACAACTGTGTCGTGAGCTCCGGGGATTGAACACGCGAAGATGGTCAGAGGTTGAGATTGCCGTTGCCTCGGGCTGATCACACTCTCGACACCTCTACCAACTCACGCTGACATTTACCAACGCGCACATTTACACTAAATCGCTAATTATGCTTTACTTGACTCTGAGCCCCCAGCGCGAATCCCCAATAACAAACACAAGGCATTTTAGTGTAACAAAAAAAATTATTAATACTCGAGTGTTTGAGAAATCAATTTATAAAAGATACAATTCCAAACATGGCTGTTCTCTATGTGTCCCGTTAGCTTCCTTATACCTAGTCAAGGTGTAGTAAGCCACTAATTACATTAACTACTACACATAGCACACTACTCTTGTCTAACACACACTCGCCACTTATCTCTTCACACAAAAATCTCTTGCCACGTGGGGAGGCCTCCGATGTTGCTGATGTCCTAGAATCCGTCAATATCACTCCATCGGACGTTGCGGCCTCCTTCACGAGCGCTGAGACCCTGGCACTGCTGTGTAGCATCACGTTTCCCTCTCGTACCTCTAGGCCGGTCGGCTGTCCGCCTAACGAGGGACCAACGCATATCTATACCTCAGCTGTCTTCGACCAAACAGCTAATGGTGAGGAAACATTGTGTACTCTGTGATAGAGTGGATCCTGTGCACCTCTTGAGTCAGTTGTGCTGGAACAGTCACAATTTCAAGACAGACTCACAGCAAAGAATCTGAAGAGCCTTTACTTCGCCGGTCAGAATCATCCTCTCTCATGATTGGTCTACACACTCACTTGCAACCATTCTGGTACCGAGTTCACAGGGCTGCTGTGATAAACGGTGGTGGTTCTTCCTTATTCCTTATTTACTCTGGCTACGAAGACCTGGACCACGATCATACCCAGGGAGCAGCACTGCTGATGTCAACAGAGCCAACAAAGGCACTGATGGCCTGGGAACCAGTATCACCACAGCTCATGTCAGCAAGATGATGGAAGGAAGATCACCATAATCCAATGCTATGCCCCAACAAATGTAGCAGAGGAAGAGGAAAAAGAAGACTTCTACAGTTCCCTGCAGTCTCTGCTTGACCACACACCAAGAAGACATCTGAAGATCATTATGGGAGACCTAAATGCCAAAGTGGGAGATGATTACACTAACAGGGAACATCATGGGAAGACATGGCGTTGGCACCTGCAAACGAAAACGGGGAGCTCTTCACAGACTTCTGCACTTTAAATGGCCATGTCATATGTGGCCCTGTGTCCCACACAAAAATATACACAAGACAACTTGGACTTCCCCTGATGGCCAGACGGAAAAACAGATTGACCATATAACAGTTGCTCAAAAGTGGAGGAGTCTCCAAGATGTTCGAGTGAGAAGAGGTGCAGACCACCAGCTCCTAGTGGCATTGTTCAAAATTAAGCTGAAGTCCTTCATTGATCCAGCTGGCAGACTACACCACAAGTTTAATACTCAATACATTAGGAACAAGGAAACAAGGGAAATTTATAACTGTGGTCAAGAATAAGTATAAGGCCCTTTCAGGACTTACAGAAGAATCATTGGAAATACACTGGTCAACATCAACACACAAGAGCATTTGAAAGACAACCTTACAGATTTCTAGGGAAGAGGGAAAGAAAACACAAGGAGTGGATGACCCCAGAGACATGGGAAAAGAATGACTCAAGAAAGGGACTGAAAGAGAAGCTCTACCTCAAGACCAGCAAGAGAAGGAAGGTCTCAGAGCTGAATATTGGGAAGCCAACTGCCAAGTGAAGAGGTCTGTCATGGAGGACAAGAGACGCTTCAACCATGAACTGACAGAGGAAGCAGAAACAGCAGCTTTACGGGGAAACATGAAGCGATTATACGAAATAACAGGAACTATGTCAGGCAGGAACATTAATCCAAACAAGGCGGAGAAAGACAAAGACGGCAAAGACCATAACAAACAATGCAGGACGAGGAGAACAAGATATGGAACTATTTAAAGAGATCCTGAATCGACCTTGTCCACTATCTGTACTTGACATACCACCAGCAGCTGAAGAACGTCACGTCAGCACCAGCCCTCCCACTAAGACAGACATGATCAAAGATATCAAAAGTATGAAAAGTGGAAAAGCAGCAGGCCCGGATGGCATACTCCCAGAAGCACTAAAGGCAGACCCAGAAACAACAGCAAAAATGTTACTGCCCTTTCTACACAAGATCTGGGAACAAGAGCTAGTACCAACAGACTGAAGCAAGGCCACCTGATCAAGTTACCAAAGAAAAGAAGAACTCTCCCAGTTCAAAAGCTGGTGGTGGATCATGCTGCTGTCAATCCCCAGCAAAATCCTCACAAGAAAAATACTAGAGATACTGAAGAAGGCACTAGATAAGAGGCTGAGACCAGTACAAGCAGGGTTTCGCCAAGATAGGTCATGCACTGACCACATTGCTACCCTCCGTAACATTATTGAGCAGTCTTTCGAGTAGCAATCCTCACTTTGTATAACCTATGTGGATCTTGAGAAGGCCTTTGACAGTGTAGACAGGGACTTCATCTGGAGGCTGATGATACACTATGGAATTCTACCTAAGCTCATAAAACATTATCCAGGGCTTGTACGAAGACTCGCCCTGCCAAGTTATCCACAACAGCAAACTCACTAAACCTTTGGTAATGAAAACCGGCGTAAGACAGGGTTGAATATCATCACCAACAATCTTCCTGATGGTCATAGACTGGATTATGCGCAAGACAACTCAAAACAAGAACACCGGTATCCAGTGGACCTTCACTAAACAGCTGGAGGACTTTGACTTTGCAGATAACATTTGTCTCCTATCTCATCGGCAACAGCATGAACAAACCAGAGAAATTTAGCAGAAAAAGCGGAGAAGACTGGCTTTAAGGTCAAAAGAAAGAAGACCGAAGTTATGAGAATCAACAACAAGGAGGAACTCCCAATCCAGCTTCTAGGAGAGAACATCCTGGAAAAGATCGCTTTGTGTATTGTCAACAAGGACGGTGGAGCGAACGATGACATCAAAAGCCGCATCAACAAGGCCAGGCATGCTTTCAACAGCCTACGCCCCATCTGGAACTCCCGAGCATCTTCAACACCACTGTAAAAGCTGTCTTCCTGTATGATTCTCAAACCTGGGGAGTGACAAACACCATCAACAACACGCTCCAGACCTTTACCAACCGCCATATTCTGGGAATAAGATGACCTGAAAAGATCTCCAACAGCAGAACAGTAGAGAGCGAAGCAAAGGACGTCGGAACCACATGCGCCCAACTGAGGGGGGCTGCCCAAAAAATATTTATGATTCAAGTATCAAGTACTACAGAAAGTTCACTATATACTATGCACAAGACTGAATCACGCATTCTAAGCGTGACAGGCATTTTGACATTGAAAACTTGCAGAACTGCGACTGTGTACAGGCTTGTGACACTTCAGCGCCGTGTCCTTGATTGAAGCTGCGAGCCCCAGTAACCTGCCATCGACTCCCAATTTAACTTGTTTACAGTTCTTTCCCTGATGTTGTTCGCTGTCCCCAGAACCACAAATTTTCTCTCTCCCGCGGTGACATCACAACACATCCAGTGTTATATCGTTAGGTGAGAGAAGATTGTAGAATGTTAGAGAAGAACATGCATGATTTAATGTCGTGTATGAATTAATCGGACTCTCTTTTTCTATATGATTGACTTAAATAGTTATTATTTATTTTTTTTAAATAAAATAAAACTGAATGAGTTGGAATCAGTATTTATGCTCAATAAAATCTATTTTGAAGGAACAATAATGGTCTGTTAAGTAAATTGCTCAATCATGACTCAGTATAGATATATATGTATGTGTGCAGTCTCGCCTACATATAATATAGTGGTGGGAACCTCTCGGCTCAAAAATTATCTTGTGGGTAAAGATACACTGTGTATGAAAACTGTCAATATCATGCCATTCATTTTTAGTTAATTAATAATAAATGATTCTTTCAAAAAGATAATCTGATGCAAACAAACATTATTTCAGTAGTTCTAAACAATGTTCTGAATACAAACAATGATATGGTAGTAACGTGGTTTGAATGAAGCTGTATATAGCAGACCACAGCAGAAACAGCGCCTTTTCTCCTCACCTGTTATCCACTTCTCCCGATAACACTAAAGCGGCTGCACCGCATTTCTGAAAAAAGCCTACTCATACTTTTTAGCCTTGCGATCAATAGAGTGCCCTTTTGTGTATTTATTCCAGCTGGTGTGGCTATGGACACACATGGCTGTACAAAGAGTGTCCTAAATCTGTGATGTGGGGTGCCTACAAAAGGCTATTCACCTTGTAGCAGTCCTGTTTTTCAGAAACTGGGAAAGTCCTTCGTTTTGGAAAATAAACTTTTCTTTTTCGGCTGGTTGGGAAAATGACACCGGGATCTAATTTTTTTTTAATAGGGAAATGCCTTACCTTCATTTTGGAAAATAATGTTTCGTTTCTCAAAAAATTCAACAAAAGTTAACCTTTGTAACTTACTTTCTTGTCTAGATTTATCTAGAACGCTATTCTGGTCAGCCAAAGAACCAGACCCAACAAAGACCTCACCACAATTAAAAAAAAAAAACAAGATTATGCGAATCCCCATCTATATAAAAATTGCTTGTCATCTGTTGTTCAGTCCCACCCACCGATAATATAGTCTTGGGTACTTCTCTCCTTAGCAATCATCTTGTGGGTAAAGATATACTCTGTGTGTGTGAGACTACTGCGTAAACCATACATTAGCGTGTCATACAAATTTTTTCAATTAGTAATGACTCGGTATATGTCTTTTAGGAATTGCATGTTATGTTCGTGTGCCTAAAATACAGTGAACTGAGAAAGAAATGCATGCCTAAAAGGTGTTACCAATATCCATCTGCTTTTCGTTTATCCATGCTACTAGCAAGTATCTAGTTGATAATGTACAAATTACATCTATTAGGCATTGTAAGTGCAAAATTTAATAGCTGATTATTTAACTCATCACACTGTTTGTGTGGCTTAGAAGCTATGTTCTATTGTATTTTTAGTATTGTACAGTGTGTAGTTTCAATAACCCTTGAAATGTGCCTAAATCCTCTTTAATAAATAAATCACTCAATCTCCTTACTCTTCTCTTTTTCTCTCTCTTCTTCCATTATCTAATTCTGTTGGAGAATATGTTGCATTTATATGTGTGCTTGCTAGGCCTATGGTCATCTGTCTTCTTAATAAAGGGTGGTGGCCAGGGGTGTACCAACAGCGCCTATCAGCAACAGTGTGAGGATCAGCATTCCTTGATTAAGATCTCTTCCCGGGTACGTCATTCTTTCTTTTCATTTGGGAACGGCTTCTCCGATTTAAGCCTTAGTTTCATGTGAAACACCATCCTTTCCTCCCTTTTTAATGAGGAGCGCGTGCGCACAGATACAGGCACACACACACACAAACACACACACATATCTATTTATAAATATAAGCACAAACGGGTTCGATACTTATTAAAAGATAAAAAAAAGTACCAACTCGCTACATTTTTAATCTCAAAAGAGCAAACAGAATACAATTGTTGTGCATAAAGAAAATACTAAAACTATAAAATGTTAAAATAATCTTTTAAACGGGGTTCTTGGAATGACATGTATGCGTGTGGTGGGTGGTGATTTGTATGTATTTATGCGAATGCATGTATATGTTTGTTTGTGTGCATGTGTGTGCTATTTGCGAATATGCAGGGGTTAATGTCTTGATAGTTGTCTTCGTCTGCTTGAGAGAAAAGAATGATGAGGAGAAAAAAAAACCGCATAAAAGACAACAATGCAAATATGAAGACGAAAAGAAAAAAAAAAAAAAAACGTTGTCACTGGTGTGTTATTTTGCACGCGCATGAAGACACACAATTGTTTCTTACTTAAAAGGTAATGGTGATACATATCTATGAAAGGGTCTTGGGCTACATTCTTTAAAAATGAAAGAAATGGAACATTTGCAAAATTATCGAAAATTCACACAGTGAAGTAAATTGCAGGGTAAACATCTACAGAGGAGAAAGGAAGAGGAAAAGGGATGGACAAAGAGAAGAAAGTGGAAGACTGGCTTGATGCCAAATGAAAAAATAAGACTACAACGCTGCAAGATAGTCCACCTCTTCGACCTGTGATCTTACTAGCCCATTTCTGCTTCAAGAGTCCTCGTGCAAAAAAGGTATTTGACGACGGACAGTTGAAAGAAAAATTCAAGGAAAGAGAAATGAGCGTGCCCGGCAGTTCTTGTCAATGCGTGTTGCACTCTACAGATGATGCCGCGTGCACAAAGAGATACGTTTTAGCCCCTGACTAAACAGTAAGTACAGATCTTTGCATTTTAATTTGTTTTCTTGTGGACCTGGGGGACGGGTTCGTTTTTCGTGCGCCATTCTGTAGCGACTGTCTCATGTAATCGTTTAAAGAAGGTCAGGGTGGTCAGAATGTGTTGCTACATGGGGATATTCAGCTGTGCACTGTTACCATCATTCTACCAAAGTCCTAATGAGAAACAAAATCATAGATAATAAGCAAGTAGGTTTCAAAGCAAGCCGCAGAACTACTGAGCAGATGCATAAACTCACGAATTATATGTATACACTGATATCCAGCAACAGAATCTACATTTTTCTTATATATGATATTAAAGAGTTCTTTTAACAGTGTAATAAATATGCAACACAACGGGCCACCACCTTCAGTCCCTCATCATCTTTAAAATAAGTTCCCCTTTGGTTCGATATACAGGATATAAAAGCTTTCTTGTACTACAAAATCATCAAATCGTCAAATACAAAGGAAACACATCTAACAAAAAATACAATAGAGCAACACAGCAAAACCATCTTTGCAAAAAAAAAAAGAAGAAAATTACCAGGTAACAAACTTAATGATACTCTGTTCAGCTGAGTTTATTAAAGACTGTTTTTCGTAAGGGTACACAACCCTGGATAGTTTTACGCACATACAATTTTCTTCCAAGCTTGTTCTCTTTTTGTCTCAAATGATTGTTGAAATTGTATTAACAATTATTCATTCCTTTCAAAATGTTCTAAAAACTTAACAACATCATCAAATTGTTCTTCAATTCTTTTCATTTCCTGACTGACTATCTCACGCACAGTAATACGACTGACGCCCGAGAAAGCCAGTTTTTTCACCATCAAAGCAGCCACAGTGTTGGTTGGATGATGAAGTAAAAGTTCGACGATAACAACCTGAATGTCATGTTCGCTGTAATCTTCGTGTGCCTCGTTCGTTATCTTTAAAAATACTTGTGGAGTACTTATCAATGGGTTAGATCCTCTGACAATATCATTGAAACATTTTTTTAATAATCTGGCAACAGTTCTCTTGCAAGTAGCTTTTACTTTCTGTCATATTTAAATTTGCTCTGCCAATAACCGTATTTTCTCTCGTCCACACATGAATGTTACAAATTAGCATGCTCTCGTTGTTCCCCATTTTACTACAAAAGTTTTCTTACAAAATTCTTTTTACAAAATATCGTTTACACCTCAAATGATCGTCGCCGAAAGCAGATTGTTTCAAATGGGTTCGAACGAATTGCTATCGATAAGCAATAGTTTATGGATGCCGTTGATTTTTTTTTTCTTTGTTTCAGCCTTTGAAGCTCTACAAGTACTTTAAGCTTAAAAGCAGTCCTAGAATTAACATAATGCATGATATCTCTGACAAAAAGTCAATGAAACCAATTTGCACCAAAGTTTTGTTAACACATTTTCTGCTTCTTAGTCATCAAGATATTATTGTTTATTCTTGGCATTTTTATCAAATATTTTCCATATCACACAGTAACAACTCGATTGATCATTGCTTACTCAGCGCTTGTATTATCGCAAAGCAGTTGCCGCCAACATCTTCATCTTTGAGGACACTAATTTCCCAAGTATTTTTTTTATCTTTTCAGAAAGATTCCGACACCAGCCTACCATGAACAGAAGTCAATTTTTATCGGTTTCTCTCTCGAAGGCTTATTTCATTTGTTCTTTTCTTCCTTGTTCGTTCTCTTATTTCGGTTTTAATAATTCGTTTTTTCCTATCATAACGATCGAGCGAGCCCCTTCACTCCTTTGATCCAATAAAGTCACATTCCATTATTCACTAAGAAATGAATCAACTGAGAGATTTTCCAAGATTTAAAAGTACTGATAATGATTTGAGCTTTGCCCCTTCTTGCTTCTAGCCGTTTGTAAGCATCTAATGGGTGGGCTGATAACCTGAAACACAAGAAATACCAGTCACATCTCCTGACAGCAATTGGATATGTGCACCAGACCCAATCATGACACACACACACACACAATCCCATTAATGTGAAAACAAAAACTAAATTACCCTGGACTGAACAACACTGCCGCACATGTTCAGAATTGTGTACATTCTTAAGAATATATTCACACGAAACAAAGTCAGACGACAGGTTCGTGATGGTTCACCGAAAGTTTCGGCCAAATTTTGAATCTAACAAAACTTGATAGACATGACACAACACTGCAAGAGCTCTACCTAACATTGTTCGTAAACAAGATGAATTTACTTCTATTAAAGACGACTGTAATAAACAGCTAGGTTATCCACCACCGCCAGATTGGAACAAAATTTGCAAAAATTGTAAAGAACATTTTACAGTGCAGTATATCACACTAATTACACTGAAACTAGAATTCCAGCAATACGACGGACCTCAGAGAAATGAGTATGGGTAAGAAAGGAACAGTCAGGGTGTCGTTAGTCCATCAGTCCATCTATACACGCCCGTGGTTGTACTCTAAAACAGTGCCGATGACAAAGACAGACAAGTTGTGAAGGCAATTAGTCAGTCAATTGTCCCTTGATCGGCACCTGTGGTTGGGTGGATCACATGGATAGACCCGCCATTCTTGCCTTTTGTAGGCGATAGTCAGCAGGTCTTGTACATGACTACCAGTTCAGTCTTTGATGTTCGTAAGTCAGTTCTTCCTCTGGTCACCACGGCGTCCACTACCCCCTAGGTATCTTGAAAGACGGTCTTCGACAGGGTGTCGTGCCGGGTCACATGGCAAAAGACCAGCTTACGTCGTTTGACCGTGTAAGAGAACGGTAAAGAGAGACAGGGGGCGGGAGAGAAAGGGTAGGAGGGGGCGAGGAAAGGGATATCAAAAGTACAAGTGCTTCACTATTTTGCTGCATTGAAACTATAAGTAAGCATGTTATCTAATCGAAGAGATAGAGCAAAAGGTGACAATAACATTACAAATAGAAATAGTGGCAGAAGTCAACCCCGGTGAAGCGGGACATCTCGACTCTTCAAAAAAAAACAAACAAAAAAAAAAGGACAAAACAACATAAAATCTAGTATTGCTTTGTAGTGTTGTTTAGTAAGAAAATACATACCTGAGTTACAGATCATCGGTTTGTCTTCACAGGGGATTTCTTCTCTTCTTACCGATGTGGAAATACTAGGGTTTTCTTTCAATGCATTGAGAGCACGTGTCATCATCTGTCGCTCTTCTAGTCCCTTTCCTTTCATCACGGCTTTGATATCACTCTCCTGACTAATGGATGCTTCTGATATGGTTTCTTTACGAAACAACACTCGTCCAGAGGCGGTCATTATTACAAAATTCTCAGTGCTGATCACATTTAACATATTTGACGGCAGCTTCAGAAGAAAACAGATCTGTGTGCAAAAAAAGGTCAAAATCATTGAGCATGACTAAGTTTGATAGCTCAGTTCAGTCAGTGAGTCTGAAACTCCAATAAAATTCCAATTTTGGGAAAGATGTGTCAAATAATCTAGTGTTGTAGGTAGTTTGACTGACGTTGCAAATATGGTTGCTCTTGTTAGATGGGCCAACTAAATGTCTGTCAAGAAGAAATAAAAATGAGAAAAATATGCATATATTTGTTTCAAGTAGTAAAGTGTGCAACAATTAAACAGTTTATTGATTATGTTTAATTAATCCTCTTGGTGTCGGCGACTTTTATTATAAAAATGTCTAAAGGGCCTAAGCAAGATTATTCCAAGGAGTGTTACAGATATTTTCTAACTCCTTTAAAAAGGTGCGTATCGTTAGCAGTTGTTTTTTTAAGGAACGTTTTATTAAAAAAAAAATATTGAGCATTTCTAATTAATATGTGTGTATTTACTCATGCGCTTACCACTCACTGACTCTCACAAAGAGGAAACTAATGTTCATTTTAAGTATACCGCTGTTTTAGGCAATTCGAAAAGCTCGCTTGAAAGAAAATTAAAGTGTTCACATAACATTTAAAAGTTAAATCTATGATTCTTGCCATTTCTTTACTCTTCCTTCTGATCCTCATCATCAATCTATATATCTAAACTTTTTTCACTTCTGTAATAGGTTCACATAAAGCAGACTGTGAGCTACATTTGATAAAATCAAAAGAAATAAATGTAAGCGTCTACAAATGTAATTTATCCCCACAATCATAAAGAAGGACACATGGAGGACAATCAAAGTAGCACAAAACCAAGACAGTAAAAACTGAATCACATGGTACCTGATGCGTTTTCACTTCCAAGAAGACAGTAGCTCATTCCACAACCTGTGTTACGGAAAATGGTTATACGAACTTTAAGGAGATTTATATGAAGTTCAAACAACAGTAGAGAAAAATATTTTCCACTTACTTTTTTTAAGATATGCTTTCTCTTAACCAGTTTTTCTAATCTATGAACAAAGACTTTCGTGCATATTTAATTGTGTGTTTAATTTCAAAATACGCCACACTTTTACGGTAAGCATATAACATGCAAAACGGTATTTTCTGGGGGTTCAGATTTACGATAGAACAGCTAAATATTATCATATTCCTTCAAATGTGAATCTCACTTTCTAAAGATTTTAACTAGACAGCTGCCGCACAGCTTTTTTGATGCAACTCATTCTTTAGTGGGGTAGGATATGACACGACATGAATTACACCACGAATTTGTATTGCTAGACTGTTGGCAGACCATTTTTTTCAGGTTAACTACTAAAACGAGGTAGGTATGTGCTAAGCTTCCAGCTTAGTCACATTTTAGATTAACTACTAAAACGAGGCAGGTGTGTACAAAGCTTCCGGCTTAGTCACATTCATTGTTTAGGCTCGCCGAGACTAACAGCGGAGAACTTCGCAAGAGGCTAAGCATTGGTCTCGGCAGACAGACAGCAGTTCACCTATACATATCCATGCTTACAGCTGTCAACCGAGCCTTCAGAGTAATAAAGATATTCCTTCATATTTTGCAAATATGTTGTGCACTTGTTCTGCTCTAAATGAACCATTCTCAAACTGATTCATTAGGAAAACATTTAGGAAAAAGTTAAAGTACACAATTAATCGCCATATTTCCTTTCTGTGAAAAAAAAAATCACTTTCCTCTAAACCTATAGGTCTGACCAAGGGTCAGTTAAAAATACAATGTAAATCACAAATCAACATTAAAACTATATGAAATATTTTAACAACAGCGACGTGAATACATTATTTTTCCTGCGATCAATTGCTGCCTTCAAGGTAGCATTACTTCTAGCTAATAAATATGATCTTTGAAGGTAATGTCCTCAATCAAGTGCAATCCACTGCAAAGTAAAACAGTAATAAAAGTATGACTTTAGCGTGCATGTGTGTGAGTGTTTATGTGCGCTCTGTGTGTGTATGAGAGAGAGAGATTCATGATTACATCTGTTCAGAAATAGTTTTAATAAACAGCCCCTCAATGTTAAATATAAATATTTAATAATAGAATATGCGTTAAGTTTCTAACTAAAATACAAAAGCATGAATTTCTCAAAAAAGGCATATAAAGCAATTTTATTCAAGGCAACTTCAGTTTCAAAGTGTATCTAAGCAACAAATCGGTAGAAGACTGAAATCAACAATTAGTACGTCGATGAAAAAAACTTAAAAAGCAAACGATTGTTAAATAGTACTTGAAATAAAACAGTGTACTTTCTACTACTTATAATTATAATAAGTAACACTATTATTCCCACTTCTATTTAAAATAATACTTTTATTAATACACCCACTTCTATTTAAAACATGGATGCCCAACCTACGGCCCGCGGGCCATATCCGGCCCGCCACGCGGTCCCATCCGGCCCGCGAAACTGCTGCCCACAGTGCAGGAAATCGGCATGTTAGTAATAAAAAAAATCTATTAAAAAAAAAAAAACGAAAAAAAAAAGGGAAGAAGAAGTATTTATCCCTACGTAGGGGCGTTTCCCAATCTTTTTTTTTTTTCGATGGATGAACATTTCGATTCAGTGCTCCGACTTGGTGTCTCTATGATGCAGCCGGACATTCAAAAGTTGGTTTCGGGTAAACCACTTCAAATATCCCACTAATTACTACATAATTGATTTACCATTAATTACAACTTGTTTCTAATAAAAATGGTATCTGCTCTATTTTTTTTCTTTTTTGTATTTTTGCGTTGAAGCGGCCCGTGACACGCATGTCGAAAATGCATATGGCCCGCAGGTCGAAAAAGGTTGGGCATCACTGATTTAAAATAATAATTTCATTAATACACCCACTTCTATTTAAAATAATAATTTCATTAATATAGTTCCTAAACAGAAATAACTAGATCCATGATAACACTTATTTAGATGTACAAATATAAAATGATAAAGAGATACATTCATAATGAAAAATTTGACCACTTTTATTTACATCGCAACCATCTAGAGAAAGAGATCGCAGACTAAACGATAAAGACAAGCTGTGTGCACATTGCTAGGAGCTTTGTGTGCGCTTATTAATATTTTACTCATACGTTAACAATATTACAAGCAAAAAATACAAAGATTTTTCTTATTGCAATAGAACATCTATATAACTTTTAATAATTTAAATAAATAAAAGTGTTTATATTGTAATCAATTTAAAAGCTGCAAACGTGTGATCGACTTATGACTACTTAGAAAAGTATCAAACATAATTATGAGGCACTGGGTTCATTCTTTAGTTGGTTAAGAGAGACTTGTAAAAATACTCCTTGCAAAAACTGCCTCGATTTTAATTTTTTGTTAAGGTGCCACCTGACTCTATGAGATGAGACATACAGTTGATTGGATGAAGCATTTTAGAAATAATCAGCAGATGTTTTTTACATGAGCGCGTGAGTCATATTGATAGATAAAGATGAGGTGGTAGATCACGGCTAGTAACAGCAGAGAAATGAATAATAATAATAATAATAATAATAATAATAATAATAATAATAATAATAATAATAATAATAATAATAATAATAATAAAGGTTAATTAAATATCGCCATTTCCGTGCCTTATGAGCAAGCTGTACAAATGATGTTAATTATAACAATAATAATCATCACGACAGGGAGAAACTGAAGAAACCAACGTAGATGAGAGGAAAGAAAAGGGGATAACGCGTGGAACAAGGAAAAAAGTATAGTGCTATCTGATGAACAACTGAAGGAATACAGTACTCCATTATGCAACAAGTCTATAAAATGTAAATAAATGTATAAACTATGGAAAAAGGAAATCCTGGAGACAAAAGAAAACTAATTTACTGAGCGGCCTGGCGACACATTTCACTGTCAAAGATTTGGAGTTTAGACCTGCAATTGTTTGTCATCGGAGAAGTCAGTAGGAAGAACATATTAAGAATGGTGATAAACCTCCACCGGTCACACAAGCTAGAGACAGTTTTGCTGCCTTTAGCCATCAAGAAGTTTAGCCACCTCTCACGTGTTTCATCTAGCTGTCGACATCCACAAACGAAAAACTGGACTGAGATGAAAATAGCGTCATGGAAAAGAGAGAGAGAGAGAGCTGTTAGTGAACCGATCAACTAAAGCCGTAGAAGTGAAACAAAAGGTCACAGTCAAAAAACATAGTCCATCACATCACCAGGATCTCTACAGGATGAACAATGGACAGTTAATTGATTTAGAAAAAAAACAACAAAGTTCTAAGAAATCCGGAACGCTAGTCCTGTCAAGCTGGTAAGGTGAAGAGGCATAATTCTCATTCACTAATTGACCCTCCTTTAGTACCAAGCCGATTAATGACTAAAAAAAAGTACGGTATTCACAAGATCTTAGAGGACTCAAGATTCGCTCATCACGAGTAAGTGCAAGTTTAGTATTTCTGACATTTAAAACTTATAAATGGAACTAAAAACAAACTATTAGAGAAAGGTGGCTACACACATGAGCGATGGCGTGCGAAAATGAATGTGTGGGGGAGGGGTGGTGGTGGTGGTCGAGAAACATTCCGAATTCTGTTTAAGCATGTTTTAATTAATGCATTAGTTAACTTTAAATCTTTTTACATTTAACTTTTAATTAGTTAACTTTTAGACGTCATAAGTCATACGTGTTGTCTCCTAACAATCATTTAGAAAAGTCTTACAACCACGTTATACTTAGAACCATGATGCGTTTTTCTTTGCAAACTGATCATAGGTATCACTACATCCTTCCTAGCTTAAACATCACTTAATTAAGAGTAAATTTGCTATGTTCTTGTTAATAACAATTTAAGAAAGTAGGCATATCTGTGACAATGAAGACCACCTTATTTTGTTATATTTTTGTTAATCAACATCTTCCTCTGTCGTTTTTGTTATTTCAGCTCTTCTTTGCATACATTGTGGTACAGGTTGTTTTCTTCTGCGCATAGCATTAAGCAAAACCTGTGAGACGTATTTTTCTGCCATGTCTCCTTCTCCTTCCATTATTTTGTTTTCAGACTTGTACGTGAACTGTGTTGACTTTACTTGCATTGTAGCTCTACCGGACTCATCCATGACTGGAGCTCTTTCTTTTACAAAACACTCTGCTTTAACCACTTCTCCGTCACTGATCACCACAGAACTGTTTCCTTCACTGGTTGCACCATCAGCCAGAGTCAAGCTGACACTCGTCGAGCCTGACACGTGCAGATCCTCTGTAGGATTTGAAAACATGTTGTTGAAACTTTCGGAAACAAACTTCCTCAACTTCTTCATTTTCCCCATTTAGATTTTGTGTGGTTGTTGACGTCAAGGAATCCAATTTTATGTTTTATCCAGAAAACAGCTTGAAAAAAGTAAGCCACTTAAATTCTTATTCAAATGCACAAAATGATACAAACGGTTTGACAGAAATCCCACTTAGTTCTTTTGAAACAATTTCACAGGTCACGTCATACGATTTTCTATTTAAACTTTTTTTGTCCTGAAAGTTTTTTTTTATTTCCTCAATTCTGTTTCAGTCAGTCTTACACTCTTTACAGTGACGTTCTTTGTCTCTTAGGCTGTTTTTGTAAAAACAAAAGGTTCTTTACAAAGTTTTAGTTCTGACGATTTAATTTTTAGGTCTGTCTTTATCCAGTGTTTCAACTGCCGTTTTGCATCCTTCTTTGAACAAATCTCTTTCTTTTGTTGCTTTAGAGTTGACCATTTTCAATACACCATTTTCTTTGCCGTCAGCTTCGTACGTATCATTTACTTGAACCTTACTGTGTTCTCCCCGAGAAGTAGTTGCTTCAAATATCTGTGAACTTGTAGACTTCACAGTTATCTTACTTCCACTTCCTCCCATTATAACAAAAACACAATATTTAATCTTATTTGAGGCCCATGAGGCAAATGTTGATACTAACAATATAGCCTCAACGACCAGAATCTAGCCAGTGATCTTCATACAGCCCAAAGAAATATCTGCAAGAGATTACAGAAAAAAATCTGTAAGATATGCAACCTCTTCGCGATATTTATTGCAAATTAAAAATGTCAAGTAACTTATTGTTTTCAATGTATTTTGAATCTCTTCCTGCCCCCATCTATAATCACGCGCAAGAAAATTACCTCTCAGAGGGCAAAACAAAAAAACCCCAAAAAACCAAAAAAAAAAAAACCAAATTGGAATTCAAAAGGAGTAAAGATTCAAAAATAGAGATTAAAAAATAGAAGGTATTTTCGTGAATTCATTGAGATAGACACTGAGAAGGATTTCTCGAAGACCCGTGCTTACTAAACATTCCAATATTGTTTGAATTGGTTTCCATATTATGTTTTTATTCAGATGTATAAACGGTGAAAACGAATACAGTACAGCATGGACAATACGTCAAGGCACAATAAAATGCAATTTTTTTCCACTTTCCTCCTTAAATCTCTTTTCAGGGTTTTTTTCTGTCATAGCCTTTCTTCCCCATCTTAAGAATGATCTGAATCTTTTCTACCTGCCTGTTCCCACCCATTTTATCCTTCTTTATCGTGATATATAAAACACACACACACACATCTGCAAGGCCCTCAAATCCCTGCGATTTGTTTGCTAGATTTTGGAACAGAAGCGCACTAACTTGGTTCATGTGTTTGCCAGGACACTAGCTGTACGCTACCAATCCAAAAGTGACGAGTAGTTGAGAAAAGGACAGGATTTTGCTCTTCCGTTTCGACCTGAACACAATAAAACATTACAATTTGCTTTAACTAAGGCATTAAGTTATATGCCATTACCGTACAATATCGCATAATTCCTATTACGTTTATATAACAGTGCTAAGCTTATTTATAGATATATAAAAATACAGTCAAATCTCGCTACTATGCCACCTACCAGGACCGAGCAAAAGTGGCATAGTAGCGAGAGTGGCATAATAACGAGGGTTCGTATAAATGGCTTTATTAGCTCAAGTTACCCGTCAGTTCAAAGCTCTCAAGAATCGTCGGCTGGCACATGTTCTTTCGGTGGATCTCGTACATCTCGTTGTCTAGTTCGATCGCACGCTGGCATCACACCGCGCTTCCCGCTTCTCTGTTGTAAGAACTTCCGGATGGTGCTCCAAGCGCGCTGGGCTTCCTCGATTGGAACAATTTCCTCTATCTCGTCCTCTTCGCTTTCCACCGGCTTCTCACTGCACAACATCTCCGCAATCTCCTCCATCGTGAACGACCCGCCAGTTGCGAGGCGCTCGTCGGCTTTGACCCAGCAAAAGTGGTATAATACCGAGAGTGGCATAGTAGCGAGGTGGCATAGTAGCGAGATTTGACTGTATATATATTCAGCAAAAGACTAATAGCTTGACTATTTAGCAGGAGGTTGAAGCTTTAGATATGGTTTAAATGTACGTAATTTTTTTTTTTTCTATTTTGTAAACAAGCTTTCGTGTAAGAAGTTGATCAAATTTGAACAAGACATGCAAAAACATTATCGAAGAACGCACAATTATAAATAACTTTGAGTAAACACTGTGATTCTAGTTCTCTGGGTACTACAATTATTTTCTGCAGACCAAAGAACAGGCAGCAAATAAAGCAATCAAAGGAGGAAACAAGTGAATATAGTCATTTGGAGGAACTAATTTTAAGCAACAAAACAGCTCAATAAATTTCTCCTTTCATATTATTGAAATTACAGGTCTTTGTTTGTCAAGAGTGATAACAGAACTTTATTACCATTTTTTTTCTAAAACGTTAACTTATTTGGTCAATTTAGATCGCATCGCTAGTTCTGGTACTTACCTAAGATAAATATGATGTAAAGCTCTGTTTCCTTACATTCCAGACAAAGTACATAAATAACTAGCATTTTATTGCAAGTTCACTCAAATTTGTATAATGTTCACATCTAATCATGATTACTATACCGAGATTTGCAGCAGAAATTAAAAACTCCACTTTATTTTCGAGACGCTTAATGCAAAATGACTGATGGTGATTTCGACAGCCTAACTCGGTTCACTAAGTTACTTTTTAAAACTGCTACAACGGTCTAAGAATGTCCTCATGGTTGTTATTATTTCGCACGTGGTATTGTGAGATCGAAATGACCGTCTGACAGGCACAATGAACATTTAATAAATAAAGTTAATGTCTCAGAAAGAAAATATCCCAGAACTAGCTTTGAGTTACTGTCGACATTTGTTTACATCCGTAATCCATGACAGTTGCATTGTGGGATTCCCGAACACTTCCGAAGAGTGTTCATGTGACCTATGACCCCGTCGAAGTCAGTGTTAGTGAATTCTGATTGGCTATATGCAAAGTATGGTTACCCATGCGTCCATACAAGGAAATTTCCTACCCTTTGTCTCGTCTAGAAAAGAGCTCGAATCATAGCGTGAAACCATAGACGTATATTGATGGACTGATGTCTGTACGCCGAGACTCACTCTTAGCTTCTTGCGAAGTGATCCGCTGTAAGTCTCGACGAGCCGTAACAAAGAATGTGAATAAACCGGAAGCTAAGTCGTCTAATGCCTCGTTTTAGCAGAGAAAAAAAATAACGTCTACCAGCAGTCCAGTGACATTAGTTCGTGGTGAGACCTATCGGCCTTGGCCTAGCCTTTGTTTGAAAGGCGACTCAAAGCTCTTTCCAACGATATGCGATGTGACACAGTTTCTCACATGGTGGAGTGTGTTGCTATGTCCCAATCATTCTCTACTCTCGCTAATTCTGCGCTCGGGAAAAGTAAATATGATATGAGTAGATGTTTTTATTGACAAAATATATATATTTCTATATTGTTCTATGAAAAACCACTTGGTGAGTGAATAGAACAGATTTTGAACTTTCACAATATCCTATAATCTCAAATTGGCTAGGGGGTGTCTTTACCAGACTTTTCCAACTTTCCTTTGACTCTCACAGTGTCCCCCGTTTATATACAGTGCCCATCAACAATAATTCCAGTGCCAAAGAAGCCTGATGATACAGACTTGGAAGATTTTCGACTCTCACTTCTGTTGAGGCCAAGTGTTGGGGGACGGTTGTGGGAAGTTTGATAACCTCCACTATGGCTGATCGCCTGGATCCTTTGTATAATAACAGAATTTTCTTTTATATTTTCACAAGGGGAACTTGAAGCAGCTTTAAACAGAAGCACAACAAAAATTAGTCTGTTGAACATAGATGGCGCTATGAAAGTTTATAAGACACAGAACATTTTGATCATTACTTCCAAAAGTGTCTGAATGTTAAACTGAGTATGAAGGTCATCTATACCGTTCTAATAACTTTGGAGATTGTGTACACAACACGATTCTTCCACAAACACCAGCTGAACCTTGCTTACCTTTATTCGCTGCTTTTCGTTCTTGACAAATTACGATACTCTGGACGGGATTAAAAAAAACTTGAGCACTTTTTTACTCTTCGTGAAGAAGTCATGTGTCAACCGAGTGTTATCGAATTAACAATTTAAGCAGTTAGATTCAACAGAAAGATTCAACATGAAAGAAACGCAAAAAAAAAAAAAAAAAAAAAAAAAAAATCTATAGGCTAATATTATATCACCACATAAAATATGGCTAAAGTGTCACTTCAAAGCTACATTAACTGATCATTTTTTTTAATAGCACGATGAGTTCTTTTCAATACTGAGTGGACTAATTTAAATTACCTTAATGCACTCCATCACAAATAAAAGACACATAAACCATAACAATCTTAACTTTGTAGAAAAGGGAAACATATTTACTCTTACCAATATCACTGAAGAGAAGTCGTTCGATCGAGCACTGCAGCCGTCGCCGATACTTAAACTCTTGAGAGTTCAGAGAATGACTATAACAGCAAAACTTGCTGCGGCTTTTTAAATCCACATCAGTCACGTGACATCATGTGATCTACCGGTGCACATTGTGATAATTTCATTGGTTAGCTGCGTTCCATCAATTGCTCAGTAGGCTATTTGTATGAGGTTACATTCAAGCTGTTTCCAGTAAATTGAGTGCAACCTAAATTTCTCAAAAATTCGTACATGCGCATTTGTCTTACCACGGACGGGGATACAGATTCATGGTCTTACATAAAGTGCGTGTGTGTGTGTTTGTGCGCGCGCGAAAAAGAGAGAGAGAGAAGGCGGCAGACATTAAATTATAATGCAGACAAATGGCATATAAAATAATTTTCATAAGTTGCAACTGAAGAAATGCTTATTATAAAACAATTTTCATCGAGCATATTAATTGTATTGACTATTCCAACATTCACAAGGAGAACATCAATACAGAAGGAGGGAGAAAATTCGATTTTCCCGGAGAAAAAACAGACTCAATGACTAGAATTTTCGAAAACCGACAGACCTTCGACCTGTAACAGCAGGGAAAAATCCCATGGAAACATATGCTTGCAAAGTTCGTTTCTCAGAAACTGGATGGTATGGTGTTTTAAGTTGTTTAGTGCCCGTTATCGACCGTTGTTTGTTGATAAGACATTTAATATAGACAGAAGCAAAATATTACTACTTTTGGTAAAAGTTATTTAGATAAAGCACCATATATGCTATCCATACTTGAATATACCCACTTTATAAAAGGATAAAGTTAAAGAATATATACTTAACTAGACAGGGTAGGAGATTCATCTTTAGAGAGCAATTAGCAATGTTTGAGGCTGCTTGTTGGAAAAAAATGACAAAAAGATGGATCTATATTTTCTTATTTTTTTCTATGTAAACTAGTAATACTCTGGTTTTATTTATTGTTATTCTCAATAATTTACAATTGTTTATATCAAGTAATACAGATAAGTCCCCTATAGAGACCATGTACAAGACTCGAATCACGCATTCTAAGCGTGATAGGAATTTAGACATTGAAAACTTGCAGAACTGCGGCCATGTACAGGATGGCAACACTTGAACGCCGTGTCCTTGATTGATGCTGAGAGCCCCAGTTTGCCTGCCATCGATCGACTCCCAAATTAACTTGTTTACAGTTTCTTCCTCCCTGATATGTTGTTCGCTGTCCCCAGCTGTCTCTCGCCCGGTGACACCACAGCACATTATATCGTTAGGTGACAGAATATTCTAGAATGTTAGAAGAATTTAGATTTAATGTCATGTATGATTTAATCGGACTTTCTCCTTTTTCTATATGATATACTTAAATAGTTATTATTGACTTTTTGAATAAAATAAAACTGAATGAGGTGGACTCGGTATTTTTGCTCGATAAAATATATTTTGAAGTAACAATATAATAATGGTCTGTATGCTTCAGAATTGTCTTGTCTGTAAAGATACAATGTGTGAAAACTGCCGATATCATCCCATACAATTTTAGTTAATAAGAAGCAATTCCTTGAAAAAGATAGTCTGATGCAAACAAACATTATTTCAGTAGTTCCTGAACAATTGAATGTGCTGAATACAAACAATATGGTAGTAACGTGGTTTGAATGAAGCTGTATATTTGGCAGACCACAGCAGAAACAGCGCTTTAATTTTCTCCTCACCAGCGATCCATTTCTTCCGATAACACTAAAGAGGCTGCACACCATTTCTGGAAAAAAGCCTACTCATACTTTTGAGCATTGCGATCAATAGAGCGCCCTTTTGTGTATTTATTCCATCCAGCTGGTGTGGCTCTGGACACACATGGCTGCACAAAGAGTGTCCTAAATCTGTGATTAACCTTGTAGCAGTCCTATTTTTCAGAAACTGGGAAATTCCTTTATTTTGGGAAATAAAATTTTCTTTTTAGGCTGGTTGGAAAAATGAAGCACTGATCTAGTTTTTTTAGATTGGGAAATGCCTTACCTTTGTTTTGGAAAACAATTTTTTGTTTCTAAAAAAAAAAATTAAACAAAAGTTACCTTGGTAACATTACTTTCTTGTCCAGATCGATATGTCTCTATTCTGGTCAGCCAAATAACCAGACCCAACAAAGACCTTACCACAAGTAAAAAAGCAAACCACAAACAGAACAGGGCATTTTTTTTAAATATTACTAGGATTTGCAGTAACTATCAAAAGGGTAAAGTATAGGTAAGAAGAAATGAGAGTGGCCAAGAATTACCTAGACAGTACTGGCTTTTCACTCAGCACATGACAGACAATATTAAATATATTGATGGTAGTATCAAAGTATCCATAATGAGTGAGAGCTAGCTGTTGTTGTTGTTGATAATTATAATCAGTATTGCAGCAAGTACCTTCCACTCTGCTTTTTATCTTCTGTTTTGCTCTCTAGTTTATGTCCTCAAGGAATTTATACATATTTGAATATCTCTCTCTCTCTTGCTTTGGTCTTTTCTTCCTATCTCTTTCCTTCTATTAATTGAAAACATCAAAGCAAAACAAGTTTAAATTATGTAAAAGAAACCATGAAACATAGTCCTTAATACAAATGTGATTAGAAACCTGACTCAATGGCAAATGTATCATAACTAACAAGTTGACCCCCATTAACCTCCACATTCTATATAAAATTAAAAGTGATGGGTAATGTGACATTTAACAGTAGTCTTAGTTCAGTAACTGGAGACATTGTTGAATGAGCTTGTGTGATGAGAAGACAAGACCGACAATTACCATCCAACGGGTGGAAACAGAGCATAGGAGGGAAAAATAGACAGAAAGAGAAAGATGGGCCTTGGTGTTTACATGCTGCTTATCTGTCCTTTAACATGTGTACATGTGTTTGCCTGCTGCAAATGTAAATGTTAATAAATAAATAAGCACCTTAATGCTCACAAAGTTTTATTTCACTAAATACACAAAACGATTTGCTTCTGTGCTTCACAGGAAAAATAGTTTAAACCAATTTTTTTCTCATCCATGACAGTTATCTTACAAAAATACATCCTCTAGTGACCAAGGTCTCACCACCAACAAGCACTAACAGATTTCCTTAACATCAGTATACAAGGTGTATCAAAACCATTGCATCATATAACAAACCAAATAACATTTTATAAAATCTGAGCAACACAATAATTTATAATAAATATTTTGAAACTATACAAAACCACCATTAAATCTTTTGTCCATAAATAATGAAATATTTAAATAATAATATTAAATCTTTTGTAAGGTGCTTCCCATTTATCTTTGCCATAGCAATTATAAATTATCTAGCAAATCATTGATTTTTTTTAAAGAGTGAAAGATTCCCTACATATTACTCCACTGATAACAAATAAACCAGAAATTTTACAGAGGGAAACTATGAATCTCTCTCTCACACACACACAGAAGTACATGTATGTGCACATACAGAAAGGCAAGTATGAATCTGTCACATAAGCATGAGATTAAATGTTACTAACCTCATGATTTTGTTCTGCATATCTGACAACTGTGACCTTGAGGCCCCTTACAATGGCAAGTACAATGGTCCCATCACCTGTCTTAATTCAAACTGTCAACTATCATCACACAGAGTAAGATATATTTCACAGAAGTCTTGCTAGTTTTCCAAACATTAACTCGGTACACTTAGCAAAATATTCCTGTCAGAAAATTCTGGAAATAAAAAAATACTATTCTTCTGTAAAAGACATGAATTTTATGTGGACCAAAATACTGCACAAAAGATCAAAGAATCCATTCATAGTAGAAGTAGCTATGATCACAAGATCACATGTGGCACTGACAGCAAACACAACTGGGGCTGTAGTTATAAAGCAAGAGTAAGTTGTTTCCCCAGGGCAAAACTAGGAACCAAAGGGTAGCATCTTGTTTCTGGTTAGAAAGTGTTTAGACCCTGTGGACACCCCTTTATGTTTCTTTACACCTTTTAGAACAACCTTTTAGGACAACTTTGCCACTGCTTTGTAACTATGGCTTCAAGGGTAAAACAGCATCTGCCAGGTGTGGACATCACATTATAACTTTGGAAACAAGATGACTTTCCTTCTCCAGGTTGCAGTGACTGACCCTTGCTTTATAGCCCTAGGTGGTGATAGTATAAAATCTCTTCTTCAAAAGAGGATGGATTATAGCACCAAGCAAAATGTATAAGCTTTTTTCTCTCTCTGTAGATATTTTGATACACACATTTAACTACTTCTTACTATCAAACTAAAATGTATGCAGATTAACCTTACCAAAAAATAAAAATAAAATACCTCCCAGCCAGAAATGGATATTTAAGAATATCTGCTTTAAACATCTAGATTTTTTATTATTATTCTTATTATTTTTATAAGTATTATTACTAAAACTCATATACTTTGTCTGGTACCAGAATTTCAAACCAAATTTTAATTAAGTCAGGAAAAACTAAAATCCTTTTAGCAAATAATGTTATTTAAAACTCTGCCATAATGTTACTTATTTTTGAACCGAGAAAACACTGTCATTACTTCAAGAAAACTGTGGGCTCACATGGACATAATTATGGTAACATTTTATGTTGGAAATGGCCAGTAAAGGCTTACAAATAAAAGGGAAGATTAAACAAATCATTTTTCTTGCTTTTTTATAGGCTTTTTAATGTGTTAATAATATTTGTCTGGTAACAGTTCTTTTGAAGTTGTCCATGTTCTTAAAAAATCTGATTCTTGTATTTCATGCATAGTAGATGGTGCAATAGCTGTGAAGTACAATGGTTTTCATGTCAGCAAGATGTGGTTATAGAAGTGCAATTTATACACCATATGTGTGTGGCTTACATAAATACACTGTGAAAACAAATTTGTTTCCAAATATCCAAAGATATCTCCGATGATTGGCTAAAACGCCTATACAATTTTAAGAAAAGGATATTTAAACTGTTTACATTTCATCTTCACATAGCTTATTGCTGGTTTTTGTGCTTGAACTTGAAATAAAATAATTCAAAGATGCATTAAAATATCCATTTACACACCCATAATCTAAACAACTAAGCTCTCAAATATAACTTCATGCAATATTGTATGTAATATTGTATGCAATATGATATTGAAAAGCACACATCAGGGGGTGTTCTCTCAATATTTTCATATCACTCACACAGATTCAAGTTCTGTCAGAATTTTGAGACTTTTTTCCTTTTGTCAGTTTTTTTTTAACAAAAAAATAAACCAGAAACTTACAGTGATCAATTTGAACTGATAATTGTGTAAATAAAAAATATATTATTTGTCTACAATGGGTATAGTCTAAACTGAGCAAAGTGACAAAAGTTAGACAATATTTCCTGTAGTAAATGACAAATAGCAGAAACACAAATTTTTCCAAATCATCTGGTTAAACACTGGCTGTATGGAGTGCGTATGCCACTGATCTTGAGGATCTTAAAATGCTCAGCAAAATAGTTTCCTTGATGCATAGGTAACAAACAGTATTTTAAAGCATTGTGGAGATAACAAGAGTTATGGTCATAGTGTTACCAATATTATTCCTTATAATATCAAGGTCGTCAGCTTGTGCAGTACTTGATCATTGTAGAACAAGTGAGCTCGACGATTTGTTGGTCAATTTCAGATTCTGGTAACTACTGCCCTAACCCATAAGTTTTGTCCTCAAATTTGTGACTGATCAGAATTACTGTCATTCACTGATCTAATGGTAGTCAGATCAATACTTCTTATTGGACAGCTCGATCCCTCATAGCTTTGATTGGCTGGAAGTGTCTTGTCACCTCTCTAACACTAGATATTGGTGATCAGACAGCTGCCTCAAAAGATCATTTTCAGCTGGCTCCTCCAGAAGGCCTCTGAAAGTACAAGCAGTTCAATCTGGATTTTAAAAATCTTCCTCTCATAATTATAACAACATCGACACACAATGGCTCTAAAAATATGCAGATGAAATTTAAACACCTTGCTCTTACTCATTTCTATATTCACTAATCCACTTGTTTCTGCACTCACTTGCTCCCCTTGCTCATTTGCTGTTTTGTTCACCCAGTTACTCTTGTTCACTAATTTAACTTTTCTTTACTCACTCCTTTACTTGTTCATTCACTCGCATTAAGGTGCCCTCCACGCTATTTCAACAGATAAAAGTCCCCCAAAGCAAAAAGGACAAGGAAATTCTTGATGTAGACCTGAACATATCATGTACAGAGTTGAGAACCATTGGTTGGTCAAAATCCCCATTTGTATTTCGTATTTGCTGGCTTCGGTCCCACTTCATTATAAAGTTCTATCAAAAGAAAAAAAAAGTCAAATGAAATATTTCATTATCACAGTGAAAATATAATACCTTCTAATTCATCATTCTGACCATACAGTCACCATTAGTGAGATATTACTTCCTTACATCATGAGTGGGGTAATGTACAAGTAGAATTTACCACAACATTGTGTAAATGGCTACGAGAATATTATGTGGCTTAATAATTAATCATATTGTAGAGAATGTTAAAAGAAAGAATTTACCTCCATTATCAGAGCTGTGAAGAGATTTAAAACAATGATGACTGAAATAAGCCACCATGCCACGAAGAACAGATACGACCATCTGTAGACAAAAATACATGTGACACATGCAGAATTCATAAAAAAAAACCTAGTCCAGCTCTTTCATGCTCTATGAAGATCACAATGAAATAAATGGTCTGTTTTGCATGCATTTCCCTATTTGTGTACGTCCATTGAAAAGTGCCTTGATTTAACTGTATGAAACTTATAAAAAGGAAAGACAAATGTCTGACATGTGACTGCCCTTTCCACAATCTGTGCTCACTCATTAGACATAAAATCTGCTGATGAGGAACACAAGTTTACTCACGGTGAGGTGGCTTCTCCGAATGCCTCCAGAAATACATTCCAGTTATTGACCACCATAATATGCCACAGAACCACAATGGCAGCCTAGTCAAAATCAATCAAACTTCTAAATAACCAGAACAAAGGGACTGACAAGAAGTAACCCCATCTATAAATAACACAAGAACAGCATAATCCAATAAAATGCAATAACCATTAAAAATACTGATTTATTATGTTGACTACTGAGTTACACATTGGAGAAGTGTGAGTAAATAACCAACCAGCATCAGTGCAAGCAAGTTAAAGAGAGGCTACAGAAACAGAGAAGGAGGTACATCCATGTCATCGCTCAAAGAGAACATGCAAGGAAGATAGAATTGTATAACTTTCTTGTGTAAATGTGGGGTAGGGAACCCACTTGAATAGTAAAAGGTAAATTTTATCTCATGGCACTTAATCTTACAGCAAAGTCATCAAAGTTGTTGGCCCAGTACATCAGCTGTCTGTAGGTACCGCATGCATATGTCACATTGCTGAAGACAGAAAGCAAAAGCAAAATATTGACTGAAAAGTGCTGATTGAGTACACTGATTAAAAAATCGATTGCTTAATGCAGGGAAGTGACAGACTGATTAGAAGAACATGTTTGACAAAAGGGCTTATGAGAAAAGTAGATAACACACAGAAATCAAGAATAAGGTATAGAGTCCTTAATTCATGACTATAAGACCAGAGATCAGGTACATCAACAATCATAATAAATTATCAATAGATCATGGAAACAGAAGTTATGTTTCTGGCATCAAAATGGCTGTAAGCTCAAGCGCCTGGTTGCATAACATGGGAAGCAAAGATGAAAAAATAAAAAAACAAATGAGAGGAACTATGGCGTGGAAGGATCCATTGTTAGCTGTGCAATTTAAAGAAAATCACTAGGAAAAAAACTTTGCTCTTGCCCTAAATAACAGCTTGGCATTTAGAATGTTTAATGCTGTTTGACCTGCTTGACTCAACAGAGCGTGATAGTTTTTGATCACTATAAAAAAAAAAAGTAACATTACAAAAGTACATAACACATTTATTAAAAGCTTTATGCGCAGTATTATATACCTATAAAAAAGAATGCTTTTAAATCCCATCAACTGTGTGCACAAACAATGTAAACTTGTCTTTCTACACTGTTAAAATGATCCTGCCACTCTTTGACAATACAGATACCTCTCCAAGAAGAAGTGTTTTTTTTTTAAAAATTCTAGTCCACCAAAAATGTAATAACTATACATCTAAAGCAGTGGTTCTTAACCTGGGTTCGATTGAACCCTTGGGGTTCGGTGAGTCGGTCTCAAGGGTTCGGCGGAGCCTTCGCCACGGAGGTCAAGACATAGCCGCAATTAGTGATGACACTAAAGAAGGGTTCGGTAAATGTGCATATGAAACTAAAGAAGGGTTCGGTGAATGTGCATATGAAGCTTGTGGGTTCGGTACCTCAAAAAAGGTTAAGAACCACTGATCTAAAGCATAATTTCTACCTGTTATTGTAGGCGTTAAAACATTCACAAAAGAAAATACACTTCAAACTCAGCAATCAGACCTTGTGTTTGTGATCTTGTCCACAGTGATTTTATCACTAAAAATTTCCATCCCAAGAATAGCAAAAGCATAGTAGATCACCTGTAAAATTAATCACCGCATGCGTGTGTTAAAAAAAAATCCTAAGAAATAATAGAATTTCATAATAATATATTAACTTTCTGTGCATCACAGTCATAGAATTCATTAGACAGTGTAAAATATTGCCCATATTACAAAACAATCAAAATATCATCATATTCTACCTTAGGCTTTATGTTTAATGAATGAGATTTTCATTAGACAACCTATATGATTATAAAACAAACTGTGCTACCCATAACTTTAACATAGTACATGTAACTATTTAACATAAATTTAATGTAGTATATGACAATTATAGCAAGCCACACTGAAAATTAAACCCTCACAAGCAAGCTGAAACAAAAGTGGTCATAAATAATGTCAAGCATAATATGACTATGAAGTAAAAGACTGATAACCAATGAAAACTAGCAGCAAAGTTTGCTTTATGTAGCTCTTGCATATATCTTTCACATAGCAGATGAAACCGTAAATATAAGCTCAGTAGCAAAAATATATTTGAGCAAATCATGCACTGCATAGCTGTAGCTAGTCAGGTAATAAATATTGAACAGATAATTATAAAATATTTTAAAATAGTTGAATATTTAAAGAAACAAATAAAAGAGATAACCCTTTAAACAGCATACACTGAAATAAAATAATAGCAGCTTATCTTACACTCCAAAAAGATAAGAACTCACAATTAACACTCCAGCAAAAGACTTCATATTTCTGACCAGATCCAGGAGAACAGAACTGATAATTCTCATGGACTGAAAAAAATATCAGTATAACAATTCAACAATAAGACTGATGCTCTTTGTGGTAAAATACAAGTAAAAAGGTAATGAAATGTACAAAGATATACATATATATATATACACAGGCACACAGAGAGGAATCAATCAAACCTTGAGATGTGGGATGATTCTGAGAAGCCTAACCATGATCAGTATGTTGATAATGCGAAGAACATTCCACAAAGTATTTATGCTAGACACTTCATGTCTGGAAAAAAGTGGAAAAAACATACAGAAAAATAAGTAAAAAATGGCTATACACTTCACATTCAGATCGGTATCTTATTAATATTGTCATCCTGTGCAAAGTGTCAAGGGAAATCCAAAAGAAAAGAAAAAAATAATACATACTTTTCAAAAAATGGCACTCCAAATGTGATAGCTGAGAACATCTCTCCACCCTGATTAGGATACAAAGAATTATAAGTCAACTTCTTAAATCAATTGAGAATTATATTAAAAAGAATTCTCCTGCTGTAATGTATGTAGTTATTTCAAGAGCATTAGCTTCTGCATGCTTCAAGGGAACTTATCCCTAAAGACAATCTTGATGCGAAGCATGTAGTAAATAATAACTCATTTTCAATCCCTATAAATACTGATTAAAATCACATCAAAAACAAACTTTTTTCAAAAAATGATCCTCCAAAAAACTTTTCGCTTGTGAAAGAACCCTCGAGATCAATGTTTATACTGACTTCATAAACAAGTTGTCCATCACTACAGGAAAGCTTAGAGTTTTATAATCTCCTCTGCAGCTATGCACACAGTAGATATCTCCCATCTGGAGCATTATATGCACAATAAATATATCTAGACACCTTTTGAAACTTTCCCACTTCCCATCAAAAAACATTTACTGACCACAAGGGCGAGAGTGATGACACCATCAAAAACGTTTCCTTTGTCAAAGACATAGCGCCGCCAGCCCATGGCCCAGATTTTCAGGACTTGTTCCACCAAATAATAGATTGCAAAGCTAAAATTAAATGCCTGCATTCAAAAGAATATGTTTTAGTTCTTTTTACCCAGGATCAAAGTATTTTTGGACAAACAGGCAAATAACAAAAAAGGAAATTCATTTGCCTTTTTATACATATGAAATGTTAGTTTTCCTTCCATGAAAAATATTGTATCAGTTACTTTGACCTCTTTGCATTTAGTTGCTCCATTATCTTTTTCACTCTTTGTAAAATATAAGTTTCTGGTGTATGGACTAGTTAGAATCAATGGCATAAGCTGTCTCTAAAAACAAATCCATTTAGCTCCTGTTAAAGAAAAAGTTAGGAAAATTAAAATTTTATAATCATTAGGGTGATAAACATAGAGCAGGAGAGAAAGATAATCTGATTTCTGGCTTGATCATTACTATTATTTAAGATATAACAGAATATAAAGACATACAGCACTGACATACCCACTAAGTTGTAATACTTACACGAAGGTCAGAGTGAGAGTCATAAAAAGACTGATCATACTGGGTTGCAAGTTCCACCTGAAGCAAGAAAATGTATTAAAAAAATTACTAAAGTGAAGAGAAAGCCTAGAATCCACACAAGTCTAAATGATGAAATAAATCAATCAATGAACAAGGCACAACTTATACTCTCACAATATCCCTCCTTTCCCTCTCTTTCTCTCTCTCACACACACGATCGTGGAAGAGGTATTCTAATGGGTGTGAAATAACAAGCATGATAAAACAAGCAAAAAAACTTCATGCAAGGTAAATTGTCACTATATAAAATCATAACAATTGTAAGAAATTATATATTTTTTTAAAAGGGTAAGCCCCAGCGACTTACAGAGATGACGATGACATTCAAAAAGGCAACAAAGATGCCAAAGTAGGCAAACATCCTGTGGACAAATATTCGTTGGAGTCTCCACAATAAGGGATTTACAAACCACCTGACCTCCACCTCCTGCCACAAAAAGTAATATTACAAATTTTAGCAAACAGCAACAGCTGAAAGGATAAACCATTTTAAACCTCTGCTGTACATGATTTGACTCAGTCAAAATGTTTCTGTGAAGAAGAACATTAATAATATGCACAATATGACATCTTGAACGAGTTCAGGAACTGTTGCCCCTAAGCTGAAGAGTGATGTCCCTTCACCTACCAGGCTAGAGGGGATAGCTCTCTGTCATTGTGTCTCGTCCATGGACACATCAAATTTTGGTGCCTCCTACTGATTTGTGATGTTTGTTACATTTGCCTCTGGTCTGTATTGTTCTTCAATAGTTGTGCAGCATTGTTTCTTCCAACAAACATCTTCATCCACTGTGTCCTGTTCTTCATTTTGCCATCTTACTTTGTCCTTTTGATTGTACAGGATTCTGCTTACCGTCTTCACTGAAACTTCTAACTTTTCTGGACTATTGAACCACACTGATTTCCATTACAAAATGGATATTTGAGAGCCATGTGCTATTTTACACATGAGTCTAAAAGCCTAAAGTAATACAATGTATTAACATTGCAATTTTGATGGATATCTTTTACCAAGTAATAATGGAAAAAATCTGTAAAAAGAAATGAAACTCAACAAACAGTAAGTAAGCTTTTTTATTACATATTGCCAAGTTCTTCTAAAAGCAATTCTTGATTAAAAAAATAAAATCTCCTCAAGTATGAAAGTACTGTAGTTCATCCCCTCTCTGTCACAATCATTTTCACACTGCGAGTCATTTCAGCAAAATTTTGTTATAAGCTGTTGCATATAACCTACATTATTCTGGTTCTACCTTTTCTGGGTATTGCGTAAATATTTATTGCATCAAATTCACCAACAAATTCTCTGTGGGTACTTTTTCAACATTCCTTATAATGTCAGGAGTTAAATACTTACCCGGGCAGGCTTTTTCTCCATGTCTAACAGAGTAAACAGCTGCTGGAAATCTTTAGCACAGAATGAACTTTCAGGGTATTTATCAAGCTCCTGAAATTAAAAAGGACACAAAACAAAACAAAACAATGCATACACTTGTTTATAAAGATGGAGAGAATGTGTGTGTAAATGTATCTATGTGGAATGTGAAAAATAACTCTGGTAAATAAATTTCTAAAAGAAGCTCTCTCCCATAATCCCTTTTGAATGTAGCTCACTGTCATGGATCGACCAGTCCATACATGGAAAACTTAACCATAGTGATGCTGATGCATTTTATGAATTTAGAGTGTGCAATGTTAGAAAGAATTACTGAATGTCCAGATGAAGTGAGTACTGTGTTCACAGAAGCAATGCGGAAGGGAATGAGCAAGGGTGAATTGCTGACCAAGCAGTTGGAGAAAGGCAGTTTTTTTGCAATGGTCAGAAGTGAAGGGTGTAAGGAATAACAAGAGACCAAATTAGATGCAGGAGGTGTCTGTACCTATGGGCCTTGTTTTGTTTGTGCTGCCTCACCTAGAGGTATAAATATTCTATTCCTGGATACATGCATGATTGGCGACCTAGTGCGCCTATATGAGCTCAAAGTATCTTCCTACATTTTGGGAACACAAGCATGGACATCGTGATTTGTTCATATCATTAAAAGTGAGTGGAGTCAACTTTTATTCTTCACGTTGATAGAAGGAACTTATTTCCCGTTTACGGATGTTCACATACAAATAGAATTGGGTTATCGACCAATAATACTGTCAAAACATTGTGACGTTGAGCTAGAAGGCCCTCATTTGAGGCAAGAAGTTAAATATGCAGAACTGTTGAAAAACTGTATCAACTATATATATATGGAGTGTGACTACCTATTGAAGAGACAGATCTTGAAAGAATTTTATTTTCATAATTGACGATAGCCGATAGGATCTATGATGTGGGTTAAAGAGAAGATTTATAATGTATGTATGTGTTACTCTCCCTGGCTTTGACTATCTGCAAATGCTTGAGTGGTAAATTAGGGACACATAAAAGAAGTGACATAAAGTTTGCAGGCATTCTTCATGGAGTTTGTTAATGGAAAATGTGAGGTCGGGGGAAAGAGATGTGGCACAGTGCCAAGCTTTAAAGGCAATTAACCTGTTATGACTCACCTCCAGCAAAGCATGTCTGATGTAGACAGGCACAAATATTTTCTCCACCACAGCTTTTACAACCTGTTTTCCTACCTCAGTCCTGGCAACATATTAGAAAACCATGTTACTGTCATAAAATTCATCTATCTGCACCTTTTGCACAAAGCCTACTCATGCTAACATGTATACACACCATGCAGTCTTGCAAGTAATAAAACATACTGAATCTAATTTTTTTTTTCAGTTATAAATTTTTTTCAAGAAAATTTTGCCTCAGCTTTACACTTCCTGAAACTGACAAATCAATCACAGACCAGAACAAGGAAAATTTTTAAGTTAATTCATCTAGCTTCCATTAGGACTTTATATTTGCAATTCATTTCGTCATCTACATGGTATAATTCATACACAAATATAAACTAATCTGAAATTCACCTGACTTCAATTCTGTTATCAGGGTGCAGGTTTCCCCTCTTTCGTCTTAAAACTTCAAATGCTGCCCTCACTCCAAGGCGTCTTCGGTTTAAGCTGCTTTGCATTGAATTCTTCAAAAAAAAACATTTGTTAAAAATTGTACTAGTTAATAACAATATATATGTACATAGTTATACTACATAATTACTGGAAAGTTTTATCTCATATAGTGCTTAACCTTGGATATACTATAATTACATAACAGATCACATTTGTGATACCTCTACTTTCATGTGAATTTTGCCGTCTTTTAGTTTCCACTCACATTGCTAATCATCCGTATTCTTTTAACTTGCAGATCTTTTCGTATCACATGGTCATTTATCTTGCATTTTACTTTGAATCAACCAGAATTGTAACACATAATTGCAAAATTTTTGTTTTAACTTACCAGAAAATATCCCCGGAACTGGTTGTAAATAACAGCAGTCAGCATATTCATGAAACAATATAATCCTGAAAAGTCAAAAAGAACACTCATCTAGCCATACTGTTTTCTTTCATTAACTGAATGCTAATATTTATTATTCCTTGTTATTAAATACTGTAAATTTGCTATTTTTACTGATGAAACATAGCTGCCATTTATTTCAAACTGTGATGATAAACACAAAAATCATCCAGAGAACCCACACACCACGTTTGATGTTATTTAGGTTTCTTTTAGTATAAAATCATTTCTGCATATTTTAAAACTATAATGCAATATATTATCCCTTCTGTGAATTAACAAACATGCAGTGATAGACACATACCCACTATAAAACTGCAAAAACTAATCAACTGCAGTTTAAACAGAAACCAAAACTTTGTTGTGCATTCAGCTAAAAAACAAAAACTTACCAATGATAAGAAAGACGATGAAGAACAAGGAAGAAAGTCTGTTATGGCTGTAAGCAGGCATCGTAACTAAACAGCAAAATACAAAGCAGTCACAGTTCAATACAACAAATAAACAATATAATTACATAGTTTCTTTTTAATACCACTATCTCTTGAAGTTAAATTCAAGTTTAGAAGCTTTATTAGTTACAGTCAAACTGGTTTGACATGAAGTAGTATATAGACAAAGGAAAATGTAAAGAAGACAGCCATTTTAAGCTTTGCAGTTTATTATCTCATACCACTATCTTTCAAATGCAATCAAAGCAATTAATCTAAACCTTAAAAAGAAAATGGACTCTATACAGTTAACATACTAAATCTAGGATGCTGCATTTAACTGTTTTGCTCATGAAGATCTTCTGTCACAGCAACACATGAACACTATGGATAAAATATCTATAAAAAAAATAAAAATAAAATTCACCATCTGGGTTGTTGGCTGTGGTCAGCAGCACCAGCAGACTCATGAAAGAATCCAGAAGTGTGCCAAAGTACTTTCTGCCTTCATTCCTGTTGTCCTGCTACAGGATACATTCTCTTATATTGCTGTTTTCTTTCTCCATTAACACAGCCAATATGCTATTCTATTTTATTGTAGAAGTATTTTCTTTGTTAAAATAGTTACAAAATTACTTCCTCATGTTACCAATTTAAAAATGAATTCTACTTCTCTGATCTTATTCTAATCCATAGGAATATATATATTTAAACTGCTTTGTTTTGTTTTTAAACTTACATCTGCTAACAGGCTGAAGAGAAAGAAAATCAATTATCTTATTTTTGACACAGATTTTACATGGATTGTACTTGCATTTTACATTGATTTTATGGTTAGGCAAATCAAGGTACAGCATTTGTTCATTCTAATACAGGAAAGTGTTTCTTTGTGAAAACAAAATCACATTCTTTAAGATGAAACTGAACAAGTATAGCATGCATCATGGCTTGGCACATTTATATTTCCTGTCTAGAAGATGTTCACCCTCTGGATAAGTGATACTTACAGATATCACACCCATGGTTGCATTATCTGGAACTGTATTTGTACTGTTTGCACTTTGTGGCCTTTGCTGCTCATACAGAACAAACATAAGCCAGCTATATTCTCATTCTTTCAATAATAAGCAAACAACTTGTATCAAAACCAATACTGTTAAGTTTAACACAGTTTACTAAGTGCAATGCAATATGACTGATGAACGACCTTAACAGCAAAGTTTGGAACATACGTTAAGCCAGGTTTATGACTTTATTTAATGGTTCTGAAATATTTTTGTGAATGCTGATGTTTGAAGGTACGCACTTCATGAACAAAAGAAATGATTTGACTTAATTTATGAGAATAATTTCAGTGGATATGAATTCGACTTGTTTACTGGTAAAATGTACATTTCAAAAAAAAAAAAGGCAAGCACATTATCCAAATAAAAAGAACTATAATAATTCCAGCCACAAAAGTAAATTATGTATGTAAGACAGAACAGTCATGTGCTGCTGTGTTGCATAATACAAGTGATGGTCATTTTCTTTTACAGCAATTGGAAAAAAAAACCCTGACCATCGCGTGCATTATGAAACAGCACAGATGTCAAAAAAATTTTCGTGCAACTTACCGGAGGGGTAGGAAACAGAAGCATGCCCAGCAGAGTAAAGATGTACAGGTGCATAGCAAGCATAATGAGAACACTGTCAAGACATACAGGTGCATCACAAAGATACATTTGCCAACTGCCCATTTTGTCATGATCGCTGCAGTTTGATATAGCTTGAAACAGCTTAAACACCATCATTAGATTAAATGTTGTATAGAACAGGCCACATATTGTTTGAATCTGAAATGATAATTTTTAAGATTCATTTTGGCTGGTGTCCATAGATGTTCTGAAATTGCCAATCATGATCTACAGTCAAATAGATGTTTCATAAAAATGTTGAAATTTTATCTAAAATTCTTTCTCAGTTATACCTGCATTGGCATGGATTCTTATTTGTTTCTGTTACACACCTGAAAACCTCTGGCATTGTCATCCGCAGACAGTTTACAATCTTCTTCATTAGAGATGAGTTTTGCAGGATGAAAAATGGACGCAAAATTCTCCTAAACCTTACAGGCTGAAAAGAAACCTCTCTCAAACAACATATGCATGAAGGTTAGAAGCTATAATAGCCTCCACATATCACTACTCCATTTATCGAAGCGTTCCACCATAACTTATAGGATGTGAATTGACATAAATATTGATAAACAACAGCGAGACAGTCATAACTATAGTTTCTGTTCCTAAGTAATAGTCTGAATGCTGCACATTAAACTAGATAATGTTTTCTGTTTAGATTGTTTACAGTTTTCCTTTTGCAGTCTTTTTGGTGTGAACTGTATTAGACCAGCCAAAACTAAAACATAGAATAATGATACAAAAATGTGGCAGTAACTTACTGAATAATTTACATAAATAAACTTAAAACTATTTTTGGTTTCAGGTTGTAAGGACAGATTACCTTCTGACAATAACAGGACATTAGCTAAATTCTTTAACTAGCCAGTGCAGACAGAACTGGAACAGGTCATACATAAATAAATAAAGCAGGTTTTATTACCTCTGCACAACCCATACCAACAGAAACCATCCAGTCAATAATGGAGATGACAACAATGATGATACTGGCCATGTCCCATTTGAGCTTAAAGAAGTTTCGCCTACCCAGCAAAAAGAACTGTGGACATCAAAACACCAAGTCTTTGAAATATTATACCTAAATAGTTTATAACTTTCTATTCATACAACAGAGTCCTGTCACTATTTATAATAATAAAATTTATGAACTTTACATAATATCTGGTAAGTTTCGCTTGCTAAGATATAAAACCTTGTATCAGCATATTACTTTCTAAAAAAAAAATTGGAAAAGTATCATATTCATTAATATTTGCAGGGATTTTAACTGATTCTATAACAATATAAGCTGCAGAACTTTTGTTTTTTTTTGCTTTATTTATAAACTGAGTTACTTTTATGTACAATTTTTCGGCGCATTGAGCGTTTCTCCAGGATTCGGATTTTGCGCGTTACAAAACTCCTTCTTCTTCTTCTTCTTCTTCTTCTTCTTACAAGCTCTTTGTAATTGTATGAGAAGTTGTACACACCCATCCACCAAAAGTACTTCAGTTATTCATTAATGCGCTACCCCTTCCCTTCCAGCACTTCATGCTCAAGAGTTGAATGGCCATTGGGGGTAAAAAGTAGCAAGTGTGGCAATCTGAGATGACACTGTGATGTTGATAAAATTCTTTGAATCCCAGCTGTTCTATTTCTTCTGAGACTCATCGGGATGACTATTTATATCCGTGTTAGACTACATTGTGGTGTCTTCCACTTTGTATGTGTTTGCATGCATGTGTGTGTTTGTGAGAGAGAGAGAAACAGAGAGAAAGACAAACTGAGAAACGGGGAGATTATTTGATGGGTATACTTCTAAATGAATGAGAGGGAAAATGTGTGTTTTACTGACTTTACAATAACATTTAATTTCCAGGGACTGGATGATTACAGAGTATTGTCATGGTTTGTTTGTCCTAGAATTTTTTTTCAAATTTGTAAATTATATTAAACCTAAGACATAGTGGAAGACATAATTTGTGAGCAAATCATCCTCATCCTTAAAGCAACATACATGTCAATAAGTTCACCTAGCAACAAAATAACATTCACCCTAGTGACATTGTCAGCTAACAGCAGCAACAAGCACAGCAGTTCTATGGTTGAAGTCAGCCAGCAAGGAACATCAACTCTTTCTTGTCTCAACCGTACATCAGAGCTCAAGCTCAAGGAGGACGGATATTCAAAGAAAGCCAGAATATGAAGTGTAAAAATAACTGCCACACGAAAGCTGAAAAGAAAAAAAAATGTTTGAGCAATGAACTGTAACTGGCCACAGTTATTAAACTCTTAGGGAAGAATCTAAAACCAGAGTCAAAATTTTCTATCATTTATTGTTCCTCTTTCTTCCTTAAGAGTTAAAAGGCTATCTCCTAAACTTTTTTAAGGTCACTGGGAAATGAGGAGTTTAGAGATCTCACTTTTCTTGGGGCCAGCTTTATATGAGGGGCATGCCAAATCTCCTCTCTCTCACTGCCATACCTTCCCCAATCCTCTTTGGAGTCAGGTACCTATTCTCAAAAACTTAGTTCACTTAGAAGTTTGTATCAAACTGGTGTGCCTCTTGGTTTAGATGCATATGTGCTAGCCACTTTGCTATCCACTATCTTAGTTTACACACAAACTAATATCCCTGGACTGCTGACAGACGATTTTTTCCAGTTAACTGCTAAAATGAGGCATTAGACGACATAGCTTCCGGTTTATTCACATTCTTTCTTACGGCTCGCCGAGACTAACAGCAGAGCACTTCGCAAGAGGCCAAGAGTGAGTATCAGCATACAGATATCAGTCCATCAATATACGTTCATGGTTTATATTAAAACTGATCTAAAATTTATCAACTTTTACATCTGATACTTTCTGCATAATGGATCTGCATAACAGATTATTAATTGCGTTATCTTCTTTGTCAATGAAGGGTTTCAAGCAGGCAGATAAATGTTATACAAGAATATATGCTAAGCCCACAGTATCTTGCACAATGGACGCTGAAAATATTTACAAAGTCCATGATAATTGTAATCAAAGCTCTCTGCCTGGTAAAAGGTGGATACAATATTATTTAATTTTTACTTACACTTGTACTGCAGTTGAATGATACTGACGATACAAACGTAGGCAGATTTCATCCACTTTGTGATTAATAGATCGATACTGAAAATAACATAGTTTAGCAAATTGTGAAAAGTGATTTCCCTTTAATAAACTTACCTGGAACTGAATACAGTATTCTGTACTAGAGGATGTAGTGGTGTAAGAAGCTTTAAGAATTAAACCTCTCAAACACACATAGCCATTTCTATTCTCTTCAGAAGCAAACTTTAAACAGGTTCTCAATGCTTGATCATTTCTTTCTGGCATTTATTAAATATGCATTTAGAAAACTCTCCGGACTACTAATAAATTGAAAAATAAGCATCTGTGCACCAGTATATGGGAACAAACAAAATATACATATATAAAAAAACAATTGCTCTAATTGTATATCCCCATATTTAGCTAATATACATATTTGTGAAATTAGCTAGCTATACCAGGTGGTTTAACTTTGTGAAACTAGAATGTAAAAGCTGATCACTACCATGTGATCATCATCTTCCTCATGTGTATGAAATTCAATGCACTTTTGATACAATTCAATACGAAAAAGATTACAGTAGATATGAAAGTGAAAGCAGCAGTACAACCAAATCTAAAACTATTCAACTCAAAAGATTTTGGTTTTTGAGATCGAAATTTATTAAGACTTTTTTCAATCGCTTTCGGTTTCTTTTCTTATTTAGCAGGCCATACAACAATCAATGTTGTTGCTGTTAGTCGATATTATATCAAGGTTTGGATACTGTTCTTATCTGTTATGAACAAATGAACGAGCATTTTGACTGTGGTACTTTCATTAGCAGAATTTTTGCTGCTAATTTACTTACAAAATTTAAAAACAAATGTACGTAAATTATTATTAAATATTAAAAAAGGTGTTGAGGCATATATGTATAGTTTTAGAATGTTTACCTTGAAGGCATCTTCTAGAAAAACCACAGCTTGTATCAGAGATGTCTCTTCTGAAAAAAAAAACCAAAACTAAAAAAATGTACATGTAAGCCACTACTTTACTGTCATTTCTAATGTAGATTTAAAATCCTGTTGAAAAAAAAAATATATATAAAATTATCAAACCATCAAATCTTCATCAAAGAGATATGTTTTTTAACCATAAATTTCTGTCTATTAAGCACACCTTTATATAAGCACATCCACTAAATTAAAAAAAATAAATCTCCACTTTATTCACGAATACGCCACAAATATATACAACTTTTTCAAGTGGCACGGTTGATCACTTTGAAAGCTGCATCATGGGCATTTTGTCTCATTTTCGGCATGATGAGGGTTGAGGACATGCTTGAACAAGTGATCTGAATGCTTCAATTGGCTTTGACTTAAAAATTTGAGCAGGTAACATTTCAAAATGGAGTTTATCGAAAAATTAATCCAAATCGGAAAAGTCTGAAAACAAGCTACATCTGGGTTTAAAGCTAGGAAAAAACTTGCGGCTATGAATCCGAAATTTACAGTACTGTTTAATTTTACCATCAAGGCCGATTCCACGCACATACATGCTTCAGCATTAAAATTAAAGACTAATGTGGTTAATTTTTGATTAGGTAAAGCCTAGTGGTGCATACTTTTTCCCCAACTCTTAAATTCAAAACATGTTAGATACGTGTATATATATGAGTTTTCTGGTAGCAGTCTACCTTGACAGTGTCAGCTGCAGGCAAAAGCACAGCTGAGAATTTTTATAACAAATGATTCAATGCTAGATGTCTGACAAATAGTCTCTGGCTACTCTTCCAAATAAACAATGTCACTCTCTCCAGTTCAACTACTTGCCTCCCTTGCCTTTATCTTCATTGCCCCAACCTAAAATTTTCTGATC
Source organism: Pomacea canaliculata (assembly GCF_003073045.1). Lineage (NCBI taxonomy): Eukaryota > Metazoa > Mollusca > Gastropoda > Architaenioglossa > Ampullariidae > Pomacea > Pomacea canaliculata. Next base: position 19,481,856 of record NC_037595.1, on the reverse strand, counting down.
ATAAATCATCCCTTGGCACAAAGCTATTTGATGGGATGGCCTGACCTTTCCATAGGCTGCTGGGAGACAAACTATGTTGAAAAAAAGGAAGTAGCTGAGCAAGCAGTTAAAGATATCATAGCATGGGCCATCATTAATGGGGGAGTGGCTTTTTTGACTGGATCATTTATGAGCACCCATGTTATGATCTCTTCCATCTTCTTTCCCCTCTCTCAACTGACATGTCAGTCACACTTTCTCCTTAGTGTCTGCCAAAGGTCATGGGATGCATGAAAATTAACAAAAGACTGGTCTGGGAAATTTTTACAATTATTTTAACAATTAGCATGCATAAAAAAATAACGGTGTAGTTATTGACAGAGTGTTGAGTATGCAACACGTATTTACTCTACAATTGCCTTCTTTGCAGTTTATTTTTTATGACAACATGATTTGAAACAACCCACCAATTTTTTTTTTGCTATCAAGCTAAAATTCCTTTTTTTTTAAAAGAAAGGTAAATGTTGTCCCCTAATTCCTTCAGAATGTTGGAGAGTGAAGAATTAGAGACTACACCTTTCTAAGAGCCAGCCTTATTTGAGGGTTTTTACCATGTCCTCTCCCTCACTGCTTTACCTTTTCCAAACCTTTATAGAAACACGTACCTATTCCTTATAACTGGGTCTACTTGGGGAAATTTACTGTGCCACACCTGTATGAAACCAATGCACCTCTTAGTTCAGACAATAGTGCTCTAACCACTCTCCAACTCACCCAACCCCCAACGTCAAACTATTTTCAGCTGTGCACTTTGTATTGATGTAATGATAGTTACATGTTTAACTGAATAATTCAAACACTTCTCAAATAAATATTACATCAGATAGTTGATATAAGCTGTTTAGTTTTGCATGTTGAAGTCTGCAACTTCAGCAAGTCAACTTTAAGTTATATAAAAGTGATTACAATGGTCACTGAGATAATCAACAAATTATACATACAATCAGGATAGTTATTCAACAACTGTTTTCTGTTTCTTTTCTGTCTCCATACTAACCTCCATCACACCCACACATACATTCTATGTATTTACACATATTCAGATAATAGTAATCAAGTGCATTCATTAGTAAAATGGTGTTCCCTCTAACACAGTTGTTCTTCACCAGGGTTTGATCGAACCCTAGGGGTTTGGTGAGTCGGCCTCAGGGGTTTGGTGGAGCCTCCGCCACGGAGGTCAAGACACACCCGCAATTCGTGATGACACTAAAGAAGGGTTCAGTCAATGTGCATATGAAACTTGTGGGTTCGGTACCTCAAACAAGGTTAAGAACCACTGCTCTAACATCATAAAAAAATATTATCATCAGGAGGCAAAAAAGGTGGTGGGTATGGCAAAAGTAAACTACATTTTTTTCTTTGAATATACTTAAAGATTTTAATAAAATCTTGCAGAAAGGGATAAAAAAAAGTGCATGATTAGAAACAACTATTAAATTATAAACTTGCATTACTATAAGGTGGAATAATATGTATACTATCGAGTCAACATTATGAACAATCTAGAAGCCACAATAAAGGACGAAAGTATACTTGATGTACACAAAGACGTTTTAAGTAATAAAACTTTCAGAACTGCAACTTGTGGGAGGGGGATGGAGGAAAGGGCAACTATGGGTGGCAGAGAAATCAAGGAGTTCTTTGCTATAAGTTTTGCTATCAATATAGAGATTTGTAGATTACAAAATGCACACACTGCTACGCTGAAAAACACGCAATTACTCGCACAGTTATGTTGAAGGCTAGAAATTACTCACGTAGACCTGCGAACTGTTGGTACTCTTCCAAAGATTGTAGGGCGTTGTCACCATGCCCTATGCTATCTGTCGATGTAAGCTCCCAGGAATCATGTCTGTCCCGTACCTCTGGATCAGGATTAAGGCACTCATCATCGTCATCGAAACACACATCAAGCTGTACATGACTTTCCGGAATGCTGACAGGTTGTATGTTGCTATCATCATACTGGGCACCATCGCTCGCTGCCAATATTCTTACATCAAGTTCTTGTGTTTGTAAAGTCTCCCTTGGGTTTACAGCACCAATAAGAGGCGATATGTCCCGATAAGTTGTCATTCTCCAAGAGCTGGCTCCTGTATTCTTGATGGCTCAAATAATACCCAAAAAGCGCATAATCCTATGTCTTATGTCGCAGGATCAACTTTGACAGAAAGTAGAAACTTACCAAATTTGATTTTTTTTTTTTTATGTACTACTGAGCAGTCGTTGAGAAGAAAGTGTCAATGTCTACAATGTCTTTCTACAATCTTCTCAATAGCCGGCACGATTAGGCAAATTTATCCGGGCTATTTGTTTTATGCATGCTATTCACACTTGTTAAAATCAGTCACTGTGCAGCACTGTCAGTGGCCATCAGCCGTTCGAAGTACCCGTCCATCGTAAACATCACCGAGTAGCTCAGGACTAAAGCTCGCTTTAAAATTCTCAAATTAAAATATCTGCATTTGGTTTGATTAAAATGCATCCTGGGATGGCGAGCGAGTTTCGAATAAGTCAACATATGACATGGCTACGTTTGTAACAGAAGCACCAGATTTCCACAAGCATTTTGCTTTGAAAAGACTTTCCCACTAAGGGAACCTAAAGCCAGTATTGGTTAGTTGGTTGAATATTTCAGTTTTGTTTTATTCTATGTGTCTGTCATGTATACTTTCACATTTCTAATCACAATGCTCGTAGGCGAGCGTCGGGTGTTTGGGTATCTATGAATTTTGCTTGGCTAGTGCTGCAGTATTATATCTTAATATGTAGTAGCCTTATGTCGTAGTCCTTTAATTATATATCATTAAACAATATTGAAACATAAGTGGTCTTCTACGATTTAACTAGATGATTTGGGTTGTTTTTACTTTGATCGAAGATGTATATGTACGCCAATGTTTAATTTTTATTATTAGTAGTTGTTATATAACGCGATATTATTTACTAATATCTTCACCAGCATTAACTGAACTGAGCTGCATTATCTCCTTCCATTCACTCGCGTGCGTTCGAATTTCGAATGTTTCTTAAATAAAAGTGCTTGGGAATTAAAAAGACATCGACCAAAAATGATTGTCAGTGTCCATAACATTTTTTCTTTCGTGATAGAACATCATACAATGAACAAATTTTTATTGGGTTAGTGACCTCACAAAATGTTGGACAAATTTATCTACACCTAATTGTTTTTGGACGTTTGATGTAGGATTTCAATAATGAATTACTATTGAGTTTGATTTAATAAACAAAACAATAAATTTGCAGGTCCATTCCGTGCAACACAGATTTGGAATGAGCTTATTGCTCACATGAAGAAGAAGGTAGAACTAAAGAGACGTCGACATAAGATGCGTGTTTATAACAACTGTTTCACGGGAACAGATGCTGTTGATGTCATTTTGCACTATCTGCTTAGCGATAAAGATACTTTTTCGACAGACCTTACCAGAGAAAAAGCTGTTAAGGTAAAAAGGAAAAAGACAAAAATTCATTGTTTTCTCTTACCTCTTATAAACTTTAAAGCATGTTGCAAATTGTCATTTTATTAATAATTACATTAAGAATTGTAGCTTTAAGTGGAAGGCAGTATATTCACCAATCTAAGTAAATATTTTTGTTCATGAAATCTATTTGACTTGACTTTCTCTTCATGGTTGCATTCTTATATTGAGTGAGTGACGTAGGACCTATAAGTGTTTTTTCTTAATGATTGAAAAAGATTCTTGCATTATTATTTGATTTTTGATTTTCATATGTAATTTACTTTGTTAGGTTTGCCAGCTGCTGCTAACAAAGAAAGTTTTTGAACCTGTCACATCTCGTCATGGGAATAACACTAAGCATGCTTTTGAGGATACTAGTGGAAAATTGTATTGCTTCATTGAGACGGACTCCTCGGAAAATAGAGAAAATGAGCCTCCCATCGAAAATGACTCAGATGATGATTCATTATGTGATGAAACTGACAGTCACTGCACTGAAAGCAGGAGGTTTGTCTCAGTTATGGTAGGGGAGCAAGTATTTTTAATGAAAGGTTATATAGAAGACTTACAAGGCACAACAACTAAATAACAGTTTTTATAACAATTTTGCTGATATCTTTTGAGAATGCTCTGATTGCACAAAGAGGATTTCATTACAGTGAGTGGTCTTTTTCTTTAAAGGCTAATATTTCAACAACAACAAAATATTGCAGATGGCTTTTTGTTAGAATTATAACATTATATGCTATTAAGATTTTTTTCCCTAAATACCGAGTAAATGTGTTTTCAACTGTCAATAATTGCCAGAAATGTACAGCTACAGATATATTGCCTGTTTCTTTGTGTCTTTATCACATCATCGTTGTGGACATCAAATGAAATACAGAGGTAGTCTCCTGATGGAACCTTTGTCTGGAAAAGTTGGCATCATCCATCCTGAATCAAAGGCCGATCATAAGAGTCAAGCGTCTTTCTGCTCATTAAGTTCCTACAGTTCTTTACCTTCCTTGTCAGATTTTGATTCAAGCAATGACAGTTCTGGAGCGGTCACAAAGGATGGTAAGGATAACATGAAATATACCAATGTCTTGTTCTTAATCTGATTGCTAACATTTCTGTTAATTCTTTTACTTATTCCTCCCATGACTAATACTGGTCGTTGGGGAAAGCACATGAATAAACATGGCTGCTCACAAGGCCTGCCACTCATCTCTGTATTGGGCAATCGTGAGTAGGTCCTGCACCAGCTGACCAGTCCACTCTTTCACATTCATAAGCCAGGTCTGGGCATCATAGCGTTGACGTGTACTTGGAGGGCAGTCTTTGAGAAAGAGTTGTCCTGGGTCACATTGCCAAACAGCATCAACCCTTGATCCAGTGTTCCCTAGCTGCCCTTATTCCTACCTTTATTCCTAATCGTTATTCCTACCCATCCACTCCCCCTCCCCCCCCTTTTTTTTTTCAAATGGCACAATTCACTTCTTTGTACTTGGAAGCTGTCTGGGGACTGCTTATCTTTTCCCTCTTCAAGATCTTCCTTTGGTCAGAGATCTTGAATGTTCATGATCCAGGATTGTTTCTGTTTCTTCTGGCACTTTCTAGACTGATGACAGTAGCACTTCTTTGATGTTTCCAGCAAGGGTGTCTACATCACAGTCCAGGTTCAATGCAGTGAATGTACCTTTAACTTTGACCTTTTAGATTTCAGCAACATTTGGGTCTTGCAGCTTCTTCAAAGCAAATATGGGAGATGTTTTTGTTTTAGGCTTAGATGATTTCACACATTTAATTTAACAGACAAATTTTGAGTTAATCTGGTGAATGCTGGCTTGTTTGATACAAAGATAAACTTATTCTTTTGAATAGGACGACTTTATTTATGAACGGGAAAGGCTCCCATTATTTGTGATTCCCATAATTATTACTGAGCTCTGATTAACTCTTTTAAGTTGCATAAACTTACTGAAAAGATTCATGCTTGCAAAAATAGTTAAAATAATTATTTGAATTGACATGGTATCTGTGCACATCTAACCATGCTATTTAACGTAGTTGCTTGTTCATAGTGAAACTGCCATCATATCTATATAGTTCATTTCTATGAAGCTCTCTTATCAACCTTTTACTTTAGTTTTTTTGTCCTTCCCGCTGGCAGTCATCGAGGAAGTGTGGAGAGAAGTGGCCCTGGCACAGCTGACGACCTTGATTGACTTGACCTTTCTGGACGGCGTGTTGGCAGAGGACAAGCTGAGCAAGCGGCAGCAGCAGCACCATAACCTTATCATCTCCAATATTGTGGCCAAGAACTGGCATCTCCCTATCACACAGAGCCTTATCAACCTCAATCTAGTGGGGTTAGAGGAGGCCGAAGAGGATGGCGTAATACAGACGGCCATTGCCTGCATTGAGTGTTTGCCTAAAGGTAACATGGGTAAATTTACTTGACAGACTTGGGTTGGTAGAGGGTGAGAGGCTGTGTGAATATTTTGTATGCCCCTGTGTGAATTTTCCAAGCCTACCTGTTAAGGAAGGGTGCTCCGGTGGCTGTTAGTGCCTGTCACCAATACTGTGAAGGTAGGCTGTCCTGGGTTAAGCTCTCGTCTCGGACATGCTGTTCTTTTTCTGCATGTGGCATTTGTTTACAGGGCTGAATGCCTTGCATTGATGTAGCCTTAGTTGCTGGCTCATCGTAAAACACCAGTCTTTCCCATCCCCCTTTACCTGTTAAGAAAAAGCAGGAAGAATCACTTGAGGTTCACAGAAAATTCCCAGCAGCCTCTTAAAATGTGTGGCTGCATTTTTTAGTCAAGGTTATACTTTTTACTTGAATTCTTGTAGGTGTGTGTGTGTCAATGAGTGAGAATGAAAAGCAGAAATTTATGGTCGCACCTGAGATTCTTCATTTTTGTGGCAGGAGCATCCTTGTTAACAGAAAACAACTTCCAGAAAAATGATGACTCCACCAAGCAGCAAGCTTTTGAACTTCTCCACAAACATTACAGCTGCTTAGCAGAAACCATTTTGCCAGGGCGATTTTTTGACTTGCACATGGCCATTTTGAACCTTGTGCTTCAACGCCATGACAAACAAGCCCTGGAGGCACTGAGGCTGGACATGATCCTCCTGCCGGTAACTGCCAAAGAAGAGCTTCACCGTTTGCTCAAATTTATGACGGCTGTATCACTTGACACTAGCCTAACTCTTGATTCCAGTGTAAGTTTTCATAATTTACAGCAGCTTTTTTGTTTTAAAGGGTTGATGGGGATAAGGGTAGCCTTAGATTGTGACAAATTATCTCATAGTTGAAAGTTGTGACTTCTGTTTATAAACATTTTACTTTTAACCGATAACATGGCTTCCTATTTTTAAATATTTCAAATCTTATTAGGTGCAGGATGGCCCTTTCTAGATTTCAGATTTTTCTCAAACTTCTTTAATTTAACTTTATAGATCTACATTTGTTGAGCTTTTTCTTTCAGGATTCAAATGAGGTGGTTGTTTTGAGGGCTTTCTCTAATGCCATTTTCAAACACAAACTGTTAGCCCCAAACCTTGGATCAACATTGGTGCAATTCATGATGCAACACCTGCGCAAGATGTTCACTGTGCCTTATGTCATCCGTGAGAAAGTATCCCTTAGGCTATATCAGATAAAAAGTGGACAAAGTCTTCCAGAATATGGTAGGTACCAAACTGCTGTCTTATAGGAGATATATTAGTGTGCATGAAAAAGAAACATATGAAACATTATCTGTAATCAATGTTGTGCAGAAACCAAGAGCAGTGATATTACATTCTTTTTCTTTTTTTTTGTGTGTGTGTGCTCCTGTGTAGTTTTACAATTAAAGTCAATTATTCAAGTATCAAAGCCAAAACGTCGCATCAGTTTTTATTAGTTTATTTAATTTCGAAATTCTTAGTTTCCAGCTAACAAACATTTTTGAATCATTAAAATCACAAAGGGCAATCTATCAGAGGGTAATTATAGACAAAACTTAACATTGGCAACCCACTGAAAGTGTCAAAATGGCTGGTTTAATTATCTGTGCTAAAGATTTGAAGATTATCAGCTGAGTGGAGTTGTAACAAATGTTTTGCAGAACAAATCTTGACAAGTTGATAAAATGAGAAAACTAATATTTTTTCTCCTTTCAAATCTCTTCACCTTGTAACCAGTATCTTTTCATTGCCACAAAATATTTTTTTTTAATTGCTTGCATATTTTTTGTTGCAGATACCACATTTTGTGATCGAGTATCAAAGGAAGAGTTTGATCGCCAGGCACGTGATTGCACCCAAGAAGCGCTTGTGAATCTTATGAACAACATTCTTGATGATACTAAACTTACGTTAAAAGAGAAGAAACAGAAACTAAAACATTTTCAGAAGTGTTACCCTACCCTTTATGAAAGACACTTCTCTGGCATGGTATGAAATTTTTGTAATGGTCGAACAGTTCTTCCTTACCCAAACTTCAGAGTGAAAAAAGCATCTAGTCCTTTCTGTTGCTTTTTTTCATAGCGACATTGTTTGAGAGGACATCTATCTTCCAAAAGAATCTATTGAAGTTTATGTGCTCACTGTTGATATATTTTATATTTAACAATGAAACTCCTTTGTATGCACAGATAATTGAAACATCTTAGTAGGAACTGATTATTCTTGTCAAGACAACAGGGTTTTGACATTTTTTGCTTTTTCATTGTTGGTCCATCAGTTTTGTTTTTTTTTTTTTTTTTTTTAATATGGGCTTTTTTACTTTTGCTCAAATATTTGAAAAAATCAAAACTATTGACTGGATTGTAAATATAAAATGTTTTTGATGCTCACTTCAAGTCCTTATCACATACAGAGAAGGTTTCCACCCTCTTAATTGGTTTCTGCTTTTGGTGGGTTCTACATTACCTGCAATAACTGGTGCAATATGTAGTGTTTGGTCTATGTATTCTGTTGGTCTTGATTCTGCATGCCTTTTTGTCCTATTTTGTCATAGGAATTGTGATGTTTGAGGTGAAAAATGTTATAAAATCTAGTACAAATGTCACCAATATGCTTGAAAATAATAGGTCATGTTTAAGAAATCAAGCATAATGGTCAGCAATTGCACAGAATATATGAAAAGAACAACTCTTCTTACGTATATGAACTATGACCACTATATGTTAAAAAAATCATGACTATTTTCCTAAACCTTTATCCCATGTTTTTTGTTGGAGCTTGAAAATTTATTTAGTATTGACATCCATTGGCAGCAGACTGGCACTACCATACATTTTTGTAAATTATAAGCAATATCCATTTATGGCATTAAAATGACACTTCTGTAGATACATGATTGTACACTTATTCATGCAGATGAAATGCTTGTATATGTACGCGTCTTCAAAAAGAATGTGGAGAGAAAAAGACAAGGGCAAATGAATGTAACTGGTTCAAAAAGTCAGCTGTATTTATTAACGCACTTTATAAGCAAAGAATAGAACTACTGTTAAATACTATGCAACTTTGTCAGTGGAGGCACTGAAACATTTACTGTGATTTTATTAGCATTGCCATTCTTTTCTAAAGGGTGCTATCATGTTTTGTTGGGCTTGTAGCAGATCATGTTACTGGGATCTTATCTCAGACTGCTTGTATTGCCACACTTGTTGTGAGATCTTTAAAAGGGATCACTAGGCCTGATCAAGCTTAGAATATTTACATACGGTTTATGTAAGCTTATCTTTGTAACATTTATGTTGATACGTGCATCTCGTATTACCTGATTTCTGTAATATCCCATTCCTAGACCACCACCTACGATCACTGTCTATAGTTCAGCTGGTTTCCATTTCAGCAGAAGTGTAACTAAAACAAACGATGTACAAATCCTACAGTTCAGTTTTGAATAAGAGTGTTCATAATTAGAAATGCAAATCATATTTAAGGATAAGTGGCTTTGTAAATATTTTGGATTTTTGAGATGGATCAAGACCACTTCAGAAATTATGAAAATATGTTAAAGTATATTTTTTAACAAATTATTTTGACAATACAATGAATTTGGTGCTGAAGAATAGTTTGGATTGTGTTTGTGTGTGAAGTTTGTGTTTTCGTTTATAAAACTTTTCAATCCCTCAACATAAAACTGCAACTTGACATTCCGAAATGATAAACGTTTCCTGCACTTTGTATAAATTAAATACGTGCATTTGCTAGCATTTAAAGCTCACTTGAAATCAGTAGAGACCAAAGGCATTTGCTGACATAAGCTGTGATTCCTGTGCTGGAATTTTGCCAAGATATGTCTCCCTATCTATAACTTTTGTTTATTCTGTCACCCTTGTAAACAAAATGGGTCTTGTACGATACATCGGTGTCGACAGAATCGAGCTTTCCCTACTGACACTGACAGACTATAGTTTTGTAAGATATACGTTTCGTCGAATAAGTCACCAAGAGCTATAGGAAATGGTGAATCTGGAGCCTTTTAAATAGTGATTCTCTCTTTCTTCCTCCTATACCCAAATTTTCATACCGTCGCAAGTCCTTTGTCAGCAAACGGAAATGTTCCAATTTGATTATCATGAGGTCACATTAAACAGTTTTTATTTATTTCGGCAAAAATTTTAAAAAAACGCGACAAAGGAAGGATAGTAAACAACACAAGTAGCGTGCCTACAAACATAAAAATCGAGACAAAGGAAGGATAGTAAACAACACACTGTAGCATGCCCAGTCACGAACAGCACAGCCTTCTCTGATATAAGGTCTAAGTTTAGAAACACCCTACATGAATTTATGTGACGTCACATCCGTAAACAAAGTTAGCGTCCTTCCTTTGTCAGTCGTGTAGAGTTCTACGACATTCTAGACAAATTTGCGACACAGAACGCACAGGTAATTCAACAACAACAGAATACCAGTACGGTTTGGTATAATCTTGACAATTCTTCCATTTAGGAGGTAAAAATTTGATTAGTTGTGTTTAAAATGCAAAAGTCTGACAGTAACCAAATGAGGTCATTGGCTGCATCCCTCGGTTGCAGACGACTTATTCCGTCAGCTGATGGACGCGAGTGGAGCAGTCAACACTGTTGGTTTCATGCCATGCTCGTGAAAAATAATTAAACAGATAACAAAATAACTCAATCGAGTTAAAAGATAAATGAGTCCATTTAGCAGTTAGTGCATGGGGAATTCATTAAATCTCGTTGTGTGATCTACGGATAAACTACGTCTAAATATGGATCATTTTGTCGTCTGTTTCAGTGCTAACGCAATATGCCAATTTTTTTTTTGTGTGCAGAAATTATTGATTTTTTTATGCAGTATTCGAATTATTTCAGGCGTTACTTCAGAATCAGCTATATATTTAACTTTAATTAAGTATAATATTGAAATTTTAATTACCGTTAATATATAAGCGTGTTTTCTCATTATATATCCATCATATGTTCGTGTTTGTGTAGATTGACGTACGTGCGAATGGGGCCTTTTTCACACCGTATAGTCAGCGTATATTACAGCTGGATATGCATTCACCATAACCATTTTTAACATGCTTACAGTGCTCAGATTTTGCCTTACCCTACTTGGCAGCTTGCCAAGCTGTATTGGGATGCAGGTTGCCATGCAGACACTTTTAATAGTTGTGGGCAGTAGTTGTTTCCCTTATTCATCCGACCACGGATACAGTTCTATGATGCAAATGATCATTATTTCTAATGATGAATCATGATATATGGTTAAATGCACAGAAAAGCTTTATATTCGGCTGTACAATTATGCATATATGTATGTTGTTCCTTCCAAAAGATATATAATCATGAAGTTTCTTTGGGGGATATTGCTTTGATAGGTGTTAATTGCTGTAATAATAACTGCAGTGTCTGATTTGACAGAAAATAAAATCAAAGCATTTTGGGAAGACACTTGATATAAATACTTTATTTTGATGACTACTGATTGAAAGGGGAAACATCACTTAAAAGCCACTTCCTGTACTATTGTGCAGTCATTTGGCAGCATTAATCTTGACTATATTAAGGAATTCATATTTAAGAAACTAATTTTTATAACTTCAAAAAAGCTTATATTAAAGCACATAATTATTCATTTCTTTCACTTTCATGTTTTCCACTCTCCTTGTTCTCAGCACCATTACCTTCTTGTCCTCTTGATATCTAATTATAAAACCTTTCCTTGTACAAAAGGGCCATAATAATGGCAGAGAAGGAGGAAAACAACTTAGACAGGCTGAACCACTCCTCTGACGGTGATAGAGAAGAAAAGAATGGACAGAGCATCCCAAACAGTGAGACAGAGGTAGAAGGCAAGAAGAGAAGGACACGGACACCAAGCCCTAAATCCAACCCAATCCAAGCCTTTATGGTTGCAGGTACATGACTTCTGAAGTATTGAACTTTTTAATGAATGAGTGGAAAGGTGAGTAAAGGTGTATACAAATACACAACACTGCATCTATCTGTCTGCCTTCCCAACGAGGGAAAATTTAAGCACTGGAAAATCTGGCATACACAAAAGGAAGAGAACAGTACAGAAAATATGTGTGTCAAATGTTGAAGGGCAGAGCTGTTCTCTCAGATGAGTGGTGAGAAGGTTTGGAAAAAATCATTAATGATTAGGTTTAGAACAGCTGATTTAAATTTTTCATTTTGGGAGAGGAGTGGTTTTTGAGCACCTTATAGGGAAGTCCAAACATATTTCTGCTATTAAATGTGTATGCTCTATACTATTATATATATAAGGGTTTTGTTGTCTGCAGCTTCTCCTCCAAAGTTCATCTCATTTGACCAGCTGATGGCAGCTGCGAATGGTGTCAAGAACATGTCTCTAGCTCATGAAATAGCTGTCAACAATGACTTCCAGATAGAAAAACTTCAACCACAGGAGAACAGGTGTAAATCAAGACGGTTAAAGTTTTGCTTATAGATTACAGAGATTAAAAATTTATGAATCACTAAAAACAGCTTAATTTGTAATAGTACATAATAATTTTGTAGGTCAACAAAATCTGATGCTCAAGACAAATTAGAATTTCTGAAATTTAAGTTTGAAAGAAAGGAATCTTTTTTTTAGATTATGCATTTACATAGCAAATCTGAGTCATATGATGGTCACTACACTAAAAAATAAGATTTTTCTTTTGCAGTTTTATGATTTATATAATATATAGTGATGATAATTACTTTGAAATGCTTTCTGAGAAGGAGAGTAGTTTGCATAAAAAAAAAATGCAGTGATTATTTACACATTATAATTCACATTGCTTGTGTAGATCTGAGGCTTGTGATTCTTTTCCCCTAAGCAAATTTTTTAGAATAGAGAGCAGCTGGAGATAGGCCGAGAACTAAACATTATATTTTTTTTAAATATTACTGTTGCCTTCATGTTATTTGTATAGCATTGAGAAACAAGTACGTGATGTAATGCACAAAGCTTTCTGGGATGTTCTGGAAGACAAGCTGAAAGGAGATCCTCCAGACTATTCTCATGCACTAGTGCTCATTGAGGAAGTCAGAGAGGTATGTTTTTATTGAATAAAGTTGTGCATTCATGTTTTAGTGAGAGAGAAAGGGATACAAAGTCATGAACCCATGCTGCCTTCACATTACAGCCTTAATTATTATTATCATAACAGCAGCAATGAAAACAGTAAAACACTATTACTGAAGCAGTTTGTGGATATACTTGCAACCATATTCAGCAGCAATAAATTGGATTGCTTTTTTTTTCTCCAACAGATGTTGGTATCACTTCTGCTGCCACAACATGTGCGACTCCGTGCTCAACTGCAAGAAGTGCTGGACATGGACCTCATCCAGCAGAAGATGGAGAATGATGCATTTGACATTTTTTATTATGCAAACTATGTTGTTGACACCATGTCACGGTTGTGTGCTCCTGTGCGGGATAAAAGGGTGGCCAGACTTAGAGATAGCAAAGAGGTGGTCCCTCTCTTCAAGTGAGTGTATGAAGCAGGGATTATTATTCTGTGTGTGTATGTGTGTGTGTTTTGATCTGTAAATATTTAAGGTTCTGTGAAGTTTTTTACAGAGCATTTTTCCACGAGTGATCAACAGATGAATGTGCTGTATTACAAATATTCTTGGATATACTGTAACATCTCTTTTTTGTCATTTTGCTGTGATGTTACAATGTTAGTTGTAACAAACTTTTTGTCTCAATATCTTATTTGCAAAAGCAATTGGAACTTTGCTGTTGCGAAGAAAGAATGGAAGAGTCTTATAACCTTTATCCTTTTTTTTAACCATTGGACTTAACATTGCAGGGAGATCTTTGAAGTTCTGGAGTTAATGAAAATGGACATGGCAAACTTCACCATTCAGCAAATACGACCTTATCTTCAGCAACAGTCAGTAGAATATGAACGAAAGAAGTTCAACGAATTTCTTAAGACTCAGGAGGGTATGAAGTGTGTTTACTTTCGTTGTGAATAACCATATAAACGACAATAATAATGATAATAATAACTACAGTAAATCTTTCTGATCATAATACACTACAATAATATGATGCATGCTTTCACCAAAAAGCTGTGCTCAGTGGTATGGGACTCCAAGCAAAGAATTTTCTCTTTCTCTCTAGCTATAAAATACATTTTATACTTATAAAACTCATTCTTTAACAATACAAATCATTTGTATACTTATAGAATGAATTAGGAAGAGGGATGAAGTTAAGGTAATGTGTAGTATAGTTAGCATCAAGCTGGTAACAAAAAGCATAGTTATAGTTGTCAACGTGAACTGGCAGCAACACAATTACATTTCCTGAAGAAGCATGCAGTCTTCCAGTTATAGAGAGCAATGTGAGCAGCATTGTTTGCGGCCATTATTAAGACCGATTGTTCAGAGAGGATTATGTATATATGATTTTTTTAGTAGCTTTATTAACAGCATTTACAAACATTTTTTAAAGTGGAATGACAACTAAAGATCCTATATTGTTTATTCAACTATAAAGAACACACACTATGATGTTCTTTACATATTGCTATCAGATATTTTGAACTGTAACACTCGGCAGGAGCGAATGGGAAATAAAGAGCATAATTTGAATAGTTACCCATGTACTTGCATTCTTGAGTACAGTTAACTGCGCTTTCAGCTTGAGGATCACTATGTACAAACCTGCCTATCATCATTTGCGATGAATTATGTTTTTAAATCCTGCTGGCTAGGATGCATGTTGTAACTCTTTGGGAAAATGTTTTTTAGAGAGTGGCACAGATGGTCTGGAGATCACACGAATGTGGTTGAAGAGAAACTATGACAAGCTTCTTGCTGAAGAGGCTCACTGCGAAGAACAGGACTCTGCAGCTTCCCAAGCTTCTGCTACTGACTCCATGCCATCAACTTCTTCAGGATCTAGAGGCTCTAAGGCAACACCTGCTGCGATCATGAATGAAGCATACATGGAGACACTCAGCTGGGATGAGAACAATATCTATCCAGAGGTTTGAGAATTCATGCTTTAACTATAGGTTTTGTGAGCATTGCTCTGAAAGGTAATAAATATAAGGAATGGTTGAGAAGCCATCAGAATAGAAAGAAAAATAGAGACTCTTGTTACTGTGCAATTTACATGCTAGTTTTTTACTTCGCTTTCCACAAACGATTGCTTTCATATCATACATTCATATCAACTACTTCTATTAATAAATATAAGATTATTTCTGGAAAGCAATGTAAAATTTTAACAAAGGATCAACAAGGGTTGCACGCATTATTGCATGAAACTTGCTGAAATTTGTTTTGGAAGGGTTTTTTTCCCCCTGCCACTGAAATAAAGTGTGCATTTGCACAGGCATGCATTATGGATTTTAACTAATGTTGCTTGCATAGCATATTTTATATTTTGCTATATTTTTAAGCATTTCTTGGATACTTGGATGTGTTTTTAAGTTGCTTAGTTGAGTATCATTTTTATTTGCAGACTCTACTGATGGATAGAGCACGCTTCTTCGAACTTGAAACAAAATGTTCTCTGCTGACAAACATTGCGGCTGTGCAGCTGGTGACCTACAGTACAGTGGGAGCCCCAATTGCTGGCATTCAGACATTGAAGCAGACATTGAAGTCTCATGTTCAGACACTGCTAGAAGGAGAAAACATGTCAGAGCATTTACCAAGACTTTATACCTCTTTATTTCTTTCAAGTGTTATATTTTAACTGCCATAATCTTACTTTTTTCTGCACAACACATATCCTTCCATAGCTCTTACATTATGAGACTCAAAGGGATTGTTTAACATTTTTATGTGCTTCATGGTCATAAAAGTACCATAAATATAGGTCTATTGAGCACACCCATATATAAGCTAAATTTTTTTTAAAGAATATCTACTTTCTTAGTAAATAAGCTACACTAGTTTATAAGCTGCATTGTAGGCATAGTGTCTTGTTTTCAGCATGATCAGCTTAAAATATTTTGCATTTATTATTTATAATTATTATTAAATGATCTGAATACTTGAGTTGTATGCAGCTTTGATTTAAAATTTGAACATTTAACAACATGAAGAGTTAACACTTCAGCAAAGAGCTCATAAAAAAATTAATGTACAGTAAACACGATATTTTGAGTTACAGAGAAGCTAAAAATAGACAAGGGTTTGATGCTCCTATCATCGGAAAAATCTGCAAACAAGCCACATTGCGTTTTTAAGCTAAAGGGTTTAAAGCTGGGGGGAAAAAGTTGCGGCATATTGTCCAAAATTTACAGCACAATTAAATGATATAGGCTCACAGAGAAAGAAATGCATATACACCTGTATACATACAAACATAAAACACTATTTGGTTTGTAAATTGTACATAAATTTGAATAGAACACTCACTAAAACATAGCTATGCATGTTCACATGCAGACATGTATGCATGCACACATCCTATACCATAAACAAAGCCATTTACTCTCTTGTCTTTTACTGTCTAACAACACACATACAGCATTCTTAAAACATAAGAATTGGCTGACCTGTCTGTTTATATTTGCTTCTCAACACGCACACACTCTACTAATGTGCAATTTCTATCATGCAGAGACTTGAAGGAGACACTGGCGAATGTCGCAGAGCAGGTGAAAAAGGATGTAAATGAGTGTCTTGTTCAACATGGCTTTTCTCAGCTGGATGAAAAGAAATCCAAGCTGCTGACTGGGCAGATCTGTGATCTTGCATCATCTGGTAATGCAGTGACAACTCTCATGAGTGAGTGCTTAGAACTGTCTCTAGAGTTATGTCTGTATTCTCGTACCTGACCTATACTGAACACCAGTCTCTCATCATATGCACCTTTGAATTCAGGGGTGGGCAAAGTTTTTTGCTTTGCTGACCAGTCTCAAAATTCTAAGCTCTCCTTTGAAGGCATCCACCCCAAGTGCTCTCTAACGACTACATCAGACATGTCAGCTATATATTTATCTTTGTACTTTGTCTGTGTTAGAATGTACTTTACCACCCCTGTTCTAATTATACCTTAGCTCAGTGTAGACTGGCCTCTGAGCAGGATATAACTATCTCTTGTGGAAAAAAAATGTTATTAATGATTAATGGCCATAATTATTATTAATTCTTATATATGACGGTATGTTTAAGGGGAAAAAATCACTTAGCACTAATGAAAGCATGTTAACAGTAGGAGTTACTTCCCCTTGATTAAACAAAGCTTCACATTCGTGGAGTACTCTTAAACTGTAAAATATCTGCTTTTTGATCTCAAGATTGTAAAGTGAACAGAACCTCACGCTAAACACATAATAGAAAATGATTTCAAAGCTTATTATATTATGAAAATTAGATATGGGGCCACATTTTAGTGTGAATTATATTCTAGTGATAGTGATTGGACATCTGCATAATTCAAGTATTAAATATTGGATGTCTGATACATATCATACACTCGGTCATCATTAGATGATAAATACATTTTCACCACAACGGTATACACAGTTCTACAGAAATGTGATTAAATTTTGATATAGACTTAATGCAGATTACTCATATGAGAGTATAAAATAAGTAAATTTCTTTTTAGTTATTTGTATGTGACCACCATTAATAATAATAATAATGAAGATTTATATAGTACACTCTTAATGGGCTCAGAGTTCTTAACATAAGTATGTATATACTAGTCACCAATAGCCGTGCAACGATATTTGTATATAACAGATATTTGCACTTCTACAACAGACATATCTACTTATAGACCGTGTAAATACAGACACTTTGAACACACTCAAAACATTACATAAAAATAGCATCTGTTTCAACGGCTTATAGCTGGTCTCATTTTCTACATCCACACATACATCTGTGTTATGCTATATATCGTCTACCAATAAACATTTTGGGTCATTTGCTGTAATGTGTTTAGAGTCCAGGCTTATTTTCTGTCCAGTTATATTTTTATGCATCTACACCATTTTCAAGAAAACAATTTTTTTTTCTGTTAAGAGCGTCGAATGACAAACTTCATAAAGGATTCAATATCCACCCGACGTGTTGACCCCCTCAAGCTTCCTCCTGGCTTTTCTGCAGTGGAGACGGAGTTATCTCAAGTACTTGGGCAGTTTATGCGGCTCATCTCTCACAACCGGTCTGTGTTTGGCCCACATTACTCAGCAGTTATTTCTCAGCTCCTGGAACGACAGCAGGACCTGTCTCCCCATTGAACTTCATTATCTAGAGTCCCCTTCTGAGAATGTTGGCATGTTGCCGAGTGATGGTTTGCTTTGGATTGTAGCCTAAAGTCTGTTGTGGCTTCTGTGTGACAAGATACCCTGTGTAAGGTAATCTGTATCTTTGCTGCAGTAATGTTGGTTGTGAACTAAGGGCATAAACACTTGACATGCAGGAATGACTCTATGGCCTTGTCATTAGCAAGACAGCAGCTAACTCTTGAATAGTGACATTACTTGTGACATAAGGCACCACAAAAGGTGGAGAGAGATACTGGCACTATTTTCTGGTTGAACCTGATCCAATCATCAAGTAGAGATTTAAAGGGGAGATTTCATGATCCAGTTTTTAACTTGCCTTAACTTTAAGTAATTATCCCTGACTATTACGATACCACAATGATTTAAAGTTAAACTAAGCTGGTTCATACCATTTGGAGACATCATGAAAATGTCCAGAACATGGATATCGGTCATGAGCCTGTTGATCATGGGTTACATCTACAGGGGACAATACTAGTTCTAGGACAATTAATGATTGCTTCTCGCCCATGCCAGGCTCAAGTCATGCTGTCTGTTAAGGGTTGCAAGTGTGTGATTTACTTTATTGTTGGAAAGTTGATTATGTACAGCTACGCTTTAATGTTATTTGGCTAAGACTGCTGAGGAATGAACTGCAGACATAAACAATTATGTACATATATAATGCATGAATATTTGTCTATGCTTTATCTACCCACCCACCAACACACACATATACACCTATACCTATATGCTTATTTACATTTGTTGAATATATATATATGATCTTGTATATGTAGATGCATGCTTTAAGATTGAGTGTTTTGTTACATTTAAAAGAGTTTTTAAGTTTGTCAGTTTAAAGACAACCTTTATGATTAGTGCAACTTTCCTGTTTTTTCAATGTTTAAATGCCATGTTATAGGTCACCTGTACATGTCTGCATTTTTTTTGTCATGTCAAAACTGGCTGCTAGGATTAGGCACTTCATAAACATAAAAATTATTTTTGTGAAGATTTGTTTGAAATAGTGGTCTACACCATCAATCCTTTCAACTGAAAGTTGCAGTTTTGACTAGGCATCATGACCACCCTATTTGCATTATGATAACTTACATTATAAAAGAAAATATGACTAAATCACATGCTTTTTGGAGAGATCTTCATTAGACTTTTACCTATGGAGATTGTTGATAATTTAAAAAATTCATTTATATTAAGCCTCAATATGAAACTTTGCTATTAATCTAGTAACATTGCAGTGCATGTATATTCTGTATGAGATAATGCCTTCCATGATGTCATGTGCTAAAACTATGATTTAGTGTTAGTTTACAAATTAAGGGTAATGAGTTAATTCAGACGATTGTATGTGTTTATTGAAAAGTGAAGCTAACGATAATTAGAATTGTTTAATCTCATGAACACCACCATTAAAATTGAGAGCAGAAGGAAACCCAAAAGTTGGTAAGAACAAAGGGATGTTTGATGCCATCCTTTTTTTTTAAATGCGCTCCGAGTTGAGTGTCCAATAGATAACACATTAAGTGTATTTTCTGAAGAGATTATGGAGACAATTTTTTCTCTTGTGGGTTTGTGGTTGTCCTGACCATCTCAAATTCTTGTGTGTTGCCTATTCAGATAGTGGATCAGGGCTTCTGCTTACGCAAAAAATTGCGTACAGTACGCATTAAAAGTTCGGAGGACCCCTTCAATTTTCGTCAATGGGGTCCCATACAAATTTGGGCAAAGATCAGGGACCCCTTGAAAATCTGAAGAAGGGGTCCCTGGGACCCCAAAGAATTTAGCCTTAGCAGAAGCCCTGGTGGATTTTGTGTTTTCTGTAAAGGTTGGTGATTACAATCCATGTATCCATTGAAAGTGCTTCCACTTTAATGTGCTGGTCACTGTTGCTGCAACAGCTACCATAATCATACAGTAAAGACTCCAGGTTCACTGTTTTGGTGTCATCAGTGTATATACATGTATATGTACATTGAAAGTTAATTTTTTTTTTCTTTCAGATACAACACACGTTAGGAAATAATTATTGCAAAAGTTATTACTTAATGGGCTTCTTAGTGTTTCAGCCCCTTTCTCTTCCCTTTGTCATCAAACCACTAACTTGTATTGCACGTCCATGATAAAACAACAGTTAGACTATTCTTTCTGCTGTCATTTTTGTGTTAATTAAGTGATTATTTGAGTAATGAGTAATGAGTTCATCGTGCAACTGAATTATGAAGAATAATTTGAAATACTTTTTAGCCTTAAGGATAAATCAAAAAAGTAATATTGTCTATTATGGATAGTCAGTTTTTACAAAAGATAAATTTGCAAAACAGCCATATTTTGGTTTTAAGTAATGTTTAAATCATTTTGTTCTGTTTCCTAAATTACATTTATTTAACAGGATGTAAAGTTATTTGAAAATGAAAGTATTTTTCAGTGGTCTTTGTATCGTTATCACCTGTTATCACAAGTTATATAAAGATAATTAAAATAAAGATCATGTGTATATATTATGTCAGTAATTTTAACCTTATTTCAAAGTTTGATTTTTTTTAAGAGAAATATTTTTTCTTTGACAAAATGCATACACCTTATTCTATTTCATTAATATTTACAGCATACTATTTAGTAGCATTTTTCACAAGTAAGCTGTATTGTAGATGAGATAGAAATATAAAACTTTGAAACCTCATTTGAAAAATATTAAAACATGTTTTTGTGTTAATCTCAAGAAAAGTTCAGATGGATATTCACATTGTGGCATTATATCTTTCCAAACATTTAACTTTTTAAAAATAGTCATCCTAAGATTCTGTTTTGATTTTGTGCTGCTTAGAAAATGCAATAAAATGTGTGTGGTTATTGGTGACTCAATGGGGTTGAGGTGCACAGTAATTATTACTCCTGTAGCATTTAATTCTGGTGAAGCTCCACAGCTTGGCATTAAACTGACTTTAGTTTGACACAGTATAGGTTACTGTATTTGGTTAAAAGAGTCTTTGTGCCCATCCAACAGCTATGGACATCTCAAGAAAAAGAGAAAATGGCATGCAAAGGTTGCTTTCATAGACCTTATCTAAGACATAGTGCACCACAATATAGTTTTCTACTCCTATGCTTGGCAACTTTTTAGGAACCTAACATTTAATCCATCCGCAAGATTCATTTTGAAAAGTATTTCCGACACAGCTATGGCATTACATAAGGCATTTTGTTGGCATTGCTAACTTTCAAATGAATATCAGTCAGGAATTGTTTAGTCATATTTCTCATTGTCTATTAAGGATATTTTCCAATAATTGAAGGTATCTGCTTCAAAGATTGTTTCTTTGAAATCGTATTGCATTGTCTAAGGAAGAGACGAGCTATAGTAATCATCTCTTTCCCCACTTTTATTGAAAAAATAAAATTAAAGAAAAGAAACTTGTTTGTTATAGCTCAAGAATGTCTATTTGCTTAGCTTTTATGACTTCTTGCCGTGCTATAATTTTTGATTTTGACACTTTCTGAGCACTAAGCAATTAATCCCTTTCCTCATTCTCACAACATACACAGTTTGCAGGTATGCCACACAACATGCTAGCTGGTGTCATGTAACAGAGAAGGCAAAAGTGATACAGCAAAGTTGGTAATGGTTTGTGCTTTAGAAACATCACAACTTGCTTTTAACGGTGTGTAGTCAACATCAAAAAGCCCATTGCACAATGCTTTTAGTTATATTTTGCTATCATAACTTAAATGTTTATTTTAATGCAATCACATACATGGCTTTCATTTTACTATTATATACCTGCTCGCCTCCTGGACGTGTGGGCCATACATTATTACTGAGTCTTCTCTCTCAATCCATCTCTCATAAATAAATATCATTAACATTTTCACAATTCCCTCCATGTCATAGCATGCACCACATTAAGCTGTAATAACATACTGATCACGACACACTAAATTGCATAAATTTTACGAACTGCATGCCTGTCCAATTTCGGATTAAATATGTGGGATGTGAGTTGATTTAACCTTTAAATTTCAGATACCCTGCTACTGCATTTAAGTGTTAAATGATTTCTTTGAACGACTAATTTATAAACGTTTTACTAATTTTCTAGTTCTCTTGAATCGAACAGCTTCCTTTAATTTCAAACCATAATTAAGTATGCTGGAGTCGTACCATACACGTGCGCAATTTTTTTTTTTAAATTTTTTTGTATGTTGCATTGTCATATTTATTGCTACACCTCGTACAAAGAGGTGTTGCTGTTTGTAGATGTCTAAGAAGCTGAAACACAAAAAAAATTTAAACAAAAGAAGTTTCGAAAAGAAAACGACCGTTTGGGAATTTCCGAATGAGTCTATACGTATGTGTTCCTTGGTTTAACCACCCTATCTGGGTTGTCGACTTGTCCTCCGAAGGTGAGCTCTCGCCATATTGCTTATTTCTTTAGTTGAAAATACCTTTCTTTTGTTACCTTGATCGCAGTTTTGCACCCGACATAGTCAATGTCAGATGACAAGCAGACGACATTATCGTTGCCCGAGTCTGCTGTAAGCATATAAAAGGAGCCTCATGATTATCCCCGTCAGAGAGCTCAGACAACAAACAGCCGATCGAAAAATAAAATGAAAGTGGGTGGCTAACGATTTTTTTAGAACAACTAAATTTTAAAAAGACTGATCGTCGTTGGTAGTCCAGCTTTCCGAGAAATAGTTTGACCATGCTGTTTATGTTTACGACTGTTTATTTTGCGGAGTTAAAATCATGTCAATGCAAGATATGTGTGAGGATAGCGAAGTCATTATGGAAGTTCTTGCACGTTTTGCGTCAGCTGGCAAAATGGCGTTTTATGCTATTTTTGTGATAATATATTTCTTGGTCTCGTTAATCAAACGCTCTAAAATGAAAATCTGCAGGTTAGAAATTCACGTGCTCTGTGCAGGCAGGTGAAGTCGATAAACTGCATACATGGAACTACATGCTTTATGTAGTCCCTGGAGCGGATGGACGCTTCGCTTCAGCAAAAGATCGACATACTGTTTATTGTATTTACTTGAATAGTACAACTTTTTAGATTAACAGTTGACGACCATTACTATAATTGCGCACCAGCAAGCGAAGTTCTGCAGAAACTGTGACGTCACTCCCTCCAAAAAAAACAACAACAACAATCTAAAACCTTATATATTATCCAGTTCATTAATGGCACGTACACGACTCGACACCCGTTGCTAAAATAAACCGATGCAAAAAAATAAATAAATGAAATATCCCGATCTTCCGGTTTGCTAAAGGCAGACAGAAATCTACATCCGCCGCTGATTTGAACCGATGCAATAATATAAAAAAAGGCCCTATCACCTGGTTCAGATTATTATCGGCACAATGGATTGTACCCGAACCTAGCTCCAACATAACTGACATAGAATGTACTAGTGTTACTGGGAGGAAGCAGTCGTGTATCGGCTTGACTGGCACCGTGTACTCAACGCGTCGCCGACGGGGAAAATGCGAAGCACATGGTAACCATTCCATAATTTCTGAGTGTGATTGGGGTTAACCCTCTGGTTATCGTATAGTGATCTCTGATGATAAAAGTGTTTACCTGAAACATTATATTTATGAAGTGAATACCCATGCTGCTATACAACTGGGGTAGTTATATGACCACCGACGCATTTACTGAATAATCGATCACAGCTGCACAAAATCAAAGACCCTCATTAATTAATGCCTCCATGAGGTGTCTTCTAAAAAACCTGACAGACCAGATAATAAAGCTTAGTTCGTTGTAAGAAACGAAAACGAAAATGAGAAAATTCATAGAAATGTGTTTCATTTTCATCCACAATGGCGTGGTTATTGGTAGGGGATGGTGTAATTCCAGACTTGCTTACGAAGCTTTTGCACATATGTTGTAAGAGACACATAGGTGATTGCTCAGTGTACTTGGTGATCGTTGTAACCCAAGGTTCCACCATCATAAACATCTGCTGTAAGTTGATCGGAATTATACCGCGTTAATGTCATACGAAAAGCAGGTTTGGAAACGATTTTCATATGAACTTATTGGACAATGAAAACTCGGCAACTTCAGTATAAATGTCTTTTTAAATTGTGATTTCCTTTATTGACTCAAATTCTTACTTTCCTTTATTTTTTAGGAAACAAGCGTTGGAAACGTTAGTATATTTGAATGTTTCGTTAGTGTATCTTTCAACAATGGAGTAAGGATATTTTTACAACCAACCACTTTAAGCATCTGTGACAACTTAAAAGCATTAAAAAGGCCAAAAAGGTAAAAGGTAATATACCTTTATATGCAGCTGGTGTGCTACCTACTGTAGAACATAGTCATCCTTTACAGGTGGTAGTATGTCAGCGTCGGCAACTATGTATACCTGTTTAAAAGACGTAAATGTTCAAATCTCAAAGTTATACAAGTCCTTGTTTGTTTACTTTGTACAGTATCGATGCCGTTGCATTCAATTTTAGTTCTTGGGTAGGGGTTATTATTATTTAAAAAAATAAAAAGAAAACTGCGACAAGCAGATAGGTAGGTAAGCAGACGGGGGAAAGAGGCTTATTAGACTAAATTGCTGAACTTGCCGAGACGGTGTTCTCTAGTTTATTTATTCCCTTTACAATAGACTATTGATTCACAAAGAAATACATATGTTATAAATACTATTTGGAAAGGAAAACAATCACTTCCATGCAGTCGTAATTGTTATTTGTATTTATAGTAATTTTGCGTGAAGCAAGACGTGGTGTTACGCAAAGCACGACGCTGGAGGAAAGAAATGACAAACAGAAAGTAGATGCGCTCTGGAAGAGATGGAAATCGCGTGCACGTGTGTGTGTGTGCGTGTGAGATATGCAGTTTTTGTGCTTTTTCGCGCGCGCACCAGACCTGTGATCAGTGAAGCAGCTTAAGTTCATTTTCGTCCGCTTCAGTTAGAACCGGCTGTTGCATTACTTTACTTTATTTTTAAACAAATTCTAATCATTAGTGTATCACAGTGTAGATGACTGTGGAGCTAACTGAATATTAACAATTCAAATAGAGAGTTTGTTAATTTCCTATAGCTGTTTATCATCAAGGTTTTGAGTCAATACGTTCTAGAATGTACTAAATCAAGGAAATCAATACTTGAAGGTCTGCGAGTTTTAAGTGTCTTACCGGTTACATTTGTTGGAGATTTTCCCGGCCAAACACAAGAAAAAGGCGCGTTGTTGAAATCACGTGAGTGTTGATGTCAGTATTTGATGACCTCCAAAACAATATAGGCTTTGCTAGAACACTTCAGTAGTGGATAACGCCCAAACAAGGGCTTATTTATTAAAATTGAAATTCTGCATAATGGGGAAGACCAACACCCAAAACAAAAAATCAGACATCGCATCTGATATAAATAAACTTGCTAGTAACGATGACAGGATAATATATTCCAGTCAGTCTGTGGACCTGTAGACCGCTTTTACTGATTTTTCATGTTCGATACTCGTTGGTATGTGCTTTATATTGTATATTTTCTATATTGTATATTTGCCAACAAATGTTTCAGATACATTTCTTTCTGAAGCCGAGTTGCGAGAGTCTTCATTAAACCTAGCTGAAAGAACTTCTTTTCTGTCCACACCCTTGCTTCTGCTGCCTCGTTGCTTTCTTTAGCTTTGCTAGACCTGACATCCTCACTAGGTAATGATAGTTACACTACTTTTTCTGTTTTGTAATTTAGCAGTTTTGAGATGCTTGTTACTGTCAAAACTGTCGCTGTACTTTCCTCATATTAAGCACTTAGTTTTCAAATGTTGATAGTTATTTGTTCAAACAGAAATAAGCAAAAGTCAGGATGAAGTGATACTGGGAACTGAAAACTGTTCGCTGCCTTGTGTTGCTTTATATTTCCTAAATATTTTTTTATGGAAGTTCCATGGAGGCGGTTAGGGGTGGCGGGGGTAGAGGGGACGAAGACGAAGTCTGGTAATCACGATGAAGAAAATGATAGTGGTGATGAAACGTAATTCATGTATTGTTCATGATGTTGATGATGATTTGTTTCCAGCTATGGTTAAGAAATAAGAAATGACACCTGGACGCCCACCGTTGACTTTCATCTTCATCTTCGTGCTTGAAACAAGCCTGCATCGGGTCCTTTGTGTAATCATGATTCTCTTACTCTCAACTGCCCATCTCCCTCAGCCGGAAGAGAAGATAAGGAGATTCACGTTCAACGAAGAAAATCTGCGACCAGCGGTGTCTTCTATAGACACACTCTACCTCCAACAATTCACTACACCCGACAACAAAGAGGTCAGCGGCTGTATTGAACTTGTTCATATTTTTTAGGCGACGCGCATAGGTGGTGTGGTTTCACTATGGAGATCATCAATGTAAGCAGTCATAGACGTTCTGCAAACAGCAGCCATCGACATGTCCAGAGCACGATGCTCCCAGACGATCGTTTTCCCAAAGCTACTTTCGAGTCCGATAAATCCATCAGTCAGACGACTACTACAGCACAGTATGTATTACCATGTGACAGTGTCTTTGTCCTCGTGGCGAATTCCTCAACCTCCATCAGGCTACACCAGTTCACGCCTCACAGCACTCCCGTTGATTTCGGTAATGAACTGTGTGAGGAAATGAACACTTGTCCAGTTAGAGATAACATCACGAACGTGGACATTTCAAGTAAGGATGTCCATAAATACTACACACAGATCCCAGGGTCTCCTACTGCCCAGAAATGGAGGAACTAAATTTGGAAGACTGCATTCGGACATTAGGGATTCTAGTAGTATTGCTACACCTTCGAAAGAAAAAATTAGAAAAGATAAAATCTTTTCTTCTGTCTCCTAAGAAACCGACTATAGACAATTTTATTAAATCTTATAAGATTGACTGTAATGAAACGGAACAAAGCAGTCGAATAAACCTTGTGAAATATTTTATTTCAAGAATCTCCCGAACGCGTGTGAAACCCGAGAGCTACAGAAATCTTATTCTCTCCCCTTGTAGCAGTAACGATAACACTGACTTGTCGTGCTATGTAAAATGTATCGAGGAAAACGTAGAAAACATAGAGGAGGTTCCAATAAGCAAAGATTTAAGTCGGTTTTGGAGATTAGATTTTCGTCAGTTCTCTCAGCCAAGGCGTGTATATACGGTCTTTCCGGCAACGGTCAACAGTTTGATGACTTCTGAACTTGGCCGTCTGGGCACTCTCGCTTCACTTCCTTCGTCTTGTACTGCGTACCGCATCCCCCTGGCCAAGGCAGGGTTTTACTATGACGTCAACAACACCAGCAGAAACCCCGACAACCAGCACGAACTGGTCTGTTTCTCGTGCAATGTTACCTGCAGCAGGTGGGATACAGGAGAGAGTCCTGCAGAGATCCACCGACGGTTGTCCCCAGATTGCGCACATGTGAAGACTCTTTTTCCAAATTCTTCTGGAACTTTTTCATCTATGTCATCTGGAATAGGAAGCTCCATTTCATCCTCGTACAATTCTGATGTCGCTTCCGAACAAAGTAACAGCTCGCTGTCTCCTGCCTCTTCAACATCCGGGTCTTTTCACGCAAACAGCATCTCTTCACAGTCTACTGTGCTGGCCGCTGGATACGACAGCAGGTATGTCTGCTACTTCGACATCAGAAGCTACAGTCCAACCTCGCTATCCAATGTTTCTTATTCTGGAAATTGTTCGGCTAACTACTATTTAGATATTGCATATTTTGTTTTCGTATATTACGCTCTGATGCATCTAGCATCAAAATCCTCGAGATGGCCATTAGAGGTCACTGCACTCTGTTCCTAATTCGACAATTGAGCTTAAAGTCATGGGCATCACAGTCAACAGAGCTTCAGAAATCAGAAAAAATCCCCCCCACCCCCCCAAAAAAAAAAAAAAAAAAAGTACAAAATATTATAGAGATTATTTGGATTCCAGGAATTTGGATACCGAGGTTGACTGTGTTTTATTTTGTTCATTACTGGTTTTCAAAACTGCTTTATAGTAACACCTACGCACCAGCATCTACACAAGTCTGTTAGAGCCAAAGAGTTATTTGTTTTTTGTTCGAAGACATGAATTTAGTCGAATCGGCAAGACCAAAATATATCGTGTCATGCAATATTGTGAAATCTTGATTAGTGCACTCCTTGAGGACACTGCCCTGATATAGGTAAGTAAATTCCAGGGAAAACGATTAACGTCCAACGCTTTTCACCAGTTTGTTTTTCTGTACTTCATTTGTGTCAACTCTTTCACGAGTGAGAAAAAATTAAACACGATTTGTAAAGCAATGACTTTTTTTTCAAAGATAACCTGATTTAAACATGAAATTAAGCTCATCATTTCCGGCAAGTAAAGTCGGAATAATTTTGTCATTGGTTTGTAACAAAAATGTGTTGTAAAGTTTCAATTATTGTAGAGAAAATCACATGACATGTGGATTGACAAATATTCTAACCTCTGACGTTACTGAATGCTGCAGCCAGTGAGAGAGCTTGAAGTATATGGTAATGAGGCATTACCTAGTCAGAGAGTATACTCTTGTGAAATGAGATTTTGGAAATCGCCTGCTTCCGAAAGCCGTTGACAACATCGACTTTAACAGACGTGTATCATGTGAACAGGTTTTCGACATAGATTCTGTGAACTACTACCTTATTGATGAATGAGACCAAATTATTGAAACTTATTTTTTAATCGTGTTATCCTTTAAACTTTGTCTGCAAAACATTCGGAAACATGAGCATTTTATTGTTAAAGCGACCTGACTACAGACTGTGCTGCCATTGCACCATCTTCACACCTACCAGGCACATCCGTGACACAATCCAGCGTCACTACAATGTCAAACGGTCATGGCGGTTATCTGGATGACCGGCCAACCATGTCTATGGACATCGCCGTCTACCCGCAGTTCTCGACCAGTCAGTCACGGCTAGCCACGTTCCGTAGCTGGCCGCCAACACACTTCTTTGACCCTCGGACGCTGGTCTCACTGGGATTCTTCTACGCAGGTCAGTGTCGGCACGTGGGACCGTAGTCATAAAGCGAGGGTAGATCATTGTTCCGGGGGCAACTGAGAACTATGAATGGCAATCGTCTTGCCTCGGTGATTACTAAATTGCGTCCAAAGCCCGCACATATTGATTTACCCTTGGGCAAAGCACTGCCTGCGTTGGCAAAGATGGAATAATGTAGTATAAAGCGGTTTACACCTTGTCATAGCTACCCATTCAAGAGAGGCCAAGTGTTGAGCCTTGACAACCACGTCTGTTCATGTGCTCCTCCAGAGACAGATACCAGCCAGGGAACTCATGAATGAATGAAACTAAGGAGGCAAGACACTTCCCCTCTTCTTTGCTAATGCAGGGAGTGCTTTGCACAAGGGTATTTGTAATCACCGAGGCAAGACGATTGCCTGTTTATTTATCTCTGTTGCCCCTGTGCAACGACCTACGCTCGCTTCATGACTACGGCCCTTAGTGGTGCTCACACGAACACGTTGGCACTTTGTTCACGTGATGCCAATCCAGGAATAGAGCTGACAGTGAGTTGTCTCGGCTGATGTCACTTCACCACGTCGTCCTGCCACAAAGTGCTATTCACATACTTATATGAATATTCTGTTCATTGTAGAACGATGATAATAAAATATTTTTGCTTACATGTACTGTCATTCTGATGATGTCATCTTTGCTTACTCACTGTGACGACAGCATGACCTCTGTATGACCTAAACTGCCATCTGTATAGAAATCAGAACAAATATAAAGTAAAATTCCATTAAAAAAAAAAGTTAGATGTACTTTTTTTGCCTTTCGTTTTATGATTTCTATTTTTGAATGTTTTCTTTTCCATTCTTATATGCCTATATATATATTTATAAATACAAATGAAAAAAAAATATAACTGGAAAAAAGAAAAACAGTTGAAAGAAAGAAAAAAGGAAAATCGAAAGCGAAAAACACCGGAGTTGTCTGTGTGTGTGTGTGTGCGCGCGCTTGCTTGCTTACTGACATTTATTGAGTAATCGCATACGTTATTCTTGCAGGTTATGCCGACTGCATCCGCTGTTTCTACTGTGGTGTTGGCTTGAAATCTTGGGAGCCTGGTGATGACGTCACAGAAGAGCACATCCGGTGGCGCCCCCATTGTGGATTTACCTTGGCTACCAGGGGCAGACGATTTGTGGAGAATGTCCTTGCACGAATTCAGGTCAGTACTTATTTATCTCTGTACAAGTACGAGTACAACGTGAGGTACTCTCAAGGCGACATTCATCGTTGCCATTATCGGTGTATCATCCATGGTTTTCGTAATCATGATAATCGCAGTCAGTTCATCAGTTTTATGGCTGTCATCATAGTGAATTCGGTGTCAGTGGTGGAAGGAGTTGATTATCGAATTTCATTTAGTTTTTTTTTTTTCTTTTTTTAGACTCCATTCTTTTGAAATTCTTTGCCTGCCGGTAAATGTTTTTAATGTCATTTTTTTCAGTCTTCGTTTCTGGGTGTGGTTGGTATCTGCACAAAGCATCGGCTTCGTGCGTCATTAAAATGAAAAGACTCAGAGATGATTTCTTTTCAGACAGTAGCCAGAAAGAGTTTGAAGTCTGCCTCTTATGGTAGGAGTGACCTGGACACGTAACAGAATTCATGCTTTGATGGACAGATACAGAAGACATTCACATACAGACAGAGAGCGGCAGTTAACATAAAGTCAAAACAATGCCATAACTTACTGATCAGGCATGCTATTTAAGCAAAAAGGTTTAGAGTCAGAATGCTTTATAGAAATTTTCAACATTGGCGATAAAACAGTTTAGAATCTTTCTAAAGAAAGACTTATAATTTTAACGATGTTTCTGTCTAGAGAGAATATGTGACCTTCCGATTCTTTCCTTTTAAAGTGGTAACAATATCTATTTTTAGAGCGCAGAGTCATCAGGGACCGAAGTCGTTGACTCGGGGCCCGGAAGACAAGAACCTTCCCCTCCTGAGAGAAACCGGCTGACATCTCAAGCCAGCAAGAGTTCCCCTTCTTATGTCAGCAATGCCAGCAAGAGCTCTCCAACTCGTGCCAGCAGATCACCAACTCATGCCACTGACAGCACCGTCACATCACCAACACAAACCAACAGTGCCATCGTTTCGTCTTCGAGTTCGTCTGGTGCTGCAGAAAGTGAGGCAGTCAGTCAACCCTCTGTCATTTTTGAAAAAATTCGAGAAATGGGTTTCCCCAAGGACCTCGTGGACCTGGTTTTGGAAGAGATCGAAGCAACAGGTGGGTCATAGGTTCCTTAGACTTAACATCTGCCGATTGAGCTATTCTACACGAAAATAAACATAGAAGAGGCATTGACAAATACAATGTAGATATCATATAGTCTCAGATTCTGGGATCAAGATGAACACTTAGCAGCATCTTAATTAAAAACCTGCACGAGTCTCTGCTTAGATAAACGAAACGTTATGTGCGCGGGTTATGTGCCCTGACAAACATAACACATATTTGTAAATATGTTAAGTTCCTTCAGAACACACACTAGCTCTGACACAAACACATTGCAAATTAGAAATCTTCTTGCAAATCAGTAGATAACTTACTATCATGTGTGTTGTAGGTCTTCCAGACGTGAACATGAGTGTCCTGGTGGACAGGATTGTTGAAATGCAGCAGACAAGTGAGTCCGACTCACGCGCTGGGCGTCCTGACATACAGACCGACGGAGGTGGGTGTGAGAGGAGAGGCAGGTCTTTCTACCTCTGTCATTCCCTCTCTCTAGCATAGGCGGCGGTATAGCACTTGTTTGTTCATGTTGTGCAGCCTGCTTTCCTCAGTTGACTAAGATGAATGTAGTGTACAGTGTTGAATGGCTAGCTTGTCCCGAAACAACTGATAGACTCGTAGGGAGAAATGAACACCACAGTTTTATTTTAGCTGAGGCAATTGCTGAATTAACTAAAACATAAACAAGAAGTAGAGTGGGAATGAAGGAGGAAGAGGGCATTATTATGAAATAAGTCACACTTACCAGCAATGGTAACATGCCTGTGATAACATTGTGATCATCTTCCCAAGCTTCTCAGAATCGT
Organism: Pomacea canaliculata; assembly: GCF_003073045.1. Taxonomy (NCBI): domain Eukaryota; kingdom Metazoa; phylum Mollusca; class Gastropoda; order Architaenioglossa; family Ampullariidae; genus Pomacea; species Pomacea canaliculata. The sequence goes on along the minus strand of NC_037595.1, from coordinate 19,449,475 downwards.
AATATGCATGTCCTAACACTATGTATGTTTTCCAGAAGATGCGTACATCAGTGAAGAAGTGAAAAGGATTCGTCGGCTGCGGGAGGAGAACGCCCGTCTGAAGGCCAGACGTCTGTGTCGCACGTGCAAAACCTCCATGGTCGGCATGATCTTCCTGCCGTGTGGTCACGTGGTCAGCTGTACCGAGTGCGGAGCCAAGACTCGCCACTGTACCCTCTGTAACGAACTTATTCGCGCCACAGCTAATGTGTTTCTTTGTTAAGCAATCACAGTGAACATGTTTTGTCCCTATATATATTTCATGATGTTTGGTATGTACAAAATATAGTATTAGTTTCATGATATTGGTTATAATAGTGTAAACGGTGACAAATCGCTCTAGTTTTATTAGAGGAGGGTCATTCGCCATTATCACACTTTTCCTTTGTAGTTGTAAATCAAGATGATTTTAAAGAGTATGTAAAGACTATTCAAACGATTTAAAATAATAAACAGAAACACTGTGCATTTGAAGACTCTTGCACATCAAAGATATGTTCAAGGGCGAATGTCAAGATGTGTAACCTTAACGGAACGAGCTAGCAGACTGTGAAAATAATCATGTGAATTGGTGTGTATATATATATACCACGCTACACAGAAACAGCGCTTTCTTTTCACTGCAGAAATGTCGTGGAATAGGAGCAGCTTGCTGTCTGAGTTCTGTTAAGCGATGCTACTATTAGTCTTCTCTCAACGCCTAGTCAATGAAACAATTAATCCATGTGTTATAGACAAGTTTCAGTCTTCACTCCCTTTCTTCGCTAGTCTTACATCTGAAGCACCAGTCTGTAGCACAAACGGTTGGTGGTCGTCAAGAAGACAGGAAAGGACTGTAGGCGAGCTTTTAGTTGTTGGTAAGCTTCTTCACATGTAGAGCCCACTGATTTATCTTTGCTTTGGCTATCTTTGTCAAGTCTGTGAGCAGTAAGTAATCAGAGTCTGCCATGTAACGACGAAAGAAACCCAAAGGTACAAGAGATGCTCTTACTTTGCACTTAGTTGTTGGAGCGAACGCATCCTGCATCTTTTCTATATTCGATTCTGCTGGTCACATTTGACTCCTACCAACCTTATGACCAGGTATTTCAATTTCTTCATATCCTTGCCAGAACTGGGGGACAGTTTTGGACTTCACCCCTTGGCCCAATGAGGTTTGGAAAGCCATTTATCGCGTGCGAGATGCCTAAACAGAGAGTTCATATCAGGTAATAGCTCGGCATCAAAACACGTTGAACTCTCTTACCTTTCCAAGTTTATAGACTATCATCACCTTTGAGTCATGTGTACCATCAAAGCGAAAGCGGTGATCATAAGACATGCACATTGACTCGCAAACGAATGCAAACCACTCTTCCTCACACCTTTTCTTTTTTCTGTTCCCGTTTAAAAAGCTTATCTCTCTTTCTCTCTCACTCACACACACAGAGAAGTATTTTAAGTGTACTCTTAATGAAGCAAGATTGGTATTGCCTTAATTTTCGCTGTAAAAATATCCCTTATAACGAATAAATAATAGTAACTATTGTCATATTGTCAATGAGTGTGCATATGCTAAAGAAAGAGGGAGAGAGGATACAAAAGAGAGTGATAGGAAAATGATAAACGCCAGTAGTAACTTCACAGTACTAAAATGATTTCGATAAACAATAGTGATTGAATATGTGTTTGTGATTGTACATTTAGCAAAATACTGAGATTAATCCGTATCTACAATAGTATTTTAAATTTAAATGCATTTATTTCCTATCCTCCATTTAATATAGTTTGTAAGTGCTTTACTCAATCCTCTTCACCTTATTTCCTCACTACAAACTGTATTTCCTCACAGAATTCCTTTGATTTATTGAGTGAATATTTTGAGGACTTTAACATGATTAAAGTGATTGTTCTTTTACAGCTAGCAGAGTTTTATAAGCTTTTCTTTCTCTATTGTAAATTATTCTATCTTCATGTTTTTTCTTCTTTCTAAGCTTTCTCAGACACGCTCTTATTAGTCTTTTCTTTACATTCTTTATCAAACCATGTATCACAAGGATGGCACGTGCACTCTTGTGGCTAATTATATTCTTTGTCATACACTCAACAGCGTTCATCATGACCTCATTTAACAGGCTGTTTCAGTATCACTTGACACTATAATATTATTAGAAGCCTCATTTTGAGTATAAAAGATTCAGATAAAACATTGCTAGCAAAGGTGTCGGAAAAAGATCTTGGAAACATACTTCGTTTTGGCAGAGCACAGTTTGCATGCAAGTACGATGTCGACTGTCCCATTCCTGCAGTTCATCTATGGAAATGACAATACAAGACTAGTGAAACTTCTAAACAGCAGCAAATGGATTAACGATAAACACGAATTGTTAAATTTACTAAATCACTTGTCATCGTCTTTCGGAAAAGAAAACAATGGAGAGCTTTTAGTTCGAGTGGCGCGATCACGTGCCGGACAGCGTGAGTTTACCTTCGTGCTTAGTGAAGGGTCTTGTCAACCCTTTCTGATTCTATGTACACTGGGGCCTTTACCAGCTTTAAAGAGGGAGGGGAACATCAGCCGGAGGGGATTTCTGATAAAATAAAATCAGTCTTTTCCCGGATGTAATGTGTTGTTTGGGAGATAACTGTAATGTAATGACTCGACCAGGAGATAAATCATTTTCTTCATAACGTCTCTTCATAAATACATCATGATATAAACACCAAACACTTGTGAACAAGGTGGAGATGGAAAAAATGAATGTAAAATCGCCAGTTAACTACTTATCAACCTAAAACTTAATTAACGACATAAGATCCAACACACCCATACATCTTGAGCTTAGTAATCAAACAGAACACTTCAATACCAATGGAGATCACTGTACACAAAGACTGTCGACTGTAAAAAATGATCGCCCTTTTCTCAATAACTATAGTGACAATCTTAACTAAGCATTAATTTCAAAAATCATAAAACAATTTCCCGATTAATGTGCATGTGCGCGTGTGGGTGCGCGCGAGCGCCCGCGAAGAGAATTTTTTTACATCTCCCTTAATAAATGAGAATTTTCTAAAGGGTAAAGATAAATGAAGACTGCTGTGCTGACCACTCTAATTATATACCATTTTACTGGCAAGGGTTGTCTAAGACATGTTCAAACTATGCAACTGCACAGGGCCGCAAGACAATTGAATATAAAACAGAAAGAAAATAACGGCACAACTGACGGCAATGTGACCGGAAAACCCTTAAGTTATTTTAACTGAATCGGGACTCTCCGCAAAGCCGAATACTTATATGATAGTTTGACCACTCAAGTCGCTTTTGCCGGAGCAGGTGAGTTGTTTACTTTATAGCAAACATTGCTGACATATTTTCACAAATATTTTGTTCCTCTTAATGACGATATTGTTTGTGGTAAAGGTAGGACTTAATCGTGATATATTTCAAACAAATGCAGATTGATGGTTGTAAGAGGTCGATCTTCTCCTAACCTACGGAATAGGTGGCTATGCTGACGAACCTCTCAAATGAAGGCAATATATATCCACAGTATGTTGTCATGCAGCCAGTAGAAGCTAGAGCTGACCTCAGTTAACTAAACAGTGTGACTGCTAATGCAATGGCCGCTTGATAGTAAAGCTTCCTGGTGGGACTAGGCCCTCGACTCATTTTGTACTACAGTTATTAGGCATTCAGCGACATTTAGCAGAATAGAGCCTTAAACCAAAAACTGAAAGCCTTATTTCTTACTTAACCTTTAAGAATGTCAAAAATGTGAAGCTTACTAATCCTAGTTATATATATATACACTTGACATCAGCACGAGTGTTAGAATTTAAACATTCGTAAGCAGGTACTCCTAGTGTCATCTACATTCTCTAAGTGTTAGTCGTCATGCCGGGTTCTTTCGCGAGAGAAGGTGGTTTGCACATCGTTTTGTCAGGTAAGAGAATAAGATGAAAGTTTCTGAAGAAATACTGACATTACAGGATGTTTTCAAAAATCCTATTCACCTGTTGAATTCGACTATCTTCTATAGCAGGGTGGGCAATTAATTTCCCCAAGGGTCCGCATGAGAAATTGGGATGGTTTTAGAGGGCCGGACTAATATAGTTAACTCAGTTTTACCCAATACTGTATATATATATATACTGGCGGGCGGGCCAGCGGGCGGGCCGGTCAGAGACAGGAGGCGGGCCGGGGCCGGCTTTGCCCAGGTCTGTTCTATAGTCTTCCGCAAGTAGATTAATTATAATACCAATGAGTGAAGTAATAAATAATAATATTATTTAGTTTTCAAAACTTAATCTATGAATGTTTACTGACAAAAACAACTTAGTATTTATGGAAGCTTTGAGGCAGATTCTTTTACATATTCTCAACATGTTTTATCACTTTAACCTTCAAAAATGCGTTGGTATTAGACGATTTAATGATATGTTGATTGACATTGCACTTCTATTATCACTTTTTTCTTTACGATATTAGGTGAGAAAAATAAACTTTACATAAGATTTAAAGTGAAAGTGGTTTATTTAAGCAAATAAAAGGTACAGTGATTCATGGACGTAAGTATAATAATAAAAAATAACTATTTGTCACAGACTCAGTAAAGAAGCTTTATGCTAACTTGGCCCTAATCCAGCTGTTACATAACACTCTTTATACATTCTAGTCATCAGAGTGTCACATCAGACTTCTGATACACAGGTTCTACTAAAACTCGTTCACTGACAGACAGAAGGCTGGAAAGACTGATAGACATTAGTTCAAAAGTTTGAGATGTTAGTGAATTCACGTATTATCAAGGTATCCTGTCAAAACATATAAGGTCAGTAACAACAAGACTGCCCCGGATGTTAGCTCCATGAATTACATTGCCTCGCTGGTGAGTTTTTCTAATGCGTTTTACGGTTTATATTTGAAAGACAAAGACAATGGTTGATTTGAAAGTAGAGGTTGAGATATCAGATAACAAAAAAGCTGATTTGTTGGAACATGTCTACACAAGCCCGCAAACGTTGGTGCATGTTTATCACAAAAACAAAAGGATTTTCCGTAAAAGGGAAAGCCCGGACACTGCAAACTAATGTCGAGTAGATTAAGGACATCTTACTTTCTTACTGTTTCTCTCTTTATCTGTCTGTCTTTCTGTGTATCTCTCTTCAAGAAAATACGATAAATATTCTCAAATGATACAAGCTTATGGACCAATTTCATAAGGGGGCGCAGCATAATGATACAAAATATATCCTGAATATAATTAGCATGCCATGACTAGACTTTCACTCATGCATGTGTACATACGAGATAAATGTAGGTGTGCATCAAACCATTAATCACCATGTATAATCGGGTATATTATACACAGGTACAAACACTAATGGCCATTAAAATATTAGTTTACATTCATTATGTAATCAATTCTTCTCGAAGAAAGGAATTGATTGCAAAATGTATAGAGACTAATAAAAAATAAATAAATCAGAAATATGACCTTTGATGAACGACATTTTGATCAAATGCAAAATTTCAAAAGTAAGAGGGGAAATTTTTATTTTCAGCACTATCTTGCTACCCTAATACCGATGTGCAGCTTCTAGGGTTTTATCGAGGGTTAAATTAGTTAACTAAGTGAGAATGCTCTGCAGCTCAGCTGTGAGACAAGATCTTGCTAGCAACCTTAGTCATTTTTTTTCACCACTAGTAATATTTTGCACATTTCTTACGAGGCAGTTTTTATAATCTAGCAGTATCTGCACGTCAATAACGAAAGGTTTATGAGAAATGTGTGTCTTAAACTTTACAAATTAGTTTTCTGTGATTTTATATTTCTACATATCATCAACCTAGCGTGTCAACCTGGCATTCTACATGCCAAGTAATACATAAGCTGACAATAATTTTCGAAAGAAAAATAGCATTTGATTATGAAACTTTCTTTAGTACTGTGGTGTGGGAGATGGCAAGGGAAGTAAGGACCATGACATATGAGTGATAGATAAAAGTAGCAAGGGTAGCGTTGCGTTGTGGTCTCGATAGCTGGCATGATTAAGATGAGGATGATAAATATGCTGATGTTGATGACAATCACTTTACAAACTAATACAATGAACGATTGATTGCGTATTTTTCCAGATATGGTTAATAGAAATGACACCTTCAAGAAGGCTTTTCCCCTGTGTCCTCGTTTTCCCGCTTTTGACATGTTTGAGTCACGTGTCCTGGCAGATATGAGTCAGTCACTCCGAGCTGTAAGTCCTTCTCGCCAGGAAGGACCCTGCACCGAAAATATGTTACCACTATCACCATCCTTACCGACAGCGAAGTTTGCGAACTCACTCCAACTGCATGAAAACACACTCGACTTCAAGAGGACTAACGACAACACTGGGCACGTGCATTTCTCGCCAACCTACATGAAAAGATTGTTTGATCCCCTTCCCATGGCAACACAGCTGGTAAACGTGAGCAGCCAAAGGCCTTCTGGAACCATTGACCAGCGATATTTCCACAAACTCAACCCACCCCGATGGCCCCTCCCCCAACGCCACCGTCCTGCTCGACACACTTGATTTGCAGAGGGCGCCAGCGACCACACATAATGTCGACAGCGTTTTTCATATTCAAACAAACTTTTCCATCATTACACACCCCACTGCACCCTCTCTGACTTCGAGAGTGAAAGGTACGAGGTAGTGAACACGTGTCCAGTCAGAGATGGCGGGAACGTGGACCTTTCTAGTACCCATGCACTTGCACACTGTAACCAGATTGGAGTTCTCCATTCCCAAGACAGAGGAATGTTAACTTTTAAAGACTGCATACCAACTGTAGTTCTTATAATTTTGCTACATCTTCGAAAGGAAAAGTCGATGAAATATTGGCTGAAGTATAACTTTTCATCTCCAGCTAGAAGATCAACTTTAGACGAATGTTTCAAGTGTCTTCAGTCTGATTTAATGGAAAGTAAACAGAGAAATCAGTTTCTTGGGAATAACTATGTAAAATCTTTTGTTTCAAGGTTTTTTCAGAAAAGTCTCAAATTTATTGACTATGAAAATGCAGTTCCGTTATCTCTTTTTAATAAATATAAGAATGTTTCTTGTGTAAAAAGTATTTCCGACCCCATAAACAAGATTCCAGTCAGCAAAGAATTAAGTCGGTTTTGGAGGCTAGATTTTAGCCAATACTCGCAGCCCAACCATGTTTACACTGTCTTTCCGGCAACGGTCAACAGTTCTCTGACTTCTGAACTGGGCCGCCTTGCTTCTCTTGCTTCACTTCCTTCGTCTTGTACTGCGTTCCGCATCCCTCTGGCTAAGGCAGGATTCTACTATGACGTCAACAACACCAGCAGAAACCCCGACAACCTGCACGAACTGGTCTGTTTCTCATGCCGTGTTACCTGCAGCAGGTGGGACACAGGTGAGAGTCCTGCAGAGATCCACCGACGGTTGTCCCAGAGTGCCCACATGTGAAGACTCTTTTTCCAGATTCTTCTGGAACATTCTCATCTATGTCATCTGGAATAGGAAGCTCCATTTCATCCTCGTATACTTCTGATGTCGCTTCTGCACGAAGTAGCAGCTTGCTGTCGTCAGTCTCTTCAACATCCGGGTCCTTTCAGGAAACAAGCCTCCCTTTGTCGCTACCTACTGGGCGGACCTCTGACAACCACAGCAGGTAGACTGTCATGTCTGACATTATTTTATCCTTTATTTATTTATTTCATTACTGAGCGCGATGGCTTTTGCTCAATGCTAGCTATTGCCCATGAGCTGCCATAGTCAGATGGCTAACCAGTTCCAATTTGAAAGAGAAGGTTTCAGGTTTCAGATTCCCTTGAGCCTGTGATTAAAAATTACCATCTACATCACATACGGGTACCTAATTTTTTAGAGAATATGAATATGGTGGCGCAAACCGTCACCTATACACAAAGAACCACTTACAGTTCTGACTCTACTATCACTTGAATATGGAAATGTTTCCCCTTACTTTACTGAATACGATTGACACCGGAAATTAACTTAGTTACCGAGAACTTTCGAAAGTATTCAACAAAAGTATTGTGATGATTGCTGACAACTGTGGTAGCATAGTTTAAAGTACACACAGGAAGAAGCAGCACTTTTTATAGTTTCCTGTGCAAGTGTTCCCGTTAAGGCTACTGTTTCGAAAGCAAGAGTAAAAAGAAAAAAAACCAGCTAACGTCTACTAAGAAAGTCTTTAAGGCTTCAAAAACTTGAACTTCTTGTTTCAGTTTTAGCGACCTGGCTACAGACTGTGCGGCCATTGCCCCAACTTCGCGCCCACAAGTCACCATCGGGACCTATCCCAGCAACGTGACAGCAGGAGGTCGAAGGTTAGAAGGACAGCGACACGTAGGCGATTATCTGGATTACAGGCCAGTCTTGTCCATGGACATCGCCGTCTACCCGCAATTCTCTACTTGCCAGTCTCGGCTAACCACCTACCGGAACTGGCCGCTAACGCACTTCTTTGACCCACAGACGCTGGTCACGCTGGGATTCTTCTATGCAGGTCAGTGACATCACCTGGTGATGAACACACGCTCATCCAGGCACCTGAGCTTTTCCATCACGCGGGAAAGAAGATGGTAGTGATGGATTTCTCCTGACGTCTCTTCAACACGCGCCTGCATCAGACCTATGTTCACATCAGCTTTAAATTTACTCCAGGGTGATAAAATGGGTCAACGGCCTTTGACAGAAAAATAACATACATTGTTGTCACAAAGCCAGCTAGTGTTTTAAATATTGTACTTCAGTCTGATGGTATAATCCAGCGAATGTGGTGAACTCCCGGGGCAGTTGTGATAATGCAAACTCAGCTGCTGTTTGAATAGAAATCTCTCCAGCCCCCACTTTCACCACACTTACAAAATTAACTTCCTTAAAATTTGACCTAGTTATGGGTAACATATTGACTTTAAAACGCACAATATGCCTTTCGCTCTGCATTTGTGTTGGACGGATGAGGGTGAGGTAACGAGTTGGGATTGTTAATTCAAAACCTTCACTTAAATAGAACAGAAAAAACCACAAAACTGAAAGAGAGGGAAAAAAGTAAAGAAAAAGAACAAAACTGGAAAAAAAGAGAAAACAAAAAATTATGAAAAAAAAGAAAACACTAATAGAAAAAAAAAATGAAAAGGAAAAAAGAACAAGAGAAAAAATACAACAAAAAATTTAAAAAAACAAAATGAAAAGATAAAAACAAAAACAAAAAAAGAAAAGAAACAAAACAAAGAAAAAACAAAAAAAAAAGAGAGAAAAACTAAAAGAAAAACAAAAGCAAACACTGACGGACGAACATAAATGTGTTTGTTCTTGCAGGTTATGCCAGACTGCATACGATGCTTCTACTGTGGTGTTGGCTTGAAATCTTGGGAAGCCTGGTGATGACGTCACATCCGAGCACATCCGGTGGCGCCCCCATTGCGGATTCACCTTGGCTACCAGGGGCAGACGATTTGTGGAGAATGTCCTTGCACGAATTCAGGTCGGTACCATGGAAGGCAAAATGAGGTGTCGACAACAAAATAAAAGCCAGTGTCGTTATCGTCAGTGTTTTCGTGGCGGACATTATGATCATCACCACGAGAGAAAGAGCGATCAGATCGTCAGTCTGTGTGACACGTCTGTGCAGCTGCATCATTAGAGCAAAACTTTTATGCTGGATGTCGCCCTCATAATATTTTTAGTCAGTTTGTGAAGACTTGGATTCATTAGTGTGAAATTTCAATAAATCTCTATCTCAGCAATTAAATTTATAAAAAGAAACCGAACTTCGTAAAAAAAAACCCAGTCGTTTTAAGTGCAATAAAAGAATATAAAACAATAAGAACGATAAAGTTACAGCAAGAATAGTAATGTATCATTAACTTCTTCTAGTGAGAGCACTAATTCACCGTTTAAATTCTGTTATTTCTAAATTTTTTCCTGCTGGCAAACCACTTTTAATCTTCATGTCATTCTGCACGCTAGAGCAAGGGCGTTGTCATATTTACAGGAAATGCACTGTTTTTACACCAACTTTGTTCGCTATCCATTCGAAAAGATTGAGGTGATTCATATATATAATATGGCCAAAAATAGGCTTGTCTGTTATATTAGGGCTGATCTAGACCGGTCTGACTAGTCAAGAACGAGATTTAAGAAAAAATTACAGAGAAACATGCAATTTTAGAAACACTCACACAATGTGGTGGTGGCAGACAAACTTTTGCCCTTTTGAAAAATTCAAAACGGGGCTATTCGCAAACGGGTTAAAATATTTTATAGGATGTTTCCAGTTAAACTTCAAAATCGTCTGGAATCTGTCAACAGAAAACATTTTAAGAATACGTTCTGGTTGCGATTCCAATATAAAGTTCTTTAAACTCTGAGGTGTTAATGATACCAAATGAATTTGCAGGTCGCAGAGATACCAGGAAATGAGGTTGTTGACTCAGCCCATGAGAGACAAGAGCCTCCTCTTCATCTAGGAAACCAGTTGACACCACCGACCAATAGGAGTTCGTCAGCTCGTGCCAGCAGGACATCACCGACACTTCTGGACAATTCTAACAGGACATCACCATCGTATGCAAACAACACCATTGTTTCATCTTCACATTCTACAGGAAGTGCTGCAAGCAGTCTACTCCCAAACATTTTGGACAAGATGCGAGACATGGGCTTTCCTAGCGACCTCGTGGAAACAGCTTTGACCGAGGTTGAATTAACAGGTGGGTCAAAGATTATTGGACCGCGAAAGCTCGTTGAAGTGATCCTACCAGTACCTGTTAAAAAATATTAAAAGAAGCAGATTCAAAACTAAATGCAGATGAAAAGTCCCATTGTCTTTTATGATTTATTTAGCCCAGTAAACACTTCAAACTCTCATGCAAATAAATCACGTGCTATCAGGAATATTTTACTCAACAATGTTTTCTGGACAATAATAGAGCTTTGCACCAGGCTGCCATCATGACACGAGACTGTGAGTGTGTGTTTTAGGTATTGCACCTGTGAACATAACACTCTCCGTGTGTGTTGTAGATATCTCAGAGATGGACGCGAACACTCTAGTTGAAAAAATTGTTGAACTGCAGCAGAGAAGTGAGTCCGACTCAGTTCATGGGGAGCATGATTGTCGCACAGACATGCAGACCGATGGAGGTAAGGAAGAATATAGTGGAAGGAGGAACAACTTTATACATCCACTCCGTCTCTTTACTTTCCTTCTCTTTCTTCCTCATTAAGCTAATCTAGGTCTGAGTGTATGCACACACACAGAATAAAAGAGTGAAGAAAACCAATGAAACTAGGAATGATCGAGTAAAGAAAATAATCGAGAAAAAGACAAAATAAATGGTATGCGAAAAGAAAGAATGAATTAGATAAAAAGAGATCAAGTGAAAAAGGAAAAAACGATAAAAATAATGAATAGAACATAAAAGAAAAAAATGAATAAAATAAATTAATGACACGAAAGAAAGATCGAGAAAGAAGGAATGTATGAACCAAAGAAAGGAAGAGAAAGATTAAATGTATGAAATAAATTAAGAAAAATGGAAATAAAAGAACGTTTTATGTGCAAACAGTTAAAAGACATAAGAAGACTTGGGACTGAGCGACTTTCGTAGTCGGGACTGAAACATGGCGATAACGACGATGATGACGACGATGACAAAGCAATGAAACAGAGTGGGCGGACAAAGCGAAGGTGGAAGACATAATTTTGGATGTATAAATCAAGCCTTCTGTCCTTCTCTAGACACTTCGTTTCTCAGTGAAGAAATAAACCAAATTCGTCGGCTGCGGGAGGAGAACGCCCGCCTGAAGGCCAGACGTCTGTGTCGCACGTGCAAAACCTCCATGGTGGGCATGATCTTCCTGCCGTGTGGTCACGTGGTCAGCTGTAGCGAGTGCGGAGCCAAGACTCGCCACTGTACCCTCTGTAACGAACTTATTCGCGCAACAGCTAATGTGTTCCTCAGCTAAGCTAATAATCGCAGATATTAATTTCAAGGTAAACATGTGAACTATGCAAAAATACATTTTAAATTCCTCTGTCCTCCTCTGGACATCTCTCTCTCTCTCTTTTAGACGCTGTGGTTGTTGTAACATAAAATGTCTTTAAGATCTACTAATATTTGCAATGGCGTCTGATATACATTTTCTCCATGTTTTCAATTTATCACTACTAAATATATATTTGATAAGATTTATTTGAAACCCTGATGACCTTGTATTGAATATATTCATAGTATGTGCAATCCTCCCTCAAAGGCTGAAAGCTTCTAATCTGTGATAAGCTAAATAGAAGTCGCTGCCCCTGCTGATGTTTTCTTGTGCGCCTTCGATGTAGATACGCGTAAATTTCAGAAGGTGCTTTGAAATAAATTGGAATATCTACCTTATAACAAATATCTGCATTTATTAATATTTTTCAGATGTTATTTTGTATCAAGTATTTTAATGCATGCCCCTTGTTTACCTTGTTTCAATTTCTGTCTTGTATAAGAATAATTAGTCCTTAAAGCAAGGCTCTTTGTTTATTTATGTACATATATAATATACTTGCATATAAAATAATACTTGTACGATATAGTAAGTCATCAACTCGTGTACTTTTCAATGTTTATAATGATTAGTTCATTAATATAATAACACTACAGTTATAGGAATTGCAAAAAGGAATAAAGCTATTTTTTTACAATATTTTACAAAGTTTCTTTTTTAAGCTTAAAACCCCACTGACCTTGTCTACACTTTTTCATTAATGAAGTCTTTTTAATTAGTCAATACGTTTTAAGGAAGCGGTGCTGGAAATTACACTCTGGTGACAGGGCTTTCGTGGTTTTAAGGGTTTGATATTTTTGTACCTGCCACCATTTTTGGGGAATTGCTGGAAGCGACATTAACTAGACAGGTCATGTCCAAAAGAATTTGGCTTGATGTTTTGCAGAGATGAATAAAGAGTAACTTCTCTCACCCTCGGCACTCTTGGCACGAGAACAAACGGTTGGTACCTCAGAGCTGCTTACAAATTCACTCACACCACCACTACCCTACCTTTCCTAAAAAGCCCAGGCTGTGGCAATAAATTTCATAACTAAACAGTGGCAGGGATTTTTGAGCAGGCTCCTTAACAGTTTTGTTTGTCCGCGTGTTTCAAGTGTTATTAAGTTCTGTAGAGTGAACTGAGTTCATTTGGTGCATGAAACATTTGTGTTAAAGAAGACTGAATATATTTTATATTTTGCATGTTATAAAAGTTTTAAATGCACTACTGCAAAGAGTTTATTATTTATTTCTGATCATGTGTTTTCACTCGTGCGGTGTGGCTGTAGGTGTGTGATGTCTGTATTCAGAACCAATTGTCACCCCAACTCATTTACTCCACGTGACATTCACTTGATAAACTCTACTGGCCGCCATCTTGTACTAGGCTGAGGGGACCTAATGTCACCAACTGATCTATTATATGTGAAACAGAGAGAAATTATTTCAACGTGAATATGCATGTAATATGTCTATTACTACTATCAAGTTGCATTCTAATGAGTTTTATATGACCGTTCGTGCAGACGTTCCCGGTTCTCTTCCTGGTCGGAGTCCCTCCGTTCCCAACCACCCATCATCCCCTCACGATCTCTCATTGGGGGAATCAGGTTCTACAATACTTCCTGATTGATAAGAGTTTGCAAGGATCAGTCTGCACTGTATACACTAGTCCTCCAGCTACAGATGATTCGTGAATGGTGTGGGTGATATTTGTCCACCTCTTGTTCTTAATCTCACCCTTGACTCCTGTGGAAAGGAATGTGACCATCAGATATTATTTTTAATGGCGTGAGTACTCACAACCGCTCACATCCACTCACAAATGCGAAAAACTTTAAACATAAATTCTTTCTTGCCACACACAGCCCTATCAGAATACACCCTTACATCTTCCTCATCCCACATCCGCATTCTTTCACGATTTACATTCTAAGTATACATTCCGTGACAGTACCACACCCTACTTGGCAACGCCCTCCGGTGGTTTGATTTACCTTGAGTCAACGAAGGATGACAACCTCATTATGTCTTCCTCATGCTTCTGTTATTTTGATAAACAATCTTCTCGGTGGTCGATGAGCTACGACACCCTGCAAGGGACTTTTGCCAACACAGGTGTTCATGGTTCGTCACCGACACGATCTTGAACTTTGTCAGAGATTGAGTTACCGCCTCGATATAGCTACACCAATCTCTCCAGCTCATGTCTTCCTGTTCTGACTGAAATCTTCTGTTCATCTTGATAAGTCAAGTGGTCGTTTTCCTCACTTTGTCATGTTGGTGTGTCATCATTACATGTTTTGGTTCCGCCTTGTCTGTGAGCCTGAAAACCATGAGCTCAACACGGTGCCAACAAAAGAAAAGGTGAGTGATTTTTATGATGTGTCAATCGATGACTGTTTATGACATGTCAAAGATAGTTTAAGGAAAGTTAGTTGGAACTAAGACACTTCTTCGAGGATTTCTACGATGTGTTGTCATCCAAGTTGTAAACCATTTCCCCACAGTCAACAAACTTTATAAACACTGCAGGAGTCCACAGCACAGGGATTACTGACAGTACAGTTGCTACAGAAAATCTTTCCACTCGGCTCCTTGGCTTACACACAGGTCTTTATATCTCTCTCGTTTTTCCTTTACCCTTTTCTTTCTTTCTCTGCATTAGATTTTCTACATAGCTTTTAGACAAGCCAAACTAATGTGGAATAAATTTAGCTTTCTTCTTGGCCTTTCTATCTCAAATGTGTCTGTCGTCTCGAAGATAAGCTTCATTCTAATATCAGTTAAGTCTGATGTACTGAAATACTGTCTATCAACAAGAAAAACTTGAATATTGATGTTTGGAAACATATTGTTAATTCTGTAAAGTGCTGATCGGCTACTTACAGCTCAATATAAATAATACACCTAGTTTTAGAATGTATATCTGTCTGAACTGACAGGAGTTAAACTTGTAAAGTTACATCCCACAAGAACAAACTTAGGAAGATAAAGACAGTGACGATTGAAGATACTAAATGGCGACTGTTTTCATCTATAATGACAAACAATCAACTACAAATGTAATGTAGCAGAAGGAGAAATAAATTCGAGGAAGATGTCGCTGTTACTACAATGTCGATGCTAATCCTGCTTTTAATGTGAATGATTTCCAGATTTCCAAGTTTCTGGCTCCCTGGCGGTAAAAAACCAATCTTTCAGGAAACATCTGTCATCTGTAGATGCCAACGTTTGGTCGCCATGCAACCATCAGAGTCTAAACACGCCGTTGCCCCAGCAACTGCCCACAAGAGCTTCCTGCCCACCACTGATGCTGGCACGAAGAGCATGGTGCACGAGGGTTGTCGTCTCGCCTCTCTGGCTTCTCTTCCACCATCTTGTGCAGCATCACGACTGCGCCTGGCCGCCGCCGGCTTCTACTACGACGTCAACACCATCAGAAACAAGAACAACCAGCATGAACTGGTCTGTTTCGCCTGCGGCTTTACCTGCAGCCAGTGGGACACAGGTGAGAGTCCTACGGAAATTCATCAAAGATCGGCTCCTGATTGTTCTTTCGTAAAGAATTTTCACAAGACTTCAGTCACTTTCCAGACAACGACGAGTAGACCAGACATTCATTCTTCCTCAGCGGATGATAGCTGCACTTTCGGAAAAGGGTCACCGAGGTCAAAGTATTCCTCATGCCAAATGTCCCCACTTCTACATCAGGCTCCTCTGGATCATCTAACTTCTCTTCGTCACAGAACAATAAAGACATTGATGGAAAATGTTGTGGGTAAGTCTTTTGCTTTCACATATCTGACCTCGGAGAGAAACGATTGTTTCACGATACTCCATCATCAACTACTAGGATATTTATACATGATATTTATTTATACAAGGCAGACATTTAATGTGGGCAGTATTAATAGTACGCTCACAATGACATTTTTAATGTTTTAATCAAGCGAATTAAAGATTTAGCCTGCACGACTAAACTGCATCATCACCACCGATAAACCACCAATAAAATAACAAAAACAGTGAAATATTCATTGGCCATAGCTTGTATGCTTAAAAACACTCAAGGCAGGAAATATCTACAGAGAATGCCACTGTTGAAAATAAATACCTACCCTCATCACCCAACCTCAACACAAGAAAATGTGAAACAGAATTTCATTGTAAACAAATATCTGCCGTTGAGAATAAAACGACAATCTTTTATTATCTTATATGAAACTATCGCCCTTGAGAATAAAATAATCACACACTTCAAAACATAATTCTTGGAACAGGGACCTCAGGACAGACTGTGCCGCCATGGCTCCTGCTCCAGGTCATAACAACCATCACGTGACACAGCCAGCTATCCAATCAATATCGTCCAATACTC
Organism: Pomacea canaliculata; assembly: GCF_003073045.1. Lineage (NCBI taxonomy): Eukaryota > Metazoa > Mollusca > Gastropoda > Architaenioglossa > Ampullariidae > Pomacea > Pomacea canaliculata. The sequence continues at coordinate 19,432,992 of NC_037595.1, read as the reverse complement.
AACAGGAGACATGCCTACTGGCTGACCGCCCAACCATGTCCATGGATTTCGCGGTGTTTCCCCAGTTCTCGACAGCCAGTCTCGACTAGACACATTTCGAACCTGGCCGCCATCACACTTTTTCAGCCCTCAAGAGCTGGTTCCTCTCGGCTTTTTCTATGCAGGTCAGTATTGGCCAGGAACCGATTCCACTTAGACTACAGCAAATCCTGTTTTCCTAAATTTCTCTCGATGTGTATTTTTATTGTAACTATTTTTTGTTTACCAACAGGATAGAAAATGTCAGACAATTAAAATGCAATGTCCTGTTTTGTGTGACATGACAGATACAGCTAAGCTTCAAACGGGATGTGTAAACGACAGAACAAAAATATTTTTTAAATCTCTATGGGAAAGAGTGATGCCATATCATAAGGACAGGAAACCTGCTATCGGCTTAAAAAAGATATCAAGTGACAAAGTCATATAACAAGCTTCCGACTTCCGTATTCTGAATTATTTCATTGGACGTTTGTGATGTCGGACTTCCGACTTTGGAGGATTTCATTAAGTGACTGTAGCTGTCGGTACATTTGTGTTTCTACGTTACATGTCTCGTAACAATATGTCGCGAAAGTTGTTTGCTGCTAAACATTTTGATATAACCAGCCCCTCGATCTCTTCCCGCTGACGCCATGTTTACAGAGTTAGACTAGCGAGGACAGAGTGACTAGAGCACTCAAAATGGAATGAAAAGTGTGGGATGTCATTTCCGGCAAAAGTTCCTAAACCCTCTTACACCAAAATTAACTAACAGCTCATGTTAGGAACGATGGTCTAAACATAGCAGTGACTGTCCGGTGTAAACACGATGCGGTAAGTCCTCCCACCCCTTAAACTCCCTTCTCACATCCTTGTATTATCTCGATATTAGGGTTTCTGAAAAACTTTTATTAAATTAATTTCGACAAATATTTCTCCGTTAGCAAGCCGAGCGTTGTCTTGAAATTGTCACGGTCACAATCGGTAAAATAAAAACGAACGAGTCACAGCAAATATTGTAAAACCAGAAAACAGTGATGACATCTTTATTCTCCAGTTTGGAACTGTCTGTTAGTATTTATAATTATTTGATTAATTTTTCATTTCCCTTCATAAGTTAATCTTTACTCCTTGGTCACATCATCTATGTGTTACTTTTTAGTCACCTCAATCGGCGCATCTTCATTTTGAACAAGAGGTTTATAATTTGATCACTACGGGTGTTGATGTAGGTATTTATTTGCCGACACGCAAAACAAAACAACTTAAATTTAGCTATATGTTTGATATGGATGCCTGCAATGTCTACTCTGGAGTAAGGCATTCTCGCAACAAGTGGGTGTGTCCTTTCGCGACCTATCGCCTGTAGGGGCGTGGCCAGTTCGCCTCTGGCGTTGATGAGGCGTGGTTGTCATTGGTAACTGGCCTCACAGTGTACAGAATGCGATACGTCAGTTAGATGTGGGCGGGGTGTTTTCTTGAGTCCCGTAAGATGATTGGTTCCATCCTACAAGTTCTGCATTGAAGAGGCGGGTGTCGTGTCCCAACATTCCTCTGCACAAGGGGTGGGCAAAGTATGGTTCGCCAACGTCTTTGACCTTCTGCCAAAATGTGAATTTGTTTTGATTTTTTTATTCAGCCTAGATTAATTTGAATAAAATTTTATTGAAAAAGTACAACAGGGTTAGAAATCGACAGTCCGTAACATTCTGATACAAAAAACTAAAATAACAAATAACATGACTGACATGGCTGATGTAACCGATAGAGAGCATCGGGGGCGGCTGCCGTCAAAGGAAAGGTTGGTTTTAAAGTTTTATTGTGAGCGAACTCAAACATGTTTACTTTACACAATAAATTTGCTTAATGATACGCCATTGTTGTGCATTCCATTATGACTAGGTTTGCTGTGAGGTCATCTGGTGTAGGCTTTTTGGTATTTTACCGGCCACGCCATATAGCTTAGAATTTTGAGACCGGCCCACACACAAAAAGAACCTGTCCCCACTCTACACTAACTATCTACAATCTACTCAAGCCAGACACATTTCCCGATGTTAGTCATCGTCTGTCCCCTCAAGAGACAGAGAATTAATTGTTTGGGGTTAGGCACGAACACAGTCAAGCATTTCCTGTTCCACATTTTCCCAGCTGTTTTTATTTAAAGATCCGTGCTCCCTGCTTGTTTCTTAAAAATGTTGGTTAGTTTTTCAGTCTCATTCATACGATAGCAACACTACTGAACTGACCCTACCATAAGACACAGAAGTACAGAGATTTTGGACCAGCTGGGAGACTGTAGAGCATATATTGTAAATGCTACATCAATTGATTCTGTCGTTCTAAAATTTAATTGTGAAAATCCATTTCTTTTGCTCTCAATTGTCAGCGTAGTATTACCGTAGCTCAGTGGATGTCATATGGATTTAAGGGCAATCAAGCCGTACACGATAAAGGAGGCTTTGAATCACAATCTCAACTGTAGCTTTATGTATCTTCCAATATGGCGCCTTAGTTCTGAGGTAGCACCATACTCAGTTGGTCGAAACAAATTATTGCAGTATCGAGGTGAAAGGATAACGAAGACCAGCTTACAAACTCCGTGACAAGTGTTCATCACCATCCTTTGCCCCTGTGTGCAGGATACGCGGACTGTATCCGGTGTTTCTACTGCGGAGTTGGTCTGAAATCCTGGGAACCTGCTGATGACGTCACACAAGAGCATATCCGGTGGCGACCAAGTTGTGGATTTATTTTGGCAACAAGGGGCAGACGATTTGTAGAGACTGTGCTTACACACATGCAGGTAATTAAAACTATTTAGAACTTTTTCTTTGATAGGTCAAGAGACATTTACCAGCTAGACTGCGTGACACTAGAATGACGGGGGAAAATGAATAATTTTGCAGAATGTTTAATGAAAATATCTTAGCGCTGATGTTATTATCAGTTTTAAGACTTATTGTCTATACCCTCAAATTTATTTACTGAACAATTATCCACCTACAGATAAAAAACGATGAAACCAAGGATGATGACAGCGAGAAAAGTTCAGGTGAGTTAAATTCGTTGGGATCTCAAAGGCTTTTTAACAAACCAAAAACATGCAAGCTGTTACCTTTTGGGATTGTTGCTCACATAACTGACATTGAAATTTTACGAGAATCGGAAAGTTGCTCTTTAGAATGAAAGGACAAGGAGAGAGAAATACGATAAAATCTCTAACATATCAGTTCACCCTCAGGGTCAGGACAGGGGTCAAGGATGACCTGTTCTTCCCGGACTGAAAGAAATTCTAGAGGTTCTAGTTACATCTCTGTCGACATCGTAAGCAGCGAACCAAGAGATCTGACATCCGAGGTCATGAATCAAGTGCAGGAAATGAGTCTTCTACCTGAGCTGGTCTCACGTGGTTTTCAGGATGTCAAAGCTACAGGTGAGAGAATCTTGATGGTGTTCATTTACTGTTTGTTACAGAACCGGTCTGACTAACCTGTCCCCACAAGCCTCTTACAATGTTACGTGTGGCAATCAGTAATTTCATGTAATCTAGCACAGAGCTACAATTTCTGTCTGACAGCAGGATTTTATAGTAAAACTTATCACTACTTTAAGATAAGATATTGATTAGTCTTAGTACTTACAGTAAGGTAGGGAATGAAATGATGATACTCAGATAAACGACCAGACGGCAAAATTGATACAAAGGTTCTCATTCAGAGGTCGTAGGTGATATGAGAATGAATGATTTAGGACTTTGTTATGTAACCTACATTATCTACATTATCATTATCACATAACGATTTTTATTGATTAATGACGTGTTTTATTCATACATTCATAGGTCACCCCATAGATTGTGTGTGTGAGAGAGAGAGAGATGTAAGGGAGTGAAAACTTATATATATATGGGTGCACAAAACTCCGGGTGGACCAGAGACAAAACACTCAATGAGTACCATACCCATGTCTTGTCCAGGTTGCCAGGAGACGCATGTTAGTGCATCTGTCGAGAGGATTGTTGAAAAGCTGCAGGTCCCTGACTCTAGAAGGACAACTGACGAGTCAACAGAACTCCAAACTGACGGTAAGATGCATACATGCGTGCTTCAGTGTGCGTGCATGAGTGTGAGTCAATGTGTACTTGAATGTCTGTTTGTGTGAGTGCGCGCGCGCTATCGTGTTCGTAGGAAACGTGAATGAGATTCTTTTCTCCCTGTGTGGTAGGTGCCACAACCACGGAAACGGAAGCCAGACTCCAGCAGCTTAGGCAAGAGAATGCCAAGCTGAAAGCCCGGAGAACATGTCGTACGTGCACTGTCGCCGTGGTGGGCATGATTTTCCTCCCTTGCGGTCACGTGGTTAACTGTAGCCAATGCGGAAGCAAGGCCCGCCATTGCTGCCTGTGCAGCGAAGTCATTCGTGCCACCGCAAATGTTTTTCTAATCTGACTGAACTTTCATACAGAGACCTTCTAGCTGCAAAGGACAGGAAGATCACAACGAAAAATGTAATGAAACACTTTCCTGCTTCTTTCGAAAATGTCATTCACTCCAATCCGTGAGAAAGCAATGACAATCAAAATATCAAATTACTGTTGAGCTAACGAGTTGAAAGATGAAGTTGTTTGAAATCTCGTGCGGTTACTAGCAGGCAAAAACGATGGGATCGAATAAAAAGATTCCCCAGGTACGTTTCGAAGAGGACAAGACAGTAATCGCTTGTTACGAGCCCCAACCCGAGAAGACAGTGAAACGTGACAAGGCAGCACGTGACCTATCTCAAATTACTGAGTAATGCTCACGTCTGTTTCTTCGACTTTCGTGTGGACTAGTCTTTTTAGAAAAAAGTCGTTTAGAATCAGCTTACAACTACGAGTAGTTCCCTGCTTTTTAACTAAAAGTTAAGGCCTTATCTAGACAACAGACGTTAATTTATATACAGAGCACATTTTACTGGAGGAATACGTCTAGTTTTCTCTTAAAAATCATTTTTGTTCACGGTAATCAAAATGTGTCTACAAACCAGTTTTCGACTGTGAAAATAGAAAAACAGCTTTGTGCCTTACCTTTTTGTGCTGTCTCCATAGTCTGTGTCCATTTAATGAGCAGTATATATGACAAATGAAGAACTGAAATATCCGTGGATGGGAAAGTGCCATACTTTAATATTCATGGATGGGAAGTGCCAAACGCCAATTTCTGTGGATAGGACTATATCTTTTGTCCTTGGTCTCAGAGAAAGAAACAGAGAGTAAAGAAAAGAGTACCGACAGACACGCATACTAATGCCCAGTCACTCACGCACGCGCACGCACACACTAAACATTCAGCATCGTTCTGAAAGTACAGCACACGTGTATGCTAATCTACCCCACACTTGTCACGCTGTCAAATTTACATAACTTCTGACATGAAAACTGTTTTATCTTTATTGTGGTTAGTCATCTAGAAAGAAACAGTCACTATATCTGATATTATTGCTAACTTTAGCTCGGATTACCAGCCAAGTGAAATAAACCCCACTATCCATGACAAGGATACGGATAAAAAATGTATTATTCACTCCAAATTCTATTCTTAGGCACACTTCATAATTTCCACAGCCCTGAACAGCTCCACAAAGTCTCTGCAGAGAACTCACGGTCGGATTCATCTCTGATCCGTATGTGACTAGAATTTCAGTACTGACAAAAAACCTAAACAGTTATAACGGGAATGCCCAATATTATTAATTGTTGTTTTCAGTGAGTGGTTAACCGTTAACCCGTGGCTCTATATTTACACAAGGCGAGTGTCGGCCAGATCCCTTGTTTGGCTTTCCCCTGTGTTCTGAGGTGTCGATGACTGAGTAAGGGCAAGAGAACAGTAAATCATAGAGAAACTAGAAAAACTGTGGAGCTGTGGCAGCTGGTGAGCTGTGTTGCTGGTAATGATTAGATTATCCACAGCGATACCACTATAACACGATAGGACTACAGGGTCCCACAATTAAATTGTGTAAGCATACTACTAATTCGTGGTTGCTCGTGTTTGTGTGACACTGTCTTACATATATACACAGTCATACAACCCACAAACAAACATAAAATAGGTAGGCAAACACTAACCCAGAAGACATACAATAAAGATATACACATATAAACATTTGTACACACGCACACTCGTGGTAATTAAAAACATATTGTGAAATATATATAAATACTGCGACATTGTAGACCAAAGATCCTGTAACACTTCTAATATCCAGGGCATCAGAAGCGAAGCCAACAGGAAAGCATGGAGGTCAAAATCAGGGACTACAATCGTTGTTATTCACAGAAGGTTCCTTGAGCATTCATCAGAATCCTCACCTTAAAGGCGCAAACAGTTTGTAAATCTTTAAGACCATATCAGAGGGAAGGAAATTTGACAGTAACTATAAATTGAATTAAATAATTTGCCGTAACTTGCTAAGTGCATTTAGACGAAGGACAATAACTTTTAACATTAGACAGTTGACTTAACTGAAGAAAGTATTGTGAACTAAATCTCATGTTTAAGAAAAAATATGTTATGTAAAGTTGAAAGCATAATACAGATTATAATAATTGTACATAACTGTGCTCTAGCAAGTGATGACTGAAGAAAAATATTGTGATAATGTGATTGAGATGGGGGACTAGATGTCTAAGTCAACATTACAGTCAATGGTAATTTAATTGCCCATGGGCACTTCACTGAGTGAATGCACTTGTTGAAAAGGAATAATAATAAATTTATAAAACTGAACTATCTCACACTAGACAACAATTCAGTTAAGAAACCTGATTTAAGAATAAAATACTTGCTGAGACGAGCTCAGTCCACAGAAACGAAAATCTACCAGTATTTTTTTTACATAGACTAAGGTATGTAAATGCACCGCACGCTCTACAATAATTAATGAAGGTAAATGTCCACAATAAACCTGTATATCCTCTAAGTCATGTAAAAATAATTTGATTAGTTTCATGAAGAATATGAATGGAGTTATAGTCATCGCAAGACAGTTGAGAAACAATGACAACAGCCGGTGTTGTGAGGTTCAGGGCAACTGAACTATTGCACACAGGAAACAGGCAAAAGGTTATTGAGAACTATTTCTGACCCCAGGCTTAAATGTAACAAGGTCACCACATGTTTCCCATGAACAGTTGGCGATATGAAAAAAAGCCCGATGGCGATAAGGTTGACAAGTGACAAGTGCTGCGGAGTGTAGGAGTGTGTGTTTGCCCGTTGAGAAAGACCAGAAATATTTCGGACAAGTTACATCTTCTGCCTTGTTTTTAGTAGTAAAAGTCTTTAATTATTGAAATCATTCAATTTCATAAACACCAAGTTGTACTGCAAAAATGATCTCGCAGCCATACTTTTTTTTAAAGAAATAAATAAGCTGATAGGTGCCTTAAAAGGTTGATGCACTTTAAGATTGTGAAAACATTACAAGTGAATAGTGGGAAGTGACAAGTGGAGAAACTATCATATGAAAGCAGACTGCTACGCAATTCTTAAAGTAGAAACGATGATAAGTTCTGATTGTGAAAGTGCAAATGTTCCACCTGTTCTGTCTAGTTTATCTAGTAGTATTTAAAATATTTAGGAAACTGACAAATACCTTCAAAACCTTATTGTGTGTGTGTGTGTGTGTGTTGGTGGGGAGAGGCAAAATGAAAGAAAAGAAAGAAAGGGAGGGAGGAAGAAAGAAGGCTAAAAATGAAAGACAGAAAATAATCTCAAACCAATCACTAAGGGATAAATTAAGCAAAGACAATCATCTTACCTGCTTCTCCAGTAACCATCCATGTCTTCTTCAGCCAGGACAAGCTAGTGACCACGCTTGTAAACAACTCCAATAGCCTCACTGCTGATGCAATCTCTCTGCACTCCACCTGTTCCTTACCTTTCCCGTGGCTTACAAACCTGGACGTGCCTATCCCTTCTAAAGTTCGGGTGCATGTCCTATTTGTCATCAAATGAATAGAAAGCTCACATCACTTCATGTCCTCTTGTCCTGCTTATCAGGATAAAAGAAAAGGGAACACTGCGTAAAACGACGAGACCTTACATGTAAGCTGCTTGTATATTAGTATCATGGGTCAGAGGTCAGAGAGGGGCAATCAAGTACCTAGACTGCTTCTTGAATTGGGAGCGTGTACACTTCATGTGTTCTCTGGGCGTTTGTAGACTCCTGTGACACCTGCACTAAGAAAAAAAAATACTTAATTTGTTGTAATGAGTTCTTGTATCTTTTAAGCCATTATATTATTGCCGATCACTACCACTAAATAACAATTAAAAGCTCAAAGCTGAATGAACGAAGTGACTGGAATGAGTATATTTGTTTCCCAAATCTCAGTGAATATTTATGTTCCCTTGTGAAGTTAGTAGCCCACTAGCATCACCATCAACATGCATAGATAGAAAATATTTTCACACATCGATTGAACTCGATACTTATTTCTTTTTTTTTCAACTGTCTAGATTTTTTTACGTTCAGGTTTCTCATCGAGGCAAAGCTTTAACACTGTGTGAATGTCGACTTTTCCAGTTAAATTAATTTCCAGTTGTATTAATGCTTATTTCTCCTCTTACATACACAAAATATTTTAAAGATTATTACTTCCTTTTCCGTTTTATTGACATAAAATATTCTGCAACCCAGCCTAATATCAATGTTCATCGAACTGTTATTATGTTGTATAAATAAATTATATTGCCCTCCTCCTCTATCACTACCTCAGAGATGTGTAAGCTGAGCACTGATTACATTATAAATTTAGACAGAGTGCATGCACTGTTTGTAAATCTTGTTTTCGTGCGAATGTACTTCCTCTCGGTCAGTGGTCGGTGGGAAGCCACAAATATTAGTCATCGGCAGGCACGCGAGCACGCACATGCCTTCCGTGCCATTTGCATTAATTCGACAAAGTCAACATCTGCTGCAGCTTCTGACATAACAGGAAAAAATAGATAAAGGAGCCAGAGCGTTAAAACTAATCGGGAAAAACCACAATAAACAAACACCTGTCAACAAGTACTTCCCGAAATTATCTCATAAGGGAAATTGATAAGCCTCATTGAACCGGTCAAGAAGGAGGTTAATCGCACAAGCGCTCCTTGTCCTGATTGTTTTAATGTGCATGGTAAGTAAATACTTTACTTTCCCCATAAACTTTTTAAATCCTCTTTCTGTATGCTATCAAAGACGAGATTGAACTATAAAATGTGTCAGTCGCGTGCATTTCTTCTTGCCTTTCTCCATAAAGTTCATTCACATCAATAGAAAAATGCCGGAAGTCGTTGGCTGGCAGGTATACATGTGGGCGCCAGTTGGCAAACATTTCCCCGGTGGGCCACACGCCTGTAGGCGTGTGTTAACCTTCTCAGATAATGTAATCATTTAGATAACATTCTGAAATGTTTGCCTAGCACTTACTCTTTCTTAACCTTGTGTCGTCATAGCTTGATCAATGGCGGCTGTAGATCATTCCACTTTCTGCTTGAATGGACTGAAAGAAAATACAAAACACAAAACATGATATTGCCTGGTGGGTATACTATTGCAGTTGTGAGGTCACTGTTCTCCTTCTGTTCTTTTGGTTTATTTCTGCTCTCTTTACCTCAAGTTGCTAGAACTATTATCGCCCTAACTATGGTACTTTTTTGTGGGCTTGATGCTCCATAATTTTTTTTAAATTGAGGTCTATCCTTTTGTCTCACTGGAAGTCTTCGTCACAGTCTACTAGCCATTTATTCTAGCCATTATCAACATTGTACACATTCAAGCCAGACTTTCATAACATTTAGCAGTTGTAAACTTTTTTCCTCCTATCAGGCATTCTTTAGTCTTCAAAGTTGCTAGGATTTCTTTTTTTTTTTCGCTGTACTACTTGTCAAATGTCTTAAAGGTCTACTAGGAAGAGGAATAATTTTTTTCTAATAGTTGTGTAAAGCTCAATGCAACATACTATTTACCAAAGGTCTGTGTCAGTGCTCCCCTTATATTTTCAGATTCAAGCTCATAAACATAACTATGGACAGAAAAAACAGATTGTGGGATGATTAAGATTGTAGATGAGTACATTTACACTGTGAAGGCTTCACGGAATGAATTATATGTTCATAAATCATATCTGCTTGACCTCTTTCTTGCTTTTTAGAGGTTTGGTGTACTTTTCTAGACCATCGAGTGTGAGGGCCACACCTTCTTAAGAAATATCAAAGGCTATGTAAAAGTCTTAATAATCTATGTCCTCTTGGGAACTTTCGCTTCCTCAACAAGGTCCAGTCGGACTACCAAGGACGTCTGTCGTCATGGCGCTATTTTAAGTGCGCAATTGGCGTGATGAGCCACTCAACACGCCTTGACAAGTCATGCAACTGGCACGTGGAATGTGACTTAGTTTCTGACAGTGTCATGACATGACCTGACAGCTAGATGACGCGGAAGCCTAAAGGACAAAGTCACAATACAGCAGTTAGTCCATGGATATCTTTTTTTTCAGTAGTGACTCTTAAGCATAATTATATGTATACATACTTTTAATTTAACGCATACTGACACTTTTTCTCAAGTTTCCTGCCATTTAGATGCAAATGTATACATCATTAATCTATAAATAATTTGAGACTCGTACCTGTTTGCCTTGGCTGCAATTTCGTACTTTATATAAATTATTTAAACTTTGTGTGCAATTTACCAAATCCGACCTATATTTCTTGCTTTAAAAAAAAAAATGGCTAGTTCTAAGTATCGAAATATCAATTTGCTTAAGTGTAATTAGAAGGAAATTAATTCGGGTCGATTCGTGTCCTTGCTATTAATTGTTCCGGAAGGAAGGGTGGAAACCAGGTTGACATTCCGTAACAATTTTTAAGTAACATGGGACTTCCCGATATTACTAAGAGATTTACACTGCTTAAGAAGGCACAATAAACTTCACACCTATCAAGTTCAGAGAATTCAAGGGCACGTCGTCCAGACAGGCCACGGTAGGTAAGGTTACACAGGTTACAACATTGCTACACGGCATTACACACGCAGTAATGCTAACTAATACATGGTTACATCTTATCTACAATCTCTAACCCTGCTTGCTGGCTACAGTGCACATGTTTACATGTCACATTTGTTTCTAGTTTGTGTATCATTTCTGTGTATTTCTATTTTCCTTTGACGCCTGCTGGTGTGTGAATGAACTGTTAGAGGAGTTTCACAAGCAGTTATGTGGACATGGTTTCTATCGAGGCGAGTAGAATAATGTACTGAAGCCAAATTACATGGCCATATCCTTTTATGAACAGGAAGGTCGGTCTTAATTAGTTTCAAGCAGATGTTGAGGTCGTGAAGTGCGTGGCTGTTGATAAAAAAGTGAATGAATCAGCTAGAGCGTGTACGGTAATCGTTCTACGTCCTTTATTTTTAACATTGACTACCGGCATTTTTGTACGAAAGAACTTCTTTCCAGATGTTTGAAAATTGCAAAAGCTTAGATGGCCTAGGAATTTTTAAAGGAAACCTTGTAGGCTTAGGCAGGATATGCTGTAGGTTCAGCTACTATATTTGATTTTAATATTATTTACAGCACAGCAATTTGTTTGCGCTCATCTCCAACCTGTTTTGCTTTCTCCATTAAATTTTAAATCGTAATGCAAAGACCGGAGTAATCAGGCCGTAAGGCTGTACAACATTTATTATTGTTGCTGATATGGACATCGTTCTGATATTGAGTAAAAGAAAAAGGTCAAGGGCAGGATGTGGAGCTACAAGCAGTAGACGGCTTTTCTTGTTTGTCTCCTACAACAAAACAAGTAGGAGTGAAAGGACGGATACAGATACAGTCTAGGAAAATGCATGGATTTTTATGATAAATTTGGTTCAAATGGCAAGGAAATGCGGCACGCAAAATAATTACTTGTCCAGTGTTTAGGGCGAGAAGCTGTCAGAGCGAGATACAGAAGAGCATGTTTGCAGCAGTAGGAGAGAATGTTCTCAACAGTAGGAGAGCATGTTTGTAGTAGTAGGAGAGCATGTGAAGAAACTGTGATCATAGAAAGAAAATAAGGTTTGACCTTGCAGCAGTTTGATGATTTTTTTGCCGCTGTAGCTACAACTACTTTTAATACATAGTTTTTGTTCATAAAACTCTATCTGACAGCAAAGGGCCACAGTGGTTATCTGTACAGGTACCTCACCTGTTGTCCTATTTTTCTCACGGCTAGATAGTTCATTCATGTTTTTCTGAGCTAGGACACGCGGAGTTGTTGGCAGCAGCAAAGTGTGTTTGGAGAGTTAGAGTTGTAGATTAAAAAAGAAAGCAAAAACCAATTATCGAAATCCAGTTTTTTTATGATCGACGCACAAGTCTTAGGTGTGCATTTTAAACGGACGAGGAAGCTACTTTTGTTTCGTAGTAAATCTACTACAGTCATTTGTTCATGGATGCTTTTTGAGGAGGTTTCTTTTCTGAATACGAAGGTAAGGCGAATTTGTTATCCCTCTGTAATCTCTTTAAAGATATTTGTTCCGCGCGCATGCACACACTCACACCCTCTTACTCCTCCTTTTATCTCTCGTTCTCTATCGTTCTCTCTTGCAATATTTTCTCCGGCCTCATACAAGCAAGGTGTGCACAAACACGGTGAGAAAGCCAGTTCTCTACTGTTCTTTACAGTTCTCATGGCTGTCACCTTTTATTTCATCGCCACCATTCACATCAACGTCGCATCTCTTGATTAGTGGATGTGAAAGGCGTTGGCGTGGGCGTGGGCTCGCTCTCTCGCTCGTTTTCTGCAGGTCACGTGTTGACATGCGGTCATCCAGTATTAGTCAATGAGTTTGCCCTGAGCAAGCCGCAACATTCAATCGAGCCTCCAGCATCGCTAGCACCCAGGGTGGTAAGTTTTAGATTTCCGCTTAGGTTTTATTCCGTTCAAAGCAACATTTACCTGTAGCAGCAGTAACTTGCATAGGTATTACTACTTTCTAACAGAGTTACAGGTTGAGAAAAGAAGTTAGGAATGCGCGTGTCTTTGTAAGTCTGGTTATGATGAACAATGACACAGAAGCTGCTTCTCAAAGGAAAACAAGTTTTGGTCCTGCGAGTATTGACGGACTTCATTGCCGCTGCTGCTGCTGCTGCTGTTGCTGCTGTTTATGCACGGTTTATTTGACAAACAGCGACGTCATGTGACTCCACTGCGAACAGTGATTGGGTGTAACTTTTCTGATACATGCTACATTTTTCACGGTTAATAGACCATTCATACTCGTAGCCGAGATAATTTCCTTAAGATTAATGCAAATGAAAACATGCAAGATAACTAGTTATTTTATGTGTGGTTGAAAAATCTGCATTTTTTTCTTTGTTCAGGTCAGTGATTTAGCCTCTACTCTTTAATGAGCAAAAAAGCCTGAATGCAAAAAAGAAAAAAAGTGTTCTATGATTTCCTAAATTAGGTGATCTTATTTATAACAGCTGAATTTTCACTTGATTATTTTTCCATCTCAGCACCTTTGTTCGTGCCATTCTTTAAACTAACATCGCAAACTGCGTCGTTGCCCGTCAGCTTGGCGTTCAACACGATGAGGTCATCGTCCCTCGCGCGCGGCCAGCGCTTGCCACCGCGAAATGTGTAGATGAACAGTTCATCCAGGAATCCCCGATTCCCTTTGGGCCTAAGCCTGTTCTAAATAAAGAGTCTCGTGATTGTGAACAATTGAGGAAATTTCCGATTTCTTGACAAAAATCTCCAGCAAGGCAGGGGAGAGAATGACTCCGACTAATACTTCTTTTTGGCCACGTACCCCTCTTCCCACACACAGTTTTATCCATTTGTGATCATTTATTTCTAAGATGTTTAAGAAACCGTGCAGCACACACCACACCACTGCAAAATAAAAATGGATTCATTAAAATCTGGCAAAAGTGACTTTCACTTACAAATTCTAGAACTTCTTTTTACTTTTTATTTTTTTAATATTTTTTACTACTGTTACGTTGTTCATTTCTGCTCAAGAGATATAGATTTATCTGCTGGAGTTTAAATAAAATACAGTTATTTTTACTATAAAACTAGTAGAAATAACAGATGTGACAACAGAACAGAAGAAATGAAGTCCACGCAAGTGCAAGTTGTGACACAATCATGTATTAAAATGTCGGAATTGATTGCTTTGCAACTTATTTGTAATAAAGTAAGAGACTTGGGAGAGAACTGATGAACTGACAAATATCTCAGGAGAAATAAAACAAAGTCAGTAGACAAATCCTAAGAGAATAAATAAAAGGCAAGCAAAGGTCTATAGTCACAGTTACACAGACGCAACAGAAAAGAAATGTAGGAACAGGATAATGGTCAAAGGGGAGACAAGCTGCCGAGCGGTATGGAACTTCAATAAAATAAAATGTGTAAAATGACAATCGTAACTTTGAGAATGATGCAGGTTTTAACTATAATAGAATAAACATTTTAATGGCAAAAATAAAAATTACATTGAAAAAAGCCTTATTGTTCTAGTGATGATAAGCTAGATGAGAAATAAAGATGCATTCTTAGATTAAATTTAACTAAGACTTCTTACATTTTTGCTGTGACTGCTGTTGTATATATACGAATATTAATACCCGACAGTTCACGCCAAGAGTATTGTAGGAAGTTTCATATCAGATATTTATCTTTGCTTAGATATATTTATGAGTGTGTTTGTGGATGTATCTATTTATTGTATGGACAAAATACTTTATGTTCAAGGTTTTTGTCCCCGTTATCTTTAAGTAACCTTAAGTATTCTTAAGTGATTTCCGCCATTTGTCCAGCCTGTTGTAGGGATCGTGAACTAGTGCATAGTAGCTAGAACTTGGTGAAAAATTTCTTGACTGGTACAGTACTCAGTGAGCTCTAGAGGTACAAGACCTTCAGACAATACCCATAACTTGAAAACTATTTCTGGCGCTTTTGTGCAATGAAGTTTGAGATGTGTATCATTTTCTAGCGCTGTTAAAGAGAAATAATTTTCAAGGATTTGTGGCTACATTTATTTCTTGGGATTAGGTGAATCCCAGTGCAAGATATTTTCTCCCAATTCTCCCTTCCGTTCTTGAGATAAACTTCAACAGACATCTCGTACTGAAAGAGATTGAAATTGTGATTGTACACAGATATATCTCATTCACATATGATCACAGTTTCCCCCACTTCCTTGAAGCCCTTGCAGTATAAAATTACCAATGTCGAATCTTGACCTGCGTTATTGACCTTTTCTGTACATGAAGGTGTTTGTAGCATTGTATCTCGAAAACGGAACGGGTGTATTCAACCAGAAATGGGGAAATAATATCTTGCACAGCTTTATCCGAGCGTCAGAAAACAAAGTACTCTCTTAATGAAGGCTTTTCTAGTTCGCTATACTATTTGATTAAAAATATGACACCATTGTCTGTTTGATGATGATGATGATGATGATGACGATGACGATGACGATGACGATGATGATGATGGAGGGTTTCATATTACTTTATGGTTTCATTAGCACCATGGGGATGAGTGGAAACAGGATGAACGGTGTGAAGATGATCAGGTTATTGTCACACGAGGCGGAGGATATAGATGACATCCCAGATGAGCTCCGCAACGATGACTTGCTGACCATTGCTCCTGAAAGAAAAACTAATCAGCCGACTTCAATGCATAGGGTGAGGTACCTCTGGGGTAAAGCATAATAATGTTGATAACAAATAAAGGACGACGTTGTTTATCATGTTTTCCGTTTTTCTTACAATACACATTTATATCGTTGTTGAAAGCTTTATAATGATACATGTTATAGGATGTTTTCCAAGACTTTGCAAAAGCTAAATAGTTAACTACACTCGCTAAGCACTAAAGCTACAGAAAGCCGATGTTAACCTAGGGGGATCAAGAAAGACAATAGCGAAAATGTTAATAGGATAAAGGAAAAACGAGGACACTGTTGATGACCTTTTCTCTTGTCCAGGCGCTGACTGAGAGCCGAATTCAGGGTACACGGAGCATGAAACACCTTCTGAACAACCACGAGCTCCTCAGAGTCAGGAGGCATCTTCTCAACATAGAAGGCAGAAGGAATAGTTTCCTCTTCAACAACTGGATGGGGCCTTCAGTTATTCTGATGGCTGACGCGGGCTTTCATTATAGCAGACACCGTAAGCAACAGTATCTTTCTTGGTTGTTTGTTGTTTGTATTTTTGATAGGTGACCCAGTTTAAGTCTTTGAGATGTCTTCCAAGGGAGGGGTAGGAGAGAGAGGTTAGAAAGGTGTGCAAAGCTCCTTACGTTACAATCGAAACGAGATGTTAAAATTGCATGTAGTGACATAAAAACCCTCATGAACCTGGATTCTGATGATTGATGTGGGATGGCGTGTGTATGTCAGAGAGAGAGAGAGAGAATTCTGTTTCACAAAGAACAGCATTTTATCTTGTCACGCAACCTCTAAGACACCTTTTGGTATTTCCAGGGGCTTAATTTTTATTGTGTTCTCCAAGATGTCTTGGAAGAAATTTATTTCTAGTCCAGACGTCAAAAGATCACAGGAAACGCTTTTCCACACAATTGGACGGACTTACAAGCATAAGGCTCACTGACAACTCGCTGGCAGGCTCTTGAGTAGACAGTGAGGTACTCCAAAGACATAAAAGATGTAGTCCACGTTTTTCACTATTTTTTATTTATTTATTTATTTTTGTCTATTCTGTCCTGGAAACATGTTTCCTTTTTCCGTAACAGTGTACAGTCGCACCACAAGGAGGTATCTTTCAGAGCATGAATACCACTTCCCTACGACCCTTTCACAAGACTGATTCCCCTGTTTTTAAGTTCTGCACCTTGTAGCACCAACCCTTTCTATTTTCTCCCTATTTATAGGCGAACATCACATTATCTTTCCAAATAACACAACGTTCATATTTATGTCTTTGCTGGTTTGCGATTATTTATTTTATAGCCTCCCACAATATACAGAGAATAAATGTACATGGAGATATGGAGACAGGGAGAGACAGAGAGAGGAAGATGGAGAAATGCTTGTGTATCTGGATGGAGAGGGTTGTGAATAAGCGTTTGTAGCAGCTTCATCTTGAAAGAAAAGGTTAAATACCAAGTTATAAAGGAATTGAGCTGCTACTCTTGTATCAAAGAAAGCATTAAATGTGGCCAAGAATGAAAAGATTTTAGTGTTAACCACGAAGGAGAAAGAAGAAACGGGGGTAAAACTAAGAATCTCTTTCTTATTTATTGGTCAATTGTCTCAAGCAGAATGCTACAACTTACAATAGCTTATTGTTTTCCTCTTTATAAAGACACATATTGCTTTTATTTACTGTTTAATTTATTACAGACAGGATAAATGCAATTGTAAACCCTACATTTTGTAAATATAACTCATTATATGCTTTTTTATCCCAGATTTTAACTTTTGACTTTCTTCTATGTTCTGTTTGATGTTCTAATTATACATCACTTATTAGATACTTTTATACTTTCTTGATACTCGATGCATTTACTAGATACTTTATTATTTACTCTGTACTAACTTAATCAATTTATGTCCCCTTGTTTGATATCTTCCTTTTTCATTTTTAAATAAAAACACACTTCTGCTTTTTTAATTTATTAGAAATTCTTAGTTTTTAATGTAGCACAAGCTTTTTTCTGTAGTCATAGGAACGCGCATTGCAAATGCAGAGGAAGAACATGCTTGTATCATTTTGCACTTTCTGCTATAATATTTATTATTTGTTATCACAACAATCACTTGATAGAAAACATCTAACAAATAAATCAAATAGCTTTTTAGGATTAAATATCTAAATAGGAAATTCAAAGGTCTTTCTATTTAATAATATGATTAAAGCATAAAAATAAAATATCTGGGCTTTAGTATGACCAAACAATCAAAGTTTAACACATATTAAATTAAGGCTTATCCAGGCCAACAGATCGAGACATTCAGCTTTCAGACAAGGTGTTAAGATGGGAAGCGGAGTCAGATCTTCATAACTCTAATATGATGACAGCTGAACAATATTTTTAATCATTTTGTCATTCGACTGGCATTGTGATGATCGTATTGCCCCCTGATGACAAATGGAAAATACTATAATTAGATCGCATTGTTTCAGAGGTTGCCACCTGTTCATTTTGTGACGTGTCCATCCGAGACTGGAAGCCTGACCACAGTCCCTGGGTCCGCCACAAGACCTTCTCACCTTTATGTGCATACTTACGATGCAAGGGAGAGAGTGGGATTCACCCCTCGGTAAGTTGATTCCCCTTCAGAAACGATTTACCTAGCGAATGACTAAATATCCGTGACAAACAGCTGAACAGATGCTGAAACTCTCCAATTAAGTGCATGGACGGTGCAAAGTGCCTTACAACTACAGAATGTATTCATTTTCTAAAATGCGAATTTCTATCTTTTATAAAACGTTGACGCATTTCTAACAGTGCAATCAGACGACAGTTTAAACCCTGTAATGTTTTTAGAGAAAGAAGTAACAATAACAATAATAACAGTAAAAACCAACTTTATTAGTCCCAATGGGCAATTTAAACGATTTAAAATCGATGGGCAATTTAAAGTATGCGAGTATCTTTATTTTTCAAATTCTGCTTTGTGGGTAGTGAATTCCTTAAGTACTCTATATGCTTATCAAACGTTAATACTTCTCGTTGTTCATTTATTTATAGGCTTCTGGCAAAAGGACCAGGCATGACTCATATTCCTCGTTTGAGGAGATAAAGGCTGGATGTGCATACGACTAAGTCCCGGATGTCGAGAGAACAGGGTGACGACATCCATTCACTGCCGCACGTGACAATCACGTAGGTCACGTGCCATATTTTCTCAGAGGCCTTCTTCACAAGTAAAGGTTTTGAGTGCATCTCTCTTTGTGAAGATTGAAATATTACAGAATTCCATCCATGATCATCTTTACTGGCGAGATATAACTGTCAGTGTGGCATAAATATCAGACATGTTCCAGTGTCAGGGCTTCCCACAGCTTCCAAAAGGTTCATTTGATGGAAGAAAGGATTGTAGCCGGGAAGGAGGAAGAAAAAGCATGAGAAATTTAAGAATCTCTTTATTTACTGGTCAGGTGTCTCAAGAACATTATTGTTTGAGTTTGTTATGTTGAAGCAAATATATTGGACAGCAGATGAATTCTGGAATTATTTTTTAACATTAGCGCAATCTAGTAAAGTTTAAAAGTATGAGAATGTGTGAGTAGCTATGATTTTTTATTTTAGTTAATGGAGGGACTACTTATTGTAAATAAGAAAAAAACCACCTTATAAAGAGAGTAATAATAAAACAATTTTTTAAAAATTATTTCACGTTTGAAATCCGGCTTTTCGTTTCCAAAGAATAAAGTCATTCAGGTTATTTCTAGTCCATAATTGTATTTATCCAGAGGAGACCATTTCGAAGCTCCTGACTTACGCGTTTATCTTTTTGTTTCTTTATCTTCCTTATAACTTTACTTTATTTATTTAATTCAGTTGTTCTTATTTATTAATTAAATGTACAGCTTACAATCATATAAACTGCATAATAATGTTCTCTCCTTTTTTGTTCTTGAAAAGAGTAGTTTCAATAAATGTTTACTTGTCACAAATTTTAAAGTAGACCATTCTTTAGTCATACCTTTGAACAGCACTTAAATGTATTTTCTAGGTCACTCATTAGAACCATGTGTTTGTGTGTGTGAAGTATATAGAAGTATATTTAATCATTCGTTTTGACTGATTTGTACACCTGATGTTTTGCTGAACAACTTACCCTTATAGATATTTTTATACACCGGTAGGTCATAGGTAAGGTCAATTGACGGCCTCGGCACATTCAATGCCATTCCAGAAGTTTCTTAGGACTGTTGATATGGAACAGACTTAAATACTCGAAATTCAATACCTCTTAAAGTCTCAGGTAAGCATCTGCTTTTGCCAATTAGGCAATAATGTTTGAAACTAAAGATAAACTGGAAAGTTTATGTTTGTTTTGGCTCATCTTATCTGAAATAGCATGTTCAAAAAGAAGACAGCTATAAAAATATTCAAAAGCTTTAAAAATGGATTTTAAAAATGTTATGCATAGATTGCACATTATTTGTAAAAATATTCTGCTGTTGATTTTATGTCGTATCTCACTCACAATGCTTGTAGTAATTGTCACAGATTATGCAATTGTTTCTTGCTCACCATGCTTTGTTTTATATCTGAACAGGGTTTGTACCATCATAAAATTTAAGTATAGAAAAATAAAATTTAGGAATAGATTATCATAATTTAAGGTCGGATGCTTCATTCTTCACCAGTTAAAGCTTTTGGTGAGGTTGGGGGCTATTTATATTTTTTATCACACTTTTAAAAGAAAAAAAAAACTTCCCGCTTTACAGATTGTAACGGAAGAACACTTCACCAGTCTGGTGAAAACTCGACTGCCGTTAAATAATTATCTATCCGCGTTTCTGGAAAAATCTCCAGGATTAATAGAAAAGATGGTCATAGAAAGTATACGGGCCATGATAGGCTTAGAGACATCAAGGTATGTGTCATTAACAGACATTCCCATCGGCTAGTGCCTTGACAACACAAACTCATCCTTGCATTACCCTGAGGAAGTATCACTTACATTTGAGAAAATAATATCTTGCAAAGAGTTTGTCTCAATCATATCTTTTGTGTTTTGAAGTACAACACTGTTCGCTTGCTTTATATATGTGGATATTTTTTGTAATACATTTTTAAACTTGTTCTTAATAAAATAATATGATGTTTGTTTTTCTTTGTAATCAGTGATTTTGTTAGTTCTATACTAACATTTTTAGCTTTATCACTTGGAATATTTCTAATATTATTTAAATCGAGACGACCACTTCTACATGACATTTAAAATGTCATTTTACTTCCCTAAACTGATATCGAAAAAGAAATTTTTAGTAAACATAATTTTCTTTAACTTTGCTTTTAATATTTTAATGCTCAGTGTATGTGATTAATATTGCAAGAAGAAAAAACATCTGTAAGGTGAATGTGATCTTGTTGACAATGGACAAATGAATGCAGTCGTTTCTAAGAAATTGATGTGGACTTCTTATTGACTGAATTCAATGGTCTAGACATGTCTTGGCACGAATTGCCGCTGTACGTAATCCCTTAGTAATATCGGGAATTCACGAGCAAAACTTGTGACTGCCACACGAATGATGACAAGAAGTGCAACTATATAAACCTTGTGCTGCCTTTGCTCTGGTTCGCGCGTTCGACTTCTGACTGCACTGCATAAACAGTTAAGGATCCTTGAGGTAAGAAAAAATGTCTTTTCTTTCGAAATACTTAAATCATTTGTTTGATAGTAGTGCTACCTAGCTAATATCTACAGTATAATGTCCAAAGAAAACGAGTAGAAACTCCTTAAGTTATCTGTGAACTAAGGCAAATGAAAAGTCTCACTCGTAGGAGCAGTTTTTAAAAGTTTCAGAGTTTTTCCTTTTTTTTTTCCAAACAGGCAGCAGTTGGTGGTTCTAGCTAAGGAGTCGAAAATGTTGGAGAAGAGGCTGCTTGACGTCACACCCCGGTATGGCGCGCCTCGCCGACAGCCCTGCGTCATGTGCAAGAGGCAGCCCTCGACTGTTGTATTCCTGCCTTGTGCGCACAAAGTCACGTGTCGTGCCTGCAGTGACGTCATCAGAAAGTGCGTCATCTGCAAGAGGTTAATCATGGGACTGTGCCACACGTAAATCCCTAGCAACTGAACAAGATGAAACATTTACAGGGAGGTCGTCACAAGTATTGCTACTTCAACGTTTTCTGAACTTTCTCATATTTCTTGTTGACTACTCTGCCCAATGTCCAGAAGATAAACAATTCAATTAAATAGGACACCATGCAATAAAATATGTTTGAAATCAAGTAGGTGTCCAAAGGATTAGAACTGTTCTTAAAAATGTGGATGAAGTGCTCATGCATTTGAGATCACGAGGTCTCTCTTCTCCATCATCTTAAACATCCGATATGCCCATCAGCAGTAGGAGTGGCCTCCAGCCAGCAGCTGTAGTCCAGCCTCACAGGGACATCGTGCCTGCGCTGTGTGCTGATGTGGTTCTCTTCTGTGAATCAGCTCACAACAAAGAAACATTTCTATCTCTGGTCTAAACAGAAGTAGATAATCAAGATGCTTTGCTTTGTATTGCACAAGGATATTCCAGAATAATTTGAATTTGAATTCAGTATATTTCGCTAACCATACTTCGATTGTGAAATGAAATCTTCAAACAAAACTCCATAATGGTCAAAATAAGAAATAAAGGTTTTATGAAAAAGTCATTGAAATATACTCAGGGAAAAAGTTGTTCTCGCTGTTATCCTTTTGACGCTTGTGTGCAGCATTTTCTTTTTCTGCCTTGTATTTCTGTCTGTCCCCATGCATGGTGGTTTGGTCTGTGTTGAAATTTGTGCTGTTCTAAAATCTGTGGTTTGAAGTTACTTGTTTTGTAAAGTCCTTTAAGTCGACTGCCGATTGAGAAACGCGAAATATAAATCTACTTTTTAAATAGTCTTCACCTGAATGAACCTAACACATGAGCTCTATTCAGAAGGTGGATGATGACATCAATAAAACCCCATTGAGGTTAGGGCACTGAATAATGAATTGTTCTCTCCATAAGCTCAACACAGGTCTAACCTACCTTTCTGTCTAGTCTGTATACTTTTATTTGAAATATTTATCCAATTAGCATTGCACATAATTTTATTTAAACATACAATCGAGCTTTAGTCGAACTACAGTCGAAGAGAGTAAACTGTGAGAATCGAATCCAATCTAATCCAGCCAAAGGACATTAAAATTTATAGTATCTATCTTTAAGTCAATCTACAACAGAAACACCGACTGTGAATCAAGTAAAGACAAGTCAAGTGAATTGTATTCAAGTGCACAGATGAACTATATGAGATTCGTAAATAGTTGAATGACAAACAACATATAGTCTGAGTGATGGCATGGATGCCCTGGTTGCACAAAACACTCTAGAAACACGCATTGCATCATGACATGTCACAGGACCGCACGTGGAGTGTAGTCTAGAGATTGATGCTGTCACCCACACTGCCACTACACTAGAGGATGACACAAGTGTCATGATACAAGGCCACAAAATTATCAGGCCGACAAAAAGCTTGTCACAGCTGTTGGAGTAATCATGTGTCCCACTATTTTTGTCACGTGTCTAGAAATAAGTTCATTCACCTACATTTTTTATTTCCTGTTTTATTTTATGTGAATTTACGCCATCGTTCTTTCGTTACATGTTTAATTACTAACTTCATGACAAAACATGTTTTACGCTTTTGTGGCATTTTATTTGGCTGACTGGTGAAGGTTTTTTATCCAACATTGGGAGTTTTTAATGTCATCGAATCCTTTCGATAAGTTCATTAAGTACCTGCGCTGATCTTTATGCAAACAGCCCGTTTGTGGAGAATTACAATTTAAAAGCAACAATGTTTTAGGAGGGTGTTTTTCTCTCTTTTCTGATTGTTTCGACTAAAATTAGCGCTTTTCTCTTAAATCATTGTACGCAAGCCTTTTATGTTTCATTCGGTTCTCCCTTGTATCGTATACTAGAAATAACTACCTAGCTAAAATTAGCTCCATCTAAGGATGACATCAACCTGGATTGATATCCGTCAGTGATCAAAATTTCCTGGAAGAAAAAGGGTATACACACAGATGGCTATTTTTAGACAAGATGTAGTTCCGATATTGCTAATGACATCATTAATCTGGGTAAAACCCGACTATATTAAGCATGCTTCTCAGTGTTATTTAGATAATGGCCGGGCATGGCTAATCGTACTGCCAACAGGTGTGTTATTGCGTGTCTGGTTATTCTTTAGACATATCGGTCACGCAGGTCTGTATTAATGTCCTGCTGATATTGTAGTATTGAGTATTCATCTTTGGAGTACATTTGTGCCAGTGTAGTGTGTGACATTATTGTTGTAAGGTTTTGTGTTTTCTTTGCAAGCCGTAAGTAGGAATCCCAAACCCTACTGAAAATGTGTAACAGTTCTATGGATACTTCTGTACACAGTCAGCGAATACCAGTCGGTTTGTGGTAAAAACAATTACACATCCATGTGAAAATGAATTATGGTCACGGCTTAGCTCAACAGTTCAAAGGTAAGACCAACAGTTTTTTTTTTTTTTTACTTGTTGTCTGAAATGAAAGCCAGAGATCTTTAAACATATTTTATTTTATCAACGAAGTCGATCAGATGAGAGAAAGGTGCAAGATAATTCACTGGTCATAAAACTGAGAAGAAGTACAGTTTTCATGCTAGTACGAAAAAAGAATTGTAACATGTGGAGGGGAGAAACTCGTGAAAACAGTTGCACAAGGTTTTATTGACTAGTCCTTACAAAACAGAGAAGGTCAAAAAATGGGACCTGAATAAATAATGGGGCCACGATAATGACGTCAGCGGAACAGGAAGTGCTTATCGCAATAATGCGGTGAAAAATACAGAGGGCAAGGACACGAGGAAATCTCGTGAAGGTCACATTTTTTTCGAGCAAAAGCCTATATTTTGATATGCGTGGGTGTTGGTGTTAAATTTAATATATCAAATGCTGAACTTACGTTCCTTTAATTTTTTTTATTCTTTTAACATTAAAATAATCATTAAGCAGACCAGTTAAAATACTAGGGGAACTCTTGTATGTCCCTTTAATATGTATCGCAACTTTGGATTTCTTCGGAAAAGTGCTTCTGATTTGTTTATGTAGGATAGATTGTAGCCGCCAGGTTGGAAGCTCCAGCATGGCAAACACAACAGTCTTTTCTCGGCTGTTGCCCTCTTTTGAAGCCCAACAGAATCTGATCCACAAACATACAAAGAATCCCAATTTGCAAAAACCCTTCCCCTTCTATGTATACAGTCCTTGACAAAGGTCATGAAGCGCTACGTGATAGCCACCCAGTCTCTACTGACCCCCTCCTCACCAGTTTAAAGGTGTCATGTGATTATGATATTGTCGATCGTTGATTGGCTGTTCGTGTGATTTTGTTTCCCACGGGTCAGCAGCTCATTCATACTCGTAGTAGAAGTGTAACTGATGAGATCAGAGTAAGTAATGCCATACAAGACAAGCTGGGGTTGCGAAATGTCTTTTGCAGAACCTTTAAGACTTGAAATTTGTGTTCCGACTTGAATGCTACTGAAGAATGTATTTTGTGCTTTGTTTCCGACAGTGATTTCGGGTACACATCGCTGTGTTTGAAAATACTTCCATGCACGAAGTGGGCAGCACTTTAATCTGCTAAAGGTGAGTTTTTCATTACTAGCTTTTATACTTCATTATTTCTTTATTTCTTCTTACGCTTCCTCCCTGAGTCCTAGAAATTTTGATTACAATCGTAGGGATACTTTGAGGAGTTTGAAGAAGTTGACAAGATGAAGCCTCTGTAACTTTGAGAGCACACCTGGGTGAGTGGGTTGGTGGTGATGTAAAACAGATGCTAACCTCTATTAGCTACAATACGCATGCGCGTCAGGTAACCATCGAGTTAATGCGTCGTTGCCTGCAACTAGTGTTCCCGTCATCTCCGCCGAACAGCTTATCGAGAAGTTCCCGATTCCCCTCGGGCTCAAGCCTTTTTTAAAACTAAATAAAGATTCTAGTGTTTTTTGGCAAATTAAGGAAATTTCCGATTTTCCGAAAGAAAACTTCAGAAAGGCAGGGGAGAGAATTATTCGTAGAACTATCTACATGGTGGCCTAGTCCACATATCAAAACATTTCTAGTCCAAGCGTGATTAACATTTATTTCTAAGGTGTTTAATCAAGAGTTGCTACGCATGCCACATTTATGTTAAATGCAAAAAAAAAATATATATAACCATGACAGAAAAAAACGAAGCCCGTTTTTAACCAAAGGAAAAGATATGATTTTATTGACTTATATTAAATACGTTAAGGATGGAGAGAGAGAAACTTTTGAGAAAACCGATAGAAGAATAAAATCATGTCAGTAGATGAATCCTAGGGTAATGAATAAAAGTCGAGCAACGTATTTGCACAGTCACACGTACAGACATGGTTATACAGAGCAACAAAAGATAAGAAAAAGGTTTTTATGGTCAAAGGGGAGACAAGCCGACGAAAGCAACATGCAACACTGACTTGCACGTCAAAGAAAAATGCTTGAATTGCCAATCGTAACTTTGAGAATAATGCTGGTTTCTAATTTCTAACTGGGTAGGTGTTATCATGTTACAGAAAAAAAAAATAACTGAAAAGGACATACATTCATTTCGTCAATAATTCCTCGTATAGGAAAAATTTGGGTGTGGGTATGGGTGTGGCAAGGGTAGATGGGGTACAAAGATATATTCTTGTACTGGAATAAAACCACCAAAGACTACACCGTTCTGAAATTTGTTTGTTTGTTTCTTGCCACTTACAGGAAGGTTTCCATCTTGACAATTCACAGTTAGGCTATCCTAAAAGTTTATATAAGGTTTGTATCCAAGTTTTCATATTGTGTGTGTGTGTGCGCGTACTTGTGGAGGTGTATCCATTTTTGTACGGACAGTACATTATGCTCAAGGTTTTGTGTCCATGTTCCATATTTCTCCCAGCATTGTGCTTAACATGACATCCGTCCTATTCCGAGGACCTCTTGGCTGTTTTTCTTGCATTAAAGTTACTTGAACTTGAAATCTATGTCCTCATTGTAATGCTGTATGAAATACTTAACTATCAGCTTAAACAATGGATGTACGTGATCTCATACATTTAATACTTTTCTGTAATATTGTCTGAGTGGTTTATCTATTTCAAATGTTGCTATAGAAAAATAAACCTTAGAGGACTAATGTGGTCAATTTATTCTAGTAAATCTCAGTGCAAGATACTATTTCCTCATTTCTGGGTGAATATTCCCTTCCATTCTAGAGATACACGCCTGCAAACCTCAAACTGAATGTGATCAGAACCGAGAAGAAACGGGACAGAGAGACTTATTAACATCTGATCAATGTACTCTCCTTGCCCCTATTCTCTGAGGCCTGGCAAATTATTTGAAAGGCTTTATTTTTAGTTGTACTATTCTATTACAAATACGGTGCTGTTGTTTGTTGTTGTTGTTGCTTCTGCTGCTGCTGCCGCTGATGATGATCATGATCATGATCATGATGATGACGATGAGAAGGATAATGGTTTACTATTCTATGATTTACGTTAGGACCATGAGGATGTGTAGAGACATACATAAAGGTATGGAGAAGAAGATCAGGTCATTGCCACACGAAGCGGAGGATATAGACGATATCCCAGATGAACTTCGCAATGATGACTTGCTGACCATGTCTCCCGACGGCAAGGATCATCCCCCGCCATCAATGCATATGGTTAGTTACCTTTAGGAAAGAGTGACAAAGTGTTTGACTAGAAATTTATTGCTATGAGTGAGCTACATTTCCTCAAGTTTTAATAGAGAGTAGGAGAGAGAGTGGAAGGAGAAAACAAAAGACACATGCAGTACAACGAAAGATTTGCGATTAGTGTATCTAATCGTAAATATTGATTAAACCTAAGTATTTATTATATTGGTCAACATGATTCATTCTACAATGTTGCACTCATTAAGTTGTAATAAAGACTAATTTTTATGTTTGCTTCGTTTGTTGGACTAGATTGTATGGTTTATGGAAACAGAGTGAAAGCTCGAGCATTTATTATAACTATGAGGCAGTATGTAAAGACAAGAAAGTTGATTTAATTTTATTCAATATTTTAATCATGCTGTACTGTATTACGCTTATAAAAACACATCAGGTATGTCTGTGTGGCTTTCAAAAATCGAATCATTTGATGATAACCTAAAACTAGGTGTACAATACCTCAGCAACAGTGTTCTACATTTTGAACTTAGAGCTTATTACTACATTATTCAGTTACACTTAAAATAAACAAAGATTCAAAAGAGATAAGGTGACCACATCATCGAATTTAAACGACAAAGAAATGAGTGGTCAATGTCGACTTACATTGTCATTTTTTTTTCTTCTTACGATTTGTCATGGATATATATATATTGTAGGATGTTTTCGAGTCTTTGCAGAAGCTAGAAGACTTGTACACTTGCTAAATGCTAAAGCTAAAACTACACACAACCACTTGTAATCTATCGCGACGAAAGAAGACACTGGCGACGATGTTAGTGGGGAAAAAAGAGAAGCGAGGACACTTTGTTGATGACAGTTACCTTTTCTCTTGCCCAGGCGCTGAGTGAGAGTCGAATTCAGGGTACACGGAGCATGAAGCATCTTTTGAACCACCACGAGGTCTTCAGGGTCAGGAAGCCTCTCTTTAACATAGACGGGAGAAGTGAAAGTTTTCTAGCCAAGAACTGGTCGGGACCTTGCATCATGACGATGGCTGAGGCAGGCTTTTATTTCTCTGACAACAGTAAGCAATAATGTTTTTCTTGGTTGCTTGTTGTTTGTATTTTCGCTACACATCTGGGGTGGGTGTTGTGTTTAAATAGTGTGTGCTGAAACTTTCTATATTACAGTCGAAAAGTCAATTTATTCAAACTTCATGTGGTGGTGGTGATGATTATGATGGCTGTGGAAAAGTACTTCCACTTAAGAATGATTTGACACCATTGAACTATTAAAAATACGCTCATTATAATTTTATTACACTAGAAATTTGCGCAGTTAAGATAGATTCTTGGGTAGTATTACATCACATTATGTTTTCTACATACACTATCAAAACTTTATTATATTGTTACATTAAAATACAGGTAGAGTTGGCTGAAAAGTTGTTTGTTTGCTTGTTTGTGTGTGTTCGTGCGAATGCTTGTGTGTGGTCTGCATCGACCCGTCTAGCGGATTCTGACAACTTTATTTCGAACAAGACTTTCTAACGGTTTACTGTATTAGTAAAATGATTTAGATATATCTGGTGATGAGTGTCACACCTTTTGGATCCAGACTTTCTGTCTCGAAGACATTTGCCAGTTCAGAGTTTGGAAGGGTAGATATCACCATCTCCTGCCTTCTCCCATGTTTACAGCCTACCCGAAATGTCGCACTTTCAAGAATAACACTTTATCAAACCATCATCCATTGACATCTGTCTCAGCAGCTGAAGTTGTATTGTGTCTTCCATGGCTGCGTGTCTTGAAGGGGAATAATTCCTGATGCAGACGTCAAAGGGTGACAGGAAACAACATTTCCGAGAAACTTAAGTACCACACGATATGAAGCCACGCAGTTCATCTCACTTGTCTAGATTGTTGAGTACACAGTGAGATCCTGTTTCTTGTCCTTTATCTTTCAATCAGCGCTGTATTCTATGTCCTGTGTGCGAATCTTTTCTGTCCCGCAAACAAGTTTCCGTAACCCTGTCACACCCCATTGTGGTTTATTTTTGTGAACACCAAATCCCTGTTTACCCTTTCACAAGAGTGATTAATTTTTCTTAATTCCACAACCCTGAAGCACCAACCCGAACCATTTTATTACTGTTTATGGGCAAAAAACTCATTTTCTTTTCAAATTTTCAAACGTTCGTATTCACGTCTTATCCACATTTACCTGAGATATAATAACCACTCTAAACTGTCTATGCATTACAGATAAGCATAAAAGGAGTGCATGAAGGACAGGGTTAAGGTAAATGAAAGGCGAAGCTTGATTTTGCATGTGGAATATAAAAAATTGTGACAAATGTTCAGAGTGTAATTTTTTGGTAATATTTATTTTGATTTTTCACATTCGTTATTTTTATGATTACACTTAGTAGTTCCTCTGACCGTGATGTTGTGTTACCCTGAGGTGATTTAACAGTATCCTATGTTGTTGTGTGTATGTGTGTATATATTACATGTTTGTGTATTTACTAGATACTTTATGTAGTTACTAAAAATCTTTCTGTGTTTTATGTTCTCTTGCTTGCACTCACGTACTCTCATTTCTTTTAAAAACACAATCCTTTTAATTTATTGCAGGTTTTTTAATCTTTAATATAGCACAAATTTGTTAAGTCAAAGCTTAACATATTAATTCAAGGCATATCTAGACCAGTGACCTTGGCAATAATTCATAAGCTAACAGACCGAAACATGAAATTATTAGACAAAGTAGTGAGAAAGAAAATGAACAGGTCATCATAACAAACTAATCAATGTAAGGAAATATGGAAATTTTTATTGACTTTGTAAGTGTATTTTGTCATTTAATTCGTTTTGTAAGTTTCATATTGTGCTTGATGAAGACAAGGGCAAAGAATCACGTTTATGGCGACAGACAAATGAAAGTGCTGAAGAAGAAAATCATATCTTTATACTCGCTCGTATATTTTTTTTGAAAAGAGATTGCCTCTTGCTCGTTTTGTGACGTGTCCATCCGAGGCTGGCTGGCCCACCACTGTCCCTGGGCCCGCCACAAAGCCTTCTCACCTTTCTGTGCACACCTGCGGCGCAAGGGAGAGCGTGGCATTCGCCCCTCGGTAAGCTGCCTCCCTCAGAAATGATTGGCCAAATTATTGCTGATAAACAGTTGAAGATACTCCATTCACTCCATTATCCTTAGAAGCTCCATATAAAAATACAAAGTGTATGCCCTTACTTTCTCTAAGATACATAAGAAGCATGAAGTACTCCGCAAGCATGCAAAAACGAAGTATAAGTCTTTTATTTATTTTTTTAAATTTTCAGTCTGCTTTTGTTCGATTAATGAATTCATCCAAATACTCTTGCTATTTGTGCTACGTTTTTATTATTTATTTACTTCTTTATAGGCTTCTGGCAAAAGGACTAGACATGACTCACTTTCGTCGTTGGAGGAGTTGAAGGCTGGATGCGGTTATGATTAAAGCCCGGATGTCGAGAGACCATGAAAGAATCAGATCCAGTTCCTGCTGCTGATAAGGCCAGTCACAGAAACCCAGTTCTGTACACTGCATGCTTACTCAACGATTCAAGTGTACTCTCTTCGATGGAATTCTTGAAACAGTTCATCATTGTGCTTTCTTACTGGATCCTACACATGCAATTGAAATGAGAATTTATTCGTACACATTCCGTTCCCAGCAGTTCGCCAGGCTGGCATTTGCTGTCACCCCATTCCGATGGTCACATTTGGATTGTAAGAGCTTTTGACGACCATATATTGTTTTCTTCTTATATACTTAATAATAAATATATTCTGTTTTTTATTTTTTGATACTGTGGAAAGTGCTCAAGCGCAGTAATGGTGAACAAAGATGAGCGTGATGACAGTGTGGATCGTCTTCTGTGGATAGCAAGGCGATGTATGATAACCACAAGGTGTTTTCTTTTTCTTTTGGATAACAAGGATAACCAGAGCAACCAAAGATGTTCACCTACTCCTGCGACCGTAAGATCACGTGACTACCTTTTTTTAACTTAAAAAACCTGTGCTTAAGCAAGCTTAAACATTTATGCTTATCTCGCGTATTCCAGGGTGTGGATTGTCAGGGTTTTTTTGAGACAACTGCACTCCACACAAAGTATTAGCTAGCAGAAGACTTTCCATCGGCTCAGACTGATACTTACCTGTGTTAACGTGCTTTCAGCTTTATAAATTACTTACGGATGCTCCTTTGTGCTTTGCTTAAATGTACATGTAGAAAGGTTTCTGACCATCGATGCACTACGGTGTTCATAGCTCTATTTTTGCGGATTTCTTGCTTTGCTTTAAATTGTGCAATATATAACATACTGCATAATAAGTCAAATTTGAAGAAATCAATTAGTGTGAACACAGACTGTACAAACTGTAACTAGACTGAGGCATATCATAAATACATGACTAAGGAGGGTTTTGCTTCAAAGAAATTCAAAATCCACAAATCTTGTCAAAAAAGTATTCATAATGTTATGTTTAGTGAAAACCTTTTGCTAGTCAACGTACATTCCAGTAAAAATTTTCTATACATGTGTATCTATAATATGAGAAATTCCTTTAGACTTGTATTGTTATAAATAGTCATAAATGCAGGATGTGCATTATAGCAGCAATTTATTGTTCATCTTGAAAAGGAACGGAAGGTTCCACTCAATGTAAGAAAATTCAGTAAATTATTGGTAGGACACTTTATAATAACTTTTGTAAAAAAAGAAAGGGTATGTTAGTATTTTTCCCCAGTTCATTTTGCTTCTTTTGGCAATTTTGCACTTTGGCAGTCGTAGCTAATCTATGTATACATAAAATTCGAGCTTCAGAGAGTCAATCATTGATATAGAGCAGACTTAAAATACTGAAACTTCAATGTTACCTTCAGACAGCCAATTGGTGTCTTGGTTTTAAACTTACCTCTTTTAAACTCTTCTCATGGCTACAGCACCTAATGCATCTTTTATCTAATTATTACATTCAAAACATTGAGTGTAATCTACTGTAATAATAATTTAACACATACATTTTCATAGATATTTTTTATAAACTGTCATGACATTTCGAAAGGTATAATAATTGCAGCTAACATTTTACTGAGTGTGGCTATTCAACTTTAAATAATCAAATGAGCTGAAAGAACATCCGCTATGTACTTTTGCCTTCACTGAAAACATAAATGGATTAGAGATGTAACTAATATTTTTTGAACTACCTTGAGCAGTTATTCCAATTTATATCAGGAGAAAAGATCGTAAATGTAGGATGATGTTTCACTGGTCAAAACTAAAGGGAATTTAGAAATGGCAGGAAGGTTTGATGTACTCTACCTCTGACATTTTGAAGTGGCTTCTTTTAACGAGAAATTTTTATTTTATATTACTTTTAAAATGTTGATGTGTCTTAAATATTAACTTCACATTGAGAAATGCATGAATTGTATAAACTGTTACATAATATGCAACTGTTATCTATTTTGATGGTTACACAGGTATTTTAGCTGTTTTCTGTAGTTGTTAACATACTTGTTGCAGACTGTTATAATAGATAACAGCTCCACAGCTAATTGATCTCTAGTCGCTGTAATGATGGCAATGGAAGGTGGAAGCTAATCTTTATCTTTCCCCGTCTTTAACTTTTCTGCTCAATCATGGCTCATCTGTTGGGTGTGTGCACATTCCTCTAAAGTTTTACCCAGTTATAATTCCATAGTTACTCGTCTGCTGATAAGCGACAGTTTGTGTTATTTACTAATTTTTGCAAACCGTAAATAATTTCATTGCCTCGATTTGAAGATTGGTCCTAGTTCAGGGTCCTTTGACAGCAACAGTGTTAGGAGACAAACTCGTGACCTATCTTATCCACCTTGTGTTACAGAATGTATTTTAATGTAACAAACATTGTATTAGTTTCTACTTTATACGAGTTTTGAAGTCTTGTTCAAATGTACATTAAATGTTTGAGCGACTTTAATATACGATTTGAATTAGCTTTTTGTAGTGTCACGTAGTGGGGAAATATCAGTCGCAAGAGGACTCTTAGGGAAGGAAAGAGGGGAGTATGTGCAAGTGTAGAGGTGTAATAGGAGGTAGGAACGCAGAGATGTTATAAGTGGGAGACAGCCCTAAGTGGTTACAGCAGCCAAGCGCGACCAGCCAGTTGGTGACGTCTATGACGAGGGTGACACCTCGGGGGCTTTCACACCTGTCCTCCAGGTTGATGGGAAGTTGAAGTTAGTCACCTGTCCACTACACCAATGCAGGCTGGGCGGAGCTTCAGTAAGGTGGTGGTGCTCTCGTCGATGCTGGCTACTTGATTAGTTGATGAGTGACCATGGCATCCCTTGGTGTATGTGACGTGCGAAAGTACAATAGGTAAGGGAGAACCAGGAGGACACTTCTCGGCATGATGCCAGAGTGGACTGGTCAGTAGTCGAAGCGACTTCAGCATCTCTAACACCAACTACACTTGTACTTCGAGACCGGGAGGGCGAGACTTGGGAATCTTGAGCAAGGGCGCGAACCAGCGTCGAACTCTCGTCACGGAAAGCAAAGGGCTACGTGACCAGGGCTTGCATTGATCTCCACCAAACCACCACCGAGAACAGCTTTTAGCATCAGAGCTAGGTTGAAACCTCCAGACGAGCCTTGTATGTATTGTTTATGTTAATTATGTTATTAAACCATTTCTATTTACATTACACGTCGAGTTTTGTGTTCGGGGAATAGCAAGGGTGAGGGCTGTGGGCCAATTGGTCAAATGTGTGATCGACGTGTGAGTATTGTATGTGTGGTCCCCCTGCAACTTTATGTTGACGTGGGTAGCGAGAACTGAGGTTAACTCTCACCCACGTGACCAGTTCCACGGCGCCAGTATTCACGTTTCGGCTAAAACCCAGCAACAGGTAGCTTCGTGCAATAAATTACATAATCGGTAAGTGTAGTTTACTGACTTCAAGTATATTGGCTTAGAAAAAGCTTCACTTTGTCATCTCTAGTTCTATCAGTCTACAACGTTTTGAGTTTTGTAATTTGTTTCCATTCGTCGGTCTATATATTCTACTTTCCTGCACAATTAATTGTAATTTTTGGTCACGTACAAATATTAAAATCAAAGCGATGTTAAAACATGTGGACAGCAATAAATATGGATTTTCATAATTTATACATCTTTTTTAATCTGCTCCTGCTGTATATAATTTGTTTCTAACGGAAGGTAACAGAAGACATGTATTTTCATCGCTTTCTTATAAACAATATTTTTAAAGATTATTCCAGAATATATCGTGTCACTCTCCTTATTTTCTGCAATGGCTACCAGTCTCGCATTCCGTACAACCTCTCTGTGGCGTGTTTTAATTTATTTGATTATTTCTATTGACTTCTTTTCTCTACAACCAGACATCTCTGCTTTTTGTCTAATGACCGTACGCTAACCCTGTCAAGATCATCATTGCCACAAGATCATCATATCATGAGTACATTTCTAGAAAATATGTCTAAAATAAATCCGTATTGAGAAAACAGGCCGTTAATCTCTTGAGCTCAAACTTTTTACTGGAAACTTTTTCACGAGAATGTTCTATTAACAGGCAAACGTTTATGATGGAACTGTTTATGTTTTCAGGATAAAGGAAAGCCCATGTGACGAGACCGTCATATCCTGTTGACTCGAATGGAAAGTACTGTGACAATAGTTCTATGGCAACATCTTATTAACATATACTTTAATTTCTTGTGAAGATTATGGCCGTACAGTAAAATATTGATTTAAATTAAATCACAGTAAATAAAGTATATTAACTCCAACGTCATGTCTTATATTAGCTCGTTTACGTGTCGGGAATTTCCTACCTTAGTCACTATTTTCCTGTTAGACTTGAAAACGATTCGCTGGCCTCTTTTCTGGTTTTCTTTCGTGAGCTAAAGGTGTGGTTGACAATCTCATCTTGGTAAGAAAATATTTTTTTATTCATTTATTAGTCAGTCAGTCCTGTAAGCCAGTCGTTTTCTTCTTTCTTTCGTCCTCCTTTTCTTTCTACCACTCTGTCTATGTATTCTACCGCTGTCCGTCTGAGAAAAGTAGAGGTAGAGAGAAGAGAAGTGGAGGGTAGTTCGCAAATATCTAAATGGTCTACTCTTCCTTCACGTACAACTGACAGGAAGCCAGTGATTCTCTCTTAGCTGAGACCTGCAAGCCGTTGGTGAAGACACTCCCTTTCATTGTACCCCAGCCCATCCCTCCTCGGAAGCCTCGAATAACTTACAAAAGAATCCCTCAACTGTCGTCTTCCTGTATTGTGCACACAGTGACGTGTCCATCCTACAGTGACGTCATGAAAATTGCGTCATCAGTAAGCGAGTGATCATGGACCTTTGGGAATCATCTTCGAGGCATCATGAATGCCCCACCTGACATGACAGCAACTGGAGAAAAAGAAGTTCACAGTAAGAGGACAAATATCAACACGGACAGACCAGTAACAGAAATTTGTGCCACGTGATTTTACTTTTAATCCCAGCAGAGCGGGACAAGCTGTTGTACGAAGCAGAGCCAAACTTATAGGACACCAGAAACTCCGAAAACAAGTTGAGTAGTCGTCATGTGATCTGCTGTGACCTGCTGTGACCTGCTTACCACTGTCCAAGACAGACGTGAGATCAGGTCTTGCCATCTGTCGTGTTCAACCCTAACCTTCTCACAACAGCCTCAGTTGAGGTGCTGAAGGATTGACTCAGAAGCAGAACTAAGAAAATCCAGAGGAGTGTCGAAGCAATGGCACATCTTTATGTCATCAACGCCTGTGTAGATAATAATAGACTAATATGAATTGCCATTAAATTTTACAGTCCTTAGCATATCAGTTTTGGAAGGATACAATTAGGTTCAGTAATTTAGACAGATAAACGATCTTTGGAAGAATATTTAAGACTTGTGATGGAAGCAATGTATACTGAAAACTGCATTTCTCATGACAAGTGGATATCAAACCAACAGTGGACCTGTCAGGTCGGAAGCCTGTGACTGTGTTGACATGAAATGTACTCAGTATGAAAGGTCCGAGCAAACAACTTTCCAATGTTGTTGTACAAGACAGCGGACTCAAAATACTTGCAGTCAATGATCTAATGAGTTTTATCACAGCTTTCTATAAGCCAAACTTTTTCCGGAAGTTAACAAACAACACTTAAACTTAGTCCTCTCCTTCCTTTGGAAATGTTTGAAAACAGATGAATGGTTTTCATCAAGTGCTAGATGTTTCTCAGAACAGAATAGTAGGCTAATGGATGTAATCAGCAAAGTACAGGCGATGGACACCGCTCTCATAACAGGTTGGCCCCGACAACAGGGGTCTTTAATGCCTAAATTCACCAACAACTAAAAGATTATGGGACTTCCTTTCTAATTATTACTATTTAAATATACTATTTGATTTTTCAAGTGCAATAAATTCTCAAACTCAAGAACCTTTATAATAAAGACAGTTAATTTGATTCGCGTTGAAATCAAATAAAACAAAGAAAATCGTCATTAGGGAATACCCGTTATTATTAATGATTACTCATCAGAAGTTTATACTCTAAAGGCATCGATTTGTCGAACTAGTGTTTGTAGCTATCATGAGACACTTTATTTTTTTAACATCTGGCAAAGAAATGGTAAAATGTTTCCTTAAAAACCTTTAAGTCGTAAATATGTGAAAAATGTTAGGTTTGA
Source organism: Pomacea canaliculata (assembly GCF_003073045.1). Lineage (NCBI taxonomy): Eukaryota > Metazoa > Mollusca > Gastropoda > Architaenioglossa > Ampullariidae > Pomacea > Pomacea canaliculata. The sequence continues at coordinate 19,395,752 of NC_037595.1, read as the reverse complement.
AAGAAGTGAGAAATAAATGGGTTTTATAGGGTTAGAGAGACCTACATGCAAAGAACTGCAAAGAGTATTTACGACCTAAAGGGTCTTGAAAACCAGATACATTCTACCGAAGGGGGTGTAATGTCCAAAAAAGATTTACATTAGAAAAAATAAACAGAAAGGAGAAGAACAGAAGAAAAATAAGTAATACATGATCTACTCATAAATGAATTAGACATTTCTCATTGTGAGAATTTCCGACTGTTAAACAAGAAACAGAAAGATATGCTATCTGTCGACACTTGACTAGCAAACATACACGTGACCTCGGGTTCATTGAGCCTCAACCCCGTGAGCGGAAATCTCGACACAATGACAGACAAAAAACAGACAAATATTATTTACAGCTTTCATTAAAAGTCTGAAAATAAATACAAATATAATAAAATTATTTACTTACTGATTTGTTATATGACCCAGAAGCAGGTAAATAAAAATTGCGTGCAGTTAAGAAAGCAATTCTACTCAACTGGATTTTCCCGTTCGCTAGAAAATGATTCGACATCGGGACGATTTCAGAATATGGTAAAACTCTAAAACATCATTTATAGTATTTTGATGTAGTTGATTTAAAAATATATATTTTGGTTGTTAGATGCAGCTCTCTGTCTCTAGGAACGGTCGCATGTCAAATATGACAGCGATCACAGGCCTTGTACTGTGTACAGCTTGTTTACTCCATTGTATCCTACATACTGTGGTGGTGTGATTCGTAGATTGTGTATAAATGTCAGCCGTTACCTTCCTATGATAGCAGGAGATAGCAAAAATTAAATATAATGTGTTGGCAATCTTGCTAACGTGTTCATGTTTGTGAACTATGTAAGCATATGATAATGCACACGTTATAGTTATCTCTAGTCGATGTTATGTGCATTCACACACACACAGACATGTGGGGAGACGAAGTTATGAAAAGTGATATAAAGGCAAACATTGTTGAATAGATTAAATTCTTTCCAGTCACCAGATACCCAAAGGCAAACATTGTTGAATAGATTAAATTCTTTCCAGTCACCAGACACCCAAAGATTTATTATTAGCTCGATCTGTGTCTATGTCACTATTTGTCACCTGTTTACCCATTTATCCCGCCTGAATTGAAAAACAAAAACAGGCGCGATAAACATTGACTAGAACAGGAACTTGATTAAGCCCCGCAAGATTCGCCTCGTATTCTCACAAACTTTGTATACAGACTATCCTTTGTCATGAGGTTCTCTTACCCGTCCTTGGTGCTGCACCTATGGAAAACCATCTACACACCTTTTGTACTTTATAGAGCTATAAATAGACTCTAGGTCAGTCAGGAGTGATGACAAGTTTCTACCATCTTGCTTCAGGCCTGTGTAAGTTTGAATGAAATAATATTACTGTTGCCGTATTTATACTCATCGTTTGCAGCATTGTCATGTGATTGTTTTTTCGGATGAATAACACAGCGTACGTGTATGACAAATACTTCCCTGATTTGCTACTTTCAGACTTTATCAGTTAAGGATAGACTGGTATTAAACTACACTAGAACCTTTTTCCGGATGTAAAATGCTCTCTCATATCTTCTGTGATGTCAATCCTGTTAATTTCTATAGAACGAAGTGTAAATTTAGTCTTTCTTGACCGCTGCTACCAGATGGTAGAAAGAGGTAAGTATTTTAAAAATTGTTTTTATTTTCTTCAGAAATTCTCATCGTTCACTATTGGTTCTTTCAGGGGTACTGGCTATGATATTGTGTAGATTAGTTTCAGAAATATTTTTCTTTGGAGAAAGCTTTTTTTTTTCTTTGACAAACTACATTGTAGTGGTCATTCTGCATTTATTTCGAAAGATAGATTTTGGTGTTTCAAATTTTTTTTTAGGATTATTTTGTCAAAATGTTGTCTAAACTAGAAAAAGCAGATTATTTGTTAGACCTTGTCTACTCTTCTGCAATGTCTCTAGTAATGTAAGACTTTTCTTTCCTACTCTCTCTTGTGAAAACAGTGATTATTGCTTACTTAAATGAAAATATAATCATTTTTGGTTGTTGACAAAAAGATTTTCTTGCAGCTGCTAACAAATGACTAAGGTATGCCTAAATTTTAGAATTATGAATGTTACTAGTCCCTTGAGTCTGTAAATGTATACCATTTAATATAATCAACTGATTTTATTGCTTGATTGTCAGCGCCGTCGTCGTCGTCATTTTCATTATCATAAGCAACATCAGCAGCGTCCGTTAACTCTGACTGACTGCAGTATCACATGAAAATATCCACAACTCTGACCAACTTTCTCTGCCATTGAGATTCGCTGAACGACAGACAGGTTCATTACTGGCAGCTTGCGACTGATCTGATTTTCTTTCCTTTTTCAGAAAATAAATTTACGTACAGAACGCAAAAAAGAAAACAAAATCATTATAAAACTGCCATCTGCCTCCATCAGTCCTTCTCCCGGCCAGTTTAAAATCAAGCAATGTAAGCAAAAAACTTTCTCATGTTGTTTGGTAGCAACTAGTTCTCTTCTCGTTTACAGGTAAACAAGACATGAGTCCAGCGGAACATGTTCCAAGCTTATGAATGCCCTTGCTGTGGAGGTTGTTGGATTAAAATTCTTCACGGTGGCTACATTTTTGGATTCGCGCATTTATTGCACCTGTTTGGGCATGCAGATTGTGAGCAGGCACAGTTTGAGGTTCCTGCCACAATTAAAATGTCCGCAAGTGAAAGCGATTCGCGGCAAATATACAATTCCTCTCTGTTTCTTCCTTACTGTGAGGAGGACAAGAATCCGAGGATGTCGCCAAGTCATCAGCGCCTAGCAACTCAATCGTCACGTGAAGATTGTGCGAGGCACCATCGTAGAGGGCAGGTCTAGTGATTTCTTGTGTGAACCACAGAACCCTTACGAAAAAGATACAAGTTCTTTTATAGAATTCGTGAAATTGTCATAACCTCCAACCTTCCATTTAATTGTTCTTGACACATTTCAGCAATTTTCTAGATATAGCTATGGGTAAAGGTTCAAGCTGGCAATCACCAAAGAAATTTGTTGCGACAGCTAATGGCCATCCAAGTATAATGCAAAATAAAGAGGGGCCAAAAATACTGAAAAGTCTGGGAATTTTTCCAGATTTTTGGGGGGCAAACTGTGATTCAAATATTAAGCATGAAGAGAATGCCGACAATATTCGAAACTTTAATCAAGCATTCAAATTTATCATAAAGAACACGAATAGATTACAGTGCAATTTTGAGACGCGTGTGTTTGATGATGATGATTCAATTTTTTCACCAAAAACAAAATGGAACTCTAAAAATATGCAAAAATGTGAAATAGACAAAGGAGAAAAGGCCGAGAAAAGGAAAGGAGAAAATGTGCATGGCACGCAGAACAGTGAGGTGTTCAGCGCCAACGATGAATGCAACAATGAAAATCGAGAGAAAGATAAAGACAGAGATAGAGACAGCGCCGTTCGATTCGTTGGAAATGGTAACAGGAAATGTTTGCACTTTTCCTCTAATATTATCAATTTAAAAAACGAAAAAGATAACGAAGCAAAAGGCAATGAATCTGTTGAAGAAGATGAAATGGAAGAGTACAATAAAGGTAATATGTGCCAGCAGCCAGCTGTAGCTGTATTGGATGGCAAAGAAATGAAGGTAATTTTAACCGATTCTGCAGCTGAGCATCAGACAATATTCCCAGATGAAGATGTCACGGAAGGCAGCATGGGAAGCGGTGTCAAAAAAGAAGACCGTCATTGTTTCCACGCACCCTTCGTACTGCTCCACCCCGATATATCTACAGGAAAGAGTTCCTCCTCCACATCAATAACAGTAAATAAAGAAAATACTGATCCAAACGCCGATCAGATTTGTGATGAGGAATTCAGCAGCCGATACTCGCTTTTTAATGACTTGAAAACACTGCATCAGAAAATGTGCAATGAACCTGAACAAACTGACGAACCTGCCAGTTTGAAACATTTTTTCTTGGAACGTGTTGAGTTTGCTGCAAGGCAGGTTTTGGCCTTTCCATTTCTGCACGAAGAACTGAGAGGACTGTCAAAAGAAGAAACACTGCGGTATGAAGTGATTAGGCTAGCCTCATTTAGCCGTCTTAATGAGTTAAAGGTCAGCGCCATTCGCCTGGCGATGTCTGGGTTTCACTATGACGAAGAAGATCGACGAAATTAAATGCTTCAGCTGTGGAGTCTGCAAAAGACACTGGGAGAGATCAGAAGTCCCATCCTATTGTCCACTTGCAGATTTCTCCTAAATGTAAACATGCCAACTTTGAGGATGTCACCAACGTACCAATTCAGACGAAAAACTATACATTGCTGGATGGTTCTACAGAAGCTCGGTCAATGCAAGGAATTTTGCAACAGACAAAAGATGACGGACGCTCCACTGCTCCGCCTTTAATGTCGATGCCAGATAGTGGGTTTGAGTCAGCAGCAGACCCACTGGAAAGCAGAGAACCATCGTCAACACTTGAAAAGACCCAATCACATCTCTATAACCATGCCGATGAAAAAAGCGATGGTTTGGAGGGTTCTTCGTTGCCAGTGCCAAGTTTAAAGGGCGCTACGACGGCTGTATCTTCCTTTTCATCGAAAGCAGGGTTAGAAGGATACACAGAACCACCTGGTGGACGTTCAGAAAAAAGTAGCAACTACAACAGCGGGCCGCCTCCAGTGTATAATGTATACACGACTCTGATGTCTCACGCTGATACTCCTGGCCTTGAAGGGAAGAGATTCCCTGTTCAAGCTCAGCAACCTGCTGCTGTGATTCATCCATACCCGTACCCTGAGTCTGGGAGGCTTTCATCGAGTGGCACGTCCCCTCCAGTCATCCCCGAACCCTCAACACCTGGCCTTGACATGATGCTGGCCGCTAGTCCGATGAACTGCAAGGTCATGACCCGGTTCGTGTCCTTCGCAAACTCGTGGTCGACTCTTACTACAGGACAAAGTCCGAAGGACCTAGCGCTTGCTGGATTCTTTTATTTAGGTGAGTTGAATGTAACCCCAAATTATAAGGCTTGATTTTACAAAATGTCTGGGCGAAATATTGTTCTTTCATACCTTATTGTACACATGGAGAAAAATCTTCTTCAATCCATTCCAGTCGGCTTACAGAAAGGACCATGATACTGAATCTGGCTTCCAAAAGTTGGGAATGATCTACTTCTCAGTGCTGACGATGACAAAGTGACTTTATTACACTTGTCAGCTGCCTTTGATGCCGTGGATCATTCTGTACTTCGACACAGACTTCAGCAGCCTTTTGGGATTCATGATGTTGCTTTCCTGGTTTCGATCCTCTCTCATGGACCGAACCCAGACTGTGTGTGTCAATGGTGGTTACTCAGATGCTTCTGTCCTGAAATATGGTGTCCCGCAGGGATCTGTATTGGGTCCAATACATTTTCGTTTATTTACTTTTCCCCATCTGTCTAATATTATGCTACGTCACTCCATGTCACATGTGAGTTGATACACTTACTGAACTCTCTGGACCATGACATGGATACAGGAATGTATAAATGATGTAAAGTCCTGGATGCACCAAAACAGCAACTGAGCAACGATACGAATGAACTGCTACTTACTTGTCCAAAGAATTTCCGAGTCATCCTTTTCTCCCTCGGTTTCTGTCTATAAACTGTTCATCTGTTCCTTTCTCCACCTCTGTCTGCACCTTGGGTGTCATTCTCGATCAGCGTTTGACTTTTCATCAGCGTATTTCTCTCGTCTGCAGAAATTCTTACCTTCGTAGGATCAGTACCATTCATCATTATCTCACCATTGATGCAACTATAACTGTAATCTATATCTTTGTGCTAGTTAGGTCATCATCCTTATTAATAACTTAATAATTAGACCTTAACAATCCCCTTCGGGAGGGAAAAATGTAATTTAAATGTACATAAATACTTATATTTCTTTAAGTGTCAGACATGTATGAAACTATATTTTAGAGTGATGCCAGCTGCGAAAAAATAGTGTAAGATTCCGACAAAAACCCATTTCAAAAATTTTTGATTCTTTGTCACTTGTTTCTTTGCTTAAACAAAACTAATTTCCTAATTTTTAGGCACTGGAGATAGCGTACGTTGCTTTTACTGCGGTATCACGTTACGTGAGTGGAAACACGGTGACGACCCTTGGGAGGTTCACATCGTGGCCCGTTTCTCGTGTGCCTATGTCAAAGCAGTGAAGGGAGAGGACTTCATTCTGCAGACCCTCATTTCACATTCCAGAAACACAGCTTGCTGTCTGCTGGAAATGTGAGTTTTTTTCCTATCTTTGTAGATTCGTGAGTTGGTCTTGAAATGCACCAGTGGCGGTAATTATTAAGCGAGGACAACACAGGGAACTCTGAGACAAGTGTCATGTTTCAGGAACTATATTGCAATGTCAAGACCTCGCAGATGATGTTTTTTCCATGAAGCCCTGGCAAGCAAATTCGTTTGACTGCAGTTATATTTTTAGTATTAAATTTAACTACATATATTGTGTTTAAGCAAACTAAAATGTTAAAATAATGTTATTAGCGGGAAGCCATCATCAAGCTACCTTATACTCCATCCACGAAGAAGACCCTCATCACTTTAAATACAAAAACCTTGAGTCGTACAAAGTTTCCCTATTTAACCTAGCTTCCTGTTTTTGCGTCCAGGTCATGCTTTTTTATATAATTGCATATACATTGTAAAATCTATTATATTTGTATAACATTTTGTGCTTCTGTCTGCTGCCGGGGTTTCCTATTTGCCCTGGTAATCAACATTTGGGTCCTTTATTTTGTAAGTATGAGCTTGTACTGCAAGATTCCACCATTCTCATCTATAAATATATAACACACAGGGGTTTGAGGACACATTCAGTCTAGCCCCAAATGTGAATAGAAATTAGCAGTTCTTGCTTATGGAGTTTTAGCTGTCATAGAAATACATTTTCGTTGAAGTATTGGGATACATATTAAACATAAGTTATCGAAGAGTTTTAATCACTGTAATATGCGTTGGTATAAAGATTATTTTTTGTGTATGGTGTAATAGGCATCCTGAAAAGAAAACTCAAACTTATAGAAATATTAGTCGTGTAATATTCTGTCTGTTAAGTCCGAATCTTGTAAAAATTAAAGAGTTTCTTTGCATATTTGCTCTTTACGGGCACAGGCACGGCTCCAGACATCCACTTCTTCACGGGGTGAGTTTTTTTTTCATATTAAACCTTGTGTGTTCTTCAGTTCAGTATAAGTGTAAAGGTTACTATTTTACGCTGAAACGTTTAAGAACGTATTCCAAGTAACAAAAAATAGCACCTAGAACAAATAAAAATTTCAGTGCTAGTTGACATAAACAAAATGTTACAGAGCATCTCTCGAGTTCTGGAACTTTTCGTGGAAACAACCACGATGCACCGTCAGTACAAACTCCATCAGGATCTGGCCAATCACCACTCGGGCGATCCCCACTTTGGAGGCTGACTGTTCCTCTAGAAACTCTTCTCAAGCGGTTCAGGCTGCATCGTCAACTGAATCAGTTACTTCATCTGCATCTGCCACATGATGCTGGGAGGAAAGGTAGGTACCAACCTGGCCTCGTCTCCTGACGTTCGTAAGAAAGTGAAGACGAACGATGAGCTTCAGATGGACTGCGAGGCCACAGACCAGAGAGGTTCAAACCTTAGTTTGTCCAGCTCAACAGAAGGTGGCGCTAGTGCTGCATCCCAGCCCTCGAGTCACCGACTCACGGCGCTCAAGCCTAACCCTGAAGCTGACCTTCGGCGGCTGGTGGAGACCAACCGACGTCTGCGTGAGCGTCGCAATTGCAGACTGTGTCGTCAGCGCTCGGTGGACACGATCTTCCTGCCGTGTGGACACATCTGCACGTGCGAGTCATGCGCCAAGAGCATCAAAATTTGTATCCTTTGCCGCAAAAGCATCCGGGGCACTGCGCATGTCTATCTGGATTAAACTGCTCTTCACATTTTAAAACTTCCGAAGAATAAGTATAGAAACTTTATATTGTTTAAAACACCTGTAAATAGAAAATAAACTTACCTAGAAAAAGAAGGTTTTGATCAAGAAACTTATAACTGTCAGCAGCGAAGGCATATGATGGTGAGAAATCGTCAGTTTTTTTTTGTTTTTTTTTAAAAATATGTTATAAACAGACTCATGGTCAAAGAGAGATTAAGTCTGAAGAATTTGTATGTATCTAGCTATCTAGATAGCTATTTGTCTTTTTAAATCAGCTGTGGTGACTAATCACTAATTTGAGGCCATAGCTTGGAAAAGGAAAAGCTGCACAAAGAAACATATTGTCTTTCATATGTTGCTTTCTTTTCGCCGTCCTCATTTGATGTACACGAAGTATTATAACCTCAAAGACACACTAACACTACTATGACTAAATGCAATAACCCACTTTGTACCCACAATAAGCGAATTTTCCAAGGAAAAGATAAAGCTCCGGAGATACTTCTATGCTTACTAGCTTCATGTGATTACGAAAGATTACTTTATTACCTGACGGGACCCTATTGTCACCAAAGAGCAACATATATAAACCAGCTAACTTTATTACCTCATCCATGAACGGCTAGTTGATCGTCTCAGTACATTTTTGCATATAAAATGCCATGCAGCAATTCTTTTATTTGCCTCTAATAGGCAATTTGTCTTTTTACTTTCTAAAATCATTTGGGAATAATATTTGTGGCTGTTGCTTCTCATTATGCACGAAATGTGAATTTTTATTGTATTGCATATTGTTATTTTTTATTGTTATTCATAACACCTGATAAAACTATCTACTGTGTTCACGATTATAATTGTTGTTAAAACCGTCTTAAGCTTCTATTAAATAACATGTGAAACATTCTTTATGTTAATCTGAGTATCAAATGATCAATGTCGCAAAGTCAAGTTTAAAAGACAGTTCTAGTAGAATGACATGATGGTGTTGAAAAACAGCAGAAAATCAAAATCATACGAAACACCTTGTATCAAATAATCATGAATCATTTTGAAATATTGTTATTTTAAAGGCCAAAACTGTGCAAGACAGCTGAATTATGTGTATGATGATATATTCAGCAACAGACTAGAAAGATTATGGATTTGATACTGGGAACGGTGACAATTGAAGGTCTTGAAATTATTATCTGTGGATTTGCATTGATGTGCTTCCGACCCCTTGTAAACTCATTAATGGCTTTTCACGAAGACAACAATAAGAGCAGCAAAAAAAAAAAAAAAAAAAGAAGAAGAAAAAAGGACAAAAAAGACAAAACATATACTGTAACCGGAACTATTTGTTTGGTTCTGTAATTGACCATTGTAGCAATACAGTTTTTCAAACGAGTTGAACAAACTGCGAGAAGCTGCTAGCTACATATGTTTTTCATTATCCGATATGACATTTAACCGACAACGTGTTTGCATGTTATGTTACGTGCATCCGTGCATGCGTGTGTCATTCTGTGTAAAGCGCCATGCGCGTGGCCCGGGGCCCGGATGTAGTTCTGTGTAAGTCATCTCTGACTATTCGTGAGTAGCAATGATATAAAGCTTATTGCATGCTAAAATTGTGATTTTTCTGTGCATGTGGTCCTTATAAGGGTTTACCAATCCTTATTTTTTATTATTACGCTGCGTTTAGCATCTTTCATTTTGAACATGCTCGGGAATCGAAAATTTGATTTTCTCTTAGAACCTGTACAAAAATGGAAATACAGATTTTCAAGTGAGTAGAACCATAATACATGCAAGATCTTTGCTGTTGTACGGTAAAGATCTTGTCTTTCAAGGTAATTTCTGTCCCCGTTTTTTGAAACATCTTTCTCTCTCTCTGGATATCTGTACAGAGTGAACAGAGGATACTTATTACCTTTTCGAGGCTAGGACAGTACATCGAGAGACTTACTGACCTAGCCGTGAATACACTCACATCACACTTGTCTGTTTTCTTTTTTTTGTCTGAAGTTCTTCTAGGAATTCAATTAACTGTTTCGAAAATTAATTTTTTGTATCTATGCTTCTTGATTCGTATCGAATGTCTCCGTGTATCTAAGATGATGACGTTCTATTACAATAAGTTTTTGTGAACTTATCTTGAGGATAATTGTCAAATGAAAACAATTCAGTGTGTTGTATGAAACGTACGGGGTCTCAAAAGAAGAAAACTTTCTTGGCTTGTGTCTGATCAGTAAGTGTGTCCCTGGTGAGCTTTGTGTAGATACCAAAGGGTCTGCCAACAACAACAAAAACTTTTTCAGGATTTGTTCTCTGTAGTGTTCTCGTGTTGTCAATTTTCTTCTAAAGTTCTTTGTAAACGTATCTTGACTTGCCTGTAAAGAATGTTATAGATTTTTCTGTATATAATTAGTGTTTTTGATTTTCAATAGCAAGGCAAAATTGTCAAAGCCTTGTATGCGATCTTTAAGATAAGTCGATGCATCGTTTAATGCTGTTTTCTAGGATATATATCTTTCTGTCGTGTCTGTGTCTGATGATGATGATTGATGATGACAACGATAGGGCCTGCATCTTTTCCAGATATTCTGTAATAGGGTTTTGCATACTTTCCTAAGTCTTAAAATATTTGCATCAGACGATCGTAGGGAAGATTGTGATAAATTCGCTTTTTCTGCGACTGGGGACACGTACTCCTCAAACAAAGACACACAAAAATATCGTTGTTAGTCTGCAATTCATATTAAAGGTCAGTAAGAATTTTATTACATCATACACAACAATTAGTGTTAAAGAGAATTCAGGGGCAGCGTCTTGTCTCCTCTCCATTAGCAACAACACTTTGGTGATTTATGTTAACTGAGAGGTTTGTATAAATCACTATGAACATGCCAAATACATTGATATCATCTTTCCGTGAATCTTGTACTTCTAGCCAAAGTCAGATCCCAAACACTAATCCCAGTTCCAAACCTCAGACTGACAGAATAGGTATACGATACTCGTAGTCAAATCTTAATTTTAAGACAAAACCGAACTTTAAAACCAACCTTCGTCAACCAGTGAACAAATTATAAGAGGTATCTTAAGCTAAGTACGAAACTACAGTAAAGGTCTAACACAAAAATGATCAAAAGTAAACAAGAAAATTAAAAACTTTAAATAATTTTGGACCTGGAAATTACCGGTAAAAGACAACGAAGAGGCCACAGGACAAGGGCTACAACAGCTTGTAGGGAAAGCTGAAAGGTGTGGGAATCAGATCGAAAGGTTTTGTTCCCTTCTTCCCTTTAAAATTTTTGTCTCTTTATATATATTTAATCCTGAAAACAAAGGCAATCAAAGCGTGATGTCATCTGCTGACGAGAGTTCGCAGATGTCTTGCCGTATGTTGCCTTTTGTGAAAAATGTTTCGAGCTACACATCCTGAAATGTGGTCACCCTTCCGGAGAGATGTTTAGCTACTGTGGCTGTTAGACTTTTTGTGACAAAAGAACACGAACCCTTTACATAAAATAAGGATTTATAACAGACAATCTATCTCCTTTGCGTGTGTGTAAATAAGATATCCTCCACTCCCCAAACATGATCTCATCATTCTTTTAAATTAAAACATAAAATGCAGTGTAAAATGAATTATATCACAGCATACTTACAATATGTGTTAAAGGAAGATTATATATATATAAGAGAAGGAAAGAGAGATAAATGATAGGAGGAAGGAAGAGGGAGAGTCTATTGTACCTTTGTTTATTTACATATTTCAAGTTATCATTGACTTTATAAAGCGCTTGGTACTGTTCTACACTTCGTTACCAAGAAAATCGTGTCCACCAACAGCTTGGGATCAATTTATTTCATTTCGAGAGATCAGCAAATACTTGATCCTTTTCCATCTTAATGAATGTTTCCGGAATCTCCTTAAGGTGTCTTCTACTCCCCAAACACATTCTTCCTATCGCTGTGTGTGTGGCAGTGCAGGTAGGAGTGCATGTAAGAGTACAGGTAGTAGTGCAGGTAGGAGTGCAGGTAGGAATGCAGGTAGGAATGCAGGTAGGAGTGCAGGTAGGAGTGCAATGAAGTCAGCGCCCATGATAGAGGTCCGAGGAGATGGCAATACAGCTTAATGTAAGATAATGCAATAAAAGACACTACTGAAAATAAAACAATGGATTATCTGTGTTCAGTTAAAATGTTACAGACCTTCATGTAAAAACGAAGAAAAGGAAATAGTCAACTGTCAATTGTAAACGTATTTAATGTTTATACGTTTCAGAGGTAGTTAAACAAAATTCTGGAAAACAGTGCAGGCTCTAAATTTTGTCACCTAATCTTCATAACCTAATTTAACCTAAAGTTTCTGAGTCTATAAAATATGAATGATAAAAGTCGTCGAAGATAATTCAAAGATATGAAATACTATTTAGCTGTGTGTGTGTGTGTGTGCGTGAGAGAGATAGAGGGAGCGTTTTGCATGTGTGCGCATATGTAAGAGAAAGATGTGACACAATATTTTTATCTGTCTTAAGTAACAGCTCTGAACCTGCATCAACAACAATTTTCACATAATTGTAATGAATCGTCATGCACACTTCATCGAGGTTAACACTGAAATATATAAACATGCATTATTGTAACTCTGTCAGACTAACGGAAGGAACGACAACCTGCACAGGTGATCAGTCTTTGTCTTTGTCCTTGCTGAGGCAAATGACAGTTTGTTCTGTATGTGTTACAATAATTGTTTAATTTGTTTTAATTTCAGTCATGAAAGATATCCTAATGTTGGAAGTCATATTGTTAACTTATTCTTTCTGTTTATTTGATTTATCTGTTTAATTTGTTACCAGTAAATATACAAGTGGAAATATTTATTCAAGTCATGTTTTCTCTCATTCACAAAAAAGAATAAAGTCTAGATGTAAAAATGTTCTTGTATTATAATATAACCAAAATCAGCTGAAGCTGCAACACGCTGTACGAGTTCAACCAGTGCTGGAATTCATCACTAGATGTTTTAAAGCAACTGTGGGAAAGACTAACCCGGGTTCAATTGACTTTCTCGGGTGCGAAGAACGCAGCTTGATGATTACCTTCTCTAACTTTGCTTGACTTTTAAAATGTTTTTTTCATGTTTTTGTCTAAATGTAACGAATTAATTATCCAACTATTTACATGTTGCTGTGCTTTTCTCATTATATACTCTTCCTCACCTCTCTCCTCATGTACACAGAACTTCACCCTTTAAGCTCACTATTTCAGTCTGTCTCTGTAATTCTAAACTGTTGTAATTTGTAACTTCTAGGTTTTTCGAATCTCTTATTTTTCAAAGATATTTGAATGTTCTTATACATAACTTGCTTTCGACACCAATTAACAAAATATTAATTACAAGAAAATTAGATGAGCCCTCTAGAGAGGCGTACCCACTCCGGGATCCTTGTAAATATTTGGTTTTTTTTTTCAATCTCTTTTTTGATCATATTCACCTTCCACTCTCCTTTGATATCTTACCTTTGTGTATTTACTAATTATTTTATAGTTCTTAATTACTTCAATTACTTACTTTACTCTTTCCCCATTAAGGGTGTGGGCTAAATGTAAAAACATTTCTTGCTTATTTTACCCATCGTTAATGAAAAATTGTCATTTTCATTGTAATTGACAATGTATATTGCTAAGAAAAAGATTGCTTCGTTAAAACAACATCATACAGACTTGGTATTTATAGCCATCATTAACCTATTATTTACTCTGGCATCATTTAACTGTAGCTTGTTTTATTAGTATAATATTCACTTGCTGTTGTGCATATTGAAGAAATTTCCTGACTTTTTGCTCTTACAATTAAATCTGTAGTATTGTATATATGTTTATAAAACTTATATCACTTACATCACAAATGGACCGCACTCAAGCTAACAGTAATAAAACAAAATTCACTAATAATTATTACATATTTCTCAGCAAACTCTTAGTGGCGTTGTTATGTAATTTAACTTAAATTAACTGCATTGATATATATCACTGATATCTGGTAACAGGCATATAAATGTACAAACAGTTGGTAAATTTGGATGTCAAATAAGCAGTAATTACAATCAATTGATAATTGACAACTAAAGGATACCAAAAGCTTCCAAGTACTGTAGATCAATAAATATTGAGTGCGTAGCAAACGATGATTGTAAAAATTTGTAGTTGTTTATTGTTGAGAATATTTGACTAGTTTCTAGGTATAGACACAAATTATTATCCTCTCTTGTACAGTTGTACTCGCTTGGTGTTGTTTTACTGTCGACATTTTAATCGACAAAACCCGCTTACGAGTTGGTGTTTATTTTCGTGTTTCACATGATGATGGTAAAAATTTTAAACAATTTATGCTTTTTTGGTTAAGAATTTTAAACAGTACAAGTAATAAGTCACGTTTTTGATTTTTTCACCTTTGAGTAGATGGTGCGCTGGCTATTTTACAAAAGAACACTGAAAAAATTTCACTATTTTTATATATGAGATATGTGGTCTTGTTCTTGTTATAGGCTCTAGGCAATACCACAGTACTTCATAACATTGTTATGTCAGGGTGGAATTACACAACTACATTAAGTTGAAAAATTAGCCAAATGTATAACTCATTTTTACGAACATGTATGTTACTTTATTACTCGTTCACAGCTATTATAGTCATAAGTTATACGCATGTACAGTATGTTTTTAAATTCCTCCAAATGTTGTCCAGAACACCGTCTTTTAAAGACATTTTGAGGCAGACACCTAAATTTGAAGACCGGCGATGAAGCTATAGATGGCCCTTCCTTATTATGAAAACTTTGTAAACACTTTTACTTTACTTTACATTTACATTTTATTAAACGTATTCATAAAGGAGTAATATTATTTACAAATATCTTGAAGTTTATAAATAATCTAATCATGGCAATAATGTGTATGTTTGGGTTCAAATTTGCTTGGTATTTTATTAATATCTGGTTTGTAGTGTTGTTTTATCTGAATAATAAAGTTCACATTTCATTTTTCTGACCTTTTTTGCTGATTTACATACTGATATTTTCACGTCTCACTTTTTAAATATCACTTTATATCCGTGTGTTTGTATGGTGTGTGTGTGTGTGGACGTGGGCGATTTTCTGTTTGTCTGCAAGTGTCTTATTAGCAGGTTGCAATAAGTAAAACCAGGCATAAAATCTGTACTCGGGTTGATCTTTAACTCGAAGATTTGCATTGTCTGGTGGCTGTGAACGTAAGTGGCTCACCGTCTCTAAAGAGCCGCATGTCAAATTCATAATCTAAAACTCTCCAGGTCCCCGCTTTATCTAGACAGCTTCTGGGTATGTAGGAGGGAGAAAATGTACAGGTATAGGTAAACTAACGACCTCTGTCTCACACTTGCATGCACTAGCTACAAGGCTAAGGAACGACAAAGATTCCACATTGTCATCCATCGGGGCTTTATTACACATTGCAATCGATGTGATGACTATTATGCATTATATACATATACATGCTTATTAATATATGGTACATGTAAGAATATCAAGCAAGTTTCAATCCACTGGTTAATGTGATGTGCATATTATGTAATACTCATCGTGGGTCACTCGACTGCTATTCTTTCAATCTAAAATTAGACATTACTGGACATGGGGAGGCTATACTGGGGGTTTCAAAAATTCCCCTGACGTAGCCGGAAGTAGAAACATTCGTGACAGCCTAGTCCACGCTTGGCTCTTGCATCAAGACTACACGTAGAAGAAAAAGATTTCCCGATGACCATAAAAATGTTGATAAAGATGGAGTGGTCAGTTAAAAACGCATTAACCCCTTCCCTGCTTAACTGCCAGCGTTTGATCTTAGTTTCTGGTGTAGAACGAACGAAAGTATGAAAATGATGCAGAATCCACATCATTTCGGATAACTTAAAAACAATTCTGAAAAATACAGCTTAGAGGCTGCATGGCCATTAGATTGTAAGTGGTTTAACGTGTCAAAGGCACGGTTTGTGAAAAACCTATTCTCATATGTCAGGTGACCAGGAAGTTCCTGTCACATAGGCTGGGGAAAGCCTTAACCCGGTGACCTTATGCTAAGATAATAAACTGTTTACATTAGAGTTCATAATTTTTTTTAGTGACATTTGCTTTTCGCTTATTTTTCCAGTTATTTAGTATCGTAAGCACTGAGAATATAGTTTTCTTTTTTACTTTCTTCAGACTGGTTCTATTTGAAATAAACTGCTAAACATGCCGATTATAAGTAAATCTCAGTGACAGATGGATTGAGATGAAATTTAGGGAGTTTAGAGCACATTGAGACATATAAAAAGAACTGTAAGCTTTAGTAAAAGACAAATATTCAATGAATACATTGGTCTAAATCGTTGGTACACTTATTACTATTTGTACATTAGAAGACATTGGTTTAGAGTTTTGGTAATATTGGGCTTGGACGAACTCCCTTGTATGCATTTTTCCTTTTTTTTTTTTTTTAGAAGTTTCATGTCATTACATCATTTCCGTATTTTATTTTCAAGAACAGGCAAGGCAGTGTAATTATAGCCACAGAGACTTTGTCAGCAGACTGAAAGTGGTTTTCAAACAAGTTTCAGAAAAACAGTGATCTTAAGAAAAGCCGATGTGGTGTGTGTCAGTGTGTACGTGTCGATGAGTCCTCACGGAAATGTTTCATGTTGACAGTTGAGACTTCGCTGGTTTTAGATACACGCGATGGAAAATTTTCCTCTTTAGGGTCATGACCTAAACAACCGCCTGATGAGTCTTTCACATTGTCTAATAAAAAACAACATCCTGCGATGATATGCAATGTATATATTTATCTGCACCCAACTTCCTGTCCATTCAATGCATGACAACCCACGTGCACAGGTACACGCACGCACACACGTCCTATGCGCCCTTCCTCTGATGTAAATCTCTTCTACTCATTATCCTCATTATCGGTTTTCTTCAGATCGTCGTCATCGGGAATTCCCACACTTGTTCTTATAAACTCCGTGTGTCTGAGTACACTTTACCACAACAGTTACAGCCACGGTTACCACGAGGGTAGGCATACTTGGACCTAAAAGGTGTCATCGCTGTGCTCCCTTTGTCATCTGCTGAAGAAAGGTGAGATTGTTTAGTGAACTAGTTTTTATGTAGGTCTTCTATTTTTAAGCCCTTGTGCGTATACAGTGGATGGACAGAAACAATGCACAATGTTTGTAGTAATGTCACATATTGTAAGTAAGATGCGCTGTTTTCCAATGCACCTTCTGACACAGGTGTGCACGAATATCAACATATTGAAAAAAAACAATTGTCTCGTCCCGTTTAAAATATTTATTTTTAAATGTGTATCCTTCCGTTATTTTCTGCAATTTTGCGAGCACAAAAATGAATATGGTTAGTGTTTATTGCACTTTTTTAACAAAACGGCAGACATGTATCTCACTGAGGAGATGTAAGCATTAATCATGAAATAGTAGATGCGAGCTCACCACATGCATTAAATATGTCGTAAAAATTATGTAAGTCGATTTCGGTCTGTCAGATTCTCGCTGCAGTAATTTTTCCTAAATTTGCTGTTATTTTGAGAAAATGGTAATGACATAGTAAAAGATATTAGTTGATAATTTTAAACTTTGTCCCAGTAGACAGTTTAACATCAAGCAAAACCACAACAACATAAAAACAAAAGCAAAGCTTCTGATTGTTGGTTTTGTAGGATGTTTGAAAGGTTAAAAAGCTATTTTAAGTTCTATGTTCATCTAAGTGTATTTCCTCGGATTTGTACTCATTTTAATGTATTTCTAATTTTTTAATTATCTCTCATTTCTTTATTCCTCTTTTAACACTTTGAATGATTTTTCTTTGCCAGAGGTAGTCACTTTACTTGCCAAAGCTCCTTTTGAATATGAAAATATAATCCTTTTTAGTAAATCTGATGAAATTATGTCTTTTCTCATAAAATTGTTCTTCATCGATTGAGGATTTTGTTACTAGCGATCAGTGAACACTGTCGTGACCTCAAAGTTCATCTTTACTGCTGGGTCATCGTGCAAGTTCTCTACAGAAAAGAAAGGAAATTGTCTTGCAGGACAACCATCCAAAAGGGAAGATGCTAAAGTGTAAACATCCTTGCACAGAAAAAGTCCCTCACATCATTCAGTCATCACCAGCTGACTACAAAGCATCTCATCGAGAACATTTAACCTCGAGGTCACCTGCTTTTGTGTCCGTCGCGAGCGAGGCACCTACCGCGGAGTGTGACTCTACCGCACATGATGCCCGTCTTCGTCACGCGCATCAGGCCAATCGACGCATGCGCGAGGTACAGATGTGTCAAATGTGTCACAGCAAGATGGTCGACACCATCTTCTTGCCCTGCGGCCATATAATTACTTGTCAAGCATGTGCAGCTTCTGTAGGGAACTGCACAATATGTCATAGTGTTATTCTGGGTACAGTTCATGTCTACACTGACTAAGATGTCACGGTCTTATTCTGGGTACAGCTCATGTCTACACTGACTAAGATGTCACGGTCTTATTCTGGGTACAGCTCATGTCTACACTGACTAAGATGTCATAGTCGGGGCTACACTTCATGTACTGACAAGCTACATGCAATTTACAGAGTTCACAAGCTGCTGTCTGTTTTAACGACGCAGTCGAGATATTATTCTTGTTTTTTTTTTTTTTGTTTGTTTTTTGTTTTTTGTTTTTTGTTTACTTATTTTTCCCTTATCATCAATATAGTTCATCTATAATCATATTATCTGTCAGATTCTAAAAACTGGACAAGGGAGATAACATAACTTGTTTGCAGAGTCTGTTTCTGTATTGGTGGCTTCCCAAATTATATCTAAATAAGTTTTATCATACAAGTTTTTTTTAATTTAAAATTATAGTTCAATTACTTTGTATATGCCATTGAAGACAGGTAACAAATACTTTATGGTTTCTATGAAGCTGAGACTGGCTGCCTGACCTTGTCCAATTAACATGTGAAACTTGTGACTTGTGAAACTAATGAGACTTTACAACCTTTACTTTTTAATTCTGTCAGAGGCAAATGTTTTTTGTCTATGCATCCAAACTTTATATAATGTTTTTTTTCAATAAAACTGCAGAAAGCATTATCAGCCTTGTGTACATGACTGATAGACTGCCGTGAGGGAACTACTGATGTGCACACGTCACACATTTGTAACGCATTACACATCATTATGAAACGAAACCATTACCTTTATTCTTTATCTTTTTCTTTTCCTGCTGCCATTTGCTTACCTTTACTTCTTAGTAAATGTAGCTCTTAACGATAAAACAATAGTAGATGGGTGTAATGACTTTGACAGTAATACAAGCTTGCGATATTCTCTTGTGCTAGTTTTTTTTCCCACTTTTTCGAAGTTGAGACACACAGAGACTTTAATACTTTGTACAAAATGCCAAAGACTTACAAGACCAAAGTTATTTAATGTATCTGTTATAAAAAATGTAGAAGCCCCCATCACCACTGATACTTGACTCCTCTACGATCGGCGTCGTCGTCAAAAAGTTACCTGGGCTTAGTCATTCGCTTGTATTTCATCATCCCGGTGTAGCAACAAGATTTCTCATCTACCCATATTTATAGAATCTGAAACGGAGCAGTCCAACATTAGTATTTTGCCAAAAAAGTCACGAGAACAGTTAAAATCAATTTGTGTAGATTTTTTTTCACAAAAACATTAGCCCTGGAAGAATATTTCAAGTCATGTGTTAGTTGTTTTTAATGTCAGCCATTAGTTAATGACAGTTGCAATGGGATGGGCATAAAACAGAAAGTCCAAAAAGACTGCTGGGTTTCTTCAGCATGGAAGAAGTGATTAGAAAACAAATAGTAAACAAACTTTTTGCTGTCAAGTTCTGATCTTTGACATTCAAGTACGAGTCCCTAGTATGTTGACGACTGACTTTGACAAGTAAGTTTCTGCAAGCAGTGACACAACTCATATTTATCATCCTCTTTCTATCGAAAAAAAGCTTTTCTTTCTTTCACACACATTTTTATTCCTCCTTCTTTTCCATGCCTTTACATCCATGCACACACAATCGTGTTTCTGTCAAAACTACATAGCAAACTTTGTTTAAGTTTTCTTGATTTATTTAATCCAATTACAAAAATGCATTGACTTGTAGCTGACTAAAAAGTTGGCTTTTCAAAATATTGAGACATTTTATTTTGAACTACATAAACTTATGTTCCCTACTTTATTATTTTTATTTTGACCAGCGATCACACCACGACAGACAGTTTTCGCGTGTTATTTGCCCTTTCCCTGTCCACAACAGAAATACTTGCTCGTTGCTCCTGCTTTTAAATTGTTTTTCTTTGATATTTCAGCCAGGATCGTGATGCATATGAATGGAAAATGAAAAATATAATAATTTCTTCCCATAAGTAAAAGACCACAGAATTAATTAGTTCGAAAACTAGCTGTTTCATGCTTTCATCGACTCCTTCAACGAATCGAATTCAACATCAGGATGAGGCACCCAGCATGCAGTGCTTTGTAAACTGTGTACAAGGAGATAGGTAGATAGATAAATAGATAGACAGACAGATAAAGATCTCGCCAGAAAGAATCTGGTATATTACTGTACCTCTCATTGCCACATGCCTGTATGTCATCAATTCATTGTGAAGATTATGATTCACTGAAACCTTTTTCTTTCTGTCTTAGTCACTTGCAGGAGACCCTCGACCCCGGTATCAGCGGAGTCATGTTCCCGTGTAAACACATTAATAAGTTTGATAAGTATGCATTAAATCACACACACACACACAAAGAAAAATCAAACTCAGAATTTATTAACAGTTCTTGTTGCTGAAGCACGTTAAACATATATATATATATCCTCATCAAATTTCTTACAGTCTTTATCAATACTACTTTGCCAATGGTACTAGAGTCACGTGGCTTTTGTGAAAAACATTAAAAGTTTATATATTTTTCGAAAATGCGACTCAATTTGCATATTGTTGAATATACTTCTTTCGATACAACCACTGTCAAAACAGTTTTGCTGCCATGCATGCAGAGTCGTTTTCTGGTGTCGAAGTGGGCTACGTTAATAAAATCTCTATAAAATATGTCATCCTGTTCTTCCCAGTGTGGCTAAGCTTCTCCGCAACTTTCATTTTGCACCCTTTGGCCCATCTCTTGATAAATAAGTCATTACATACGAAGAGTGGATGCCGCCTTCTTCAATCGTCACTTTGAGATGATCGAGCGCCTTTTTGATATCCAAAGATATCGCGGTCTTAGTGTGTGACTCCTTGGTTGAGTTTTGCTGACAAACTTTCTCCTCCAGCCATTTCCGAATATGAGCTTGTTCAGCCTTCCTTCTTTTTTCCATCACCATGTTGAATGTGTAAAGAAAGGGGTTGAGAGCCGGGTTGAGCGGCAGAACAAATATGGTCATGGCAACATTCAACTCACCAGAAATTGGAGTCCCGGTGGCGGCCAGGAGACCCAGGAGCCCTACAGGAAACCAACAGAAGAAGTCCGTTACGACGATCGTGATCAGGCGCCTGGCTATGGTCAGGTCTTGAGATTTCTTCGTGGTTTCGGAGGTCAAAAGGTTGCTGCGAAGTGACCAGAAAATAAAAGCCTGGCCGAAGGCCACAAGCAGGAAGAGCACAAAATTAAAGACTATGAGAACGCCGAACGAATAGTTTTGGCCTGAAAAAGCTTTTCTGGTAATGGGCAATGGAATGCAGACCCCTGTCTGGCTGTAGAACTCCCAGTGTGACGTCATTGGCAAGAGTGGAACGGTGGCGATCACCATGGAGACAAACCAGCATATCCCAGCTACCACTGCTGCGGATTTTTTTCTGTAGCCGGAAAGGGGTGAAAGGGAAATGCAGGACAATGAAGCGGTCGAGGGTAATGATGCAGATGGTGAGAGCCGACATTTCCTTAGACAAGAGCGACAAGAAACCCGCGAGGTGACACAAATGACTGTTTCGCCAGTTATTCTCATTCCACAGATACCTGCCACGGTAACTCAGGTCGGCTCCGCCCACGATGGCCAGGTACACGCCCATCAGCAAGTCAGCCACGCCCAGGTGGGTGACGAGGACATTATAACCAGACTTGGAGGCGGTCTTCTGTAACAGGAGGCGGACCAAGAGGCTGCCCCCATTTCCAAAAATGGACAGAGCTGAAAAGAGCCAAAGGCATCCTCGGTAGGCGTCAGACCGCAAAAGGTCATCGCATGAGGACACCTCGTCTTGAGGAGCCAAACAGTTCTTCTCGTCGAACAATTCTGGTAATGTGGCCTTGCAGCATAACTTATAGTTATCTGTCACCACTAGCTGCAGGTTAGCTAGGCCCTTGAATACATCTACAGGAAAGGTTCTTACGTCACTTCCGCTCAGATTGAGCTCGGCGAGGTTGGCTGCGAATTTAAAGCCGTCATCACTGATGGACTTGATGGCGGTGTGTGTCAGAGACAGCTTGCTGAGCCTAGGGAAGGACACGAAAGGCTCGCTGTCGAATATAGTGAGAGCCGTGAAAGACATATCAATGACCGAAAGTGTGTCTTGCTTTGTACTAGGCTCGCTGTTGAAGATGCTTTGCAGAGGATTCTTTGAAAGAACGAGAACTTTAAGGTTTCGTAGGTATAAAAAGTCTTTCATGTCGAGCCATTCAAGCTCATTCTCACTAACATCAAGAACTTGCAAATTGGGAAAGTTAATTGATCAATAAACTGCAGTCCACACTCAGCAAGAGATAAATAAATCAAGAAAAATCCTGTTCCAACATCCTGGATTGTCATTTTGGACCCTCGGCCATCAAGATATCGCAGATCTGGGTAATTCTCTGCAGGAAATGGTTGCCTGCACACAAATGAAAGACCCTGACAGAGACATCCTTCAGGACAGTCCAGGTCAAAGTCACACATCCACTCATCATCCTGTAAAGGACAGTGATATACTTTGTCGCATAAGTACTGTACGTGCAAGCACACGATGGATTTGCGACACTGGTAAAATCCAGGACAAGTATAATTTTCACACTGTGCCTCGTCCTCCTTACCTGGGCAGTCAAAAACGCCGTTGCACCTGAGAAAAACAGGCACACAGTAGCTTTCTGGACACAGGAAGTGCGTGTCGGGACAAATGCTATTATCTTCCAAGGGCTCGTTATAGGCCTTGCCTCGACCGTCGAGGTGAACGAGGGCGGGGGAAGGGAGGTAAGTCAAACCGTTGGATATTGGAATCTTCTCGTCAGTTCGGCAGCCGAGCTCGTCAGAACCGTCGACGCAATTCTCCATGACGTCACACATGTCCTTCAGGAAGACGCACTGAGCATTGCTGCACGTGGTGTCTGGACAGTCAGATGGGTAGACACAAAAAAGTTCGTCGGAGCCGTCCTGGCAGTCTGGGCGGAAGTCGCACACCAGCGTGTAATGCACGTGATCCTTCGTGATGCACGAGAATTTGGGCATCACACCTCCCCCGGGAACCGCGCACAGCTCCTCGGTCTCCACATCCCTGCAGTGGGTGCTGGACTCGCAAGATATGAAGTCACGTGCAAACTGTCCGTGTTGACATTCGGTCAGGGCCATCGTGGTCCACTGTCTGAGATTTTGCTGCTCGCTCTCAGTCATCTGTGCAATGTGGGCAGGAGCAGGGCTTTGGGAGGAGAAGGAGGAGGGTGTCCTCTCACAGACGAAGCTGTAGACAAGACGAGTCTGGTTGCACTGCTGTGCAAAGACTGTATCAGGTGAAGTGATATCAAAGTAAAGGCAGGCATAGTTCTCCAACCCCAGGTAAAGTACCTGCGAGCTGCTGAACCGATAAGAAACTTTCAGACCATAGACGACGGTGCGGTCCGCCCACAGCCAGGACCTCCAGTACTGTCTCGGAAATCTGTCCCCTGAAAGTATTTTTCTGGCACCGATGTGAACTGGCCACTGTCTTTTACCATAGTGGAAAAAACTTAGGAACAGCGTCCATTTGTGCTTGGTGTTCAGCGTGACCAATCGGCTGTCTTGTTTCTGGCACTGCCGCTCAGCCTCGTACCACGTGATTGGTAACCTTTTCGTGATGAGTGTGAGACAGGAACTAGGTAACGCTAGAGACCCCTCGCAAGCAGGACTGGTAAACGGACAGTTTCTTTCGTCTTCTCTGCCGTGACATTCGATTTCTAGGTTACATTCAAAATGCTCTTTTATCTGTGAATAAGATGGATGGGAACAGTTCCACAGTCCAGTTTCTTGAACTTGGTTTGGGGTGTCTCCGGTAGAAAGCAGTGTAAAGAGCATTTTGAACCCAAAATTAGAAGTGTCATAGTCAGTAACAAACCTCAGCAACAGAGACCTCTCTAAAATCCTAGGGTAGAAAATGTCTGTCTTACATGAACTCATCGTGATTAGAACCGAGCCGTTACTTACGTCATAAAGCGTCAGACGATCGTTGTTGTAACACGAACTCAAGGACGGGCTATCCACTTGAAACATTTGGAAACTGATCAACACTACGTACCCCCGAGGCACGTTGACCCTGGCGGTTGCGTTCATGAGGGGCAGGTACAGGCTCTCCCGGTCAGCGCCTTCATGGGACAACACGTGACCCGTTGTCTCTGACGTCATCACAAGCGGGAGCGTCAGACGTCCCGAGACGTCAGTTGCCTCGAAGGAGAAAGTCACACATGGCTGGCCATCGGGAGGTAACGTGACGGCGTACGGGACGTTGACGTAGATGACGTTTGAGATGCTGTACGTGACTTGATGCTTGCCTTTGACACAAACGTTGACGGGGTAGACGACTTCGGCGACGTTTTTGTAGACGGTGTCGCCGATCTGCACAGGACGGTCGACGCACGAGTACCAAGGGTCGTCTTTCACTTTGATCTTGATGTACCTGCCGCTAGGTGTCCTCACTCGCCACGCACAGTTGAACGCGAAGCGCATGGTTAACGAACTAAACGTGACGTTGCTGGCTGGGAACAACATCACTGTTCCAGTCTCGCTGTTGATGTCCATCACCGTGTACCACTGACAAGAAGATGTCAGATACGTGAACTTACTTCCTGGCTTCCCTTCAGATGACTGCGGCTGAGTCCTTCCAGTGACATCATCACCAGCGCTTGTAAGATGCGATGACAGCGGAAGTGGACTTGGCGATGACCCCTGGTGTGACCCCAGAGTAGTCGTCTGTGCGGCGGACGATAATTCTAGCGCTTGCGCTGTTAATAAACCTCTGGAGTTGAGAATAAGAACATTGGACAACCCTCGCAAGGTGAGATAAGCAATAAGAAGATTCAATGAAGGAGAGCGAGGATGCATTATTATGCGCACTCAAACACCAAGAATGTGATTCATCCAGAAAATTCTTAAAATCAGTTGCTAACTGTTCAGAATTAAACTGTAGCATGTAACAAAATGAAATACTTTTTTTACACCTCGGGAAAGAGGTGATCCTTCTTGAGACAGTCAAGCCGTGAATTTCGACCTAAGGTAGGTTCTAGCGAGGTGCTGAAGACAAATCTTTACACTGCGATGCAAAGAGAAAAATGTCGCAGCGCATCCGAGGCATCCTTATTTAACGGCGCAGATGCAGTTGAAAAAAATATTCATTGACATGGGCGTGGGGAGGCTGGTGAGAGGATTTCTTTTCAAATGTAATCAATCAAATTTTATTTTTCGCTGCAACTAAATGGTCCGCCTACAGATGATATATGTGTGCATGAAACAGGATGTGAGACATTCATTTATATTCTAACAAAATAACATATTTACTCTTATTTCTCGTGCGAATATAATCCAAATAATTTTTCGAGTTTCTAATTTTTTTTTTTTTTACCACAGTAGACAAATTTGAAACAAAACCAAATATTTTCTTGAACTAACTTGTGGTATAAAATTAAATAGTGTTTTGCGTGAAATTAACCTCCTGGTACCTAAATAATTTTATTTTGCAGACATAAAATATGCCATTACAAGCTAGTAAAATTCAACAAGAAAAATATATTCGAAAATTCTGTTTTAAAAATATTACTTTGTACGAAACAAGAAAGCATCAAACCTCAGAGGAAATAATAAAATAGTTCTACTTGCAGTTTATGTTTTTATTTTTACACAAACATTACGATAATATTTAAATAGTGTTTTTTAACGATCACCAAGTTTCGAATTAAATGAACAAAAAAATGGAGGAAGAAGGATAAAAGGCACACGGATGACGATCTTGTCAAATATCACAGGAAAAACGTTAGAAGAAAATGCACGAGAGTTGTGTCCCTTACATCTTAGGAAAGCGAACCTCTGCTCCTGATGAACATCTAGACAAATATTTGTCCTTGTTCATTTTCGCGTTTGGTCATTCCTCAATCACCTAGGTTTTCTATGACAACGACTTAAGGAAGAGTTGGCACAGGCTGGCTCCTTCAACTAGATAGGCGACATGTCTGCCCGGGGCGATATCTGGTGTCTTTCTGTGTATCACTGAGCGGCTTGACATCTTCAGGGTTAATGCTTACAAAGAGAATGACTGTTTATCGCATGTTTATCTGTAGGTCAGAGGCTGCATTCTTTACTTGCTGACGTCCAGAAAAATTTATTTATATATATGTAATTTTGCGTGTAGTTCAGAGCAATGAATACCAATCTGCGATCTGTTCCCAGGATTTGGAAACCTTGTGAGAACTGCCGTGTTTCTTGGTTTAAATTCTTGATGTGGATTTGGTCCATCGAACTTGCGAAGTCTTTCAGTAATGCATCCAGTGGAACGCTCCTTACATATCTTGCTCAGGATTTGGAAATTTCTAGAAACAGCACCATGATTGATTTCACCACTGCCAACAGTCGGCCGCCAGGCAGGTCTTCAATACTCTCAGGAAATAATAATATCGTTATTTATACCGACAGGAATGCAGCGAGCAATACCAGAATCGCAGAAGATTTTAATTTCACAGGTAAAGCTACCTTCCTGACATCTTTACGTGCACTAGAGAATACATCCCTGGCTTATGTTCCAGGTGACATTTTGAACGAAGGAAGTGACGCGAGATTGGAACTGCATGAACCGCCAAAAATAATGAATTTTTCGATTCCACTCGAGCAATGCCAGGACATGGCTGTCATTGAAATTTTTGCCAAGCAGGGAGTCGTTTCGTTTACAGAGCTCACTGAAAATATGACTTTTAACTACGAGTCGCTGAGGTGTGTGATTAATATCACCGTACCCGACGATGGTCTTATTTTACTGTCCTTCGATAACTCCCATCCCCATACCTGCAACCAGGTTCTTGGCATGTTTCCATACCGTTGGTGGGCAGAGTTTAATTATAAAGATCAGTTATGGTGGTCTTGCTATTACGACACCTACCCCGCTCTGGCGGTTCACGGGAACACTGTCAACCTTCAAGTCTCTTACACTGATACAGGCCGACGAATAGAGTACAACACACCTGTGCTCAGCATCCGGTTTGAGGCTAAAGTCGACTTCCGGAATTTACCTGTGGTGTTCACCTCGCCAGTCTCCGGGTTTGTGACTTCGTTTGCTTACGACGGCGAAATCTGTTATGCTTTGAATGTGAGTGCAGCTGCTGAGCTACTTCCACCGCAGGGTCACGTGATCATGTTAAGCTTCCCCAGGTTTGACATTGGTGATCTGGACGATAACGTCTGCTTAACAGATAGCATGTCAACCGCGATAGATGACACAGGAAATGATTACGTCAGCCTGCTGGAAGGTCGTAACGACTCATTTCGAGTTGTCTGGGAGCGATGTGGAAGTCACAACATTGAGACAAACGTGTTCGAAAACCCACTGCGGGTTCACTTTGTTTCCAAATTTAAATATAACCCAAACCTGGGATTCAAAGCCGTCTTTTCCTACCACAAATGGTCAGAAGTTCCTACAAAGCTGAGGAGTGGGTTATGGAATTGCTCGGTTTCCTATTATTCTGATTTCAAGCATCACTTAGAGTGTAACCTTCAACTAGAGTGTCATGATGGGCTGGACGAAGGGTCCTCACTGCCCCTTCAGCAATCTTGCCTGTAACGGCTCTGTCGCTTTCGAGAATCTCTGCTTTACTATGTCACGTGGCCTGAGAAGCTCAGTTGGGACCAGGCTCAAATCGAATGCCAGAACCGTGGTGGATCCCTAGTGTCTCTAGCTAGTCCCGAAAAACGGAGAGCGTTTCTTCAGATTTACGAAACACGGGAAAAATCGTCGGCCTGCTTACATCGGGGGAGAACCGTCATCGACAAGGCTATCCCCAAACTGTACAAAGACATGTGGCAGTGGCAGAGCAAAGTGGTGGCATACGGATTTAATGTCACGTACTTACGGGTGTGGTACAACCTGTATCGTGTATGTGCTTACTACGACCCTTCCATCTCCCGCTTGTTTCTGGCTGTTGATTGCGAGTACAAAGGACTTTTCAATTTCGTCTGTGAGCACGAGGTTTCCACTCCACCTTCCATGGAACAAGTTCTATTTCCTCCCCCTAGCCTCAGTCTCGATTCATTTTCAAGTCCTCATAACGTCATGACAATTACGTGCCCAGAAGGTCACGTGACTCAAAACTTTTTGTCGTGCGATGTCGCTAGTCGCTGCGGAGCGACGAGTTTACCGAAAAACGTGCAAGGTTCCAGGTGCAGGTACGGTTGCCATGTTCACTTGTAGCAGTGCAGGGGAGACGATCCCGTATACACTAGTGTGCGATTATCGCCCGGACTGTCTCGATGAAAGCGATGAGGATTTCTGCGTGCATGACATTCATTGCACGGAGCACAGCTGTAAGAACGGTCAGTGCTTTCGCACCGTGGAGCTTTGCGATGGTGTGGAACAGTGCGTGGACAAATCTGATGAAGAGAACTGTTTATACGCTAAATACAACACCAACACTCCAAAATATAAATACACCTACAGCCCACCTGCTTTGATATACACGGACAGCAACGGCATTCTTACAAACGCGGCTCCATAGCTTTGACTGTCCAGACACTCATTTCCTTTGCCCACGAGCTATTGCATGCCGGTATTTTTAAGGTGCAACGGTGTTTACGACTGTCCAGGTAAGGAGGACGAGCTGGAGTGCCAGAGCTACACCTGTCCTGGCTTCTATCGATGTCGTGGGTCGATGGTGTGTGTGCACTCAGAGCACCTGTGTGACGGAGTGTTTCACTGTCCCAGCATGACGATGAATGGATGTGCGAGGGCGGTCGGGTGTCCTCAGGAATGTGTGTGTCAAGGGTTAGCCTTTGTCTGCTCGCGCCCTTTTCCAGCACGTGAATACCCGGATGTACGCTACGTTGATGCCAGCAGCTCACGTATGACACTTCAAAGCTTTGTCCACAATCCTTATCTTGTGTTCCTTAATCTGTCTAAATGTCAACTGAATACTCTGAAAGACATCCCGGAACTGGCCAAATTTGCAAGTTTTGGATCTGAGTGATAATCTTTTAGAGGAAGTGAACCTGGACGTCTTCCTGACATTGAAAAATATCCAGAATGTTTCTCTCGCAGGCAATCCCATTTCTTTTCTTGTACCCGGTAACCTTCAAGTCTTCCATCCTAAACTTTACTCTTTAGACCTTTCGCGCACCAGACTAGTAGAACTGGACTCGTACGTCCTCGCCAGCTTTTCGAGCCTCAAAGTTTTAAGTTTTTCACAGAGTCCTCTCACTACCTTTTCGCCCAACGGCTTCAAATACCTTCCACATCTTTCTGTTCTGGACTTAAGGAAGACCTTGGTTTGGACCTTTTCCTTCAAAATATTCAAGGAACTTGCAGAACTGTCGTCTATTTCTGTGTCAAATCCAAGACTGTGCTGCCCTGCCGTCCTTCCCGAACATTTTGATAGCCGGTCGTGTTCGGCTCCGCCGGACCCAGTCTCCTCCTGTAGCGATCTTCTTCGCCAACCGTGGAGTCGCATCTTTCTGTGGACGTTCATGTCTTTTTGTTTCCTAGGCAACAGTGTCTGTTTGCTGCTAAGGTACCTTATGCATCGCGACGTGATGCGCATGCCTTGTGACATATTCTTAACTAATCTTTGCATCGCTGACTTCTTGATGGGTGTATATCTTGCTTTAATATGTGCAGCGGACCTCATTTTTATGGGGAATTTTTTCTTCTACGAGCATGCTTGGCGAAACAGCATTACCTGCAAAACTGCCAGGTTTCTGTCTGTCCTATCTATCCAGACGTCTGTATTTTATATTTTCTTTCTGTCTTTAGACAGGTTCCTAGTTTTGCACAAGATTTCCTCTCATATTTACCTTCAGAGGAAGTCTGCTGGGATAGTTTGTGGAGGTCTCTGGCTCCTTTCCATTGGAATATCGTCCATTGCCGTCCTCCTCACATCATTGACCGAGGATTACAGAAGTTATACTAACCTGTGTTTACCTTTTCTGCAAGGAATTATGGCTATCAAGATTATGGAATATTTTTTCTCGTGCTATTCATTGTAAACCTTTTGCTCCTTTTGCTGGCCTCTGCCGGTCAGTTGTCAGTTTACAGGTCAGCAAGCATGGCGCTGCTTGTTTCAGACAAAAGCAGTGACTCCAGGAACAAGTTCATGGCTCGGCGCCTGTTTACCATTGTGTGGACAAACTTCTTGTCTTGGCTTTCAGCTTCATTCGCTAGTTTTCTTAACGTTTCTAACTTCGAAGTCTCCGATGACGTCATTGTAGTACTTGCTTTTTTTGTCTTTCCCCTGAGCTCAGCCCTTAACCCCATTATCTACATTTACAATGTTTTAGCAGAGGAGCGATTAAGACGAGGAGAGAAAAAAATAATGCTTTGGCTCCAGTCAAGAGCGCCCACCCAGAAAACGAATCTCTCGTGCTCTAATCCTAGTACATCAGACCTCACGACTGAAGAAGCTCTAAAGTTTCTTAAAACAAATCTTGAGCAGAACTCTGTTGATATTACAGTTATCAAGAAATACATCTACAGTTCTTGTAAACTTAGTGACAAAAAATAAGTCCGGTGTTTTATTCCAGTGAGTCATTTGAAATCTCTTAGAATATTGCTGTATGTAGTATTTTATCCTTAGATTGTTTACATCCAATAAAGCCTGGATAATATGTTAATTAGGAGCATCTGCTGATATTCTTGATATTAGGGATTAGTTATAATTTGTGCTTCGAAATGGGAAGGTTTTACCTGAGTAACGAGTTGAGATTTTAGCTAAATTAAAAAAATACTTAGCAGCAGGTCGGGATGGTGTTTCTCTGGCTTGCAGTTGCAATGGGATGCTCGGTAAACTGGATTTATTATGTCTCTTTCAGACAACATACTCCGTCTCTCATCTCAATATCTGGCGAGTAATTTCCATAAACATTAAATCTTTAAATCATATTATACGAGCAAGAATGTACTCTAGTAGAAGTAGTTATTGGCCAAATATGTATCCATTTGTTGAATTCTGGAGTATTATACCGATGTCACAAAGAAAAAGTGTTGCTTTTATTATATTCAAACCTACTTTCCTGATTTCAATAAAGAGCATTAAGAACTGTATTACGAGTTTTAAATCTGTAGATATATATATATACATCAGATTAGAGAATTTATTTAGACTACCTAACAGCAGCAAAAAATAGTTAAAAATTCCAGACATTATAACCTCTACCTTGTTTTACTATGTTTTCTGCTGCTCACCACTTGCACAGCCAGACTATTCTAGAAAATGCTTGTACCCGAACTCTTGATTCTACTTTATAATGAAATGTTTAACATTGACCAAGCCAGTCAGAAGATTATGTTTAGTAATATTTGCTATCAACTAGCTCCTGTATCCAAGGTTTGCGTGAAATACCGAACAGTATTCTTCTTTAAACCTGAACATATTCAATATTTTGCTTCTCGGTGACACCCTGTGTACATTATGACACTTGCTTTAGATGAACCCAGGGATGTAATGATACTTTATTTCTGTGATAATAGTCATCAGTTTATGTTCTTCAACCTACTGTATACTTCAACCTACTGTTAAAACGGTGTTTTGTAGAAAAAGACGAAGTGGTGACAGTTTTAAAATCTCTACACATTACCATTTCCAGTGTGCCACAAATGTGAATATTTAGAAGAGTTAATGTTTATGGAGGCACACACATGGACCAGGAGTCAAGTAAGTTTCTTGTTTATTGAACGCACATTATAATTACAGGTGTACATTGCTCATTTTCAAATGATGCGCGAAGTATATCAGAACGAAAGGTGTTTTGACAAATTCGTTAGAAACTGTTGTTGCAAATTTATTTCTTTGCTAGTCGAGACTTTTTCTGCTTAACTTTTGTTCTCTGTGTCCATTTATTAATTTAAAACAGAAATAATCGTCACCATGATTGTGTTGATATCGGAATTTTATAGATTGTTTTCCATGTTTTGCAATTATTTCACGAATTCAACGAAGCATTTATGCCAAATGATTTATAAATGTATTTATGAGTTAAACCTTAGCCTAGTCTCAACATTGATAAAGAAGTTCATCTGGGTACATTAATTTGAACTGTATAGTTGCACTGATGGTGAGTTATTTAGCGTGCCAGTGGAAACAAGAGTAGACCCTAGGGTAAGATATTTGGTAAGATCGTGTAGTTGTGGACATGTAGTCTTTGTTTTGTTCAGTCAGAAGTCTAACAAGACCAGTTCAATGTTTTGTACTTCGGGTTCATGAATGAACTTGTGTTGCGAAACATAAAATTACAAAGGTTTGCTGCTCATCGAGCATATAATAAATGGACAATAAACTTGTACTTTGAAGTAACCGTGTTAACAATTACATGATTAATTGGATTATTATATAATATTTATGACTCTTAATGCCCATATTTGTATAATCATTGGGGTTGAACTAATGTTAAATATTGCTACATTCGTTTAAAACATTGGTTCTTATGCGCTTTATGTTTGGCTCTTGTGACAGTTAACAAACAATTATTTTCACACTTTCGTCCAACGATACAACATTATTATAGATACGAAAAGTATATTTTTACCACTACACTGGAAATATACTTCCAACGCCCTGCAGAAAACATTTGCACCGTTGATAATAAACGGGATGACACTGAGAAAATTTTACATAAATTGTGTATTAAGATATGATACATACACAGTAATTTTAGCTCAGCACGTATATTCAAACCATTATATTTTAAAGAGACATTAATTTAATATATTTGTGTTTTCCCTCGAAAGATATATATATATATACTCAAAGCATATACCAAATATAATAATAATTGTAAGAAACAACAGTGTTTATGATTTACATGTACTATAAGAGATTGCTGAAGGTAAAAGGTAGAAATCAAACAAGCTAATTACATTATATAACTAAAGCAATGAATCTAGAAACAATGTCGTTAAATACCAGTTTTTCATCCAATAGTATCCTAGAAACCATACATATATAAATGTATTTATGTCCTGCTTTTCCTAGTAATGAATCACGAAACAGTTCTGTCCACTCGCAATAATAACCTAATCTCATGACAACACATTCGTATATCTCTGTTTTAATTTTTTCATGTGAGTAGCGAGGTTCGACTGTGTGATGTATAATTACAGTACACATCACTCATTAAATAATAACATGTGCAAAATGTCTTAGGAGAAAATTATTGACAATCACTTTGCCCTTGATCAGAACCTCAGCACCACTATAGCAAAGTGTTTTCAACTTCACAGTTTTATATTTACATTACAATTGGATTGCCAAGGAGGTAAACTTTAAACATGGAAGACATTGATGAAAAAAATAAGATATACACCTTAAGTGTTGCATGTCCAGACAGAGACAGTGTGTACAGAAGTTGTAGTCAAAAGGATGAATGCAGGATTGAACTAGTGATAGTATACTTAAATCAGGTGAAGGATAATAAGTGATGCAGTATCTGTATACTCAATGACAGAAAGCATGTAACAACGTATGCGTCCAACAAAGAACAAAATATGTCAAACATGGGACAGAATGTGTATAAACTATGTGAAAGAATAATAATTATCAAGCGTATGATACAATACATTTAAAGACAAGTGAGATCCATCCTTCTAGAGACGGGAAAACCCACGTAATCCTAACATGAACATAAATATTGTAAGTTGTGCGAAAGCAATACTCACCCTTTAGCTGAGGAAGGCATGATGATGTTGGGGAATATAGATATATCCTGTGACTTTTCGCATTGTAAGAATTTCTCTGATTGGTCAACTCACTGCAGCGCATCTCCTGATTGGTCAGGTAATATAATCATGTGCAATCATGTTCGGACAGCTGCCTAACTGCTCAGGTTATAAAGCAATGCAACAAAATGCAATTAGATCACATGGAAGCAATTGTTGTTTAAAGATCACATTATTTGAGTATTTCGTGTGCTACTCCCGTTGTTGCTTGGGCTTATACAAGCACCTGTTGAGGAAGTTAGTAATTTTAAAGTCATTTAGAGAATGGCAATCGTCACCTCTGTCAAGGAGCTGCAGCATATCGAATGTATTTGAACAGCATTCAGTAATAAAGTGATCGAAACTTGCCTTGTCGTGAGTTTTTCTTTCGTCACCTCGTTGTCACAAGAATATTTTAATAAGCATCGTCTGAAGAGCGGCTCTCTCCCTGCTTTACCCAATCCTCAGTCTCATCATCATCATCATCATCATCATCATCATCATCATCATCATCATCATCATCATCATCATCATCATCATCATCATCATCATCCGCTTTTCTTCTCTCCTGCTATTTTTGTTTTCTCTCCTCCCTCCTTCGCCTCCCCAGCCCACTACTTTTCTATCACTTCTCTACAATCACTTCTTACATTTTTGTCTTTCGTCTGGAGTCTTAGTTCGTTTCTGTATGCCACTGTCTTATTGGGGGACCCCTTCCCCGTGTTTTCGCATTTTTCATTGCATCCAGTGGGGTGGTGGTGGTTGAGGTGGCGGGGAACTATTACCTGGTAGTCGCAGCAAACAGGAAAAAAGGAATTCATCACAGTACAGCTGCTTAGGTTACTTACTGACATCTAGCGGCGATTCTGTTACCGTAAACATCGATGTGCACCAGAAGTTAAATAAGTACAGTCAAGTTGATAAAAGAGAATTTTACTTTCACTTTTTTCTACAGAAATCCACATAATTCCTCCGCTCTTGCAAAGGATAGGAAAAGCCATTATACTTTTCCAACATAAAGTAGTTGTGTGCAGTAGTTCAGTTAGTGTCAGCAGATCACTCACGGATATTCAGCTCAAATAATCAAAAGCTTCTACTATTGTCCTTGTTTAAATACTTTAATGAATAAACATTTCACGATGTACAAAGACAAGCCTGTAAGCAGTGCTGTATCATACACCCACGCATACAAACTAGAGGCCTGGAAATATGCAGACGTACCAAAATTCAATTTGGTCTGAAGTTTTCCGAGCAAACAACAAAACAAAACAATTTGCTGAAGTCCTGGCTGGAACGAGAATAGCTACTGAAACTGTGTACATTTTCTTTAAGAAATCGAAAACAAACAAATGCAAGGCGCCGAAGTACAATAATCATGTGACATGTAAATGGCGACGGTCACTTATAATAAATACATGATGACTCTTTACAAGCGTTTATTACTGTAACAAATGTTCACAGGCAAGGTACACTTTGCAAGCGGCTAGAACTTAATGAACACTAAGTAATGAACCCTTAAACCGTGTAAACATAATACTGCCGACCTGTCTAAACATAAAATGAAGGTAAAATAGAAGCAGGTCAAATATTCGCAGCAAAAGTATTCAGAAAGAGATTTTCTAGAATCAAGTGACTACAGTTGACTTTAATCATCGAGACCATCTGTCTTGCATTTGCAAGTTTAGTTTAAAAATAAAAACTGGATGTCCACCCTAGGTGAATATACTCTTTCTTGGCGTCCCTGACGGCTTTATCTAATCATTAATGTTAAACAAACGAATAAATAAAATAGATATATTAACAACCATGGTTGCGTACACCATATAGAGGCACAGTCAAAGCACGCCATTGACTACTGAAGACTACAGATAATGCCTCACACTGGTTAAATTTATAGTATGGTCATGCTGAGAATGGTGTTAAACGAGCCCGAGAAAGAATATTTGTATGAATGTCACGTATAACCTGTCAGCTGAGTCATGGACGCTTGTTGTTGTTGTTGTTGTTGTTGTTGCTATTATCATTATTTATGAAGGATTTAACATCTAAAACTTTACCTTTTGGAAGGTTAGGAATGCCTGTCTAATGATTTCTAAAACTAGTTTTACTATTGTTTCCCTTTTTCGTGTCATTCTGTTGTTCTTTACAGTTCCCACAGCTGTGTCACGATTGTGGAGTTATTGAGCTATAAAAAATCAACAATAAACAACGCGCCCTCATGATACAGAACTATGACAACCAAAGAACAAGAGAAATATATTCAGAGACAGATCACGAACGTTAATAATCAAAGCGCCAGAGCAGGAAATAACATTAAAATATGTAGAATAATTAATTAGAATTAATTAATGTAGACTAATTAATACATTAAAATATGTAGAATAAGGTGGAAAATTAATCATTTGTTCCATTCTAGCCCGAATAAAGAGCCACAACAATAGAAAATAATAGGCTTTTGAACAACACCAGTAGACTTTTCCGTCTTAAGCCTCATGTCTTTTTTTTTTTTACATTATTTGCATTCAAAGAATTTCAGCAATTAGTACTGACATTTGTAAATCCAAAACAGGTTGCAACATTTAGTGAGCATACGAGGACTGTTATTTACAATGTTGTACTTAGACCCCTATCAAGGTTATCTAGAAATAATATTAACACAGTCGCAATAAATGAACTGGGAACCCTAGCTGCACCTAAATGTTATTTCCTTACAGTGTACATGTATACTCCTTTGCAGGAAGGAGAATCGTACAGTTATATTTGTTTTTTCCAGTATGATTCTGTGCGACAGGCAGTGGCTAAAAAATAAAATGTACATCTACTGGGAAAAAAACATGGTATCACGCTTTGAAAAAAAAACTACAAAATATTTTTCACTATTTGGTTGTGCTGATTATAGCCAGAATACATGAGTATCGCAACCTGTGTCAAACGTGAGCAACACAACAAACAAGTATAAAGAAAGAACATATTCAACATGCGCAAAAAATAATTTACCTCTGTTAATCAATCTTATTTTGAAAATGGGCGCCTATTTTGGCGGGGGAAATGGCGGTTTAATTACACGGGTGTGACAAGTCTGCTAAACGAAGCGCCGATAACTTCTATAGCAAGCAAAGGGCGATAATGCTTCCGTGGCTCGTGCTACACTCCCGCCAGAGTAAGCGCCCATTGCAGCCAAAAATCAACAGAACTATAAGTTATAAAACAACAGATATAAACTTTGTCAAAAAACGTCAAAATGTTCACAAAGTATATGTGTTCAAAAAGTATTCGACAGATTTAATGAGCTCATAATGCTGCTTTCATAAGTAAGACACAATTTATAGGCAATGCTGATGCGGCCATTGGATAGTCTGCAAATGAAAATTTGTAGCTAGGCGAAGATTTTTCATCAACTGGGTCTTTTATGAATGTGTGTTATCAAAATTGAGCGAATGTCAGTTCCGAACAAGTTTCTGACATCATATATGGCTACTTGCGTTTGAGAAGAAGCTCAGAATTTTCAACGAACAAAACTGACAAAAGTTACATGTACAATGGTAGGCTTCCTGCACTTTTCGGTGACATCATGCATTTTATTGTTTTAATGGATCGAGCCACATGTTTTTTTCGCAAAAGTCAGTATATTTTGGATAGCAGGCAATGCAGAACACCATTAGATTTAGGTTGGCGAGTCGGGCTTCACTTTATTTATATTTATTAATATGCAGAGACATCTAGTTCATTACTTTTGATTTAACAAGAGAAAGGTGATAAGTCTCCATCTGGAGTACGTTCTCATACTGGTTTCTCCAATTATCTAAAACATAATTTACTTGCCCATACAAAAATTCTTTGTACAATTTTGTAGTCCTTCTAAAGCAACATGAAACAAACGAAATATTTAGTGACTGTATTGATATCCACATAAAAAGACAATTTCTACATACAGTTTTACAGGATTTTTGCTTCCAAAGATATTTTAAAATGAACTGAATGCATAGTCACACGTAAAACAGAGTCGTATAAGACACAACAATATGTTTAGAAAAACAATCGTACAGATTTTTTTAAATTTAAATTATAATTAATCATCTGTCTTTAATCACTTTTAGAAATCTTCATAAGTTGTAAAAGATTATTTCAAAGAGATAAGTAGCAAAATATATATATATGTTTCCTAGCGCTATCGGAGCCATGACGGTTATAAAGTGACATAGAATTTATCAATATTTATCATTCTATGCAATTCTAGCGGCTCGTAAGGTAGACAACTCGTCTTTCCCCATATCAACAAATACAACCTCTGATTACCTCCCTCTATTCAGTTCAATGTAAAATCCAAGCATTAAATAGATTTAAGTGTAGCTTTCATTTACTCAAACAACATATTAAATCTATACTGTTAATGCTGGCAGACACTTTTCTTCCCACGAAATGTTGGCACATAACCCACCAATCTTATATCGCCTGGGTCGACATCCTATTTCCCAATGGTATTTTCAAAACGTATGTCTATTTATTCCTATAAGCAACAGAACTTAAGGACAAATTTCATTAAGCTGCTGATTTCAGAAAACAATATCGTTTATTTTGAGCTGTTTTTTAATGAAACAAAAGTTTAATGGTATGTAAAGTATTAATCTATGGCTAAATGTAAGTTCTCATTATCTTTACTTCGTGGCTGAAATATTAATTTCTGCATTTTGTCTGCCATTTTATGGAAACTCATTTAACAACACTCATTTACATTAGGAACCGGTTTAAAAAAATGTTACGCAATGCAAAGACCATGTCTAATGTGTTGTTCATAAAATTATTCCGACTGCACGAGCGCAAAACAAGTGTTTATTTCCTATAAACGGGAGCTTCCACTTTTGGTAACACATTTTTAAGCAGTGTATGAAGATTTGCAGTGAGTGTTACATGAAATTCTATATTTTATTCTTTATTGGACCAGGAGTTTTAACTTTCATTCTATGAAATCTCATCGGTTGTATATATGTCAACGGTATGGTCTTTCGATTATTATTTTTGTGTGGGTGGACTTTTCCATTTATGGGTGGATGTATGTAAACAACTATTTTTTTAAATTTTAGAATGTTTTCTATTATGGCGAGTGGTGACAGCGCCTCGAGGCACATTAGGTGTCATGTGGCTAAGCTTGAAAGAGTCCATGATAACTGCTTTAAAAATCAGAATGTTTAAACTTTCCCGATCTCGTAGTCTCCTGCCCTGCCATTCAGTCTGTGGTTTACAAACATCACAGCTAACACACTTCCTTCCAGTTCAGCATTATAGTATACGAGAAATAGTTTTAAGTTGTGTGCATAGCAAAATGTAGAAGAAAACAATCGAAATAATAAGAATAATAACCTGACTGTTCCTTCATAAGCCTACACTGTACTTTGTTTGCAGCCAGTGAGAATCAAACTAAACGTTACAAAACCGCCTTCCACCAACCTACACCTCCCAAGGTCTCTGAAGTGCCTCCTGCACACTGGCAATACCTTGTCCCTCGTTCCTCTCCCGTACCACGTGACGTCAGTACATGGCCGAGGGCCGTGGCAAAGAGGGCGACGATCAGATGATAAGACATGACGAGGACGACTTGGCTCCTTTGCCGGCAGCCAGCTCCTTCTCCAGTTTGATGATCTCCTTGATGCCGTTGTACATCTCCGTCACGGCCTGGATCTCCGTCAGCCCCAGGCGCCGCTTGTTGGAGATGTCGTACACCCCGCCCACGCTATCCGTGTGCTCGCCGTGAATACCTGCACGCGCAGAAGCACGCTTGAGGCTAGTATTTGTCGAGTGTATTTGTCAGGTCATATAATCAGACATCGGCTATTGTCTTTCAAAGATAGCCATACTATTATTCTTCTCTTCACTGTTTAATTTAACGAAAAGAAAAGATAAAAAAACAAGGGAAAAGAGAGCTGTAGGATATATGCTACAGCAGTCACTGTGAGTTTTCCGTGGCTAGGTTACTGCAAGTAGCAGAAGTTCATCCAACCCTGTCCTTCCACCATCAGAAAACTCAAACTATCTTGGCAGAACTCTGCTGGGTGGACAGGCGAAGTTTCCTCCCAGAGACACAACCCAAACTCCTCAGACCACCAGAAATTACGCAATTATCAACCCATTAATTTCTTTTGTTTTAGGATAATTAGTAAAATTGTGTGATGGGTGGGTAAGGAGTGTCTGGGCCATGACTCTAGCTAAGAACAGATATTGACTTATAACGTCAAACATATGAATAAAATCCCTTTCTGGCTTTTTCTTCATCTTTCAGATTGTTCCTCCAAGGACATAATTAATTATCTACAGCCTCTTCTACCTGACCTCTGACCCCCTGTACCTCTGGCCTGCAGCTTCAGCTTCTCGCAGACCGACTTGAAGTCCTTGCGAGCTGCCAGATGCGGGACTTTGATGTGCACTGAAGCTCTCAGGGTTGTGCCCAGGTTGGTGGGCAGAAAGTCAGAAAACCTAGACGGTCGTCGCGGGCAAAGGTCAGTTTGTCTCCCAATGCCTTGACCGCCTGTGGAACATGGACAGGTTTGCTAAGCAATCCGTTATGATTAAGATATGATCTGCTGAATCAGCTTATAGCTCTGCAAGATATCTGTCTTTTACAAAACAAAATAAGAAATCTTGGAAAGTAATCTTTATAAGATGTAATATTTATGCAACCAAATGGTCGTCTTTAGTCGCTACATTATGTAGCAAGTATAAAGAATGACCGAATGACATAAGTACATGGGCGTCCAATCTTAAGAACACGATTGCGGATATAAACATTTCAACGTTTAAACAGATAGACAAAAAAGCTACCTTGACCAGTCTGACATAGATGGCACCCAAGTCGCCTCCCTTCTGCATGGAGATGACCCTTAGGTGGTCTTCCTCGTTGACCCAAACAGAAAGTCTTGGCCTCGTTGAAAAAAATCCCACGGCCTGTGGGCCAGTCGTTGTACCCGCCTGCAGCCTTTAGAAATCTAAGAAAGAGCCATTTTAGAGAGATTTATTTTATGTCCGGATTATTCGAATTGCGATAATTAACACTTGGCAAAATATATATGATAAGCTTTTCTGTTCTTTTCTCAGAATAAGGATTTGAAAAACCTAAATACGCTCGTAGTTTCGTGGAAAGAGATAAAGAAAACAAACAAACAAACAAACAAGAATCAATTTCCTGTCTTTCATTCCATCATCATCACCTGTCACTGTCGTTAAAAAGGAAGTGATCCTGCGTCAGTTTGTCCTGGGTAGCGCGGTCCATACCAGTCAGCGGGTAGTATGTACCCGGAGCTCATCAGTCAATGTTTTGAGAGCCTCCACCGACTTCTTTTCCATACTGATTCGATCCTGCCTCCCAAAACACATCCAAATCAGCTTGTGAGACTTCTACATCCATACTGTGCTACTGACCCCCACCACCTCTATGATCAGGTAGCCAACCAACGATCCAAATCCACAACATATTCAGCTGACCTCTTAATGGATCAAGTAACGTCCTCTGCTGACCCCATAACACTCAGCGACTGATATCACATTATTTCCACTCAGCTGTCGACCCACCATACCCAC
Organism: Pomacea canaliculata; assembly: GCF_003073045.1. Classification (NCBI taxonomy): domain Eukaryota; kingdom Metazoa; phylum Mollusca; class Gastropoda; order Architaenioglossa; family Ampullariidae; genus Pomacea; species Pomacea canaliculata. Next base: position 19,353,963 of record NC_037595.1, on the reverse strand, counting down.
AGAAGACACCATTTGATTGCATGGGTGGTCCTCGAGCTCTTTCAAATAAGCTTTTCCCACAACAAAGTGCACGGATGTGTTTATCAGCCATAGCCCACACATCTATGTCTAACACTCACACATCTCTTACCTCTTTGGTCAGAACCGGTGGGAAGGCATACTCCTGGTGGCTTCTGCCCACACGGATGCGGTAGACTCGATCAGTTCTCCATCGGGGTCCAGGTTGGGAAAACTCTAGTTTCTCCAGGTCGCCAAAGTCGCAAGCCGGGTGAGCAATGGGGTCACTGGCCTTGATCTTGTGGTAGTCCTTGATGACAGGATCGAAGATGTCCGCGAAGACAGTATAGGACTCGGGGTCAGCAGCATAGATACCCACGCTGCTGTCCAGGTTCAGCGCACCTGCGCAGTTAAAGAACAGATAAGCAAGGAAGACAATAAGATATATTCTACTGTATTTTATGTCGCCCCCACTCTTACAAGAAGCCTGCCTGCTTAAGAGGATGCAAAACACTAGTCACACTTACAGTTATGTGAAGTGTTTTTGTGTGCGTGTTTTTTTAATTTTAATTTTAATTAATTTTTTTTTTTTACCAAATGCAGAAATTCATTTTACCGACGATTCTCAACAAGGGATTAAAAATTTTAATTGCAGAGTAGATCATCTGAAAAACAATACACTGTCAAAATTCTAGCTACAAAGTCTTCAACTCTGTCTGTCCTGTCTGTTTGTCTTTATTGATTGCTGTCACTCATAGCAACGTAACATAAACAAACTCTAGTCTAATACTTTTATTGGTCTAATGACTTTAAATTGATATCAGGACAGCTGTTATGAATTCACTTCTTGTTCCCCCCATCTAAAAATTCCCTCTTTTGAAAATTACCCTAATCTCTTGAAAATAGCTCGGTTTTTTCTTTTTCTGATGTTTGCATACTCTGAGGAAAGAGAACACAAGAGCAACATATGCCGAAGCCCGTTTTTCGAACAGTTTCTTTATCCGAAGGACGTGTGTAGATGACTGGTCCACAGAACAGTAAATACAGGGCTAAATCCAACGGACTCCATGCTCTCTCATTCAGTTGTTTAACGACAAAGAAAAACAATACAGGCCAGTATACCAGGAACAAGCTGCGTGTGTTTCCATGGATATATTGCAAAAACAAAAGATTTTAACCCTATCGCTTAAAGGTTATCACAGAGAGATTGAAAGAGAAAAGAGAGAGAATATGGTCCTATAAACGGGCTCTGCACCCAGCAATTGATCCATCAGGTCCATGCCAGTGACAGAAGCAATTACACTGTGCATTCTTTTTAGCTTTAAGGTCTGCTTCTTCAGGTAAAATCAACGAGTGCACCATCACTTTTATTTTATGCCAAGAACTGGCGTGAACCCAGTTATTTTCGACTTATTGCAAGTACTTGATTACTTAGTTTCTCCGACAAAAGTGTAACTGTTTTCAACTCTTCATGTCATGTTTGCTGCGTATCTATAAAACACAGTGCAAATCATTATAAAAGTTGAAAACAATAAATATGAGAGGAAAACCAACGAAAAGAAGTAAAAATAAAGGAACAAAAGTGCAAGTAAACAAAAGAAAGAAGAAAACAGAGGAAAGAGGAAAAACGAAGAAACCAAACGAGGGAAAAAAGAAAGGTAGGTAAATATTTTTACAAGTGAAGAAATACTTTTTTAAAAAATAGTCAAAGATGTAAAATAGCTATTAATTTAAATAAAACCTAAAAAGATGTAAAATAAATATACGAAAATAGATATACAGAAAATAAAAGGAGATAAACAAGAAACTGTTGCTATTTACGAGTGTTTACAAAAGATGAAGTGAAAAGATCAGATGTCGCCTACCTGACCGGATGCAGTCGGCGAGCGTGGCATTGTGGGAGGTTGTTTTGTCCTTCAGTCGGTCGACTACGTCCCTGGTGAGATGTTTCTTCATCAGCGACTTGCAGCTCTTGTTTTTGCTCACATGTTCGAACATCTCCTCCAGGGTCTCCGGCCGCCTGTGCGCGCGCACACCCACACGTGCATGAATACAGAGCATAGCGCTCGTATGTCTTACACCACGTGACAGGCACGCCCGACAACATTCAGACAAATACATTTACTTACGATGCTCACAAAATGTGTGTACGCAGTGAGTCGACACCAACTCATGGCTAATCAATACCAAAATTTCGGATTATGATTTATTCATTTAGAGTACTAATTGCTTAAACTTTGGGTACAATACAAACTAATTAAGGGTAAATACTGAAAGTACAGTTGAATATACGCAATTGTTATACGTAGACATAAAGTTTTCAATAGAGCATCCTCAATGCGACAACACACCTCTCAGTGATAATATATCTCTACACAACATTCATAAGCATAATATTAATTTAACAGAAGTATCGCTTCAAGAAAACTATTTTGTTGTTATGATTGTTTACAATAAATAATAAAGATGTATTGTATTGTATTAACTATATGACATTAAAGCGGTACACCGAAGAAGGACCTGGTAATCTCTTTGACTATGATACTTTGACAGATATGTCAAAGATTAGTTTGGCCTCTATATATATATACTAGATAATATAAGTAATAAAGTAGATAGAAAAGTCACATGAATGGTTTGCTTACATAGCTGATTAAACAATTGGTCCCATGCATAATATTACATTACCTATTTCAGTGTATGTACCCTTTAAAAATCAAAAATAGAATAATTAACCTTATTTTTCAGTTTTCACCAAGACAAACACGTCCTATACCCAGGTCTGGGTCACTTCCATCGTACAAGCACACCTCTATAGAGGTCAAAGATCTTAAAGCTGTATAATCATTGGAATCTTGTTGGCAATACAAAACCTGTTTTCATAGAGATAAACTTCCCTTAATTGTGAGGGCAACATCTCGGCTACCTGATCCCCAAACTTGTAATCTTACCTTCCTTCATAAGGCCAGGGCAGATGGCGCTGCACTGACTGGCGACGAGCCGGTCAGAAGAGATAAATACTTATTGTACGGGGAAACAAGGAACGCCTCGCACGGCCATTCCAAGAGTGCAGACGGTGTAGTTCAAACAGATGCATTATGGGGGATCTAGACTAAGGGTTCTCTTGTTCCCGAACGCTTTTCTTCTGTTTGGCCCCCAGATGGCGCACAAAAGCGCGTGTTCTTACCACGCCAGCTCCTTCTCCAGTTTGATGATCTCCTTGACGCCGTTGTACATCTCCGTCACGGCCTGGATCTCCGTCAGCCCCAGGCGCCGCTTGTTGGAGATGTCGTACACCCCGCCCTCGCTCTCTGTGTGCTCGCCATGAATACCTGCACGTGCAAGGTGCGCGTGAGGGAAGCTATTTTGTTATCGACACAGTCATCATTTAAGATCTTCAAACGCTAGCTGAACACTTTGAAAGCCCTGCACACCTTTTGCTTGTATAATTATTTTAGTTTTATAAGCAGCTCCACTCTGAGAAACCTTTCAACAGTAAGATGAGCGCTCGGTACCAGAAAGTACAAAATCGTAGACCTTGTAACAATGAATGCAAACCAACCCAGGCTACAATAATTTAATGACAATGTGTTCGTTGCTAAAAACAATTAAATATTGTAAGCAGCGAGAGCGAGCAAATACAGAATCTTGTGTCTAGTACCAATTAAGACAAAACACTTAACAAACAATAATTTAATGAGTGTATTCGTTGGTTGAATAAAATTTAGTATTATAAGCAGCTTTGACACTGAAGCTGATGGTAAAATGACTGTTAAGTACACAATATTATATCTGATTAGCTCGAGTAGCTTTAGATGAATATAATCCCCAGAAACAGAGTGCAGAACTTACCTCTCGCCTGAAGGTGGTATTTGTCGCAGACGGTCTTAAAGTTGGGCTGATCGGCAAGGTTGGGGATTTTGATGTGGACGGAGGCCCGAAGAGTGGTGCCGAGGTTGGTGGGGCAAAATGTCAAAAAGCCCAGGCGGTCATCGCGGGCAAAGGTCAGCTTTTCGCCAATAGTTTTGATGGCCTGATGATTGAAAATGCATAAATAGTGTGAAAAAAACACGGAAAACCGCATCAAAATAATTAGATGCCAAAGGCGCAAAAGACATCATTGCTGCTGTATTTTACATGGTTTGTTCCCAAGCCTCCTTGTTTTCGTATGGATTAAGCACTGGCGGGAACAAAACTGTACCAACACTGGTATTAACTCTCAATATTCTTCAAAAAATACCTGATCCTTTAAGACTGACCTTTAATATCCTTTCTTAACTTCCTAAATGAGGTTCATACCTGACTTACCAAACTAGTTATTAAACCAGGCTAATCACAAAATTAAAGCCTTTTTAAGGTGTTCAGGTTGGAAGCGATTGTAATATATATATAGATTTACACAATGTGGTTGATTTCATTCAAATAAATAAATGAAAGAAACTATCATTATATCTCAGCTGCAAAGACTTTTTTATTATCACAATAAGTGTACCTTAACTAGCCTGCTGTAGACAGCTCCCAGGTCGCCTCCCTTCTGCATAGAGATGACCCTCAGGTGGTCCTCCTCGTTGACCCACACCAGAAAAGTCTTGGCCTCATTGAAGAAAATCCCACGGCCTGTGGGCCAGTCGTTGTACCCGCCTGCAGCCTTTAGAAACCTGAATAAGAATAACGAGAGGATATTAGGGGAAAAAAATTATAGAAATATTCTCGTAATAAGAAAGTAGAGGAGAAAGAACAGCTGCAGGGAAGTACTAACTCAATAATCTACTCATCGACAAACGGACGTGCATACAGACGAACGGACGACAAACGAACAGAAAGGCTGCTATGTGCGCCCAATCACCTGTCACTGTCGTTGAAGAGGAAATGATCTTCTGTCAGTTTGTCCTGGGTAGCGCGGTCCATACCCGTCAGCGGGTGGTAGGTACCCTGAAGTTCATCGCTCAGACTGTTCAGCGCATCTACCGACTTCTTCTCCATCTCTTCTCTTTGCTGCAACAGTGCAGGTGAATGCTAGAGATCAAGTTTGACTTTTTGAATCATAAAGGTGGTTAAATGATACACTACTCGTGTAAACTGAAATCGTGATTGACGAGTTCATCTCCCACTGGATTTAATCTTGTCAACACAACTTTTTGGACTTCCTGACATTTGATCCTCCCATATGTCGCTGACCTGCTTTAAATCCGCTCTAAGAGAGCGATTTTTGGCTTTTTCATTCTCTCTTCTTTTCTCTGGTCCTATTAGCTGGAAGTTTAGTCAAAAAAAAGAGAGTAATATAAGGCTTATGTAACAGGATTTGTTTCGGTTCTTAAGGATTCGGACCGAATAAGCGATTCTTCCGGTTAACCGGAATGGACTGTATATGGTTTTGGCTTCACTTTTCTGTAAGTAACATCATCTAAAGTCTACTTGTACCGTGAACCGAAAGCTCGATTCTCGCAAATGTAAAAGCAAATTCAAAGCTGCATAAACGTTTAAAGTGAGTTCAGCCAAAGAGGAAATTTCAACTTGGCCGGACGCCATGCCATGAATAATTTACGTTCCTCATTCTAAAAGCGTTTAAAGAAGTTAAAACGTTTTCTTCTTAGTTTTTATTTGAGGGTAAACCACTTTATTAGGTTCATAAACAGAACAAACCAGAATGTTCACTTCTGAGTAAAAGGAAAGGAAGCTGTGTGCGAGGAAAAGAGGACAGAAGGGACGCCAGTCTAAGAACACTGAAGACAACAAGTTGAAAGAACGGCATCTGGAGACACGGTCTCCGAATAACAAGAAAAAGGTGTTCGACATCTTCATTTCAGCAGCACAGGATTTGCCCCTCAAGTCCCAACAGGGTGCAATGCAAACAAAGCAACCACCCGACAAAAAAAGAAAGAAAAGGCACGCAGACATACAGCCCTCTAAACGTGCATACTGAAGAGCTCACGCACTTGTTTACACAGACATGAACACCAACATATTTGCCACACACACATTGATTTTGGTCTTACATAGATACATAAAAATATCATGCAGGTAAAAACACGAATGCGACACAAAGAAGCAGACAATCATTTAAGGTAAAGCAAAGAAGAAAATTTTCAAATTCTACCTCTTCCCAAACAATCTAACAATTAATTTGTTTCACTTGTCCTCCAAATAAACTCTCCCCTTCTCTTTATCCTTTATTAAAAGCAATTACCTCTTTCGTCAAGATGGGAGGAAATGCATAAGTGTCGTGTGACCTTCCGACCCTGACCCTCGTGCTGACAATGATCTTGCCTTCAGGGTCAAGGTCCTCAAATTTGACTTTTTCAAGGTCTCCAAAATCTGCCGCCGGGTGATGGATGGGCTTTTTCTCCGGGATGCGATGGTAGTCTTTGATGACAGGATCAAACAGAGGGCTAAACACGCTGTAGGCTTCCGGATCACAGGCATACAGGCCGACCCCACTGTCCAGATTTTCACATCCTGCAGACAGACAAAAGAAAAGACAGTTATAAGCTTATGCGGAACTTTCTCTCCTTCCTATGGCTTACTATAATTCCAGCGTATTTTCCAAAATTACTCCCTAAAAAGGGATTTGTGTAACTTAAAAGAATGAGGTTTTGTTGAATGAAGTCAAGTTTATTTCCTGTCAGTAAACCTTGAAGTAAAATAACACCTTTATCTACGGTAACTTGGCCAATGCATTTCTCATTAAGGGTGTAGGGTAGACACCTACAGTCACTAGCTTCTGTTGTTTCTTCATCCCGAGGCCTTATAATGCTTAGTATGCTTTGGAAAAGCATGATAATAACTCAATGAGTCCCTGTGTCTAGTTGCCATGGAGTAGCCCACCTGTTATCATACTTATCAGAAAGCCACAAGAACAATGCTGCTCTCTTTCACCGCTGTAGAATTAGAAGAACGTGGTTTTGTTGAATGTGGTTAAATGTCTTTGAAAACAAACAGTCTTATGTTGTCATTAGTGACAGCAATGGCGGTCATAACAGTGCAAACAAAAAAAGAAGGGACGTAACTCTAGTGAAGTGAACCAAACAACTTATCAGAAGGTAAATAATGGTAGAAAATCAAGAATGCCAATTAAGAAATAAGAACAGACAGACTGAAAGACAAACTACGCGGAAATCTTTAATAGGTTTCTGAAAATACATGATCCTTTGTCGTCCAAACTCAGTTACTCTAAATACATTGGAGGTGTTCGTAGATACACATTTACTCTCTCAGGCTATTTTCGCAAATTTGTCATAATACTCAAGTGAGATATCTATACTGACTTTTTGTCCACATGGAATACTTTACACAATCTGTGCATTTTGTTCTTCAAGCAGCGTGTACTCTTCATGGTTTTCGCTTCATTCTCCACTTCTGACAGTGCCCCCTTAAAAAGTCGGTCGTGGAAAGTTTATCAGGTACAAGAGTTCGAAAAGCTGTAAACGCTGGTTCGGTTGAGAGAAAAGAAAGGGGAAGAAAAAAAGGGGGAAGGTAGGAAATGGTATGAGGATGAGGAAGGGAACGAGAGAAAGTAGGAATGCAGAGAAGCACGGTGCGGCTGGGAGCTGGCCTGACAGGTGACACTCCACAAACCATCAGCGCTAATAATTGTTAACAAAGCGCACACTCTCCAGCACAGAGCTCGGTCTCATGCACACGAGGCTAGCTAGCCTTATTACTACACAGGTCGGTACTCACTGCTTTCTGTAACTCCACAATCAAATTACCCAGTAGTTGCGCAGACCACCATTTCTTTTGCCACTCCATCTCTCACTTTTCCCCCTTTCGTCATCATACCCCTCCTCACATCATCTGCTGCCAAGGCTTCTGCTGAGTGCGATACGATATAGCTAAGGTCAAATCGTAAAACGTTCCCCAGAGCCTAGAGGCTGAAAGGGCAACGGAACGTGAGTGGTTCAACGTCTCTAGGGGAGGCCGCGTGGAAGCACTCTTTCCGCCACTGTCACTGTCCTTGATAAATCAGGTATTAATTTTCTGTTAAAAAGCACTTATACTGCCTGGGGAGTGTGACAGACACGTGTTGAGCATTGTCTCCAACAATCGACCTTTTGCTCCACATTCGACCGCTCATACCAGCAGACTATGAGTCCTCCTATGATTTCTGTTATAATTTATATAATCAAATCACGTACAATGTCATAATATACAGGATATATATATATATATCTCATAATGTATAATTAAATAATTTTACATAAAATTAGAATATAACAAAAGTTTATGACACCTCAATATAAAAGTTAAAGGAAGTTTTTAGAGCTAATAAAAGAATGACACTTTACAGACCGAACCATCCACATCCTGTCAACCTCGTTCAAAACAAAAACAAACAAAAAAAAGTGATCCCTCCCCAACATTCATAATTCATTTTTTTCACTGCGTGTTAATAGATTCCGAGGTTTTCTTACAAACAACAAATCTCCGGGCGCTGACAACAATGACATCAAGGGTCAACCTGTTTGGCAGTTTCTTAATTTCGCCTTCATCCTCCCTGTCTGTCACCTGTCCGCCTACCCTGTCCCAGTAGACCAAAGCATGGCTGAAGAGCTTCTGGTGTCGCCAGGATGCTCTGGGCGGACAGGATCACACTGATGCACCGCTACAAGCCCACTGACGATACACTGGTCGTATCGAGCGGTCGCACGGATACAAGAAAGGAAACAAAAAGTTTTGTTTCTAAGGAAACCTTAAATTTACCAATAAAGAGGAAAGATGAACAGCGACACAACAGAAAGCACATTAAAATATCACGTGACAAGTAGACATAGCATTAGGACATCAGCAAAAATGACAATAACTTGTTTATTTATCATACTGGCACGTGCATCCCCATCCGGTGCTGAGGAAACCTGCCCAAGAACCTCACGTTCGTGTTGCCGGGTGACTGGGGGGCGTATATAACGATGAACCAGTCACCGGGAAAATGCCCGGATTACACTCGTGCTGGTGCCTCGTGTGCATGTCACGCGGGGGGAGGGGAGACTATCGATCGCTGGCGTATGAAGGGTTAAAACCAAGTTCAGCTTCGCGGAATCACTTACAGAGAGGGTGTTGTAGGAGGACGGCTAAACAAACTAAGCAGTTGGATTCAGGACTTAAATATGAAAAACAGAGATATAAAAGAGGATTTTGGGTAAGGAGAAAATCATCTTTTACTGAAAGTCAACAATAAACAATAAAGTTTCCATCACCGCAAAGTATATAAACAAGAAAAGCTTCATGCCTAAGAGAAGATTTGAACCATACAACATCATATCCTCGCTGTATTGGCGTCAAGCATTTGAGTGCTGTACCTTCAGGACCGCCAAAGGAAGACAGACAAGAAATGGCTAGAGGGGCAGGAGGAAGAAATAGTGGTGATGTCCACAGCACAGTATCCAAGCACCAGCCTTTCTCGGATTTTCATAGCAAAAGCTTATCGTATCTGTAGTTCTAGGATGCGGAACACATTACACTACACATATATAACAATTTATAATATACTGCAATCTATAAATCCTCTGATACATGTTAATATATATATAGATAGATAAAAAGACAGAAAGATATTTGATACAACTGTCAGTCCATACAAACTTCCCTAAAAATGCAATAAAACAACTTTCATCCTCAATGACCCTCAACAACACTTGTCTGTCGCAAAGAACTACTACTATCACCATCAGCCTCCTACAACTCTTGTCATCTTCACACAGCTACTGTCACTCCATACAGTTGTCACTGAGCTGTTGCAGCTCTCGTGTAGCTGTGTTCCAGGCTCTGTTGTCCGCTTACGAAAAAAATAGTGAAATGAAGGGGAATGAGCGGAATAAATTGTCCTCCAGCGCTGCTGGTTTGGGGGTGAATATTGGGGGATGTTGGGCAACATGGTCAGCAGCAGCAGCAGCAGGTCTTTCCAGCGGCAAAATCAATACACGGGGGGAGGCTGGGCGGCCTCGTGCTGACGACGGATTTCCTACAAGGGAAAAATATGGAGGGGGAGCCATTATTTTTAGCTATTCCCACTACCCTTCCATGATCTGAAACTGAAGAAAACACTTATTTTGACCAGAGGTCAACATGTCCTCACCAAAAAGTCAGAAAAGGAAAAAAAATGAAATTCTGAAAAAATCTTGTAGCCCGTGCTTTTGCAGTATTTGGTGGTGCACACATTTCGCAAGTTTCAACAGTCTGTTGATGCTGCAGAGAGACAGATATCGTGATCTGGTGATGCTGCTAAAAGACAGAGAGAGGCCTGATGGTGCCGCTAGTAAAACCCTCGTGACCTGGTGTGCCGCCTAATGCCATGGCGGTAGAAGGCGCTGCATGAAGACGGACACCGGTGGCTGGTGGTGCCACTAAAATAAAGGGTTGATTGATTGTAGTCTTACATTAAGACCAGAGTGTGCAGACTGACAGGACTGGCAAGAAGCAGACGAGGCAAGGTATTTGGAAACCTCCACTGACCCTGAGGATTTCTTTCACTTGCATGCAAGCCACGCCTTCTGCTAGCAGCTAGAACAAGATGGCACGGAAAAGATGGGATGCTAAATGTAAAAAAAGGTTAATGGTTAAGTCTGAGAAGGCAAAGAGACTTGGTAGCTCTCTTTATTAAGTTAAAAGCATGTGCGTGATTAATAAATAATATTCTTTTCCATGTTATTCGATTGATGGAAGGGAGAGTACACACATCGACACAGACAGATAAACGGCCAGATGAATGACAAGCATTGTGTTAACTAAAACGCAAACAACAAAAGTCAACGTGTAGTTTCACTGAGAGGTCTACTGTGACAAGTCATGACCAGGTATGACCTGACACTATACCACATCATGCCATCATTTGTAGATTTCCACTAAAATTAAATGTTGAAGATGGTCTCGTCCAAGTCATCGGAGCGCAGAGCTCAACGAGCGCAGGACGTGGGGATAACCAAATGGAGGCTATTGTTAGCATCCCTCAGCGTGCGTCTGAATATTCCATGTGCTGTTTAGCTTCTTTTTTTTTTTTTGGAGACCATCGTGCATGAATAACTCCATGATCATCACACTTTTATTGCCATTCTGTTCATGGTAATGTTTTAGGCAAAAAAGAGAAAAAAAAAAAAAGAACAAAAAATGTTTTTACCTAAATTTAGGGAAAGAATACTTTGCATCATGTTTCACCCAGTCTGCAGAAAATATATTGCACCGTAGTAGAGCTTTAAAATTCCTTTATTTACCTGCGTGGTTTAGCTGGATAGTTTTCGTGTTTCTCATTCCATTCGGTTGTTTTTGTAGGTCAAGTCTTAAACCTTTCCTTTTCTTGATGTGAGTAATCAGGCATGGTAAGGAATGTACCTGTGAATTAACAGTGCACGTGACCACAAGAGACAAGTACCAGGACTGAACCCCCGTCTACTCTGCCAGCACGTGCCGGGGTTTATAGAAGACTGTTTCCTTCAGCCATTAACTCTTCTCAACCACGTGAAATGCAGTGTTTTTAAATGTACTGTTGAAATCTTGGTTTCAAAGAGTTTACCAGAAGCCAAAACTATTTTCAAAAACGAGGTAAATAATTAAAAAGAAGAAAGGAAGATGTACGTCTACAAAGGAAAGTGATTTCACGTGACCTTACTCGAGAACAGCAACATCCGACAGGGAAAAGGTTAACGGCATGATGGAGGAGGGTAACAAAGCTGCCTCCCTACTCGCTCATGCCTTGACTAAGTTCCTCCCTTTGTGAATTTAGCACAAAAATCTGCGGGGGATGGCCCCTGTAATCAATGGGGACAGGCGCCTCCAGTCTGTAACAGAGCCTCGCGCGTATTTCTCTGTTTCTGATGGCTGGCAAAGAACCACTTACTCACATTTTTATGGACGCACATCTCCCTCCTGGATATTCTTGTTTATGCCCCTCCATTTTGCTTTAGGAAGCAGCTGAGTGTCTAACACAATGTGGAGCTAGGCAGACATTGCAAAAACTCCAGAGTTCTTTCACATGGAATTTCAACAATGTAGGGAACGCACGACTTCGCTCGTTACAGATTCTTGTTGTATGTAACATGCTGTGTATTATGTCTTGCTTTTGGTCAGTCTCAAGAAGCTGAGGGTTTTTTTGCGAGTGCACATTTCCAGGCTAATGACAGAAACATTAACAGACTAATGAGCAATGAGTTAGTGAGAAATGCTTATCTGAAATGCAGATGGTTACCCAAAGGAATTCTAGTATTTCTGAACTCGGTCGTGAAAAGTATTTCCACTGTAGACACCAGACTTGATACTTGCATTATCTATTGAGTAGATCATGTGTGGACAATGGGGGAGTAAACCCAGTAAGCGGCCCCCTTCCTGTTATTCACATAGACATAGATGTTGATCAGGTCAAAGCTGTCTCTCGTGCAACTAAAAGAAGTAAGCAGTGTTCAGACATTCGCTAGCTATGTAAATAAACGAGAAGGTTTGTGCCGGATCCTCAAACCTTTGACTGCTTTTAACAGACTAACATCCTCCGATGGCTTCTAGGATGGAGAGAACCCCACAAGCGCATCTTTGAGCTTCTGTGCAGAGCACACCTGGAAAGAAGGGATGCTACAGACAGGGTATGGTTGTTCACTGCCAGCCTGAGGGAAATATGTCTTGGTTGTGAGATTTTTACTTTCCTTGATCATCTGAACTTGCCTCATGTTAAACAAAAATGTGTGGCATTTGACATCGCTTACACGCAAAGTGTTCATTCACACACACACACACACAGACATGAATAAGCGCGGACGCACACACACGCACACACCCCTCGCAAATAATTCTCCAATATCTCTACCCCACTTCCATGAACGATAAAAATGACAAAGATTAGGGTTTTAGGGATATTTTAGTAAAACAATTTTTTTATGCTTGACCGTTTGTGTGTGCGTTCTAAAGGTCCAGTTAGTGTGCATAAGATTTCAGTTTGCAAACAAAACTAGAAACTGAAACACAACATAGGATGCCAGGGGCGGGATGTCACGGGAGGTTGCTAACTGCAAACTGAATGATCGAGCGTTGGTCGAGTTGTCAGCTGAGTAACTCAGTGCTTGGCACTCCACTACCTCACTAGAGTCGAGGTGTTTGGGATTTCTACAGGCAAAATCCTGTTATCTCTTGGGTTTTTCGAGTTTTTTAAACTTTTACAATAAAAGACGAAATGGTGCAGCTCAACATTATTAAGCATAACGAGACAAAGGGAATGGCTTCCGAAAGTTTATCTAAACAACATTTAATCAAAGTGACACGAGTTTATTCACCTGGTACACGTCTGTTCTGGAGGAAAGCATTCGCGATGTTGTTTTCTCTGTAATCTGTCTGTTACGCTTTATCTTTCTTCTGTATCTTTAGGTGTCTTCCTCACAATCTCAAACCTCTCTTACTTTCTTTTTTTCTTTCTTTGTCTTTATTTCTTGTATCCGCTCTTTATCTCTCTCGTTTTCTCTATTTTCTTCCCCTCTTGTTCACCTTGTCTTTTTTCTATTTCTTTCTCTCCTCTTTTATTTGTTTCCCCCTTCTTCGTTATCTCCTTCTTTTTTTTTTTTCTTCTTCTTCTGTATCCTTATTATGTATTTAATGAGCCAAAAGGCTGCATGAATATTCACGTGGTATTAGACACATGACGGAAGAAAGGTTTTTTTCAATACACATAACAGAGTAGGTTATCACATTATATGATATCTCTTCGTCATCAGAGTTGGTTCCTAATAGCCTGCTGTCTAAAAATCCTCTTTCTCTCCTTGCGTGGCCTCTCAGAAACCTAGAAAATTGCTCCACATCAGAAGCAGCAGCCTCCCGCATTTATCGCCGGCCTTATCTAAGCCTCTCCAACTTGTCAGAAGCACACCTGTGTAGAATCTTCTCTGCACCTGACATTGTGTAGTGTGGGGACATAGCATCCGCCTCCTGTGGTTGTCGTTCAGACTGTTATGTGCATCTTAACACTTTTGTCTACAACGGTTTGATATGGCCACTCGCTTCCCGAGACTATGTTGTGTTTTAGGGTGGAGTGCGAGTATGATGGTTATAAATACTGACGACAGCATGCATGTAGTTCAGAGAACGATAGAAATCCGAACAGAAACCGTATCCCATACACCGCACCCCTTTCTCCCAAAAAGAAAAGATGAAGAGAAGCAGCTTTCCGAATAGCATAAAGAAAAGGTTACTAAGGTCAGGTAAAACGAGTGTTTCCAAACAGTCCTGGTGCTCATTGTGAAAGGAAATGCAGAGAGAAACTGATAAACTGGTTTAATTTTTTATGTTACATCTGATACCTGGAAAGGACAAGCAGCTTCATCGGTCGCGCGACTGGCGTCGAAGGACAAAGGTCATGCAAACCGAGTGTCTAAATAGCGCGAGGTCATGGCATGTCAAAGTCAAGGCCAATAGTTTATACTAATCCAAGTGTTGAAAAAAACGTGTTTACGATTTACGACTGTGATGTTGCTCTCTTGCCCCGCATTGTCAACACCTCCTCCTCCTACGCACTTGCAACCTTTGACAGTCAAACATCCTCAAACTTTACCTGACATTTTCAAACTGTCCTTTGAAGCCTGTCAGGCCAGGAAGACAAAGCTGTGTCCCTCTGTCCTTGCGTCTTCATTCTATCATTTGTTGTTGTTGTATTGTCCATTTAACTCCTTACGAAAATACGGTAACAAGAATGTAATTTCAAAAAAACAATTAGTGAGAATAATAACCGAAAAGTGCATTGAGAAATTAACTACGGGAAGTGCTCTTTCCTTCCCTCTTATTCATTTCTTGTCTTCGTATCTTTGCATCTTGCTCCTGAGTCCTTGTTTCATTCGATCTGATCTTTGTAGCGTTCTCTCTTTTCTATTGTATGCCTTCACCCAGACTCCATTTCCCACCCATTACCCTTTCTCCTCGGCTCTCCAAACTCTTGTTTCTCATAGCAACAATCCCAACAGAGGCCACCAACACAATACTCCAGCACTCTATGCACTATGAACAAAGAGCCATTTTTATTTTCTTGTATTCATTGCAATATACAAAAATTGTTTCCACTTCTTGCAAGATTCTGTATTGTTACTAATTTAGCTTCTGTGGCTGTATTCCTAAACACGTCTCACCGCCAACTTCAATCACCGATATAACCTGACACATCAAACTCCAACCTCCAGCAATACCGTAGCCACAACCTCACATGGCTTGCATATCTCCCCAAGAGAAAGATTTGAAAACATTCTACCCTAACCAAAATACAAAATACTTTTTGCCTCTGCAGCCAAGGGGTACAAAGGGGGAAAATAACATTTACAGATGTCTTGCGGCAGTTATGTGCCAGAAGTTATATAAGTATGGGTTCTGCTCTTTGTAGGCAGATACAGGTTCTCGACATATTTTAAGTTTAGTTGATAACCTAGCTGTCACAGGAAAAGGCACTGTGCCTATGTAATAATGTGTGTGGTCTTGTATATACACTCCTGTGTTTCTACATGACAAAAAGTATCACATATCAGTTAAAACTAAAGCGAGCATTAATTTATCAGAAAATGATGCTAGTCGGGAAAAAATCTAAACGTGTGAAGGTCCTAGTAAGCAGGACATTTGTCTGTCCAGGACGACTAACTGGAATAATCTGAAATAATACTCATCGACTTTTTTTCTCTCTCACCATTTTCTCTCTCATTGATACTGCTGCTATAATCTTGTGGTGTTTTTAAGAATAGCTATTACAGAAGAAGAAGAAGAAGAAGAAGAAGAAGAAGAAGAAGAAGAAGAAGAAGAAGAACAACAACAACAACAACAAGAAGAACAAGAAGAACAAGAAGAACAAGAAAAACAAGAAACAAGAACAAGAAGAACAAGAAAGAAGAACAAGAAGAAGTAAAGTCGGAGTCGAGATACGAACCTAAGACACCCGATTCTGATTGTAGCAAGAAGCACGATGATGTCAGGTAAAAGTAAATTATCGTGATGGCAGATTAGGTACAAATACTAGACCTAAACAGTGTTGCAGACAAGCTTTGCCAGGAAGCAGTCCTAAGCCTCTATTACTAATCGCCTCCATCCCACCGACCTCCATCATGGAGGCCACAGCAAGGTTCTTGTTTTTGGCGCTGGGAGGACCAGTAGTGAGACTGCTGATCAATAAGGTCTATACACACAGGATTTGGTGACAATGGAGGCGTCTGGCGGCTCACAGGATCGAAACTGTAATCCATGTTGCCTGCCCCTACCTTTCGTGGTTGCTCGAGCATTTTATTTTTAGAAGCAGACGTCATATGAACTCTGAACAGTCTAACAATACATGCAAGTTCTCCTAGGACAGGGTGGGCAATTAATTTTCCCAAGGGGCAACATGAGAAATTGAGATGGTTTTAGAGGGCCGGACTAATATAGTTAACTCAGTTTTACCCAATACTGTATACATAGTATATATACTGGCGGGCAGGCCAGCGGGCGGGCCGGTCAGAGATAGGAGGCGGGCCGGATCCGGCCCGCAGGCCGGCCTTTGCTCAGGTCTGTCCTAGGAGCTCAGCAGAGTACACAGTGACACTTAAATTTTATTATAGATATTATTTTTTTCAATCGTGGTTAAATGCACTCTAAAAGCAATAATTCTCCACAAATAAGGTTTGGGCATTTTTCTTCACAACTAGTTTTGTGCACAATACGAAGGGTGGATGAGTTGATGCGGAAGAAGGGTGCTGTTGTGGACAGAATTGCGATGTGTCTCAAAGATCAATGTGTGGAGCACTGAATACCAGTGAAAACACGAGTCTGTGCCCGCCATTGTTGCTGCACGTTCTCCCGGGATTTGTGCTACCCACAGCTACGACCACACTTTGGAAAGCCAGGCTCCTGCCAGGTTTTTTTCTGAGTTGCCTGCACGGTTTTTATGTTTGTGAGTTCCATTAATGGAAAACGAAAGTGACAAAAACCCTGTAGTGTTTAATACCTTTACTACTTTATAAGACCTTTATTTATTCTGTTTATTTATGGTGTAGTTGTTTTTAACTACTGAAGGCGAGGTCAAAGCGCCATACATAAATGTGCATTCACCCGCATAGGTAAACACCATTGCACTTTACGAATTAACTATCCCTCACACACACACACACGTGTGCACACACACACACGCACACACGCGTACACACACACCCCCCTATAGGATGAAAAAAGTAATGGACAGCATGGAGAACAGTGAAATCCACCGACAGTCACCTTCACCTGAAGAGAAAGGTGTACCAAAACCGAGATCCAAACCAATGGCATTCTATTTTCACTTCCATGCTAACGAGTGTTTTAACAACTACTCGGCTCGATTGTGTAGCGAGACATTTCTGTGATATGTAACAACAAACATTTTTATGGAAATAATTCTTGTTTTTTGTATGTTTGTGCGTTAACCACAATAACAGAAATTTTTTTTAAAATTATTGACTATCAAAGTACATTGGCGGAAGATTAATGGTGTAAATAAGCACATGGAATTAGACGATTGAACCCTGGCATTCCACTTGTGTAATCTCCTTTGCTGCTGACTTCATGGTTAAGCACGTGACCAGCTATTTCAGTGCACGTGACACGTGCAAGGATGGCTGAATTGCTGTTTCAGTTTCTGACCAGGCTTATCACACCATTCCTTCCGTGCCACTGGAACGGTAGCACTAACTGGCTGAATAAACACCAACAGCAGTAACTGTCTCCCTGTCTCCGATTCATGAACAGGTCACTCTAGCCATGATTTACCTCCCTTGGCTCTGCTGCTAGCTCTAGACATGGCTCCTCAAGTCGAGCGATGAGGGTCACTCGGAAATTAGCCACAGGGTGAAATATTTAGCCTTTCTTTGTTCCTGACATCTTTTCCCTTCAGTTTTGCCTGGTTTATCATCAGAGGAGATTAGCTTTATGAATTCTGTCAGAACCAAGCGACAACGAATAATGATAATAATAGATAGATAATAATGTAAGCTCCTTTCAAAAATTTTGCTCAGAGCGCTTTACATAAATCATACATAGACTACGAGAAGGACAGGATGAGAGAGATAGAGAGAAAAATAAATACAGGAAAGGTGGAAAGAAATAGAAATACCAGAGATAACGAAGTGACAAGATCAAAGTGTGAAGAGAGATAAAGAAAAAGAAGATATGAAAAGTAAAAGGAGCGAAATTGGGAAGAACAAGGCGAAGAGTGAAAAAGACAGAAAGATAGAGGAAAGAAAATAAGAGAGAGATAAAAAACAGATTAGGATAGAAGGATGAAGAAAAACTCAACGAAAAGAAAGGAAGATAAAAAGAGGGTGAAGAATGAAGAATATACCAAGGAGTAAACACAATGCGCACAAACGTCGACAAAATGTAAACATGTATAAACATGTATAAACAGTTGCTGACGAGAAGCACCCTAAGATCCGCGCACCCGGGAATGCGGGTCGCAAGGGGAGGTAAATTTACCTGCATTACCACAACCTAAATGTCTTGACTTGCCTAAATACCGAATAAATTTGGCGGGCCAGGAAAGTCCTCCATTTTGACTCAAGGAATAGAAGGAGGCATGAATGGGGTGAGAGGGAAGTTGAGGGGAGAGGGGCTTACAAGTGTCTTTTATATTCGTGCGGGCGAATGAGCTCAAGAGGCTGCTGGGAATGCACTTAGACTCTTCCAGAAGCGATGCTGACAGGTTGTGGTGCAAAGACACCGACCGATGAGGTAAGCTTCTGAAAAAGTTTTAGCTTCACTCAGCAACTGCGCATAAGAGAACAGGCCTTTTGCTATCCATGCATTAATATACAGTATAATATATATATAAAATGAGGTATATGGGGGATACACTGGTCTTATTTTCAACAGTCTTTATTTGAACTGCAATGGTGAATAGCTGGAACATAGTTGTAAGGTGCGTTGTTGGCGATCTCAATGAAGCTTAACACCTAAAAATATCAGTTTTAGGGAAATAGGGAGGCTGTGAAGATGTTCAAATTTTGGCAACATAGAATTAAAGATGATAAAAATGTTTAAATGTAGAATAGATATTAGGTTTTTCATTCTCACAACCGGGCCTGTACAAGTGATTATACAGAAATTACCTGTACAAATGTCAGTGTTTCATCGAGACTTTCCCGAGTGCCTGATGATGAAATTCTGACATGATGGCGGCCTGAATCGTCTAGGAGACAAAACGGACAACAGGGTGGACATGTTTAATGATGAAAGGCGAGCTACAATGGGCAGGAAGATTGTAAAATCCGTCTTCCAGCGCAAATATAATCCTCCCAAATAAAGAATGACACGACCAAGATCAACACCTAAGCAATAAATGGCTGAGATCGTCTTGAGACCAATGTTTAAGTGCAGTTCAAACTTTCACATGCTTCTTCCAGGATGTGTCGAACAACTCAAACTCCACCAAGTCGTAGTGTCAAGACATACGCGAAGTCACGTGACACTTGGAACAAGTCTGATTGGCGGGCTTTCTTATAACATCTCTTTACGAGATGGACAAAAAACAGCTTGGAAGCCTGGCAGAACGAGCATCACTTGCAATGGGTGTGTCCAACCATCGTTGCAAAAGCAATGTAATTGTACTTTGATAAAATGACACCTAGCTGCGAGACATCAACGGTTTTTCCTCGAGAATTTAGGTCAAAGATGAGAGATGAAGATAAAGATGTATATCGAGGTGAATTATATCTCATCCGTAAGGCGTTCGGCGGTCAGGAAAAGCGGCCAGAATTGTCATAACAAGCTCAAGGAAGGCATAAACATGTGAGACATTTCTATTCCTTGCATGGAATCAATATTTCGTGCTTTCTTCCAAGACTGCTACTTACAAAGTAAACCTCACTCACTGTAGTCACATATTCACTCCCTTCCTTCAGGAGGCTACACTACAAATCCGTTGTAAGGACGAGAACCCCTGCATGCAGTTGTTTACTTTAAAAACCAGGGACCGTGGCTTTTTTATGGGAATGATGGTAGGTAGATAAG
The DNA here is from genome assembly GCF_003073045.1 of Pomacea canaliculata. Lineage (NCBI taxonomy): Eukaryota > Metazoa > Mollusca > Gastropoda > Architaenioglossa > Ampullariidae > Pomacea > Pomacea canaliculata. The sequence continues at coordinate 19,334,019 of NC_037595.1, read as the reverse complement.
CAGCATCAACAACTATTAAACGTGTGTTTACCTTTGAAGCTGGCAGTGGTCGGTGACAGCCAGGTGCGACTGATGCACACCTGTGTGTAAGAAAAGTAAAGGGAAAGAACATAGCAGTATAGACAGTCTCAGGTTTGAAAGTTTACTGGAACTAGTGACTGTACAGGTCCGCTGCTCTACCACATGGGTGGCTAATTCATTAGGGTAGCTGAAAATGGCTGGTAAAAAGGTTGGGTTCTACATTCTAAATGGAAGACCACTTATATTTCACAGCTGGTGATTGACTATTTCCAACTTTAATTGCATTTGTTTGTATTTTAACTACAGAGATTGTAGATAGTAATTCACACGCGTCCAACAAACATCAAAATAATAAAATAATTATTTTGTAAACGTCCAGGAGAGAACAACAAGACTGGGCAAGGTACTATCATCAAGTTTCTTCAGACAATATAAATTAAACAGACTTTACTTTAAACAAAATAGGTTCTCACTCAAAACAGGTGAATTTTTCTCTTTTTTTCCTTCTTTATATATTTTTTTCTATATTTCTTTTTCTCAGTACAAAATCGTCAGCAAGTCTCGTACAAGAGATCACGTGACCCATCTGCTAAGCTCCACCTGGTGTATAACTGATGTAAAAGCGCATTGGTGCCTTGCTGCTGCCTGCACTGGACTAGTCAGATGATATCTGCGATAAAGCTGCAAGGAATGCAGAAGCTTAAAGCTTACTGTCCTCGTTATCAGACTGCTGACACAGCAGGCACAGGTAGAACGATTGATGGCTGTTGTGCTGTGTATACTTGCACAACACAACCTGTGATGATGGTTAGAAAAGGTAAGCAGGGGAGCGGGCAGCGGTGTCCGATCCTTGTAGTGTTTTGCCAGCATCTTGCGGATCGAAACCCGTGTGAGGCAGCACATGCCTTTTTACATTACCAGCGCAATGTCCTAAACAAAGTTACCAGGGTGGGTCCAGGGTTTCTACGCTTTCAGGTAGCTGTAAGTGAAGCCAGCAGCAAGAACTGTAAACAACTGCTGCTTCCGTTTACAATACAGCGCTGGCAAGTGTCACCTGCAAGGAAGAGAAAGCAACCGTTGCCATAGTAACTGTTCATTAAGCTGGTAGTGTGATGGGCTTAACCATGGAGTAAACACTTTCACTCTCAGAATAGAGGGATGACACAGTGTGCCATAAGTGCGCATGCATTCTTCCACACCAGTCATGCAAGTGCTTTATTCTAACACACCATGCACCCGGATTGTTGTAAGCATACAAACACACCCCACACCTCGAGTGATACAAACACACCCACCACAAACACACCGAGTGTTAGGACAAATTGTATAAACACTCCGAAGAGGTCTGTGATTAATAAACCACATTGTGGAAGGTGGGTAGGTGGACATCAATAACCGATGAGTTTATACTTGACTTTTAATTGTTTACACAATCAGATGAAACATCGATGACAAATAGAGCAGGGTTATTTATTAGTTGTCGTTACTGAAGAATGAATAAATGAGAAAAAACTGGCCTTGAAAACTGAAGTCTTCATCACAAAAAACCGCTTTAGCTACAGTTGTATACTTGCACAATCACATTTTTGTCTCGAAAAAATACAAAAAAAACCCAAAAAACATCCGAACTTGTTTTATTCAGAATCTTGCTATCCAGAAGGGATGTACAGAAAAAGCGTGGAGTGTCTTTCATTCTCAGTATCACTCGGCGGTTACATTTCAGTTTAAACATTTGTCTCTGCTCTGTGTGAAAGATGTTTCAAGTGTGCAGGTGAGGCCGTGATCGCTCTGCACTTGTTACCGCCCACCTTACAGGATTTAAAAAAACAAAAAAAAACCAACTGATCCGATGTGCGCAGTGATACTGTCTGGTGTTTACCAAAAAACAGACATATATAGCCTTAAGACCTGTTTCGCAAAAAGACGCGAAGTGGTTTAGAACCTAGACCCCCCCTCAACCTTACCTGTGCGTTTGTAAGGTTGTACAGGTAAGTTTTTTTTATTAAATACTTTTTTGTACACAATCGTTGAAGCTCTATGCGTTGCACATTTCTGCGTCCTTCGAAGAAAAAAATAACAAGCTATGACACATCAGGTAAAACTTGCAAAACATCCACAGAAAACAGGATAAAATGATCGTGGATTACAGGAGAAAAAATCTTGCGCAAGTTGCGAGTAAAGGATCTTGAAACCATACATAAACACGCAGACACACACATTGCGCCTTTTTCTCCGGTATATTAGGCTAAAAGATATTTAAAACGAGGTCCTAATAACAAAAACAAACGACAGGCGCAGAACAGCACACCTCGGCTCTTTACTCCTTCCTCCTGATGATGTTTAGATGCTGCTAGCTCCCACCCATCCACCCTTCTCCCACCCCGCCTCCCACGTTCCCCACCCACTGCTCACAACACACAGACCCTCCACTATCAAAATGTAATCCACAAAGCTATTTTAAGCAAAGTTGTTTTTTTTTTGAAAGAAAGAACCGGCGCAGATTTCTCCCCTCGTCTGTCTGTGTGCTGTGGAGTCTGAGACCCGATGTGTTGGTTGTTTGTGGGGCGGTTTCTGCTGGGGGACCAGACAGCAGCCGCGCCTGTAAATCCTGCCAGGTAAAGCTTACGATCCAGGTAAGGCGCGCGACTGGAAGAAAACTTTGCACGACCCAGCCAGGGCTGAGAGAGAGATAAGAAAAAAAAAATAGGGGATCTAACTCCTTAAAAGCAGTAAACATGGCGCGGGGTAGAGGCGCACGATCGTGCTGACTGGCTCAAGAAGCGAATTAACACAAACACGCGCTTCTGCAGGATGCTAGATGGCGCTGCGGAGATGCTGCGTGCGGTGCATTAGCTGTTATTACCTGCCGCCAGGTAAATACTCCTATAGCCTGCTGGCACTGTACTGCAGCACGGGTGGCGCACACCCATGACGTCATGGTGCAAAGGTCAGTACGTGTGACTGCGACATCGCACGTGACCAGTGAACAATGCAAAGTAAAGTACAATAGACAAAACAGTTCAGTGCATTCGACAGGATGAACATTGTATGTAGTACAGGAGATGGAACTGGACAGTACAATAAGTTCAATGCAATCGGCGTCGGAAGTGACCAATGAAAACCGTAGAATTGTTTAGTTGAAGCACGTGACTACTGAAAAAGTGTAGTAATGTATAGTAGACAAACAGACCAACACACAGTGTAAAACACACTAATATTATTCCGCAGAGCACCAAGACACGTATGGTGCAGTGTAGCAGACAAAAGGATAGAAGATAGCGGACAAAACAACAGACACGGTCCTTATTTGAGAAAAAAGACAAAAGACTTTGAATTTATGCACAAACGGTAAACTGAAAATTGACCCTACAGTCAGGCAAACTACATGAGATCGCTCACCCGTGAAAATTCTACCCGTAAAAATTGGTTGCTGCAGGCAGTCCAATAGCACTCACTGCAGACTGGAGGAAACAATAATGAACAGGTGCTTATTTCTCTCTCTCTCTCTCTCTTTCTCTCTTTCTCTCACACACACACAGGGTTTTCCTAGCTAGCTCAAAGATGAGGGTTTAGTTGTATACACGAGGTGTCATTGTAAAACCTCCGAAGAGCTACAGAGGCTGAGAGTTAAGGCCATTGCTTGAATCTGATAAGTAATGTTAGCATCTCACAACTGGCATGCTGCAGTGTTATCTCTGAGCATCCCCGCTCGCGATGGAGGAAGAGGATTGTTTGTACATTTTACACAGGTAATCCTGATTCCGTTGCTGCGTGTCTTTCCATGGCACCCCTGCTGTTCCTCTTCATCAGATTGCGCAAACATCGATGATTTGAAGATGAAGCATCAAAATCCTGTTGGATATATATGAGTCTGCATGCATGTGCGTGCATATATATATATAGTTTGTATGAAGACATTGTCAGCGCATGTTCATCCTCTTCCCATCTTGTTTTCTCGATTCTTTTTTCAGATTCCTAATCTCGGTATCTCCTGAAGTGATGCCGGAATCTTTGGTCAACTAGGAACAGACCATCAGCTGATAACTGTGATAATACCGTACCAACACATGGGCAGTCACAGAAATGGTATATGACATACTATATGTCATCTTCTTCGCAAACGTCAAAGGCACGACGGGATTTGAACCGGCAATTATGAGTTGTTACATTCTTCGACAACGTCATAAACTTTAATTAATTTTGATCGCAACTTGCTATCCCATGAACCTGAGGATTAAGTAATCCGAAAATGTTTAATTCTGCATTATTCTGGGGCTAACACCGCTCGGCACAAGACTTTCAATTGAAGTAAAATTTCAAATTAAAAAAGTGCGTAAACTACTGACATTATGGCGTTTTTATCTCTGATGTACCTTGTTGTTCAGATAATAATAATTAATTTCTTTCCAGAGACAACATCTTAGGTTTATTTTCAAACTTGAATGCCATGTTTCTCAAGATTTAATATTCACTACTCATCACCGTTATCGTCAAGGTAGTCCCATAGCCATATGTCACTGGGAAGGAGAATCCGAAAGTGTTATATATACATAGAGAGGGAACAATTGTGTCGTGAGCAATAATAATAACACTTTTACTGACTAAAGGGTTTGATGGTCAGACAATAATGTATGACACGGTCCGTGAAGCAAGAAAAACTGTTTACACAGCAACAGACATGTTGTAGGATGTACAAACACAGCAAACCGAATAACCATTAAATATAATAATAGAATAAAATGTCATGAATAATGTATTGTTAAAGTGTCTCTTCCACATTCTTATTTCTTACTTATCTGCTGTAAAGCTGTTTGCTGAGAATGCGGGGATGAAAAAAACAGCTGAAGATAAGCATGGGCTCCTAACGGTTGGCAAGACGACAAATACAGAATGCAAGTGTTAACACTGTCTCGCCTACTGCCACAACACACACTACTTGAGTTGTCAGACATTTGAATACCGGATTATGAGAGATCTTTGAATGTTGTGGGTCAGCCAAGACAAAGGTCTTCATATCCTTGCACGCACTGGCACGCACGCACGCACAGAGCGAGGTAGAGCGAGGACGAGAGAGAGAGAGCAATGTAAAACGTTATAGGTATGAAACATTAGCAATAAGAGCATGTCGGAGATCGTAATGCGAGGAATCTGTGACAGTAACAGGAAAAAAATTATTCTAGAACCATGTATTGTAACCAGGGTAACGCTGCTGAGGTCACTAAGTACCACAAAATGGCTGCACACACATATATATATATGAGCGCATGTGCTGTTGCATGTGCTATTGCACGTGCTCTCATAGATTTTCGCTCCTCAGACCGCTTCCTGTCGTGATTGTGTTCCTCTGGAGTCCTGAGATGCCTGTTACCTCTCGGCCTTGAGAGGCAGGTTGTCTTGGTGAGAGGAGGGAGTGACTCAGCGCCCACAAGGCCACCACAAGTGAAAACGCAAGCCTCGCTGAAGGAAGCTCCAGTAGTGGCAAAAACTTCGGCAGATGAACAGCAGGAGAGAAAAGAGTCAAAAAGCTTTGCAAGTTAATTTTTCAGAAATGACTAAACATTAAAGCATGTTTGAGTTTTTAACAGCCAGTTATATGATTGAATGCAAGACAAGGACGAGCAAATCCCGACTGGGAAAAAGCAATCAAACTATGACCCTTACGACTTTAGGACCGACGTGAAAGTAAATATTAAAGAAATGTTAAAGTATACTGTTCATGTCTCTAGAGAAACTAGCGCATGAAAATATAAACATTCTGATTTTTATTAGTTTATATATAGCGAAAAAACAAAAGAAGGAAACAGTGTCTTAAACATCTCTTATTGACCTAATTATTAAAATAATGTCGTGAGAAAAGCAAGAAAAAGACAACATTAAAATAATAATATTTAATGAAAAAAAGGTAAACACACACACAAAGAAAGATTTAAAAAATCAAAGGAATGCGCAAAGACAAGAAAGAACCAAACAACGCATACGAAAGGAACGTACATACAACGCTCTCTCTTTCGTTTTCTTTCTTTCTCTAATTTCACATCCTTCACAGTTGGATCACACGAAAGTCTCGAAGCGTAGGTCAGAAACTTTCATCTACCATTTTAATATTGGAGCTCTTCATAATGTATAATAAGCGCGATGCTTGCAAGAGACGGTGAAGTGGTGATGAGGAGTGGTTTCACAATGCCATGATGGTGAGAGAAGCAAACACCGAGGTGCACGGAAGCGGGACCACGTGACTGCAGTGATCTCTCTCACCTCCTTCCCGCAAAGCGATGCAAACCGATTTTCTTTTTTTTTTTTCTTCTTCTTTTTTTCTTTTACTGTTGCTGTTGTTGTTGCGTGAAAGCCTAGCGGAGATGAAAAGGGGGGAGGGCAAGACGTGCTTTTGCTATCTGCCATCTTATTTTTGGGTCCTGGCCTCAGAGACAGCCGCAGAAAGTGCAGCAGCTTAACTCGTCTCCTTCCCAGCATCTTGTCTAATGGTCACTACTACCTTGCCGACAGACAGGGCAGGGTTAACAATGCCATGCATAATGGCTGGCTTCCCGGCATGACTGACATCTAGCGCCGTGTTGCCAAATTTACCGAGTGAGTCAACGTACAGGCTTCCCTCTCCTGCATACCTCCGAGTCTTGTTACACGGTGGCTGCATGGAATCTCTGTATTTTTACTTACAAGTATGACAACGATACTGCTGAAATGCCCTTGACTGGGCAATATAACCGAATAACCTCAGAACAGGAAGTAGAACGCCCTTTCAAATCATGTTCCGGGTCACTTGTTTCATGAGAGACAGCATTAGTATGAAACAAAACGAGGGGGGATTGACAAACTAATGTTTAGAGGATGCATTCGTATTCAGGGTCAATAAATACTTAAAGGTTTGTATTGAGAGAAATCAGGACTAGCCCATAATATTAGTACTGTATATAAAATTAGACTTGTAACACTTGTAACACTGGCGAGACTTGTAACACTGGGCAGACTTGCTTTTGGTTTCTTTATGTTGTTTCATCGCAGTGACTTAATCTCGTTTTACTATTAGGCTTTATGTTAAAAGCTCAAACATATTTTTAAAAAAATCTTTCTCTCGCAAATGGTTCCACCATTTCCTGTTGCCACGTTTGCAAAACACGTGACTTGCTTTTAGTTAGTTGACCACACGGCGCGTGACACGTGCTCAGTGCTGTTCCTTCTGACGACAACTCACGTCTCCAGGTAGTGTTCCTGATCGGTAAAAGCTCGAAATCTGAATGTGTGCAATTAGTATGATCGCATCAAACCCGATATCACTGTTTGAGAAGAATGGCTCACTAGGAAACAAAAATAGAAAAAAGAAATATTTTTCGAAATACACTTTACCTTGTAAATGAACTGCAATCTAAACATAGCATATCAGATGGACTCCCCACCAAACCAATCTACTGTTGACATGGTAATGACGAAGTAAATATGAAGAAAGCTCTACATTAACGCCCCTCCAGTAGGGGAAATGATGGACACACGCATGCAAGGAAAGAGGAGATTTATTCTCAAACTGAGCTAAAAGTTTTTCGTGCCTCATTACTGAGCAGCAAGACACAGGTACGAAGGCGGTTATTAATACAGGAGGGCGGGGACTTCTCCATTTAGTGATCTCTTTCTTTGCCCATTACCTTTAAAACGAAATATAAACATTTTTCCATCGGTGTTCTTCTAAACATACGCACAAAATGAATCACAACATAAACAAATGTAAAAAATAAAAAAATGCGACTAGTAATGAGATTTCTGTTATTTGCTTTGTTTCATAATGTGTATGTTTCATGAAAGATGTGTTTAAAGCAACGTTTCATTAATTAATAAACAATAGTATTATTTGCTAAGAAAAACATTTCGTTTGTCATTTGGAAGCAGTTTCTAGTGTAAAAGTTTATTTTGTGATGACAAAAGGAATCTGTTCCATGTAAATCAGGCCAGTTGGATGAAGACTCCGTGCGGTCAGCAGTCAATCAACTGATAAGATTCTGTTGCCATCTGGCCCGAAAACAGGACAGCGAATTAGCGAGTCATAGTCTGACGATGCTCACTGTTAGCAGCAGTTGCTGTAGGAAGATCATCTAATGTTTCGTGACAATACCAGACATTCTTCAAACCTACTTCAAACTGCACGAGTGGACTTGAAGACCCAACGGTCTGACATGCGCAGTGGTTGTGCAGGACTGCCAACGGGTAGATGCTTCAAATTTTTAAAGAACATCACAGACATCACAACGTCAACGTCTTTGTGACAAAGCGTGTCAGTCTCTCATTTACCTCTAATTGATATCTTCTTGTTTCTCTTGATCCCGCTTTCTTTTTCTCTGTCGTCCTCTCAGTCTTTCTCTTTCCCATTAGCCAATATTCGAAAATTGCTTCTCTTTATCTCAAAGGAAAGGAGCAGTCTTCGTGTTCGCTTGCCAAGGTTTAAAATGATCAAAGAGTTTTTGGACTAGGTTACTAAGTACGCCAGCTTGCTGTTTACCAACAAAAATGGATTTTCCCTCACTACAACCCAATTTTTTAACTGGAAAATTCAGACAGATCGGCATCACCATCGGACTTCAAAGGTGACAGGTGAGACCGTTGTTGCCAGGTCGCGGTGCGGCCATGTTTATCTTGTCTGGCGGGGAAAGTCCAAGGGGAAGGAAGAGTGGGCGGGATGGCGTTTACAGTGTGACACGCCAAGGTACACAACCCTGTGTCACACCGCAGTTGCAACGACGCGAGGGTGACATTGTTATAGGCAGAGTTGTTCCTCCTTTCTAGCTGTTCTCCTCCCACGATTTTTATAAGAAGGACGCATAAAGAAATCAAGATAAATGTCCTTGCTTGAATGTGCGGTCGCGAGTGTGTGTGTGTTGATAATTTGGCTTCTGTTGTATGAGAAACCGTTGAAGTATTTCTTTCTCTGTTACTCTTTACTACAGAGTTTGTATAATACCATCTTAAATGCATCTACTCTCCACAAGCCACATTGTTCCATGATGTTGAATTGTGTTATCTCCTTCAGTAAACTATTTCGAGTAATGTTTCTCTCTCTCACACACACACACTCACACCTCTAGCATAACATTAAGCAAGCATAAGATTTATGTGCCACATAGAGTGCGCCACGTATATAGACAAAAGGTCATGCACATTTCCACTGTAATCAAGTCCTATGGTCACGTGGCCTCAGATGTAATCAACACTTTCCAACGATCGCAAGTGACGTAAGCAGTCTTTTACAGGAGGTATTCAAGACATTGTTGGCCTCGCGCAAAGGCCGTCGTTTTTCTATCGAGCTTGTGTTGCTGCTGTTCTTGGAATCACAGATACGTGCAAATGGGCTATTTAGTGAACTTAGGTGAGCAGCTTTTTATTTCTCTGTGAGTTTATGGCCTTGGATGAAGGTATGACCATGCATGTTGCTAACCGTTTTTACAGAGTCAAGCGTGATTCCAGTGTCTGGCGTTATCTCAATAACAAACTGTTCCTGATTACTGCCACTGTGTCTCAAGAAGTATGCTCAAGAAGTCCTCAAGACAATCAGCACCATAAAAAGTTATTAACCTGACAGGAAGAGAAAAGAAGATACAGAGAGACCTAGAGAAAAAGAAACTGAAGGGTAGTGAAACAAGAATAAAAGGTGTTCAAATCAAATGCGACCCAATAACACACAACAACAGAGCAGCGTGAAGACTTCAAACCATTGTAGTCTAAAATACATTAGGCAGTGTTGAGAGACTGGTGCATGCACATGTTTCCCTCACAGACAATAAGCCATGACTACAAGACAACACCTGTGCCAATCCTGTCGAGGGCCCACCATGGTGTGTTTGAGAAAGGCCTAAATGTAAGACACAATTACCGCCGTTTCATGCAGCCGTTGCCACTATGAACTACCGCTACAACACCCGGAGTGTTGCCAAAAGAAGGCACCCAGACTTTCAGACAGGTTGTCGGCTTTGAAACTGCTGACTCATCCTTTTTGGAAACGAGCAGCTATAGTGATATGTCACGATGAATACGTCTTTGGAAAGAGGCTGAGAAAGGTGAGCCCGGGACCCGTGGTGCAGGCCTCGTGACATCGTGACATCGTGACACTAACACGAGCAGCCGATGACTACAATGACAGTGGTGATTGGAATACAATAGCAAACGAACAGGCTTTGATTTTTATTTTGGGTTTTTTCCTGAAAGACAAGAATAATGTCTTTCCCAAGTGGTTTTACACAATGAGCGTGTATTAATGTCGGCTGTGTTCACAAGCACAGAAACTCTTGCAGCTGAGATGTTATAAACAATATTTTTGCTTTTGTTTACTAATGGCTAAGGTAAAGCTCTACTTTGCTGCTACTAAACGTTTTTGTAGCCCTTAAAATCTGTATTGAACTTTTTAAAAATTATTAAATTTAAATTAAACTAAAAATTATATTAATAAATTATTATTTTATTGATTACACTTTTCGTAAAACTACCTACTTTTAATTTTTCTGCTTCGTCATTTGGAATCGTCGCAAAGAGTACCTATGATCTGGATACAGTAAAAGTCGGACATCTTTGCCGCAAGAGACATCGATACTAAAAGAAAGATATCATCAATTCTTCCAGAAGATCCTTTCGCGAGATTAGTGGAAGAGGGAATGGAAATGTGCTGAGGGCACGCGCTTAGTCGTCATGTTCAGACTGGTGGCCACACAGACAGCTGACAGACAGAAGAAACTGTCGTCATAGTCAGAGAGTCCTTTCTTGCTTCTGTCTGTCAGTGGCACCGCTTTCAGTCACGTGACCCACAGGCGGGGTTATGTACGAGGGCGGTCAACTGCTAGGTCACGGGACTTGACGACCGAACTGTCGTTTGACTGTTTCCCATTTGAAGTCGAAACACAATACCCTTCCTCTCTCACCACTCAAAGAACTTGATTGCAGAGGAAAGGTTCAAACTGTGCGGTGCCGGGTGCTTGCGTGGTTAAGGCGATAACAGTCGGCATCGCATCCAGGGAATAGAAGCATTTCCTCTGACATCGATGCTCCTAACGACGCTATCTGCATCCGGAAGTCGTGTCTGCTTTCATCCACGAGGAATACACGAGTTCTAACAGTTCATATAAAAGACCTAATTGGATGAAACTGCGACACCTAACTCGTCCTCATCAAGCAAACGAATTTTAAGTGAACAAAAGCCGTTTTTTTAAATGTCATCCCCTAAGCCTTTTGGGTCGTTGGCGGGGTTGAGATGTTAAAGATCCCATTTTTGTCAGGGCCAGCTGCTCTTTCCCCAATCGTCTATGGACCCATTCCCGCCATCTGGATCGATTTAGAAAGTTTGCTGCGCTAATAGAGAATTGAACCAGCGCGTTCTCAGTTCTCTAACCACTTGGGTATCAGCTTCCCCTGAAACATTTATTTACAAACATGCGAACTATATTTTTAAATCAAGGGTGGAATGTGTCGCCATATTTGCGTCAATAGCCATCGTCCATTTTTTTAAAGTACAAGACGACGAGCAATGAGGTAGACAAGGGCTGACTAGGGAGGGGACTGGAGTTTTTCTCACGACATCTTATCAGAGCCAATCGCAGCTTAGGGTGAGGGATATTTCGAGTCTGGTCTTTATCTGTCGTCCACAAAACAGCGGGGGATAAATTAAGATGTAAATTATCAATATACTTGTTAGCTCACGCACATTCACAAAGATACACATCTGTACCACACCTACGTGAATACACACGCACAAACCCACGCCCACACACCATTTCTCCGATTACAAAAAAAAAAAAAAAAAAAAAAAAAAATCACAGAGCAACATGTCACACACACACAGTCATCGTCCTCTTTCAAGATGGCGTCAGGATAAGCTGGAGCAAAGCTGTCGTGACTGACTGTCGAGTGATGTCGTTAAGCCTGAACAGCTCTCCGTAAAGAGTCAGCACCGCCAAGTCAGCTGACAAAGTGGAGTGTTTGACTGTCTGCAGGCAAAGTGTTTGCCCTCAACTCGCCGACCCTACGAGGTCAGCCTCCTGGCTGAGGTCACCGAAGCCTGCGCCACAGCGCCTTCCACCTGACGTCACCCTTGTGTAACGAGTCCAAAACACGACTGCTTTTCAAAACACGATACAGACACCAACTCTCTTCTTTCGTCTCTTTCATCATTCCTCAAATAACTCAGGTACCCCAGTAACCCTTTCTGTCGGTGAGTTGGCAGCGGAAAGAGGCGGCGGGAATTTTTCAAGCACAGGTTCTAGCAAGCCTCGAACCAGCGACCTCTTGCTGCAAACTTCAGCAAACTAATAACCAGTGTAGAAATCTTATAAAGCTCATCACTGGCACATCTTTATCGATAGGCGTTGATTGAAATATCCTTGAAACATATTTTTGAGCCTTAATCTGATAAATTTCTTTTAACAGACGAGGGAGCCATCTACCTTTTTAAGTATATAATCCCCCTAGTTGTAGTTCTTATCATCATCATCGTCGTAGCCTTTGTCATCAATATTCGCTCAGTCCAATGCATGGCATCGACGACAAGAAGAAGAAAGTGCTCCCTATGGGCTGATTACAAAAAAAAAAAAAAAAGAAAAGAAAAAAAAAAGGTTAAGTTTGTATTGGCGTCGCAACAGTGACCGTTTAGAATCTTCTGTTTATTTGTTCTCGTCACCCGTCCTTGACCCCCTGACCCCCATCCGTGCAGGATGAGACTAGCATCCAGCCAAAGCATACGACGCAATTTGCCGCTCGGATTCTGGTGGTGAAGCTGACAGTTAACGGCATCCCATGAGAAGAGATGAACGCAATGCAGCGGCATTCCCTTCTGCGTCGGGGACTGGCCTTGGGTTTCGCATTCGAATACTTTTGTGCATTCTCCTGTCACCCAAATGGTTCAGAGGTTCAAATAAAACTTATTGATAACTATCGACAGTGTTTCCTAGCCCCACTTACTCCCCACCACACACACTAACCACCCAACTCCTGTTCTCTTTGATGTGGTCTGCGAGCGCACGTAGCGCCAACAGCCTGTCAGGCAAAGGGACATCATCCGGGCAGCGCTCGAACTTTTTCTCGTTAACATTCGAGTATGAATAACGACCAAACTGCCATGTGCATGCAAATGAATGACTGAAAGTTCGCACGCGGTAGTTCACGTGTAGTAAAGCTAATGGCAAGATTAGCGAAGTGGTAATTAAGAAACCACGGTAGACTTAACTCAGAACTAAACAGACAGACTTTGCGTGTGATGATTACCAGTGATGACCGAGCGAAACTCAGACTACACATTAGCTCACATCGTCAGGAAATGTTAAAAAGCGTGAGTAGGAGTTACTTAAGAGCTTGGTGCCAAGAGCATGAATCGTCCTCCATCAAGCCATGTGCACCTTCTGTCTGTGACTGGCGTTCGTCTCGGTGAAGGTGTTGACAGACCCTATTGATTTCCTTGTACTGAGAGAAAAACTGCTAGACTTTAGTTTTACACGTGGCAATCACACACACACACACAAAAGTATCGCCTGCACCTCAAGTTTGCTTGTGTGTATATGTGTGTGTATGTGTGTGCGCGCGCGCAGTTCCACTAACAAGATAAAAACATTTTACAGACATTCCTCCCTCCACCCTTGTTTTCTAATAATTGCGCACATTTTGCAGCTTTTTTTTTAATTAGCCTGTCACGTGACTATTGGTAAGTAGCATGGCTACTTGGAGTATTAAGTGATCCTCTTCCATACATCATAGTCATGTGCTGGTCGGTGCTTTTCCAAAAGTAACATTAACTGCTACTTCAGCATTATCAGAACGATAAACAAAATCACAAAAATGTGCAATTATAGAACATAACATCAAATAATTAAGCAAAGCTGAGATTCACCAGTAGAAAGTAACTGCGATAAATTGGACAGCAATGTGTAGATAAAGATGGCTATTATAGCAGAAGAGTGGAGACAGTAGGACGGACAGAAAGATGAACAACACCCAAACAGACAGACGGGGGAACTCATGTAGTTATACAAAGAAATAAAAACGAACACTCACACATATAACACACTTTCATTCCTAGCAACCACTGCTCCATTCTCTCCATTAAAAACCTACTATTCTTTTCTTTGTTAAGTCTGCTTTACAGACAGGAAGGAATGATGACTTTAAAGTCAGAAGGGTTGGAAAAGGGATGACACTGCGAATGGTTTTTGCAAGTAGCGATTAAAGCTTTTCAGGGGTAGGCATCGTGTGGTGTCATATTCACCACCAGTTGTCCCCCACCGAGCACCACGTGCTATAGCATGTTGCTACAGTGTTGCCGACATTGTTGTGGCTTGTTTGGGAGTAACTATGCTGTCCACAAAGGTTATTGAAGGGAGGGCATTGTTGTGAGGTCAGCGGAGGGATGACCGAAATGGAGGTAAGTAGAGTGATATGTATACAGACGTATTGATTACACTGGTTACTAACACGCAGACAAAGCTTATACATCTACATAGACAGAATGTGTCTATGCTAATGTTTGCTTGCTCAACTTTTGGCAACGCTCACACCATTTTTTTATAAATCTTTAATTTTATAAAAAAATGTAGAGAATATCTAGCTGACAAATAAAAACCGACATGTCATTGAAACTGAGACTGTAACAGGTTGCCGAGCGAACTTACAGCTTGGAAAGAAAAAAAGCGTGCAAATGAACGAATATTAATTTAGTTCTTACCTGATCTGATACAGTCTGCCAACGTCCCACCTAACGATGTCTTCTTGTCTTTCAGCTTCTCAAACACATCCTTCGTCAAGTGTTTCTTCAATAGTGATTTGCAGTTTTCTGCTTCGGTAAGTTTTTGGTAAAGTTCCTCAACCTCCGTTGTCATGGTGATGTACACTGCTTGCAATAAGAGAAGGGAAAGATTCAGCAAAAAAAGACGATCGTAGAGTCCCACACGAAGCAATGAAAGAAGTGAAAGAATTTGTAAAATCTTATATTTGAGACTGCACGTCGAAAAAAAGACTTTTGCTTCTGTTTCGTCTTCTGTGGATCCACACGAGAGAGATGGGGTTACCAGGCTCGCACTATTTCTGAATTTAAAAAATATTCTCCAGCACAATGTAGAAAAAAATAATATCAAAGAATAAATTTCTCCTGAGTATTTAAAATTCCCTTCCAGCACTGTTGCATGCAGTGCAACAAGTCTCCAGCCGGTGTTACAAGCCAGACGGCGATCTCCGTGTCATCAAACAACGATGGCTTCCAGTCCAGTTATCGAAGAATAATTTGATGCACAAGCGGATGACTTCCTCCAACAAAGAATGAAGCTCGATTCAAGGAGTTTGGACAATAAACAGTATGTTAAAAGTGGTGTCGTGGTGTTGACTGCTCACGAGCAGCGCGCGCAGACGACGTGTGCGTGTACAGCCTGGCGGTTTCCCAAAGTCGAAACGCGAGGGCGCGCCGACAGATTCACGTCTGCTCGCCTTCCGGAGGCTCGACGGAAATAGCCGAGCGGCGGCGAGAAATCACACGGAATTTCTCGAAGTTTTTACGAGGGACGGTGTCTATTTCGGATCGATACGAGAGGACGACGTAGAAACTGCAGTCGGGTTAAAGGTCACGTTCTGGTTGTCTGTGTCTTGAGTATGAGCATGTGCTTGTTCGTTTAAAATACTGCGTGATATTTTACGAAAAGAAAACAAGGGATCTGATCTCTTTCACAACAACCGACAACAGGCATGCGTGACAAATTGAGTAAAGACAGTCCATGACACAAGCACAGCAAATGCATGTTTTAGTCAGATGATTCTAGAGCATTTATTACTTTTAAAAAGGCATTGGATTTTTTTTTCCATTCTGCTATGGGAGCAAGGAGAGAAGAGAAACACAAACATCGTTGGGTTATTCAGGTTTTAAGTGATTTTATTTTAGTCTTTCTATCACGTATTCATATAGCCTTTCATTCTATACTTGACCTTCTTACTAGGTTAACTGTCAAATGTTGAAATGGTCTATTCTTGTATTTCATTTAAATTTCAATCCATCATTTTGTTTGCATATTCATTTGACGCTGGTAGATGTCCTTGTTGTAGGACACTCAACTATTACATGAGAATTTTACTGACATTTGTATGCAGTGTCAACACCTTTGTCGGCGCCAGTGTCATGTAAAAAAAAATGTCAAAGTGCAAGATAGTCACTTAAAAAACAAACATAGCAACACGTGTCTAATCTGAGCTCAGACTTATGCATATCAGTTGTGGGTTCCTCATAAATCTCTGTGAATCCGTACACCTCTTTATTTGTCGATATGAAGAGAAACATCTTAACCAGACATACGAAAGATAATCACATTCATCTAGTGCACAACTCTGTTCATAACAATGTCTCTTGAGCATGCAAACTCTTTTTTTTTTAAGAAAAAGTACACACCCGGCAACCTAGATACACGTGTTTATTTTTAACAGAATTCCAAGGGTAGTCGGCACGACACGAGATACAACAACCTTGCTGCACAATGGTGAAAGGCAGGAGGACCACACAGCTGAATTCCCAAATTATTTTCATAATGTATTTTAAAACTAAAGTGCGAAGGAAAGGTTCGCGGAATGGAGGGAAAAGAAAAAAATTTAGGAGAGGGAGAAAGCTTCACAGCGGAGAGGTAGGCAGGTCATGGACGGAGGTCACCATGTCAAAAGCTAATCGATATTCTGTGGAAGGCGGGGCCCAGACAACGGAATTTACGGCGGTTCAGGAAGGCAGGAGGAGGGCTGAGCGGTACTTGCACGTCGCTCTTATCAGTGTTTCTATCTTCCCCAAAGTTAAGAAGCCCCTAGCTCACCAAGTACTGAGGTCCACCAAACTTATATTGGCAATGATCTTTTAAAAATGTCAGCTTCATTGTGGCAGAAAAAATTTAAACGAGTGGCGGGGACGCAGTTATTCATTAGCAGACGTGTTCGGAAACAGTTTCTAAATGTTAGCCATTGTTTCAAAGTTCCTTTTTTTCTTTCTCTCTTTTTTGTGGACTAGAGTATGATAGAATTCCAGAGCAAGCACATTGTTTATGGCTGACGATGTACAGAAATCATCATGGGCATAGAGGAAGAACATACCTACATAAGTTAATGATGGAAATGACAACGATCCTAGGTCGTGTGCACCGGGGTGAAGAGTAATTTGCGCCATCAACTTTTATGTTTAGCTGTTAACCCCTTTCCTGTCACATCTGTTGGTTAAATAGTTTAGCTATTATCTGAAGCTAATAGTTATCTTTGATAAGATAAAAGGCCATGGACTGGAGTATTCTCTTAATATCAAAATATGGTAAAAAGAGTCAGATTTGAGGTTGTCGTAAAAAAGACACAAGGAAAGGGCGGGTGAAAGTGGGTGACACTGGGTGAAATGGTTCAAGTGCACACACCCCTTGTGTACACAGAACCAGGCGCATGAATCTAATATTACTGCGAAATATTCTTTATCAATGTGAGTCAGGTGACTGGCAAATGTTTTATACGATGAGAGGCAGAGATTTTATTTTCATTGCATTTAAGTTACACATTATAAGGAAAAACAGTTGTGTAATCAATGTAAGATTATTACATTATACTTTCAATTTTAGATACACAACAATGTCATTGTATACTCTTTATCTAGATTTCTTTTCAAACTTACAGCCATTTTCATTCTTCGAAACCCTTTAGTACCAATTTTCTAATTGCTGTCTACTTAAAGTTTAATATACAACGCTCTTAATATAACATATACTAACATTGTAGATTCAGATTAGGGGGGAAATATAGCATGTTACACCTAGTCAATCACCTAACAGAAACATCAACCATAGAAAACCCCCAAAAATGTTTAAAGAGATAATTCTTCAAAAATCCAAAGCCTTCTTTTATTTGATAATAAAGATATAAAAGGCAATACAGTTAGAATTCATTTTCGACATTACTAACATCAAAGGAGAACAATTTTTAACGATGAAAAATGACGCGGCGAAGCAAAGAAAATAAAGGAAAATGAAGATTAAAACCAAGGGATTTTTTTTTCATTTTAAGGAAGGAAGAGCTTTGATGTTGATAGTCTGAGCACGTTGAACGCAGCTTCCCAATGCAGCACTCAGACGCCCTCTGGTATCAGGGATCTCAACTCTGCAATACATCATGGCTTGGTGTCAGAAGTTGCCTCCTCTGAGAGATGTCTCGTTTTCTGCCAACATGACTCAGTCCTACCTCGAATTCCGTTCAACTGTTTAAATTCGCTTTCTACAGGCACGTTCTTGCAGTCTAGAAGACGAGGGAGAAGTCGAGTGATAACTGTGCTGCTGTACGTGATGGTCGATGTTTCAAAATCCTTTACAGGCTAGGAAAATCCGTTTGGGTAGCTTGTTTACAGTTTGCTTGGCCTGCCTCTAAAAGGCTAGAGCTAAATAGTCATCGAATGAACACATATTTCAAGGAGGTCAATGACCTTAAAATGGCAGCAAACAGCAAGGATTTTACTCGATCATTGAGCCTGACTACCATAACCTCTCTCGTGTATCCAACATATGTAATAACAAGGGTTTATTTCTCAATTTTCGATGACTTTATGATAGATAGATAAAGAGAGAGCAATTGACGTATGTTTGTCTTCAAAATTAAGCCCAGAAACGGCCCTCTAATTTGAGGGGAGGTGGAGAACCTTGGTAGATACAGTATCTGATTTAAAAAATAAAGAACACTACCAGATAGGCTTACTTGTTTCGAGGAATGCAAGGATCTTAAATCCATGATAGTAACACATTAACTCTCTGTCTGTGGAAGGCCGTGAGGTAAAATAAAGATCATTTAACTTTCTCTAAAGATTGACCTCCTTTAGCCAATATTCGTAAATAAAGTTCACATAATGCTAGTACTTGATGGACTAGGTGATGTACGCGCTAGAAAAAGATAAAGACAGATGAATAAATTGAATGGTGAATGACAAGAAAAAAAAAAAAAAAAAAAACCCACCAAATAAGCAGATGTTGAAATTACTTACCATGACAAAGACGTGGAAAATTTTTCGATAATAAATAAATGGCTGATTAGAATAAAAGACTCGTATTGCTAACACCAGCCATACAAGCGCTATGGAGAGATAATCTTGCCTCAGTGAGAGCGCTGCCTTGTTATCCCCCTTTGACCAGCACTGTTTCCACACAAACTGTTGCCTTCTGCTGTTTATATTTGTGTTTTCATTTTGACCAAAAAACTTTGTTTTTTTATTATTGTTGTTGTTTGTTTTTGTTTTTTGTTGGTTGTTTTTTTTTTCTTCTTTAGAGCAGTGAAACATAATCGTAGAGTTCATTGTTAACGAAAAGATGAATTTTATGATTGCTCAAACTCAACCACTATTATTCAATCACAATACACCTGTTTACAGCCACTCTTTATTTCCATTCAAAAATTGTGTAAAAGGTCATGACAATAAGTCAAAGGCATCACTTGACGTTAAAAATCATCACAAAGGCTCTTAACAACAAAATATACCACTCTATTAATCTAATTTTTGTAGGTTTTCATCCTTAGAATACTTCTAAACACAAAAATTGTGTTAAACACAACATCAATAACTTTATTCCGCATAGGAAAAATCTAGTGCAATCGACACCACACGGCGATAAAAAGAAAGAAAAGAAGAAAGGAAGGATAAAAAGGGGAAAAAAAGAAAAATAAGATGAGTAAATCCCAAAGAACCGAAGAAAGATTTTAAATAATAAATTTCGATGAGCTGACCAACTCACTATGTCCATCAACTTTGAAAACACACAGCAAATTTTTCTTTTGACTTGTTTAACCTTTACATAGCCATGCTACTGGGCCCCATTTTGTAATAACCAAATATAAATCTTACAATTTACGATCGACCCCATCAATGTTATTTTGAATTGAGAATTTCAAGACAGTTTTCTTCGAATATTTTTCTCCATTTGTGTCACACACCTGGTTACTTATTCTGGAAACTCTAGTTTGTAGTGCTGAGGAATGTGTGACCGTACTGCGTACAAGTCAAGATGGCTTCCACATATGTGGGTGCCGTGAGCATCAAGGGAATGTCAGCTGGGTCGACTACACCCCAGACAACTTCTTTTCTTCAGCGATAACCGCCTCCACTCCCCTTCTCATCTCCTGGATGGCCTCGAACTCAGTCAGACCCAGTCGTCGCTTGTTAGAGATGTCGTACACACCACCAACACTCTCTGTGTGCTCACCGTGAATACCTGCACGTGGACAACACCATGCACAGTCAAATATAACTGATTGACAGTTACAAACATTTTAATCCTTCCTGTTACTTACTTCTGTCACACAATCGTTATTTCAAGAACTCCTTCATTACACTATTATTTTTGTTGACATGCAATAAATACTGATCCATATAACGACAACCCATTATCTGTCTTGCTAGTTTTTCAAAATATTCTTTTCTGCATCGTCATCCAAATGTAAAACTTTCTTACTTTATTCGTTATTCTACCCTACAGGACAATGATTCAGTTTATGCGATGTTATTGGCACCTGGCAAATATTTTTAAAACACCTGCTACTGGAAACGGAAAGCAAGGGAACGTACCTCGTGCCTGGATGTTGTACTTGTCACAGAAGCTTTGAAGTCCGGGGTCTGAGACAGTTTGGGGATCTTGATGTGGACAGATGCCCTAAGGGTAGTGCCCAGGTTGGAGGGACAGAAGGTCAGGTAGCCCAGACCATCCCGCTTAGCGAATTTCAGTCGTTTCTCTAGGGTCTGGATGGCCTGTTAAATGACAACATTTTTAAATGATGCTAATCAGCAGAAAAAGAAATTAGCTAAGAGTGTCCAGCACACAGCCAAGCTCCTATCGTCTTCCACTATTTAAAAAGAAACGATATTTAGGACTCGTAAAGATAAAAAGGATTCTCAAGAAATAAGAAAGTCTACTCCTGTATCTCATGTCGTGCTTTCCCCTAAGGTTTGGATGACCTGTTAGGAGCAAGTCGATTTATTTTAATTAACTCTGAAGTGCATGTGCCTGATGACGGGTAAAGTTTGTCTTTGTTATGTCTTGAAGTTACCTTTAATTCTGACTGCCACACTGCCTTTGAATGTTAATGCGTATCAGTCTTTTGTACACCTTGACTCTGCCGTTGAGTGCATTCCTAGAGTGATTCACTTTAATGACTAAATTTACAAACTTAAACGATTTTCCAACCTGGAAAAGGGGAAACGACAAAGCTAGCTTATTCGTGGGATAGAATTAACTGAAGAAATGTCAGCAAGTACTAACTTTTATACTAATACCCACAGCTCTCGCCATTTTATGTGTCAGCTCACCTTGACGAGTCTCACGTAGACTTCTTTGAGGTTGCCGCCCATTTGCATAGAGATAATCGCAGGTGGTCCTCCTCGTTGAGCCACACCAAGAACCTCTTGTCGGGCGTGTGGAAAATTCCACGGCCTGTGGGCCAGTCTTTATAGCCTCCTGCTGCCCGTAGGAACCTGTGTAGCCAGAAAACTAATGGAAAATAATTTAGCAAAAGACCAAATCTGTAATGTGATTTCAGTTAACCGGAAGCAAACAGGCAGTTTGAAGCAAAAGGACATTTTCTTTTCTGGAGATAATTTTAGTGTCCTTAAAGCGTACAACACAAATGAAGAAAATACGAAAATGCATGACACTAAGGACACTCACCTGTCACTGTCGTTAAAGAGGAAATGGTCCTCTGTCAACTGTTTTTGTGTCTCCTTGCTCATGCCTGTCAGAGGGTAATAGGTACCCTTCAGCTCTCCTTCTAGGGTGTTGAGCGCCTCTAGAGTTATCTTCTCCATGGCCATGCGATCCTGACATTATTATCAGACAACGTGAAATCAGTGTTTTGAACTTTTGTGCACACAACAGTATTGTAGAATGTAATACTTATTAATTAAAGTTTGCTTTATTTTTATCTATACAAAGAATAATTCGTTTTAATGTACGATCCTTAGCTGATCAGTGTTGCAACTGCTTTCGTCATCACAACATTATACTCTGTTTTTCATTGATAGTAATTGTCAAGAGCACTTCTTATACGGACATTTAGCCAGAAAAATATAGCCATCATAATTAATATTAAGTTAGCTTTACAATTTACAAATAATATTTTGTTAATAATTATACAATCATACATTAAGTAAATATTAACTTTATTAGTTTCAATCTTTTGTTAAATGGATGAGGTGGCCGACTTTGTTGCCACTATTTCAATGCCTGATAGAGCTTGTGACTGCAAAGCTGCACCCAACCAGTAGTAATATACAACACATATATATATACTTTTTTTCTAAAAGTAGACAGCTAGACAAACTTCCATGTACATGTACTTTGAAATCATATGTTTTCCATTACACCACCCAAATAACATTGCTGTCCACAATCCGAGACTCAAACTGTCCATCCATTATTTTAAATGCAGAGGTGCAGTTTCTTCCTAATGACTTTAAGTGCCTTTCATTCTTCAAATATCTCATCATTAGAATAAAGATAATCAGCAATCCCCGTAGGTTATTTTGGATTCTGCGGGCTAGCCTAGTATCCATCTAGTCATCTAGTATTTCTTGTTATAATCTTGTTATATCCTCACAAGCCTATAGTGCATATCCATTGTCTCCCTTTGTGCGATGCAGGATTTCGTTTGGAGGGAATAGCGGTGGAGCTGACAATCTTCCTCTGATGTCTCTCCATATATATATATACCTTTATTTCTTTTTATACTGTTTTCTGAGTTGGTTTTTTTTTAATTAACTCAGCAAATTCTTGAGTTTTTCTTTAATTTTAAATCAACTACGTAATACATAATATTATTATTGGTTCATTGTGCATGACATTTTTGTTCATTGTTCTTCGCTTCTACGGACCGAATGTCTTATTATTGTTGGTTGTGGTCATATGATTACTGACGAATAAAAAATAATTATTATTATCATTGTCAATCTTCGGCCCACGGAACATTAGAAACATTTTTCTGCTGTCCTAGCTGCGGATTCTGCCTGTACAGAAAAATGTACAGGTTGTAACATTTTGAAAATAGAACTTTATAAATGTTTGATTTTCTCCTTTAAGGTTGTTCATCGGAACTATCACTCGCCTCCTTGCAGGCCACGGGTGGGAAGCCATAGCTATCATGGCTGCGCCCCACGCGCACGCGGGTGGAGACGATCAACTTGCCCTCAGGGTCCAGGTCGCCGAAGTCGATCTTGTCGACCCCGAAGTCTGATGGCGGATGTTCCAGCTTGTCGACCTTGTGGTAGTCCTGGATGACAGCATCCAGAACAGGTGCGAAGACAGTGTAACCCTCTGGGTCGCAGGCATAGATACCAACTCCGCTGTCCAGGTTCTCGCATCCTTTGGGCAAAAAGAGAGGCAAAAGAGGATTATGCCACTTCGTTGAAATATTTTATTATTCTCTTCGTCGTCCTTTACTGACTGCATATTTTCTCAAAGCAAAAATAATAATACTTCTCATTTCTTATTGTTAAATTCGCATTTAACGATTTAACGCATATTTTTGTAAGTGGATCTCCTATCTTTTTAATTTCTGTATGTGTTTAAAAGATTTTTCAGATTGACATTTGTCGACATTGTAGTGAATTGGTGACATGGTGATTAGTTCACTTGACTTATAAACCTTTCCTGATAGGAATTTAAAAGTCTTGATCAACATCATTTTAGTGAGAAACAACACTGAAATCAGTGACGTGACTGTCCATCAAATACCTTATGCAAATAACAAGTAGAATTTGTACAATTAATATATTCTATAAATATGTGATAAAATTTATTATTTGAGGTAAAAGAAAACATTAACAGCATTTGCCTTATGTAATCATGTTGGTTGGTATTAAAATAGTAACTTGCCAGGTTGCCTCCCCTGGCTTACATTTTCCCTTGCAATCCATCTGTTCAGAAAACTCGCTAATTGCTTTCATAATTTTAAAGGATGGGCCTCACTCACAGTTATAACTATGATTCGACAACAATGCACATTCAGGGCTTTTCCTGATACGTCTTCTGATTGCCTTTTTTTTTACCAAAACTTTCTTAATTTGTAGTTCAATGGAATTAAAAGAAAAGGTGAAAAAAAAAACCAGCAAATTTGAAAGAAAATCAGTTGGCATGGAATATTAACAATTAAGCTGTGACTGACCAGTAATTTGGCTGTCGATAGTGGTCTTTAAAATTTACTGCATGAACAACAGGGGTTCTAATGTGTAAAACAGGACAGTAAACAAATTGCAGTGCCATGTAATTGTTAAAGACCCTGTGATCGGATATGGTGTGATGTCTATTCCTCCACAGCAACAGATAAAGTCTTTGTGCTGTTCTCTATCTGTGCTGCATGTTTCTGCCGGTAACATCCCACTCTAGTTTCAGACTTACACTGTACATTGCCTTATACACTGGACCCCAGCAATTGAATCACAAATTAGGAGGAGCTAATAAAAGCGAAATATTTGGAGCATTCATTCAACTCGAGAAGCCATTACTGTTCTGATCGAGCATGGGTAGATGCTTTAAATACCGTTCTCTCTCTATATCTTAGTGGTCTGATGCCTTTTGTGCCAACAAGAACACTTTTATTTTATTCAACACCATTTCTAAAAGATAAAGATTAAATGCAACAGAAATGTCTTCAATTAGCTCCAAGATCGTTGCATATGATACAGCACACACTGAGTACATGCAAATTTACTTGTACTTTAAAATCTTGCGTTCACCTACCTGAGCGAATGCAGTCTGCCAGAGTTCCTCCAAACGAGGTTTTCTTGTTCTTCAGCTCCTCAAACCTCTCTTTGGTCAGGTGCTTCTTCAACAGCGATTTGCAGTCTTTCGCCTCACTCAGCTTCTTAAACAGCGCTTCAGCGTCGCTTGCCATCTTGATCACGGACTGTGACAATGTAAAGATTGGTGATATGGCCACCCTACCACTGACACTATTGCTTGGTTCAAAGTTCAAGGCATTAGTCTGACAGGTGTTTTTGGATTAGCATTAAGAACAATAAAGCCTTAAAAATGTGGATCTTTTACATGTGTGTGTGTATATAGATACCTTAGAACAGGTATACTTTCTTGTGTATGAAATATCTCTGGTCCCGCAAACGCTACGTCATCACAATTAGCTTCTTTGTTAATTCCAAAACGAGAAAAATACAATGTTGCCAACACCCAACACTTGTTACAAAGACATGTTATTAACCCAGGGATAAAGGAAGTCGAAGACAATGTAGCGCACCAACGTATAGGAAAGATATTGTATTACTTGTTGTATACAGTTGCTAGTCTTGCGTCACGACGACCGTTAATTACACCATATCTTCTGTTATCTTTCCTTTAACCCACTGTGCGAATCTGTCCTCTTTACGAAGCTTTCTCTTACATTCACTATGTAACGTATTTTTGAAATGGTTGGAGAGAGGGATGTGACTCAGCCGTGACACCTCAATGTCATGATAACGATAACGAGACTTATCAGTGTTCAACTACCTTTGACTTGAGAGTTAATTCCCTTGCCTAGGAACTCTTGCACTTGAGTTTGAGACAATAGCCGCTGACGATCACGAGAGTGTAACCGTGTTGAAAAATGTTCCTATCGCAAAAAATGCCTTGAAGAGTTCAAACTATGCGCCCTTAAGGTTACAAAATATAGATATATTTTTTTTTGTGCTACAAATCGCTTGACACGCGCACCGGCTATGTGTGCTCGATAAAATGGCTGAAACGTTTCACCTTGACAGCAAAGGCACCGACATTTACATATCAATTATATATATATATACTCCATTGAAATACTGTAATATATGGAACATAAAATTCCAAACAATAAGTCTTCTACACAATTTAATTTTATAACTACTTTGTTATTTTTCATCTAACAGTCTCCTGCTATCTGCAATCCTTCACTGATGATACGTTGCAGGATATTCTCGCATTTCATTCCCTTATGATAAAAGTTATTAAAAAGCAGCGAATTTAAAATAATAATTATTCCAAAAAAAAGTACTAATTATCATCAGCACACTTTTGTTTAGATTTTCCAAGGGTTATATATTGCCACCGTTACCATATGTAATAAAAAGTGAATGCATTCTCAGGTTTGATACAAGCAACAAAATTTTGCTTGTGAACATCGATGACTACAAAATTATAATATTTAATATTAATTAGCCAGATTTGCAAATCATATCTTTTTACTTAAGTTTATTTACTTATCGATTTGGAAATAATTTCATTAGTCTATAGTCAGAAAATGCGTGACTAAAAAGGATGATAGCAGGTATAGTTCATATTGTTCAATGTCAATACTCACTTTGTCTTACGAAACTGCTGCAGTTCAAACTGTCACCAATGACCTACACCAGGTAGAGTTGGGGGCACACTGGCGGTGAGTTGTCTCGCTCTCCCCGTCTCCGTGTGTTTGCTAGCAACTATTGTGCCGCCGGGCGCTCGGGGCACAGCGCAAACAGTCGGCGGAAACACCCGAAGACGGACGAAAGCTTACAAAGATTTAGGAAAGGGTTTGGTTTGTGGTGGTGGTCGCGGCTAAACGTCAGTGATAATTAAGTAGTCAGTGTGTGCCAAACTCCTTAATCTGTCATTGATAGTGCAGGAAATAAAATAGCAAAGCCCTTTGGAGCTAAAGGCGAGACATTAGCGAGGGAGCACATAGGTGTGTGTGTGTGAGGAGAACATAGAATCCTGAAGTTGATAGATCGATCTCAATATTAACTCAATGTATACTCCATTACTATTTGGTTTATCTCCTACTTCTTTTTCGTAAAACCAACAAAATATTATTAAACTATCAACAGAAATTAAATAACGAATCCACCTAACATCCCCCGTCTTAATCATTCACAAATGCATGAAATGCGAGAAACGCAGTCTGGATGGATGACACAGAAACAATCAGGTAAAAAAAAAAATAAATAAATGAAAAGTTAAGCAAAGGGCAATCTTCCTCACAATATCTTTCCCGTTCTGTCACGAGGTATGGTTGATTTTCAAGGTGACCTGTCTAAGACGACGCGGCAAGTTGCCAGCAACATCTACATGATCTGCTGCGACGACTGCGACTCTGACGTCACTCCACTATCGACTGCAGCAGCAAAATAAAATAAGATGGGAAGAGACTAACTGGTTAGTGCGCTCTATGTTGCATGATACTATCGATCACTGCAATTATTTTTTGTGATGTAAGTCTTGCGTATTGTCGTGTGCCCCTGCCACACCCTCCCCTCAACCCACTTTCCCCTAGAGCCGAGCCTACCTGTCACTCCGCTACCTTACTCGTTCCCAGACCAGTCCACACGCTCTCTCACCTGTCTGGGCAGCGCCACCAAAGTCCGTGGCTAGGGTACCGGGGGAAACCCGCTATCACAACTGCCCCTGTAATATTTGTCTCGTTTCTGCCTGAGTGCGATACCCCCTGACCGACCTGTCCCCCGCTACCAGCAAGGGGACACAGGCAGTTTCATGTTGCCCTTTTGTGTAAAGCAATGAGTAATGCTAATCTCTACCTGCTCATTGCATGCATGGACAGGGGCTACGAGTTTTTGTAAAGGTGCAGACAGACACAGAATCATGCAAATGGAGGAAATAGAGAAAAAGAGAGAGTATAAACTGGTGGACCAGAAAATTTAGCGACAATTTTAAGTACGTTTTTGCACATTAAATGTTTATGTCTATACACGTGTCGTTCTGTTCACGTCTGTAAACTCGCCAGACCTCAAGCTGTCGTTTCTCTGCCCTTGTTATTTATAGACCATTGCGCTTTTTATGTTTTCATGTGTGCAGTTTATACCACAATTAAATGTGCGCGTTTCATTTTTTTTTTTTTCTAATTGATGACTTTCACTAAATTTTTATATCTATCTACATATGCAGATTGTTTTGTTTTATTTACAAACATACTTTGTAATCAAGGCGTACCTTGACAAAAAGTAGGCAACTAGAGGTTATGAAGCTACACAAATTGCTGTCACCTCTTTGATTGCATCATCGTGTGTATGTAGTGCGCAAACAACAGGATTTAACAAACACCTTTTATTTAAAGTCGTATCTATTTCTTAGTATTTTAAAAAAAATTTTAGATTATGGACAGACTGTAACTAAGGTTTGCTGTCTCTCCTGCGCTGTTCTGCAAAACAATGTTGTACATAAAAGAAACAGGAGATGACTTACAAAACGCATGCTGTTAGGTATTTTTGCGGTAATAAATAATCAAAAGCGTAAAGATACATTCAGCTTTTTATCTCCTGTAGATTGGGGCTAACAATATTTGAGAGGGCAAGTCCTGAACTTGTACAGTTATATACTGATCTTGTAAATAGTTATTGTAACCAACACGTCAGTCACTGATGAATATGTAGGGATGGGCATGTCGTACAATAAGACAAAAAGATTGAAATTGCCTCATAACAGTAGATTTTATCCAGAGTTGCGGCTGGTCTGCCGTCTCGCCACTCTCACTTCCAAACCAACAAAGCCCTACCTCAACTGTAAAGCTACCCTATTTTTACTATCTCCCATCGAAGTTTTCTGAACCATTACCCCTATTTCCCCTACTTTTCTAACGGTCCCGTCACGTCCTTAACCCCACCCTGTCTGGTCATGGCAGCCTCAGTGGCGTGGGCGACTTGGTAACAATAGGTCCAGTCGCCAGTAGCCCCGAGTGGACGGTTCAATGATGGCTATTACACACGCAGCCGGCGCCGTTCGACCCCTACCCTCTACAAAGACGTAACTCAGTACACTACTAGACTGCTACATTATGACAGGGTGAATGGAATACGACAGGAAGTGGACTAGACTTCTCACTGTATTCGCAACACACACTCACAAGAAACCTTTGATACAATTCTTTACCCACCCGCCATCTGTCCTTTTCTAATACTTACTTACGTTTGAGCAAAGAGGTTTCTCAAGATCTATAAAATGTGAGCAAAGAGAAGGCACGGCAATATCAAAGTTATTTGTTTACCTTTATCGTGTTTTACTGCTTGAAAGTAATAGACAAGACAAAACTTACTTCTTGAGCTACTCCTATTACTTTTTTCCTATTGTGATGCCTTCTATGCCACCTTCAACATTTAAACCGTGACATTTATCTTTTCAAAAAACTGCATCCCTTGTTTGTGCGCTGGGTAGGAATGTTCTGCTTGGGCCTGGACCACAATGCTTTGCACAAGATGGCTGCCAGGCGCACACAAGGTTCAGGGTCGGTAACTGGATTGGGTAGAGCAGGTAGGGATGAAAGTTGTTGCTGCCTATTTTCCAGACAACTTCTTCTCCTCAGCGATGACTGCCTCAACTCCTCTCCTCATTTCTTGGATGGCCTGGAACTCAGTGAGACCCAGCCGCTGCTTGTTGGAGATGTCGTACACACCACCAACACTCTCTGTGTGCTCGCCGTGAATACCTGCACGTGCACAATGTCAAACGATACGCACACATAATTTTTATTGAGTAGGAATCAATAGACAACTTCTAGCACTCCATTGCAAATAAATCAGACATTTACAGGTATTTTTACCATTAAAAAAAAAAATTCGTGAAATAAAAATCTGTGTGGGCAATTGCCAGGACTTAAAGTATGTTGATATAGTAATGATCAGTTTAGTTCAGTGAAAATCAATGACGAGGTTTTATCCTAAAATTTCTCTTTGTGTGTGTGTGTGTGGTTTTTTTAACTTTAAGCATAAATTCTCATTTATGACTCAGTCCTAACTGATTGATAAATTTAATTATATTTCATTTTCTAATAAACACATTAGTAATTAGGGAATCCATTCTTTTGATGATATTTTCGATCGATATTTTTATTTGATTTTACACCCGTTAAAAAAGTGTGTGCCAAAAAAGGCATAACGTGGTTTATTGCTTGACAGAAATTTGCATAAAAGTTTTAACATTGAATTATCATTATTGTAGTTAAATTTTATTCTCATACCAAGGACCATTTATTTCAGGACCGATTATTTCAAGAATCAAGTCGTTGTTAGTATTCTTGCACGTGTAAAGTTTGGGAGCTTGACTCACCTCGTGCTTGGATGTTGTGCTTGTCACAGAAGGTCTTGAAGTCTGGGGTCTGAGACAGTTTGGGGATCTTGATGTGGACAGACGCCCTCAGCGTAGTTCCAAGGTTGGTAGGACAGAAGGTCAGGTAGCCCAGACCCTCCCGCTTAGCGAAGGTTAGTTTTGTCTCCAAAGTCTTGATGGCCTGTTAAATGTGAACATATTTTAATCCTTACCATTATTTAAAAATGCAACCAGGTAAACAGATGAAAGGTGAAATAAGAAAGCTAGCTTTTTCGGACGCTATAGCTAATTGGAAAAATGTTAGCAAGCACTTAATTTTATGATAATATCCGCATCTTTCGCATTCTAAACCTGGAGAAGACCTCACGTCTCAGCTCACCTTGACGAGTCTCACGTAGACCTCTTTGAGGTTGCTGCCCATTTGCATAGAGATGAATCGTAGGTGGTCCTCCTCGTTGACCCAGACAAGAACTTCTTGTCGGGAGAGTAGAAAATCCCACGGCCTATGGGCCAGTCGTTGTAGTTTCCTGCTGCCTGTAGGAACCTGTGCACGCAGTTAGGAGTTACTGAAAATGAAGGGAAAATAATCTAGCAAGACACAAGTCTGTAACGTGATTAATATCCGAAAACAAATGAAAATTTGAAGAAAAAGGAAATTTACTTTCCAGAGGATAATTTCAGATTGTTTATTGAAATGAAAACGTGCAACATAAATGAAGAAAGTACAAAATGCATGAAACTAAGGACACTCACCTGTCACTGTCGTTAAAGAGGAAATGGTCCTCTGTTAACTGTTTTTCTGTCTCCTTGCTCATGTCTGTCAGAGGGTAATAGGTACCCTTCAGGTCTCCTTCTAGGGTGTTGAGCGCCTCTACAGTCATCTTCTCCATGGCAATCCGATCCTGACATTATTCATTATTTGTTTGGAGGTAATAGCTGAAGATTTTACTGATACACTTTTGAAGCAAGTTTAAATGATAGACGCAGTGATCAAGATGTTCCGAAGAAAATAGAGTTGGCAATGTTTCTCTTTCCTGTTTGTCTCTATACAGTATATTTTTTCTCCTTTTTGTTATAATTGTGTTTTGTTTTGTTATCTATAATTACTTTCTTCTTCTTTTTAAAATTTTAAGTTACCTACATATTATTGCCATTTCTTTTACAAACATGTTTGTTTATTTTGTTTTTTACAGACGGTGTGTATTTTTAGTATTATTAGTTGTGGTCAAAGATTACTGATGTGGAAATAATAAAAATAATAATTATTATTATTTATCATTATTATCAAATGAAGTATTAGAGACATTTTTCGACTACCCTATGAATTCTACATGTACGAGAAGAAAAAGTGAACGTTGTAGAACTTTGGAAATGTGCTCTTTTTTTCCTTTTTTCAAATTTACTTCTACATCACAACTATCACTCACCTCCCTGCTGAGTACGGGTGGAAAGCCATAACTGTCGTGGTTGCGCCCCACGCGCACGCGAGTGGAGATTATCATGCTGCCCTCAGGGTCAAGCTCATCGAAGTCGATCTTGTCGACCCCGAAGTCTGACTGCGGATGGTTCAACTCTTCGACCTTGTGGCAGTCCTTGATGATGGCATCTAGAACTGGTGCGAAGACAGTGTAAGCCTCTGGATCGCTGGCTAAAATGCCAACCCAGCTGTCCAGATTCTCACATCCTTTCGGCAAAAACAAAACAAGCGTGGATTACATTACAATACAAAAGTGTAAAGAGCAATCACGAAATTTTTGATGATTAGAATTTTATTAGCCTAAGAGGTACACGTCCCACTTTTATATTTTAAGTTATATATGTATTAAAGAAAATTCTAAGATGTACTTGATAAATTTAATTACGAGCCCATCTACCTGAACGAATGCAGTCTGCCAGAGTTCCTCCAAACGAGGTTTGCTTGTCCTTCAGCTCGTCAAAGAGGTCTTTGGTCAGGTGTTTCTTTAGCAGGGAGTCCTTGATCTCAGCTACCTTCTTGAAGAGCTCTTCAGAGTCGCTTGCCATCTCGACCACAGACTCTTTCAAGGTATAGTAATGCTGGTGATTTGGCTACCCAAATAGGATTATTAATAATATATTATTTTTATTGCATTAGTTTAGCACAGGGGTGTTTGACTAAGAATACGCAAAACCACGTGGAAGTATGCATCTTATAGGGGTGTGTGTGTCTTTGTTCGACTAGGCTTAGAGCCAAAATGTTTTCGTGTGTGTGAAATACCATCTCTGGTCACGCAAACACTGAAGTCACCACAATTAGTCTCTTTCTTTATTCAGAAGCGAGAAAAATAGAATGTTGCCAGCACGCAACATTTCTACACTTACAAGGCATGTTGGTAAACCACGGGGGAAGACAACGAGTTGATGGTATTTCAGCACACCAATGAATGAGGAAGATATATTATTCTTAAAGCTAATATACAGTTGAAAGTCTCGCGTCATTTTGACCGTTAACTACCCCATATCCTCTGTTATCTTTTCATTCAGTCCCACTTTGCAAACCCGTCCTTAAGATTGTTTACCAAGCTTTCTCTTACATCCAGTACGAAATGTATTTCTAAAAGGTTTGAGTAGAGGGATGTGACAGCCGTGACACCTCAATGTCATGATAACTGTAACGAGACTTATCTGAGTCAAACTACCTTTGACCCTATAATTCCCTTGCCTCGGTAAATCTTGCGTTTTAGCTTATGATGCAAAGTATGTCAGATAATTCTTTTTTTTTTCGTCAAGACCTTCGTGTTTGGGGTTTCTCCAAAACTTTTATTGCAGCCGTTACTAAACCTAAAAGCGTGAAGTGCAGTCAGCTTTGATACAAGCAACAAAATATTGTTTGTGAATTTCAATAACTACAAAATGTTAATACTGACTATAAATCTGGTAGAATCGCAAGTCATTATTTAATCAAATTTATTACGTTACCTATTGGAAAACAGTTTCAGACCAATGCAAAACCCTGTAGTCAGAAACTGCGCTACTAAAGAGGTGTGAGGGTGGCATTGGTGTTTAAGCCTAATCAGCAGCCAAGGATATATCAGGGCAAGGCAGCCAGCCCTGTAAACAGATGCCACATGGAGAGAAAGAGCGGCGTGCGCGAGACGAGAGCTGAGCGCGACTAAAAAAGGATGATAGCGGGATAATTATTTCAATGTCAATACTCACTTGTCTTATGAGTCCTGCAGTTAAAACCGTTAAAAATGATGTACACCGTGCAGTTGGTGGCTCACTGGCAGCGAGTTGTCTCCCTGTTGCCGCCTTCCGTCTACTGCTTGCAGCCACCACGCTGTGGCGCTCGGAGCGCTGCACCGACAGTTGGCGGAAACAGCCGAAGAAGGACGAATGTTTACAAAGAGTTGTTGGTGGTAACTAAGAGTAATAACTAAGTTGTCACTGCTGCTTATTTATCTCAAACCCAACAAAACATAATTAAACGATCAAGAGAATAAAAATAACGTTAAAAAACTGGACAAAACGAGTTATTTTACTAACACTTTAGTTTTTTTTCAATGCTGGTCTCCATTTTATATGCATTCCAACTGTCTGTTAGTCTTTTGGTAAAGTCTTGCTGGCAGTTGATAGTGCCTGCCTACTGACATATCTATGTCATCTACAAAGCGTAGGTTGAATTTCTAAGTTTAATAGTTGTAGAGGGTTTCGCGCATGATTTTTCTCCAAGAAGATATTAAACCGCACCATTGATAGGTGCATCCTTTACATATGTCTACTGGTGTGCGAAATTAAACTCCTATTTGATTATCCAACAGTTCTGCATTCGTTGAGCTATTGTACAGTGATTCGGTGACTTTAAAGAGGCCTTCATTGATGTTGAATTTTTACATCAGGTGCCATAGCCCCTCGTGCCAGACTGTGTCGAAAGCCTTCTTAAGTCTATGAAGTTTTCATAGAAGTTCTTCTGATGCTGAAGTTGTTTCTCTACAAGGTCGGAACAGTTTAAGATCTGCTCAGTTGTGCTTCTGATTTGTCTTGAAATCTGCCTGTGTTTATGCTAGCAGTTCCTCCGCATTTGTGCGGTTGTGCCTCTGTATGACCTCCAGAATGACTTTTCTTCGGTGGGTGGCTTATCGTTCTGGGCAGGGCGGGTGGGTGTCTGGGAGTCGCTTTACTTTCAGCTTCAGGTTTGTTAGTACAAGTTCATGGTCTCTATCTATATCAGCCTTCCACTAGAAAAAGTATAGGATTCTACCGGAGCCTTTTTTCCCCGAGACCTATTGAACCATAGCACAACTGTCATTAATGATTCCCTTCATCCTTCAGCTTCACTATATCTTTCCCGTTCTGTCACGAGGTATGGCTGCTTTTTAAGGTGACCTGTCTAAGACGACGCGGCAAGTTGCCAGCAACATCTACATGATCTGCTGCGACGACTGCGACTCTGACGTCACTCCACTATCGACTGCAGCAGCAAAATAAAATAAGATGGGAAGAGACTAACTGGTTAGTTCGCTGTATGTTGCTTGATACCATCGATCACTGCAATTATTTTTTGTGATGTAAGTCTGCGTATTGTCGTGTGCCCCTGCAGTGCCGTCAGCTACACACCCTCCCCTCGACCCTCTTCCCTCCAGAGTTGATCCTCCCTCCCTGCATGTTCCGTCAGTCCGCTACTTGGCTCATGCCCAGGCCATTCTGCATTCACCCTCACCTGTACGTGTCGTCTGGGCAGCGCCAAAAAAATCTGTCACCAGGTGATCGTGACCCGTGCAAGGTATGCCTTGTTTGTACCTGCCTGCTGGGGGCGTACCCCTCTGCTGGCCTGTCCCCCGTTACCCAACTCTCCAGTGTGACTAGCAGGGGCACAGGCTGCTTGCATGTTTTCTTTTGTGTTACGCGATGAGTAATGCTGTCGCCACTCTGCGCATGCGTGGACAGGGGCTACATGTGTTTGTGCGGACGGGTATAGGGACATTAATATAACTATGGTCAACATGGGGTAGGAGGGAATGGGAATATAGTAAAAGGGATAGAAACCAGCTGTCCCAGTAAGTAAAGTAACTCATTCATAGGTATTTGTGTGCACATGGATCATGTGATTAAACTTGTTCGTTCGTAGCTTTCAGTTCATCAGACCCCAAGCAGGAAGAGTTTGCCAACATCCCTCGAGTAGCTGTCCTTGGCGTTTACAGACCATAACGCTTGTCTTCTCGTTTTGTGGATTTACAACCCAGGCAAGCTTGCTTTTTTTGAATTTTAATTATAGTGTTCATTAATGTAGGTTTATTTATATATGTATACATGCAGACTCTTTTTGCTTTATTTACATAGTCACCAAGACATGATTGGCGTTTACAAAGTTGTCACCACTTTGATTGCAGTGTGGTGTGTCTGAGGTGGGCTTACAACAGTATTTCACCCCCTTTCATTTTTTTCTCAGTTAGTATCTATTTCGTGATATTTCAAAATTAGAGTTATGGACACTTGAAGTAATGTGTTCTGTTCTTCTGTGTTTCCTGCGTTGTTCTACAAGACTTTTTTGTACATTCAAGAAAAAAACCAGATGGTTTACAAGATGAATGCTGTAAAGTATTTTTTCTGGCAACAGATAAATAAGAACGTAAAGATGATATGTCCAGCTTTTTATCAGCTAAACCAAGTGGTTTGGGGTTAACAAAACTCGGAAGGGAAGATTCAAGTCCAGAAGCTGTACAACTTGTAAATAGTTATCACAGGGTGAATGGAATACGACTGGAAGTGGACTAGACTCCTCTGTAACTACAGCACACACTCACAAGAAACCTTTGATACAGTTCTTTACCCACCCGCCATCTGTCCTTTTCTAATACTGACGCCTGAAATACCATGTCAGAAGTACAAAGGAACAACATTTTTTGTAAGAGACCAAACCCACAGCAAACTTAAACTAGGACACAACTTTGTTTCATTTCACCTTGATTGTCAATCAATTTTAGGTTCCACGTTTAGAATGGACAGAAAATGACTTAGAACCCTAACACAGGTAAATCTTGTAAGCAACCTACATGTTCTTTTACAGATGTTAATTAACATGTGCTAGGAATAGCTCTCATGAAATCTAAAATTTTTCAAGTAGGGTTAATTTAGGGTCGTCATAGGTATTACTAATAAATTACAAGCGGATACATTTCCCAATAAATAATGATCAGGGCGCCATGGAAGGACAGATAAGTAGCAAAGGGATTTCTCGAGATCTATAAACTGTGCGCAAAGAGAAGGCACGGCAATATCAAAGTTATTTGTTTATCTTTATCGTGATCTACTGCATGAAAGTAATATGCAAGACAAAAGTTATTTCTTGAGCTACTCCTGCTACCTTTTCTTTTTGTTGTGGTGGCTTCTACGCCACTTCAACATTTAAACTGTGACTTTCATCTTCTTTTAAATGTCTTCACGCTGACGAATCGGTGTTGCCTTTAAAAAAACACATCCCTTGTTTTCCGCTTGTGATAATGTTATTCTTGGGCCTGGACCACAATGCTTTGTACAAGATGGCTGCCACGCGCACACAGGTTCAGGGTCGGTAACTGGATTGGGTAGAGCAGGTAGGGATGAGAGGTGTTGCTGCTTATTTTCCAGACAACTTCTTCTCCTCAGCGATGACTGCCTCAACTCCTCTCCTCATTTCTTGGATGGCCTGGAACTCAGTGAGACCCAGCCGCCGCTTGTTGGAGATGTCGTACACACCACCAACACTCTCTGTGTGCTCGCCGTGAATACCTGCACGTGCACAATGTCAAACGATACACACATGATTGCTATTCTAGCACGCCATCGCAAATAAATCATAAATCTACAGTTGTATTTTTTTTATTTTCATTTATATTACAAGTGTCAAAATCCTGTGGAGACAATTATGTTCAGTGAAAATCAGCGACAAGTTTCCGTTAGCATTAACTGTCATTTAAAATACACTTTAACTGTTTTAATAATGTAACTATATTTTGTTTTCCTACTGGCCACATTATTAATTATGGAATCACCTCCAGTGCATTATTTACTAATCTTTATCCTCGATATTCAAGATTTATTTAATTTACATTTTATACGCACGTATCGGCTTAATTCCGACAAAGGCAAAACGTAGTTTATTATTTGACAAAAAATTTTGTTTTAACATCAAATTTTTATTCACCTCTTGCCTGGATGTTGTACTTGTCACAGAAGGCCTTGAAGTCAGGGGTCTGAGACAGTTTGGGGATCTTGATGTGGACAGACGCCCTAAGCGTAGTTCCCAGGTTGGAGGGACAGAAGGTCAGGTAGCCCAGACCCTCCCGCTTGGCGAAAGTCAGTTTCTTTTCCAGGGTCTGGATGGCCTGTTAGAGAAATCATTGCATGCATGTATTTATAGGGCAAGAAATCCAGAACAGCTCCAGGCTCCCTCCTTAACACAGTTTTGAAGAAAAATCCAGTTTAGCACAGTTAAATAAGAACATGTGATCCGAAAGTTTAAAAAAATCCGTCTGCTTCAGTATATGATAAAAGACTTTCTTCACAGATGAATATATTATGACAAGATTGAGACTCCCACTCATTCATGCACAGCTAATTATGTAAATCACCATTCTGTCGTCTCTTTTTTATAATGAATGTTAAGAGACTTTTATATTTTTGTCTACATATTATGATATAAATGTACAAAGTTGGAACTCTTAAGGTACTTATTACAACCTTTTGTTCCCATTTCTTCACCCACTTTATCGTAGCAGACTTTGGTTCACATCACTGTGTCTAATTGTAAATTAAAATTAAAATAATGTTAACTTATTCAAACTAACGTAATCCCTGTTCAAATATATAAAGCTCTTGACGATTGCTCAGATATTTAAATAAGGAGGCAGTTTTGTTTTGCAACTTTTCTGTTCTGTCAGTCCGACCCCACGCCTGTTATAGACCAACAACAACAAAAAAACAACCTTTCTTTATTTAGCTTGGCAACTCAT
This sequence comes from Pomacea canaliculata, assembly GCF_003073045.1. NCBI lineage: Eukaryota > Metazoa > Mollusca > Gastropoda > Architaenioglossa > Ampullariidae > Pomacea > Pomacea canaliculata. Next base: position 19,296,002 of record NC_037595.1, on the reverse strand, counting down.
GTTTGCACCTTTATTTTGGTGAAATGTGTGCGTGACATAGTGTAAATAAGCACAGCGAAATACACTCTCACCTTGACGAGTCTCACGTAGACTTCTTTGAGGTTGCCGCCCATTTGCATAGAGATGAAACGCAGGTGGTCCTCCTCGTTGACCCACACCAGGAACTTCTTGTCGGGCGTGTGGAAAATTCCACGGCCTGTGGGCCAGTCGTTGTAGCCGCCTGCTGCCCGCAAGAACCTGCACACATCAGTAAACACATTACCTCATTATTACAAAACAACAATCTCTATTTCTTAATCAAACCTATTTCGAAAAACCTTGTATTCTTTAATGTACCATTTGATTTTTAAAAAACACATCAAATATTATGCCAAATATATTGTGTAAGTAATAATGGACATTCTAAGATGCATACAAACAAGACATTGATTAAACCAACAACTCTTAGGCTCTGTGGGTCTTGTATGGTTCAGTCGTGTAAAGTTCAGTGTTATGTGACTCCGGTAGACTTAGTTACGTAGCTGTGTATAGTTCAGTATAAGTGACTCAGCTGATCATCTATCCACACCCATTAACGTATATCGTGCTTTAAAGCAAAGCTGCTGAAGTATTCCAGCCTGAACCTGCTTTCACAGATTTCAAAGATCTATACAGGAAACGTTGAAAAAAAATCTAGTAAAACCACACAGACACATCAGAGAAATTAGAAATGTATTCCACAGACTCCTTAAGGGCCTAGTAATTCACCTGTCACTGTCATTGAACAGGAAGTGGTCATCTGTCAACTGTTTCTGTGTCTCCTTGCTCATGCCCGTCAGAGGATAATAGGTACCCTTCAGCTCTCCCTCCAGAGTGTTGAGAGCCTCAACAGTTACCTTTTCCATGGCGAGACGGTCCTAAATAAATGACAATAAAGTTTTATTATTCCCTTATCTTTCTCTCTAAACACAGCTGTTGTTTGTCCTGCACGAGGAAAATAAGTTCTACAAAATTGTAACCTTGCTTTGAATCTAGTATAACGATAGTATTTTCAATAATATATTAACAGTGATGATTTGGAAAATACGACCAGAAATTAGTCCTAAATTGAGATGATTGAAGCGCTTTTTTCAAAACGATATTTAAAAATGTGGACCGGGGAATTTTTTTATTTCACCAGCCATTTCTCACACTAAAACGTTCTGGAGGTATCTAATCTCGTGTTTTCTCATACCTCCTTCTTCAGCACGGGGGGAAAGCCAAAGCTGGCGTGGCTGCGTCCCACGCGCACACGGGTGGAGACGATCAACTGGCCCTCAGGGTCCAGGTCTCCGAAGTCGATCTTGTCGACTCCAAAGTCTGACGGCGGATGGTCCAATTTGTCAACCTTGTGGTAGTCCTTGATGACAGCATCCAGAACAGGTGCGAAGACAGTGTAACCCTCTGGATCGCAGGCATAGATACCAACTCCGCTGTCCAGGTTCTCGCATCCTGACAACATAAATATTCGGCTACGATAAGCAGGCTGTTAATATACCTATAAATAAGAAAATATCAATAATGGTAAAGACGACCAGGATAAGATGACTTACTTGACTAAAGATACCTGCTAATAACGAGAAACCACCAACTGTTATTAAAATCTAGAGCATGTGACTAAACAATTACAAATCCTTGGGGTAAACTAGGGCGATACCTAAAAGGCGAGTATCACTGTGTATGGCGTTATCAAGTTTTCTAAGGGAAAGCAAGGGGCCTAATAATCTTTATCTTGTTTTTTGGTCAGTCACAGCATTTTGTATTCTGCTGATGTTTCATTCATCTACCAACTTCATCAATTAGGCATCTGATATAGTAAGAAGGAAAACCAGTTGTCATAAAGTGTGATTGACCACAAAATCATTGATTTGTGTGTTTCAAGGAATTTAAAAAGAACTAAAACAAGGTCTGTGCTATTATCGACACTTCATGCTAAACGAGATAAATAAAGCAGTTTACAAGAACTAACATACACTTTGTGCAACACAGCTGGGTCTTAGGAGAGAGGTGCAATTAATGTCTTTTCTTTCAAACCAAGATTTGATTTTCTCCCTATCATTACCCGGACTTAAAGCCACACTTAAATATTTCTGTACTGAAAGATTAATCAACTGGTATTGAAGTTGTTATTATTTTTGTTGCTGCTTTCTTGTACATAAACTAGCAATTATTTTTTTTCCCTATTATTTTACCCTTGAAGTAAACTACAAGCCCACTCAGTCGAAGAGTTCAAGTTCTCATCGCATATTCTCTCATCGCATATTTTGTTCTCACTTTCACTGTGCCATGGCCATGTGGAAAAGGGTTAAAACCTTTGTCACCATTTCTTGCTTTCGATACACGTAATTAATCTCTGGATGTGGAACTTGATACTGACTAAAAACATAAAATAATAGAAGTCGAATCAAAAAGTTGTGATTTAGTTTTACGTAATAAAGTGTAGCTAGTCTTGTGTATCTGTGTACTATTTTCTCATGAAACTGTGTTTACTATTTTTCTGTCATAAGTGCTACCATCTACTCATTTCCCCCAACACAGCACATCCCATGCCTCGTACTCTCCCCTTTTACATTACACACTTCCTTTTGCACCTTCCATGCACCCTTATCTAGACCCGTGCCCTATATTCAGTACACTGTACATATCATTGACATCTATACATAGCTGACACCGAAACAGTGTAGCAACCGACATCGCATGATCGAAACTTTTTTTCTGCGATAAAAAAAAATAACGTGTTTCTTCCACGCTCGTTAGAAAATATCTGGAAATTGCGAAAGAGAAGCAGAAAATACTAATAACGATCGTAAGTCTTTCCCAAAACTTATTACCTCTTATACACGAATTCACAGCCACATTTTGCTAAGTAAATAAAAAACCCATTACATATAGATGATGTCGAAAAGCTTGATGTAGAATCTAAACCTGTGTCTCACACACGGCTTATGTCACTGGCAAAATTACTTACGTGTACCTGGTTCTCAAACAACTTGGAACTCAACAATTTTTAAATGTTTTTGTTTCATTAAAATAAACAGGCTTCCTCAATAAAAGAATAATCTATTTGAACACACAAATTACCAAAAAATCATTTTCATTGTCATAAGCCAAACCGTGGTGACGTTGCGATTAAGTGAATTGCCAGACGATAGCGACTGCGTGTACCTTGGTCGTATACCATTTTTTTTACATCTTTCCGTTTGTTTAGATCAAGTAAATCTTCACCGTGTCAGAAGGGCAGTTTTTAAAAATGTAATAAAGTTATAAAGTTCCAACCTGATCTGATGCAATCAGCTAGGGTACCACCAAACTTCGTTTTCAATCCCTTGAGCTGGTTGAACAGAGGTGGAGTCAAATGTTTTTTGAGAAGAGACTTGCACTCAGCTGCAGTGGAAAGCTTCTTCCACAGTTCGTCCACGTTGGCCATATTCTACGAGAAAGATTATCCCAGACAAACCCAGGGGTACAAAGCGTGACACGGAGGTTCTGACTACACAAGGACACAAACGGACACAGAACTTGTTTCACAAGCCGTCGGCAACCTTCGGGGCAGCTTCGTTACCCCAAAAGCGACGTTAGCATCGCCGAGTATGTTCGACCAATCAGTGATAAGGCGAGTGTGACCCGATTGGCTGCCGTTGTTTACCGACAATGGTCCGAAGCTTTCCGAACCTTTTATCTTTAAAGCTGATAAGCTCTGTGTTACCTTCAGCGCCCTTCAAACATGCGACATGAGCGATTTCTTCGTTTGACCTTTCCTCGCTGACAAGAAGATTTTTTTCCCTCCATGTGTGCGTCCAGTTCAAGCAGTTCAGATAATGCCACATGCAGCTATTAGAAAAAAAAATACCCTGACTGTTTCATTGCTCAAACCGTCATATTTGTTTAGATCTAGACTCTCCCTCAAAAGATTGTAGGCGACCAGCAACATGTAGCAAAGCAAATTTGCTTTCTTCTTTCTTTTTAATTCCCTCTCAAGCAGAACATTTTTGTTCCCTGAGACAGTTCATTTGGACACAAATTCATGACTACAATGTTACAGATCCCGCAGAAAGGTCTAGTTTAGACAACAGTAGGTAACAATGTACTGATTATCAAAGCCTCCCATTAGTACTGACAACCTTTATAATAATTATGATGACAGCTGTAAGGCAAGATATGAAACTGTTTCTAGCTGCAATAGGTACAAATTATTAAAAAAAGATATTTGTTAATCTGAGACATATGTGATAAGGGGTGATTTATCTTGAAGTAAGGACAAGTCACCTATGAGGTCTTAAAATGCTTTCATTTACAGTGGGACTTGAAGCAAAGAAAAGGTAGTAGATGAAGCTATGCAGTGCGAAATAAAAGTTGGGAAGGATAAAGAATTTGAAAGAAATTTATTAACAGACATAAAAGTATGATTTCCTACAAAGTTTTTGTTGGGTTCAAGTAATAAATACCTTTTAAGAAAGGAAAGATGCTGTGTGATACATTTATCGTACTTTCATTCGGTCTTCTAAACTATTTTGTGATGGATTTTTGAACGGTGGCAAAAGGAATAACCTTGTCTGTGACAGGAGGGTGAGGGGCTGTAAAACACACAAAATACTGGGCCAAATCCAGGTCACGTACAAGTAGGTGTGCACATAGAAACTGCAAGGTAGGCAGGGTCTAGATGTGATCATGGCTACTGGCAGAAGTCCAGGACACGCCAGCCACCAGCCAATAGCCTGCAGGTGGAGACATTCCCGTCTATAATGTGTGCGCTCGGGAAGGGAGGAAAGTTGGGTTTTTGCCCAGCTTGTCAAATTATTACAGGACACATGAAGAGAAGAACGGCATATCCGAGACGAGACTGGAATTAAAAACATCTGATCCCCGCGGGTGTGCCTAATGCACGCTGACGCCCAAGTTTCGGCAAGAACTGCGCTCAATCACTAAACGATTATTAAGCAGTTAATTACTAGACAGCTACTAATCCATTACTAGATACGGTTTCTTTAAAAAAAAAACTCTACCAAAAAGGAATGCTAATTCTCTTCTTATTATTTTCCTACTTTTCAGATAACAACTTCAGCAAGTAAAAGCATGTCCATACAAAAACATTCTACTCTTTTCTGATTTGTAAGAGACTACGTTGCCATGAGACGCAGTTGTTATGGAGACGGAGGGGAAACAATGCACCTTGGATTATTTTGTTGTTGCTGTTGTTGTGATGGTGGGATTGTGGTGGTTGTTGTAATAGCAAAATATGAAGTCAAAGACAGTAGAAGAAGAAGAAGAGGAAAAACAAAGATATTTTAATAATGGTAACTAGATGACAACATCGTGCAAATCTACACTAAAAAAGTTTACGCGAACCAATGATCCTATGTCTACTGCCAGCACCTACAGCAGCTAGGCAGGAAATCTGTCAAGAAGATAGCAGATTAAAAAAAAAAAATCTTCTTCACGCAATAAAAGAATAAATCATTACAGCCAGATGATCTGCACTACAGCCATGGCGCATGTGAAATGAGGTTCTGAAGAAATGATACTTTTCTCACCGGACCGGATGCATTCAGCCAGGGTGCCCCCATGTTTGGTTTTTTTTATTTTTCAGTTCCTCGAATCTCTCATGCGTCAAATGGCGCTTCAGGAGGGACTTGCAGACGACATCTGGAGGTGGATTTTGCAGTCGTTTCAAAGTTCCATTAAAAGTTTCTCGGTGGCCTCGACCACCATGTCCAAATTTGTCCCCTTCCCCCTCTCTTCGTTTACCTCGCGACTGTACTTTGCGTACATGTTGGGTGATGTGCACTTTGTCTGATTTGTCTGATTAAGTACACTCAGATCAATGACCGCAGACAGTAAACTAACTTTTAGCCTCTTCTGAGGTAAAAGATATTTCTAAGAATACAAGCTGCAAGCCACTTTCGTCTCGAGCCGGAACGAGATGTCAACACGAGCTTGGCGTCAGGCGTTGCTAGGACACGGGGCTCATTAGAGCAAAGGCCACTCCTTCTCACGCACAGAACACATACACTCTTTTTTTCCTACTCGCACGCACGCACACAAAAAAGTCTACAACTCAGTCCAAGACCAAATAACCAGCATATAATTTGCATACAACTACACATCCGGACTCGCAAATCTGAACACGTTGCACCACTTCATTATTCTCTTCATTGGTCACCAATGTTGTTCAGTGTCGCTATACGTACCTCACTGTCCGCTGGTTGCTGCCTTTCATTTTCATGATTGGTCTGCACAGAGAGTGCGATCTATCTTGGTCTTTATTGTTGTTATTATTATTGCTATTGCTACTTTTTATTATTGTTGTTTTATGATCATCATTTTTTCAAGACAGACAGCGCTACCATTATTGTATTACCAACAATAAGTATTCATTCCATTGTTCATGCTGATGCTAATAAAGCCCCAAATTTGAAAGTAAATATCTTACAGTCACATGATGTCTCTTACATAAGAAGAAAGCAAGTATGATCAAATTTGAGCTTCAGCAAAATAAAAATATTTCGGTTAAAATTACCAGACAATTTATTCAGCTGTTTACGGTGGCTGTGGTGGATTTAACAAAGGTACCTATAAGTTCAAAGTTCAGTCACTCTCAGCCCCACAATACGAGCATAACAGGACTCCTCCTCCCTTCCTCTGCTCGTTCGGTGACAATCAATTGCACCGTTAAAAAAAAAAACAACACAGCAACAACTGGATTTCCATATGTGTGTGTATTTGGTGGGGTGGGTGCGTGTGTACTCGCGCAGGCGTTTATGTGCAAGCGTATGTACACCTGTGTGAGTGTGAATGTAGCCTTTTTGTACACTGATCACGTCTACAAAGAATTCTGTTCTTACACTGGTAGTTATTATCTTGTGCAAACATCCTGTTTGCTAAGGCTTCTTCTGTATTCCCACTTAACATATCATTTATCTTAAATTCAACCCGTTAACGAGTGAGTAGAGGGATTTTCTTCCACCTGCACCGCGACAGCAGTATATTATTTAAAAGACGAGCTCTGAGCAAAAACCTACAAGGTCGAGCTGTCCTAGCTGAAACACCAATTTGGGAGGATCTTTCAGTAAGCATTTTTGTTTAAGGACGACGCTACTATACAATTCAACATTTTATCATCATGCTGTTATGCATTAGAATGTATCCACTTGTATAATTACATATACTTTATAAATTAAAACAGTAATTTACATTTTCTGTCCTACGTTAGAGAGTTGATTTATGTCCACCGAGTTCTCCAACCACAAGCTTGGACATGCAGTTCGTGACTATCGGCCGGCTGTTGATTGAGCACACCGTTACACTGTAACAGGCCAGAAACTAATCCCGTTAAGAAAATGGTTATTGTCTTCTTGAAATACTAGTGCATCTGATCCTCTATTGTTTGTTCAAGACAGACAATAATCGCTGGCGAAGTACGACCAAAGGCGACGAAAACTGAGCAGCCCTGTGGAGACCCACACCGTTAATGACTGACCAGGCCGTCGAGGGTTCTATAGAGTTACTGAAACATCCAACCGTGGAACACGCTAGATACTTTGTTGTTTTGAAATAAGGAATCTCAACAATACAGGTTTGCTTTTGTGTGTGTGAGTGTGTGTGTGGACTGACTGTTGCAGAATAGACTGAAACTGTGATTTCGAACATTCAAAAATTCCCCGCCCGCAAAAAAGAAAATAAACTTATACACATCAAAAATAAAAATAAAACTCGCATGGAAAAATAATTAAATAAAGAATCAATATGACTATATTAACACGGAATGAGCGACATTTTCATATGACTTCATAAGATTGATATTGCTTTGTTTATTCTAGCACTGATTTAATTGTACTCGCTCTACATCACATCAGGTAAAGCTGTTGATCCAAGTCAAACCTCTAAATAAAAAGTAACGAACTGCTTATTTATTATTTCAACGCCGCGTTAGTGACTTGAAACGGATTGCCGATAGCGAAAAATAATAAATGGAAGAAAATGGAATTGTGTTTACAGAAAAGTAAAATTTTCATGAGAATATGTATTAGAACACGATTAAACTGGGACTGCACACTTACAATAAAAATATTTATTGGAAGTGCATTGCTAAATCATATTCTAATACATATTCTCATGTTTGATTGGCACAGACTTCGATTTTGACGCAGGTTGATTCATCGTGATCCCCTGTTTGTGTCAAAAAAAAAAAAAGAATGTAAAGAGAGAGAGGTGAAGGAAAAAGTTCACAAGAACTTAGAGTCGAAAAGGAACTAGACAGATTTTTTAATTCTTTTGTTTACCTCTTGTCACCTCAATCCTTCTTCGACACAACGCACAAAAACACAGTTTAATGCACAAGACAACAATGTCAGTAAAAGGAAACCGTTACATGCGTCATTCTTTGAGACTTAGAAAACATTCACACACAGAAATAATACTTTTAAATCTGTTAGTGGCGTCACATGTGAACAAAAGTATTTTACAAAGACTGTTTTTTTTCTTTCCCTCTGCATGGATCATAGCCTTCTGTTTGGTTTGACAAGTCCCTTTAATTCCCCCAAACCTTTACTCCTTAGACTGACACAGAAACGCCGTGCGTCTCCCGCCGCCTCGATCATCACCTTCTTTGACTTTTCTATCGACAGAAAGCTGACCTTCTGTGACCCCACGCGGTGGATTTGGCTTTTGCAGGCTGAATAACCTTTATATGGTTGTCTCGTGGACTCACGTACAGAAATCAATCTGCAGTTACTTCTTAGTGCAGAGAAATTGCAGGACACTGTGACATTGGATTTTGTTGACCAGCAACGGAGGAGAGGTGACAACCCAGTTTGATGTGACCTCCCTCCAACTCCTCTGGCACACGGCTATTAGCTGTTAGAAGTCGTAGGCTCATTGGCGGTTCGTTAATGGTGGGTTGATGCTGCCATTATTATTATTATTATTATTTTTTTCAATTATACCTTTACCACTCTAGCACTGCAGATGTTTCCACCCAGCGTACTACATTTGTAAACTGTTAGAGACACCTGACTGAGACTGTTTAGATCATATAGTGTATACACATATATATATATTCAAGAATTCAACATTTTCTGTAGAAAAAGTGTACATTTCTAAATCTTACACATTCTGTCTTATTTAATTGTGGATTTCCGTGATCAGCCACAGTGTAGGTAATCATGATTATGGCATGATCAGGAAATTTATTCAGTTCCTGACAGAATAATGTAGTTTAGCTTACACACAAGAAAGTACTATGTCGATCTAAGTAATTATTCGTGAAATGAGCACAATGAAGTTGCTGAATAATCAGCTTTTCTTTTCTTCTTCCCATTCTGTTCTTTTACAGCAACTCTTTGAATCGCCGCTTTCACATGTTTATTGTAAGGTTGGCGGTGTATAAAATGGAGTGTAAATTTAGAATGCATGCTTTCATCGACAGGAGAGATAAACAAAAACATAACAGGACATGCACGACACACCCTCGACTACGTCATCGTGCACTGCTGCGAGGAGTGACTTTGAAGCCAGCCAGAGGTCATCCCAGCATGCACGTGAGGGCGCCGTGCAGGACGACAGGGGCGCTACGTGATGACGAAATCAATATGGCTGGAGAGGGTTCTTTGCAAACAGCGGGCAACAGCGAGCAATGAGCCCTTGCTCTCATGCAGGTTAATCCTTTCAAAGTAAGAAAAGTCCAGCACATAATTTAATTAGTTGCAGCGAAAGAGAAGCCAAAACCGTTGCTTCACACTAGAGCTGGAGAATTCTGGGAGCATTTCTCAAAAACGTTATTACAAAGAGTATTTCAGATGTTGATAAAATGCTCAGTCGAGTTCATAGTTTGTTTGTTTGTTTGTTTGTGTGTGTGTGCTTGCGCGGACTCCAGAGAGAGAGAGAGAGAAAAAAAAATAAAAAACAGGGGTAGTATATTCAAATAAGTATTACAGTTTATCGTATATTTTGTTCATGTACATATGAGCAAATGCTTATTTGTATGTTTGCATGTGTGTGTGCATAGCAGTGGCAAAGACATAATCACACGTATTTATTTCAATACACGTTCTGCATTTCGTGCGAGCAACCAAGCCCATATGCGCATGCACACATATGCTAAATCTGAACCAGGTCAGGGTAGTATTTTATTTTTGACTGTTAATAACTGCCAAGGGTCATTTAAAGTTTATGACGGCCAGTCCATGTGTAATGGCAACCTGCACTTGTGTTATTTTATGGACAGGGCACCGCTGTCATGCTATTATTGCCTCCCCGCAGATTCTCCTAACCTACAGACAATAATGGCTCTTTTCTCTCGTTTTTTCGATAGTGAAGTCTAGCCAGATCGCTATATTTTGTGCTGTTTTCCACCGTAGAAAACAGTAGCTGTGGTGGGAGCACACGCTGTGGCGGAAAGCCAAGACTTAAGATGTAAGCCGAGACTGACTACTGCTACCCATAAACAGTGAGCTTTAACGCTGTTGTCAGGCAGGTAACAATCCTTCCCCCATTCCCACCAGTGTACATGCCCCACTCTCCTCCCATTCTTCCTGAATGCACCAAGTATTGCCGTGTGCAGGTAAGATTGGAGGCGCTCCTTGACTGACCTTGGCAAGGTGGGGTGGATCAGGACAGTGCATCGCTAAATACAAGTCGTTCTCAAGGATTGTGATAAAAGGAAACAATTTTTACCTAGGGGATAGTAAGCTAGTGATTTCAAGTCCCTAGTATATTTAAAAGTTTATCTCGTTATAACCCTTCACTCTGTTCGTTTGCTTGTTGATTTTCACTCAAAGCTGGGAAAGGAATAATTTTTCATATTTATCATACGCTAATCAATAAAAATAACTTTATTTAAAAGACATTGATAAATAAGAATAGAAATGAATTAATACAAGAGTTTATTAACTGATAAAGCGGATAATAGTAATAAGCAGAAGAAGAATCCAATTTTTATAGATACAAAGAAGTAATCTATAAATCGTAAGGTCAAGAACGCTAACAAAATAAAAGCACTGTGAGCAAGTAGGTATACTAATGTCAGACTACAACGGTTTACTACATTTACCCGAGTGCCACATACTGTAAATCACCTTTACCACTTATACTACCATTATCTGTGTACCGGATATTGTAAAATCGTAAAATTCCCTCTATTGTTTCAGGTGACCTGAATCAGGTCTGACAGGAATGTAAGCAAGACTTTACTTTAAACCTATGTCGTAACGTGAATGCATGATAAAAAGCTTCCAGAATGAGGCGGTCTCTCACACTGGTGATGAAATCATTGCAGAAAAGAGGGACAACTTTATTGCCAATGAACTCAGACGACCTGCATGTCCTTTCTGCCATAGGTACGTGGCCATGACAGGGGCGGCTACTCACTCAAACTCAGACGTCAGTGTGGAGCTTATCAGTCGGTCGGTCATAGTCTGGAGTACCTGTGACTCACCGCGATTGTTTGCACAGGTTATCTGACCTTGAATGATAAACTTTTAATGACCGACAGAGGGTGCTACGTGCGATATGAAAACTGTTTAACCTTTCCACCCACCCCCGCACCACCCGCCTCCCCCACTCAAGGGAGATCACCCACACCACCCTTTTAGTGCTCGGTGTACCTTGTTCACCTTCCCGTTGACGTTTGCTCGATGTCTGCTCTCCCAAACCAAATGGAGGGGAGCTGGTTTGAGGTTCTCAGCCAGGTGTTTACATAGGTGTGGAGGAAGTTTGCAGTAGTTACCCCGCCACACACACACACGCACGTACACCACCCTCACTCACTCTTGTCTTCCTTGACGATAGCCTTGGCCGTCTGTGCACCCTCCCCCTCTCCCTTTCCACCCGTCCCCACTGAGTTCACCTTGTCTCAAGAAGTATAAAGTCTCCGTGATGTCTGCAGGCTTCCATGTCGGAAAAGATGAAGACGTTGAAACCGCAAGATCAATGAGTTTGTAACCAGCAAGTCTGACATTTTCTAACTTGCCACTGTTGGGAAACCTTTTAATTTAAAACGAGAAAGGTGATGATATTTTCGTTTCCGTCTAGTATTGCGTGCTCTTATGCGTGTGTATGTAAAGAGATTTGTGTCTGGCTGGCAATCAGTTTTCTTTAGTGCCAAGGCACCTTTTTGCATAGTCCAGGACCTCTCTCTATGTATGTACTTTATCCATTTTTTTAAAAGTGTTAGAATCGCTGATATTTACTCCTCAAACATACCGTGATTTTATCCCAAGTTTCTTCTTTAAACTCGTTTTCCCGTTTTCCCTTCTCTTTCCGCCATTTTTCTGCAAACGTTTGCTTTTCACAAACTTTAACACAAAGGAAGGTGTACTTAGCGAATTCCACTCAAGCAGGCCAGGTTTGACAGAAAACAGACTCCAGATGTTGGCCATGACTGATCGGAAGACCTGCCTTCACTAAGTCTGAACACATCGTGTGAGATGAAGTTGCCCCAAACTTCTCTCTCCATCTCTATCACATCGATCTATCATAAGCAAACTTGTAGAAAACCTTTGTTTCCAGTTTAGACACCACAACTATGAAATGTTGATCATAAAACAAAAATACTATTGACGACAGAGCTCATTAATTTCCAAACACAGGAGCATAAAAATCGTATTAAGGAAATCTGACAGAAACAGTTGACGTTTCACTTAATATATCTTAGAGCGAACCTTACCATCTATATGTTCCACGCAGCGTGTTGACAGGTAAGTCCCCTTCCAAAACCTACCTCACTGGTCTTGACCTGCTACAATCCCCTTGACATACAAATAACCGACTAACCTAGAAATAGCAGCCGCCTAATTAAACAGTTTTTGTCAGCAGTTTTTCAAAACCTTGGCGATAAACGGAGCCTAAATATAAGTTTCCCTATTATTTTAATCTTCCTATTTTGTTGGGTAGACAGGCAAAGTTTTCAAACGACAGGCACGTGCAGTTCTTGACCCGTTAACTACCTATCTGCAGATTGAATCCAAAACACCAGCGGTACAGCATCAACACCCACACACGAGCATTCATTTTTGTTTCTATCTCTTTTTTGTTTGTTTTGCTAGCGAAGCAGCCTTCTCGGTATCATCTTAAGTAGATAATACCCTGCACTCCGTATACAACGACGGAGCCTGGGGGTTCATTAGCCTGCCACAAAGTGGTTGTTAGATGCCGCAGGCTGCTGAGGCTTTGTGGTCGGGTAGGGAACGTAGGGTAGGGAACATATCATGTCCGCTGCATGATAAGGCTTACCTCCGCAGAATAGGTGTATGCATTACGTGTGGTCGGGTAGGGAACATAATGTCCTGCTGCACGATACGGCTTACCTCCGCAGAATAAGTGCATGCAATACGTGTGCAACGTGTGCAAACAGCGCGTGCAAGAAAGCCCTGCGGGCGAGGGTGGCTGGGAAGCGTCTGGAATCTGTGGAGCACCGACAGAGAGCTCCAGACTATATACGGGCAGGTGCTCGGTCCCTCAGCCTCACGCATCCCACCCCTCCACCCCTTCCATTCTTAGGACAGAAGCACTGTTGCCAGATGGCACCGACAGAAGGCAAAAATGCCGACTAAGAAGGTTGAACGTTGGTACTGAGAATTCAAAAACATTCAGAAAGGGAGACAATGTCAGATTAACTAACCCGTGAAACAACCATTCAGTCCCCAGGCAAGAATTTAGGAATACCAATCACACAATTAGTTTAAGTTCATGAATTTTTTATTTTATTGCCCCGATATTGATGATCATTCTTTTTTCTCTTAATCAGTTTTGCATGTGACCATTGATCAGTCATTGGTCTAGTTTAAAAATAATAATACATCAAAGACTATTTTGTCAGATTTGTTTCCCTTTCCATTTCCACCTATATAATTTTAAATGGCACGTGCTTCATTGACCTTAGTTGTGAATCCAACATCACATAAACATTATCATGCTTTGCTGCGTTTTCTCTCCAAAAAGGACATATTATGACATAGGATTCGCAGGTCTTTGATTACAAGAATACAATTTCCACGGTTTCTCGAAATGTAATTTGTTGATGTTCATACTTGGTTGTATTTTTTTTTTATTGCGGACTACTCGATTTCCATCAAGGATTGATGAAATGTATGCAGAGTTTTTGCTTCTGCCTGATTTCCATCCGAGAACTGGAACATCTCACAGCATCAGACCACTGACGTCATCAATGTCTGTTGGAAGCGAGGGGAGTAAAGCCAGGAGAAAAAGATGGAAGCGCGCTTACAAACACACACACGTTATTTGCATGGGATAGTGAATTAAGTTGTCTTACAGTTATTGAGAATTTCAGATTGCGCGTCTGTGTGTGAGACTGAAAAGAAAAAGAGAACTCATAATAAATCGGTTTTACCATGGCGTGGAAATCTAATCGCTTCCAAAACTTCTTCTTGACTTCCCTCGCCCAAAATCCACTTTGGATCAAATCAATAGAGTGACCTTGGCAATTCATGCCAAGGGTACCGGTTCGATACTTCCATTCCCACTTTTCTCACCCCTAGCCAGCCACTACGTCAGCTCGCCCACTCGCACACGAAGGGCACAAGAGCCTGCCGAGTTCGACCCGCGAACCACGTCTACACCCAAGGCTAGCAAATACACACAGCTTGCACAAAAGTGTTGTCAGAATCAAACGAGGCTTTTAAAGAGTCTCCAAGGCAACGAAGGTTTTGAGACTTCTTCGATAACAGGATGTCGTTAGTTAACGCTAGCTTGGATAATCTGATGTTGAGCTACATTATGTTTGCTCACTAACAAGTTAAATGTTCTCCCGGTGCTAAACTTTTAGTAACTATATAGCATTATGCTTGAATTAACAATATGCAAAGTGTTTTAACTACTCGAATATGCGCTTCCCTGATTATAATGCAACCATTTGATTGCTCCTTAGTGCAACAACAACAAAAATCACTAATTAAGCCCTTACGCCGTCTTTATAACAGGGAGTTTCTTTCCTTAAAGGAGTAGTGTGGTGCACACTGTGCACATTTAATGATAAAATAGATAATAATTTTTTCAAATATTGGTGAACACCCCTCCCTTTCGATCTTGAGATGCACGGCTGGCAAATATCCCGTTGCAAAAATGAGGTCAAAAGGTAAGGTCAGAATAGTGTCCGATACGTTACCAGTTGGCTAAGGCTTTACAACGCCAGCGTATCTGTGTACTATTGTGACGTCTGTGCTGGTCTCTTACCCCACTTCGACAGCACACTATTGGACAGTGGAATCCACGGGTCAGATGGGGACACCGTCCTCCTGGATTTTACCTACCATCCGGCAACGGATGAAACTATATTCGCAGTTCGTTACAGCAAGCACCATCATCAAATTTCTTCGAGAACAGACACTTGCGCGCGCACACACACATGATGCTGAATACGTACATGTTGCAAGCATCAAGCATATTGTCTGCTCCTTCAGATTCCAAGGACACAGCTGACGCAATGAAAAATTTGCTCATTAAACATAACAAACAGCTGCGACATCATCAGTTACTGTTGCCATAATACTCATGGAGAGGACGTCCGTGGTGAACTGTCCTCTCCTCGCAGGAATCGTCTCCTCTATTGATTCGGTACCGTCCAGCAGAAACAAGGTTTGGTGAGATCTCTGTGTTTAATCGAAACCAGATACTACGGCTTTTGTAAACAGCATGAACAGTTCAACGGACATGGAAAATGAATCGTCATCTCAACTTCACTAGAGTATATGCTGCGGCTAAACTGCTGAATTTTTTTCGCCCTTTTTAAACCCTCGTGTGCACTATAAGACCAGGCTATGATACCAAGCTGTGGCCAGTTTTATTACATGTCGATTTTCGATTTGTCAAACAATAAGTCGATAATAAATTTAGCTACATTTTAAAATCTGCATACTAAGAGCGTGTGTGTGTGTATTTTCGCGAATTACGTGTATGTAAATGAGAGAGATACTGCATAACATCCTTGTGAGCCACGAATATTTTTTTTAGTTTACACACTCATACCCACACACACTATAAATGTGAGGAAGGAGTGAATGGCAGCTGAAAACCAGTGATTCATTTCTAAAAGGATTTTTTCTCATTTATCCGTTTAAACTTTTCAAAGGATTCCTCCACAGCTACCGGAAGCGCAAGCAGTATTGTCCAGAAAGGCGATGTCGACGTTTTACAAAATGGGTCAGTAGAAGGGATGAGCCACTCACCGGAGCGAATGCAGTCGGCCAGAGTGCCGCCGAAGGATGTCTTCTTGTCCTTCAGCTCCTCATATCTTTCCTGCGTCAGGTGCTTCTTCAGCAGAGACTTACAGGTCTCCGACGCCTGAAGCTTGGCGTACAGCTCTGCCAGATCGCTCATTGTTGGTTCTGGATTAGCGGGATTCGAACCACTTGGTGAAAAAGACAGGAGTGTCTGCGGTATATCAGCCACCCGACGGTCGATGCTGTCGCTTTGAGCGATGGTGCGAAAGAGGGAGAGAACTTATATACTTCGGTATTCGTTGCCACGGCAGCCGAGGTCGCGAGTTGAGGATCGGAACGGAGGTTTGGACGAGGAGGGGGGATGGTGATCATGAATCGGTGGCATTCTCTCGTCTTGTCTCGCGCGCGCACCACTCAGAAGCGGAGAGAATAGCCAGCCAAGCTGATAAAGCAAACGTGAAGTTGGAGAGGTAGTGGAAACAACGGCACTGCAGTCGCTGGTGCGAATTCGCTTTCTCCTTGAAAAATGAGTCAGTCACCAGGCCGAGTATCAGTAGCTTTGTTTTTTGAATGAAATGAAGTTCGAGGGACAAATGTTAAAAAAAATAGGTCAGCAAACAAGCGAACCTTTAAACATTGACAAGTGCACAATCACACTAACGTGCGCCTTCCTCCCCTGACACACACACACACACATATATTAATATTTTTAAGGAAGTGACCACACACACACGCGCGCGCGCGAACTGCTAGGAGGCTAATGAGGACAAGAAGAACAGAAAGAACTATTGCGCATGTGTGTTTGAAATGGCCACCTCCAGCGCCATGCATGATACAGTCCAAGGCATCTGCTGCTTTGAAGAAAACAGGAAAACAGATGCGGTATCGATCACACGCCAAGAAACCAAGTAACTCAAGAAAATGCTGAAGACCGTCGTCTAATGAGGACGTCTTTAGGGTCCGTCACGTAACGAGAAACAGGAAGTAGCTGCTCGCAGTCATCACATCACGTGGTTTCAAAAGAACTGCTTCCATCCCTTGCAGGACATCTTGCCACGAAACACTTGCTTTGAATTACATAGTAAGCAAATAAAAAGACAATTCTCGTATCGTCCAAATAGCTGCACAGTCAATTCAGCACTGTAATACTAATGAGACCTTGATGATGATGATGATGATGATGATGATGATGATGATGATGATGATGAAATGACAAGACTCACATGTAATTTGAGCCGAAATAATCAGTTCATGCCACAGACCAGCGCAGAACATCGATTTTTAGAGTGCTGATGAAGCCTAATACCAAATTGCCCCGGAGTCGGTCAATGATATCTCGATCTTTCGATACTTGAAAGGAGGCTCGATTATCTGTGGAAACAGAGCTGGTATTTGGTTGATACGAGCATGTGATTACCCATTTGCTGCTCTCGCTTCTTTTTTTAAAAAAAACAGATATAGCTTCGAGTTCCAAACCATCCACTAGCGTTAACGACAAAACAGCTGTCCTGTGTGTGTGTGTGTTTGTTTTTTCCGTTTGTTTGCTGGCATATAATGGACTTTGTCCGTATGTGTGTTATGTACATTTTGTTGTCCCTCTTAATTTATGTATTAGCATTTCTCTTGTAATGCGCATTGAGCCTTCTGCTAATTCGGGAAATGCTCTACATAAATTTCATTTTAAAATAATAAATTTTACAAAGCTTAACAAGACGACCTTACTGGTGATTATAAAATTTCCAGTAAGAGCAGATTTTGAAATGACTACCTAAGACTCAGTTAAAGAAACTATTGCCCCAAATCTGACAAATACCCTACTCCCTTCTCTGACAAACGCCCCCTCAAGCTACAGCATTTGTACAGCAAGAACTTCAGCAACAAGTACCAGAGAGCCAGAACTATATGTTAATTAATGAACTCATCCGTGGACCAACGTGACATCGCGATTTTAGTCTCCTTCTCGACATGGGGACTTTGAAGACGTGTACTTCCAGAACTAACAAGGGAGGTAATTACTTACAATTTGCGTAGCAGTATTTTGAGTTGAGTTTTACCCAGTTATTAGAAAAAAATGCATCCCACTATTCCTTTATGTGAGGAAGACATAACTGCCCGTAGTGTTGGTGCACACAACTTCAAGGCTGTGAAAACAAAGTCAAGCATGAATGAAATGCAACAGAGAGCAGTTGCTGAGAGACAGTCACATCCGCTCCATTGCAATCTTCGAGGACATTCAGAGGAAGGTTACAGATTTTTCCCTGACTTTTTTGGCGCAAATAAAGAACGTTAAAAAATATCGTTCCCTGCGGTTGTCACTTGACAACCTTGCCAGAAGCTGTAAAGCTCTCGACACTACGGGCGCCGCTAAAGAGAAAAAAAAAATGTAAAGTAAAGATGGAAATAGAAACACCAAGGGAGTATATTGAAGAAATACAGAATCTGATTGACCCACCTGATGTCAGTCTGGCTGTAATAGACGAAAACAGGGTATAAAACTACACCTTGATAGACAAAAGAAAAACAAACAAAACAAAAATTAAAAAAGCAGTCTTTTGATACTTCATCCCTCAGATTTGAAAGACAAAATATTACTTGGTACTGCGTCCCACGGACATGGCATTGGATAGACATAAATACTTCATGATACTTCGTCCCTAGGCACATAATATAGCAGAATACTAAGTTTCACAGACATGATAAACAAAATATAGCATGAGTACCCTGAGATATACAGCAGCAGACAACATTAAGCAGTGTTGCTCCCCATGGACTTTATAACCCTGAATTCAATTTTAGGAGTGGCGGAGGTTTGCATTCGGGGCTGTAAAGAGATAGAAGGCGCCTGATCAATCACGCTTTCATCTTCCCTGCGTCATCTCCAAAAAGGTTCAACACAGACCACAACCTCAGAGACCCACATTGCTTTATTTTTTTTTTTTTTTTTTTTATTTTTCTGCATTCGGCCAAACAAAACAAAAACACACTTCGTCAGAAGGTTCTTCGAAGTTCGTGTTCCAGAATTCAAGGTTCTGGTTTTCATCAAGTGCAAGCGTGAAGTCTGGATATGTTGAGAAATATATGTGTATCCCTTACGTACCCTTGACTGATTCCAGCAAAATATTCTAACATGAGATGTTAATTCTGCTTGCTGAAGGAGTAATTTCTTTTGAATTTCGGCAAGAATAACAATAAAAATCAGTAGCAATCAAATAGGAGCTTACGCATTGGGTAAGTAAATGCATTATCATTATGTAAACTGCTTTGATGAACAGTGTTCATGGAAGAGTAGATCTACCCGAAGTCTCAGTAGAGAGAATGGGTAGAATGTAAGGGTCCTGCAGCCTGTGGACAGGGAGAGAGAGACGGTGGTTGCCCAGACAGCATCCACACAGTGTGTTTATTCATCTGTAGCTGCGAGTGTCATGGTCACACCTGACGTTGAGGAAGACGTGAACCTGCACTGTGTGCTGCTTCCTGTCTAAATATTTGTGAGCTGTGGCGCCTTAAAAACACAGAGAAAAAAATGTACAAGGACGTTGAAACGTCCTCAGGATGCCCCTGATAACCTCTGCACTGGTGCACGTGTTGCTGGGGTTCGGGTGTCGAGAGTTAAACGGCGCCCCGGAGAATGACGCAGGTTTATGACTGTCTCAATATTGGGGTAGGTGGTGTGTTTTCGGGGTGTCAGAAAGTGTTGTTAAATACCTCACCAAAATTATAGAAGACACAAAACATCTCACAGTCGGCCAAGTAGAAATATTGTCGATAATAATAATTTTATAGTCCACAAATCATCTTAAAATTCCCATTATTTACAATTAGACGCTATACGTTCGAGGTAACTTAACAATGTTGCATTCACGCCACTGTATACACTGAAACATATAAATCAGAATATAAATAAGTTTATGATTAATTTAATAAATATATACGAATTCATATTCACAGATAATTTTAGTTGTAGTTCTTTCTTCTCATTTTTCCTGTTAAAAATAAATTATATGATCATACTTTTTGCAGATAAGTGCGACTTGGTCCTCAGGCTACATAAAACTTAAGATAAAACTAAGCTAGGAAGCATTTACAGTTTCCAATCATACAGTTTGCTGATGAGCAGCCAAACGACTCACGCAACATGATACACATAATTTTTTGCTTTTTCCACTGTTTCTGAATTGAGTTCACTTGCTCTGAATTGTTTGTGTGTAGCGTTTATATCATGGACAAACCAAAGCAGCCACTATAACTGATATATTGTAATATTTGGAAAAGTGTTGTAAAAGACGGACTGTGGCATTATAACCTTTGGATGGGTCAAATCTACCAGATATCTCTGAAAGCAGTCTTGCAATTTTAAGCAAGTCTTTGGAATTTCTTGCCTCGCATTTCAGAAAAAAAATGCTTTACATTTTCTTTCCCCATAAGCATAAGTACTTGACTATGTCCATACAATACATTTTGTTTTAGGACCCAAGTCTTTACAAACTGCATTACTTCTTGTCCTGTCAACGAGCTTAGTCTCAGTGGGATTTTCTGTACCATCTTTGTTTCTCATATTCACCCACTCATAACAAAATCCATTCTTGTTACAACATGCTTGCGTTTTAATGAGATTGTTCAAAGCCATTCTGCGCAGTAATCTGCACCTTGGCAATGGTCCCACATAATATTTCTGTCGAACGACCAGCAAAAGCGTCCTTGAAAGTCACGGACCTCTTTTTTCACCAGCTATCAGCATCTGACGATATGTAATCAGTTAAAAGGTGAAACAAGATTTCTTCACTTGTGATGTGGTGCTCAACTGACCCTATATTTTGTAGAGTCTCGCCACCTTTAGTAGGGTCCAAAAACTTATCAAAAGATAGTTATCAAAATAATTACAGTGAGGTGTGAAGTAATGATCTCATGTAAGTAGTATGAAAGAAGTCGCTACACCTGCACCTGGAGTCTCAGCAAAACGCCCATAAAAAATATGAGCAAGTAACATGTACAGAATGTTTGAGAAGATAACACATGACAAAATAATGTAAAACACAAGGACAATTCTATGGCCATAAACATACATATGTACACATACAACTACGTAAACACACATCCTAGCCTTTCATCATAACCTGCTACATGATTTACTTATGTATTAAGATGGTTTTTCCTTCAAATTCAAACGTCTGTCTCCGGATCTGCAATGAGAAAATAACCATTTCTGAAGACATTTTAATTATAAATTAGTAGTTACTGGCTTCTCAAATGGAAAAAAAATCTTATCAAGAAACATAATAAAGAATAAGACTGGGAAAGGCCACAAAGATTTCAGTGGACCTGGTTGCGGAAGGGGAGACCACTCTGACCTAGCCCTCGGCAATGTTGGCAGAGTGTGGATGGAAGTCATGGGGGACGTGCCAACAGCAACGTGTTAGCAGGAGGGACGGGGGTGGGATGGATGGGAGAGGTATTTTGTCCCTTGTTACTGACGAAAGAAACGACAGGTGAGGTTGGAGAGGGCGCGAGAAGAGGGGTGCGAGGGCAGGTCTGGACGGTCAAGTGACCTGAACCCAGTGAGTGACTCACCAGGGTCTACGTGTCAAGCTCAAGGGCGATGCGTTCACACATGTTGCTGTCGAGGTTCTGACTGGAAGAAGGTTATAATTATGTCTGCAAATATTTCTTCTTTCTCCTCACCGACACCACGTTTAGATTATTATCATTCTTTAGTTATAGTTTTGTAAAGGTTGATGCAAGGGATGCTCCTGACATTGTCTCGTTTTATGGAGATCTTGACATAGCTGGCCTTCAGTGAACCTCGGGGTGCATTTTCGGTTCTTCTCTGGGGATAACGACTATTACTGCATGAAATTCGAACTGGATGAAAATATATACCTTGGGTAGTGGTCACATATTGTTTGAATGGCGCAACAGACAGTCAAATAAGAAATAAAAAAAAAGAGGCTAGAAATGGATATTTTTATAGTGGAACTGAGCATCATCGCTGATGGCATTCACCTTCTTCTCATCATGAGAACACAACGAACTCTAATTTATAACACCATTATTATTGTGTGTGTGCTATAGTTTTCTTCTTAAAAGAGGTTTTGGCAAGCCTTTGATGGTGAGGTAAAACCCTTCATAAATTCACTCACTTACTTTCTTATTAATGTGTACCCAGTATCATTTACACAAGTTTTATTGATGAAATTTGTATTATTGTAGATGAGGATAGGGTCTGGTTTTGTTTTTGATTTTTTTTTTACATGAGAAAAACTTAGGTGTGTGAGTGCATGAAAGTAGTATTGCGTCATGGGGGTTTCCGAGCTTTGAAGTCTGTGGCCTCACTGGGTGACAGGGGTTGTTCAGCTCCATTATAATCTTATCAGCCAACGTCATACAGTTCTCGACCGAGAAGTCATTATATGGCATGCATCGGTCGTAGAAACAAGACAGTAACGACCTTAGACCTCTTCATGGGAGATTGTAGAAGTGAAAACGTACTAATGTCTCACCGGAATAGTAAATATGCCGGAACTAGGAACAACAGGAGTAGCTATTGTAACCTGGAACTGCGCCTCCTTTGTTAAAGATAACGAAATCTGTCTACGTGTTTAGGTCAAATTATATTGAAATAAATGAAGAAATCGAGTTCCATTCATCATGATGATGTAGAAACTCATAGTTTTTGTTCCTTGCTATCCGATACTTTTTAGAAAATGAGTACACTAAATATTTTCAGTCAACATGCTTTCAAGATGATCATTTAATCATTTTAAGGCCAGTCTTGATAAGGGGACAATTATAGTTGTTAAGTCACCTGCCACACGCTACAACACGTTTTGTTCACAGCACCCATGGGGGGGCCTCAACGTTGTTTCTCCTTCGTCCTGGTCTTACAGTAAGTCAAAGCTTGGCGTACGCCTCACACACCTTTGACAAATGTAAATAATCTGGGGAGGTAATCTGACCTAATCAGAGATAACCCTGTCAAGGTGACCAACGCAAAGTTTGCTGAGGTGGCGAACTATTGAACACTTAGTGGGAGGCTATCGTGTCCGCATGTAGCATGTAACATGTAACAAATCTTCTCGCCCTGATTACTGCGTGTTTGTCTTTCCGTTGATTGATTCATTCATTTTTCTTTGTAACTGTGTTCATGGTTCTCTCTCTATCTCGTCTCTTTGTCGTTCCGTCTCTTACTCTTTCTCTCTCGCCCTCTTTTTCTCTTCTCCGTATTTCTGCAAGCACACATACAAACCCACAAACACTTAAAAAATAGACAAAAGCAGAAAAACGGGAACAATACTGAAACTACTAATTTATTTAATATAAATAATAAATGTGCATAGGTAGGTTCATTCAGTCGTTTATATTTTTATATGCATTCCAATACATTCGGCCTGCCCTGAACGTTTAGATGCCGGTCAGGTCAAACTAAGAGAAGGCGAGGAGCTGGAGGAAGATTCTAAGACTTAGGAAGATAGAAATAAAACACAAGGATAGTAACGGTTACATCTATCATCCAGATTAAGGATATGTATTAAGCAAGGGAAAAGAGGTTTGAAAATTCAATAGTTATTTTCATGATGATGATGATGATGATGATGATGATGATGATGATGATTCTTTTTCTTGTTGTTGAGGTTCCACTGTCCTGCAGCTGTGCGAATATGTACTTTTTTGTGTCTATTCTTGGCACATTTTCCGACTGTTGGCAAGGTACCTGGCTCTGCCTGTCTAATGTAACTTCTCTTCGCTTTCGGTAATTCAAAATAAACTGTAGTAGAGACGCCATAATCTGTAATCTGACTTGTATAGACATGGGCTTGTCTGTATACATTACTGTGTATATGTATGCGTGTGTGTGTGTGCGTGCAAGTGTGTTCATATGTACGCGTGTGTTTACGTGCTAGAGCGTGTAAGTCTGTGCTTGTTTATGCGCACACAAACACGTGAAGAAAAGATGTTGGGTAGATAAATGACATACAAGCAGAATCCGACAAGCAGGGGTGGGTGGGTGAAGGGTAACAGAGGAAAAGGGGAAAAGAAGAGAAAAAGTGAAGGGGTCAGGGGTAAGGTGTATGTTTCTATGGCAACGGTTGAGTACTCCTAACATGGACAGAAGGCGTGCGTGACTGAACCAATGAAAACCGCTGTTCTTATTACGTCATTTGCAGTAACTCTGACGTCAGCCAAAAAAAAATGCTTTCTTGCAGCATGCTGAGGTCAAGGGTAACGTGAGGAAATGTTGTTATTACTCTCCCAACCCCTACACACAGATAACACACACACACACACACATCCCCCTCAACCCAAACCCCTCTCCCCAACCAACACACACGCTTCTAGATGGAGGGAATGTCGATATGGTTGAGAAAAAAAAAAGCTTGAGGGAGATTGGGTGGCAGCTCTGTCAAGCAATGCATAGATGACTTTTGCATGCGAGAAACACTTTATTTTCCTTATTTTATTTTGCAGTAAATCGGTTTTCGTGTCCTTACGGTTTTCTTTTTAAAGACACAGCTAGGTGTTGTTGCCCTGCCACCTCATGGTAATAAGACTCAGGTGATCTGTATCATCTGGCCAAGGTAAAGGTAAGGTACGGGAGGGACGAAGAAACGAAAAGAAGCATGGGAAAATAACCAAAAGCTGCTTCAAGTTTGCTTGTCTGTTCTCTCTTCAAGGCCCTCCTTTGGTCACAAGGATCTAGTCAGTTATTCGTGACCCATGGCTGTTTCTTATTCGTTTGTCACCTTAGAACCTCCTGGAGAGTAGCATCCTTTTGGTGTTTCTAACACAACACAAAAGATTCAATGCGGCGAATTTTCCCCTGTGGCTGTGAAGACTTCTGCCACTTCTTCCAGTCCACGTTTCCGCGATTCAAAAATTCCTTTTCTGCCTGATCAATACGTCCCTTCATCACTCGCTGGTCTCTCATTTTAAGCATTTAAAAAAAATAATAAATTAGAGTTTACCTAAAGACTGAAAAGGATGTTATCACTTAGGAGAATCATCTGAAAAGCGATGAAATAATATTTTAGAAGTGGGATTCTAACAAAGAACTACTGTAACATTACAAAATCTTCATGCTATGTTTGCTTACACCCAGAATGCTCCACATCTTGAAGTTTAATGGATGCTGTGGTCAAATATGGCGACTGAGAAGAGTAACGATAATATTGCCAAATATTCTATATCCTTTCTCGCTACTAGTACACGAGCCTCGTTCTTTTTGACAAAATTCTTTGATTAGGGTTAGAAAACAAAAAGATTTTAGGATGGATTGACTGAGCTGCGATAAATCTGGTCCTTATGACTCTTGTGACTATAAACAGTATTTGTGGAAAATGAACAACTAGAGCTTGTTCTCTTACACCGAGGGATATGTGATGCTCAGAAATGTGAGCAATTCAGCTGAGATATGACGGAAAAACCGTTCGACCAAAATGAAATAAATAAGTACGAGGAAAGAGATGTAAACAATAACGCAGACAACAAAAGCAGAATATATAGGATCTCTCAATGTTTAGGTGGCTGGGTTGGCAGACGACATTTATGCCAGTGTGTCAGAGAGCCAGGGAACGTGCGATCGATTCTCCTCCCAAAACTGATGCTCGGCCCTCACGCCTTCATCCCTTGCATATCCTCCGTCTTCCATCCTCCCAGCCATGAACCCAGAGATGTGACGTGCATTTCAACCAAGCTATTGATTACGCGGGCACCTATATGTCCTTCTGTAGGAGCGTGTGTCCGTGTGTGTGAGGGGTAGGGGGTTTGTGTGTGTGTGAGAGAGAGCTGGGACCATATTGGGTCGGATTCAAGTTCAATTTCAGTTCCAAATCAAATAAAGTTTGACTGACAAGATGCATAAGAGCAAATGTTACATATACTGACATTAGTTTCCACTTAATAAAATATTAACATAAAATATATAAACCCATTAGCACAATATAGCAGACCTACAGACGCTCTAGATATTTGACAGATTAATAATACGATAAACAGACAAACAAACTACTTATTTTTTCTGTTTCATCTGCAGATATCTTCATGCACGTTCACGCGCACTAGACCATTTTTATTACCTGTCTCTGACTGCTGGAATTGTGTCAAAACTCTTTCATTGTAAAACTCATCCCAGTTTCCAGTCCTCTTCTGCTGAACCTAGCTGTCTACCTTGTCTGATCCTGGCAGCCTCTCCTACAGCTGACTCTCTGGTTGCTCCCCACCCCCGGTCTGTTCCTGGCAGCTGCAACCCTTTCCTCCCCGGCATCTACTCCACCATTCTTCCATTTTATCCTTCCCTGCTGACGCACCTGGATTTTGTCTTTTGACCTTTCTCCATTCGTTCACCTGATAGCCTCTATTTTCGTCCAGCGATCTCAGCAAACACGAGGGAAAATGGCAAGATTCCTTTATGTTGTTTTGTGGAAATTATTTGAGAGAAATCATTCTTGGTGTCACTAGACCTTCTGCTTAGCTTATTTAAGGCTTTTCCTCGTCCTTTTTAAAAAAAATGTTCCAGTTGCATGGCAATATTAAAACTTGTTTCAGAACATTTAAATTTACATCAGTGTGTGTGGTGGGGGATGAGGCGTCAAATTATGATTTTTTTTAAATATATGTATTTAGTACGTATCTTGTATCTCAAGAACAGATGGGGAGACTTCAACCAGAGATTTTGAGATAATAACTTGTATTGAAATCAAAAAAACCGTTTTACACTCGTGAATATCTGCAAGTTGAATGGGAGGAAAAAAATCGTCCGCGCATGTGCAGAACTACAATAGCGTCGTCGGCAATAACTTATTTATCTTGGAGACTACATATTGATGTCTACAAAGAGATGGAAGGTAGGTGTGGTGGTCGTATTGATCTTCTTTCGTGATGTTCTCAGTGTCAAATTCATGACATACACTGTGATGTTCTCCCACACCGTCATCAAAAACACGATGATCATCGAGATGATCGGATATCTTGTAAAGACTTTTGTCAGAAAGATAAAGGAAAGAAAGGAATCTTTATAAGTAGAATTTGCCGGTCAACCGTTTGGCTTCAGTCTACTCCATGAACGATCCTCGTTTCCTCAGTAAGTCGACAGAACACAACCGTTTCGCACCTTAAGGCGCACTGTCAGCTACAGGTGTGCATTCATTTGTCTATGCTGCTCTTTATGCTAGGGTGGGTTAGACAGCACTTGGCCTTTTGTACTGGGAGTGGATGCAAAGGCTTTCATCCAGCTTCGAAGAAGCCTCCAGCAATTGTGCCAGTCAGTTATTTTCACACTTGGAACATTTTGCTGTCTCTTGCTCACGAACAATCACACACGTTGGATACAGAGTTTTAAACTGCATTAATGTGATATTTTTTATTTAACGGTGTTTTTCTGCTGTATGCCAAAGGCCTTACCGAAGAATTCGCAATTCTCTCTCACACACTTCTTTGGGCGGTTTAAATTGCATTGGAAACTATTATTTTATATGCCAGGGACCAAGGCCTTACTAAAAAGTTCTCTCTCGCTAACAGACACCCACACACATTTCCCAAGAAACTACAGTTCCTACACATCCTGTCTTTTTTTGCTAACAGTCGTAAACATCGAGGGGGAAGAACATCTCCCCCCCCCCACACACAAAACCGCTTCTTGTTTGCTTGCTACTGTACAGCCCAAGCAGTTTTGTTGCTATCACCACAGGCGGAGAAGACGATGCAGGTGGCATATCGCCAAACCGTTGCAACTGTGAGCATTCGAGTACCTGAACATCATTTGCTGTTGCAGATATAAACATGCACCTCTGTGCAATTTTATGCTTTCTACCTCGCCCAAGGCCATCTTAAACGAGACTTTTGATCAAGTGCGACAAAGTTTTTAAATGGCGGTTATAAATAAAAACATTTGTCCAGGTTTAGGGCTGACTCTACTTGTAGTTATCATCAGTTCCTTAGTCATGATTGGTGCACCTGACATAGGAAACTGCATTGTCCAATGATGTGGCATCTACAGAATGTCTTCTTTTCATACACTGTGTTACATTCACATTATATTGCATCATTGTGCTCTATTATGCTCATCACATGTGACAAATGCAGTACAGGTGCTAGTAGTTTTCTTTAGGAGTTCCTCGACCAGACATACACCCTGCAGGTAAGAAAACCAAAGATTCCTACAGATTGCAATCTGCAACTGTTTTTCCATTCCTCTGCCCCTGTACTTGTTTGATAAATACGCAGTGTGAGCATGGAAGGGATGAAAGATTTCACACACACACAGAGGCAGTCATGGGTGAAATGCAGGATAATAAACTACGACGACTATGACCCTGAATGGGGGCTCCAGGAGTATACAACACATACTGGCATTCTTTAGGTAGAGGGCTAGGAGATGTTGTGCCAGCCCACATACCAATGTCAAGAAAATTCAAAGACAGACGTACACAGTGCTCCCCAACACAAATTTTTCCCCCACTTCTCTGGCAGAATCCACCGAACATCAGCAAAAATATTAGAACAGTTATAACATCATAAAATATTGTCTTTGCATGTGTGTGTTGTGCCCCTATGCTCCACTGGGGATGATTAGGCGCCTACAAGATGTGTGTCGATGGGTAAATGAGTGAACTCACACTAATGGAAATATGCACAGTGTATATGCATTGATGTTACAGCTATAATGAATAAAAGATAGTTGTTTTAGTTTTAAATTTATAAACTTGGAATTGGTACTTGCCTGAGGCTTGTTTTATCTCTATTAGACACACACACAACTTTTCGGCAACCTCTAAAAAGATAAAAATCAATACAAATTCAAGATCTGGGTACAAGACTCAAGTGTTCTTTACAATATTCTCTGTTTCAAACAATCAACAATATATAACACTTTACCTTGAATCTCACTTATTTAAGCATCGTCTTGTTGGGTCACATACAAATCGGGTAAAAAACATTAAATGGTGAGGCAAACTATTGCAAACACAAAATATGACAAAAATCATAGCAAAAGGAAGGCTAGTCACATGGTTAAAGGTGTGCATATAGAGACTGCAGAATCTGAGAATACTTAAATGGGATGCCATGTGATCATGCAAGTTAACTTGTGATCATGCAAGAGGTTGTTCGCATTTAGGTAAATGAAGCATATTCACACAAAACATATGGTCATAGTGGCCAACCGGTCAAAAGTAAAAATGAAGCAGGTTTGTTCCCAAGTTTAGAAAAACATAAATTGACGTCACTTAGTTCTGAATATGTAGTAAATGGTTACCAATTTAAAATGATGAATGATTTCAGTGTTTAGAAAGTTTAGTTATAAACGTAGATGGATAGCCTACTGATTTTGATCCGTGAAAGGTCTTTTTTTTCAGATAATGCATGAATACACTAATATAACTACCCTGACAGCTGAGATTGGTGTATTCTCCAGCAAGGGGAGACAAAGGCTAGACGTAATTTGTCCAGTCAGCTAAAGCCATGAAAAAAAAAATATTTACAATAAAGAAACTAAAAAAAATTGAAACATAAACATGCCAAAAAAACTCTAGAAACATAGTTATGGCTGCTGAAAAACTTAATAGTTACAAAAATGACTCACTGTTTTCAGCACAGCTGTACATTTTATGCATTCTGTGTAAATTTTTTATCTTTGCTGGAAAATATTACATCAAATGTAAGCTTTTAAAGTGGTTACATCAGTGTAGCCCTGGTTGTGAAAATTGATTCTTTGCGGATTTTCTATACCAGTCATGATATTTACATCACTTTTGTTTTTAAAAAAGAAAAATCTGGAAAAATAGTAGGTAGAACAAACGTTCCCTCCCTTGTTGCTTTTCTGTTTTCCACATCTGTTGTAATGTTCCCCTACAACAAAACTCATTGATATTTTCCTCAAAACGTTGTACTAAGCTTAAATTCCTTCCATGACAGGATATAAGATTAAAATATCACAGCTAGAATAAACACATCTTAGATGTATAAGAAAATCACAGACCAAACTGGATTATCAGTATACAAAAGTCAGATCTTAATCCAGACAGTTTAAAACTTTCAACATGTGAGAAAAACTAAGCCTTACAAAAATTTGGGCATGTACATGATGGAAAAACTACTGAAACACAAGAGGCTTTCTGCTAAACAATTCTGGCAAATTTGCATCCAATGACAATTCCTTCTTGAGGGGTTTGAGGCAAATTTATTATCATTTTTATTATTTTAATCCTTAAATCTTACTAAACATATGAAAAAGACATGATTTTTATATTTTGCTGATAAAAGCACTATGGAAATCATAAAGCTAGCAAACTTTCGATCGCGTTAATGTGCATTAAATTTGCCGCACTGTGAAACTCTGGCAAAGTCTGTGTGAACATAATTTGACTTCAGGCTTGTTTACAATCCCTTACAAAGGCAAAGTGCCTGTTACCCTGATGGATGAGAGAATAATCTCTCTCTCACACACACTTCCGAACATACATGTTCAGTTATCTATTCCCATGCTTCAGTAACACATATGCGGAATGACTCTGTGGGTGCCGTTAACATCACATTTACTCTAAAGGGTCAGTCAACAGTGTTTTGGAGTTTTCTAAAAAGAAAAATGTACACAACATAAATATAAAGAACTGACTTAATAGTGAAATTAATCTGAAATGTGAAAAGGCCACTCCCACTTTGACTGTCCATCATTCTTCAGTTATCAGGCAGTTGTGTGTTTTAGGTTGCACTGTGCTAAATTGTCACAACTTGGACAAAAAGATTTTTCTTTTTTCCCAATGATAGTACCAATGTCAAGTTACAGCAAAGAGTTCAGTGAACATACATATACTAGTGCATCATGATTCAAGCATGATGAGCAAAACAAAGATGCAAAGTCTCAATCTTTTTCTTTATTTTCATCAATTCTGCCTACGAGCTATTTGTCCTGGAAGAAAATGCTTTAACTTTTATTGCTGATACATTTTGATTACAAGTCTGGAGAA
Source organism: Pomacea canaliculata (assembly GCF_003073045.1). NCBI lineage: Eukaryota > Metazoa > Mollusca > Gastropoda > Architaenioglossa > Ampullariidae > Pomacea > Pomacea canaliculata. The sequence goes on along the minus strand of NC_037595.1, from coordinate 19,264,855 downwards.
TGATTGGAAAGCGAGAGGGAACTATTACAGAAAATATTCTTACACTAAGGCAAATACCTAAAGTTAGTACTCCCAAAAACTTAAGCTCATGATAGGTTCGTCAGGGAATTGGAAAATCTGATAGAGAAATCTGAATTGATGTCTCACATAGACAGAGAGCTCAATATCTGAAACTTTTGAAAAGTGAAGTTGGCTCAACTGCTTTAGCAGCTGCACACTTGATAGCCTCATTGCTTAATTATTTTTAACAAAACTCTTGCACTTTGCTTTGAAGCAAAGGGACACTTTTCAGATGTTGTACGACTTATAGTTTTGAAACTTTTCATGGTGTATTTAATAGACAAAATACCAATGGATAATGTATTTCCAAGTTTTATATATGTATACAAGTGTGAGTGCATGCCACTGTCACTTTGTGAGTGTATGTGTTAGCATCCTCTTATGTTGATTGTGCATCTTTCTTTTGCATTTTCTTCTAAACCTATGTTCTTTACTTTACCTATGCATTTTCTCTGGCACAAGGGGAGTGGCCTTGAAAAGAATGACTGCCGTCTGGCTTCAAATGCTGTTCTTGTAGTCACTTTGATTAGACAGGATTAGCAGACTTAATTTACCAAAGTGGACTTTTCTTGATAATACCAGTCCACTGAGTTTTGTCAGCTTCACTCAAACGCTTCTTTAAGAAACTCAGCTTCCTTTCTAGCTCATCGACTTCCTGAAAATAAAGATAATTAAATCAGTTCACTTCTTTTGGCTACCTTCTCAAAAGGAAAAGATAAAGAAAAAGGATTTAACACTAGTTTGCTTTTGAAAGTAAGAAACTTGGGGCAATTTACAAAACCCAACATCAGGGTTTTAACAGTTATACTCAAGGTTGAAAGTGCCATTTCTAAACAGCAAAGGGAAATAACTAAATCTCTTCAGAAGAATTTTCCTCAATGGCTGAATTAGATTATGGATCTCATTTGTGAATAATTTACACAATGAAAAATCTCATAATTTAATAAACAGTGTAGATTGTTAAACAAAGTGGAAACATTATAAACATAATAAATCAATTTGTTAAAGTTACAAAAATATAGGAATTTTTAAGATAACAAAGACCTATTCAGTTATTCCTTGTTTTTCTTCTTGTTTAATTTGGAACAAAACATAAAAGTCCTCTCATAAATTCCTGAACAAATTCTCTCCCTCTCTTTCTTATTTTTACACAATAACCCTTAATGTTGAAAAAGAAACTACAAGGCAAGTCTACATCTGTGAGCATCAGAATACACTACTGATTTAACTACAGTTAACAGTCACCACTAAAGCAAAAGAACCTTCTTTGTACGAGATTTTTAACATGCAAAAGTAAGTAACTATAATTCAGGCTAGCATTTAAGTTTTTGTTACACATTTTTTTATCGATTCACAAAGAGTCAAAATCTATTTATGCAATAATGTTATGACTAGAAAATAAAAACCAGCAGAAAATAAAAATCCAAGAAAAAAATTTTTGTTACATGCCTGTTTCATTTTCTCTTCTCGTTTGACTTTGAGTTCAGGAATGCTCTCCTCCAGTCTAGAGATCTTAAAGAAACAAGATCCAAAGAAATAAAACCCTTAAATTTAAGAACCCCTAAAATTCATCACAAAACAGGATCAAGGTTATTTTATAGCAGATCCTTTACAATAAAATAAAATATTTCTCTATATGCACTTTCATAACATAGCTAAGCACAGAATGAGGCTTAATCTGATAAGACCTTGAGATTAAAAAAAAAGGTTTTCGTTTGGTACAAAACCATCTGAAAGAACATATTTTAGACTTATTTTTAAGGAAGCTAAGAAGTAAAAAAATATTAATATTACAAATGAGACAAGACAAATATAATTACAAAAAAAATCAAGTGTCTATTAAAGGCATTTGTAAGTATTTATTCTCTTTCACTGCACAATAAAAGAAGGTGGGTTGGATATTAGTACATACCCTTTTTGAAATCTCCTTTATTTGCCTAAGAATTGTGGCTGTGTAGGTGTTGGTTTTTACACTTCTGGGTTTGGGATGAACTAAACAAAGCAAACAGTGACTAGTATATTAACAATTTATCTTTCTGTCAGTTTTTTGCATTTATAATAACTGATAGCTGCCTATTATAGTAGATCTAAACTTACCTGAAAAACATTTCTGACTTAGCTCCAAAACAATCTTTCAAAGACACCTTTATGGTTCACCTGCCTCTAAATTTATCATGGTTTTCCCTAATAATAACCTTCTTTAGATTAAGAGCTGACACAAGCACAGAAATTAATGAAATGACTCTACTGGGTCTGTCAAATCCATGTTGAGTCAGTTATCAATGATAAAAATGTCCCTGATAACTTATAATTTTATTTGTACTCATAGATCTTAGCATACCTCGCTGGTATTCGTGTAAAATATCCAATGTGTATGGCCTGCAACAAGGATAAAAAGAACTGAAAATATGTCTTTTGCAATTTTCTTTCAATTCCTTGAAGTTAATATTGCCTAATTTAAAGCGTTGTTTCAAAGATTGTATTATGCTTTAGTACTATATTGATGTGACACAAGAAAAAAATGTTCTTCTGATATTATATTTTGTTTTGAAATAAATACAAATACACAAATTATATTGTCTATCTTACACATCTTTTGAGTTTTCCTCCAGTCTTCCATTAAGTGGTATCAATGATCCCCGTTGGTTTCTTAGCTGCAACAGAGATGTGTTTATATGCCTTTTGTTTATAACATACACACTACACTTCTCTTCTTTGTGTTATTTTTACGTTTTCAGGAGCATACATTATAATGTACCTACCTATGTCTCATTACCTAACACAGACTTGTTGTACAGTTGTCTACTTTAAAACATGCACACAATAGAAATACATTAGAAATACATTATTTTGCAACCTGGAGAATTATTCCTGTCTTTGGTAAGTTCAGATCTCGTGTAACTTTTTTGCTGACTTCTTTCACAGTTTCTCCTTCACGAATTTCCAAACAGAGCAGATTACTTCGTGGATCTGAAAGGGATCAGTAAAGCCTAAAAATCCAAAGTCAATACTAAATTGTGAAATAAAGGTAAATAATTTTAAGAGAACTCAGAAGAAATTATGATGCCAACGGTGCAGATACGAAAAGCTGACTTCCTGAATTAAAAAAAAATTATGATTTTCCAGTTTCATTTCAGTTAGACAGATACATACTGTCCAACTGTACGTACTTCAAAAACTTCGTGTTTCTGCGACAGACATGTAAACAATAATTTCGTTACATTCTTTTGGTTACAACACTTCTAATTATTTTACTTTACATTTTTATAACTTTATTTTTTGGAAATAAGTATGAAGCAGCTAGAAATATATTTTAAAAAAGATATGTTAGTCGAAAATCCGTTAGTAGACTAACCTTCGGCGTGATCCAGCCTGTGAACTAACATCCACACTCTTTTGTCCGCCATGATCCTGACTAGGATCGACTACTCCGTAGACAAGACATCTTATTCCAGAGACAGTGTTGTCCCCTGAAATTTAGCAAACTAGGGATAATTGACATCGATTGTTACTGTTTATTAAAATTAATTAAGTTGTTGAATAAAAACTTGAGTTTTAGGTATCTTGGTATTAATTAGGTATTTTCGCCGAGGATTTTCAGTTTTAGCACTTATACTGATAATTTTTGTGTAGATTTTAGTTGAAAGGCTAGTCAAAATTAAGTTACTTTTTTTTTTAAATCCTACTCATTAAATCAAGGGTATGTAAAGGTTTCAAAGCAGAATCACTCCTTTAGAATTTTGATAATCTGGATGTACAACAGTCTTCTCGGGTTGATAAATTGTGGAGTGCTGTATTATCTTTAATACTGTCACTACCTGCTTGATGCTAACTTCATAAATTTTGAATCAACAGTGTTTGTTTAAGGTGTGCAATCGTAGATTCGCTGTGGCATACATTAGTCTTTTTGTCCCATTATTTCAGGTTCACTTTTCTTCTCCTAAAATATTTATTGCTATTTATTTTGCTGCAAAAGAAAAATTGTCATATGTTTGTTTTGGTGGACAACATATAGTAGCATCACTTAATGTGTTTTGACTGCTGCAGTAAACATTTGATTTTTTTCCATTTTTGGCAAATATGTTAGAACATCGATGCAATCATCATATTTATGATTAGATTCAGCACATTTTGTTTATACATCTGTGAGTTTATTAGGTTGTATAAACATTAAAATGTGCCTGTCTTATAAGTGAAGTTACATGAAATGATTGTATATTGAGTCAGTGGCATAGGAAGATGCTCAGCTTTTGGAAGGAGGGGGGCAAACTCCATGCTGACAGTAAACAATATTCACATTCTTGCTCCTCAGTATCTTTTTTTGATGAGACGGCTGCCCCACCAACTTGTTCCTACGCCACTGTAAGTTATGGCAGAAGCAGACATACATCACCTTGTTCATGACATTTATTTCTTCTTTGAGATTTAATAAAAATGTATAAGCAATATCATGCACGGCTAAGATGGAGATTGCATTGTTTGAAAATCTATTCTGAAAGTATTACTAAACATGCAGTGTACTGTCTTTATATATATGTCATCACACATCTTTCATGACCCATTTCAAGCCTCAATATATGTTTTATGTTTTTGTGTACAACAGTTTGTGTTTATCACACTGCCTACAAACTTTTTAGAAGTAGCAATTCACAGTATTCTGATAAAATCAAAATTATGTCATCCAGATGTTTGAATAATGGAGAGTTGGATAAACATGTCACAGAGGTGACATGACGAGCCCGCACTGCTGAATGACTAATTGGGGTTCTTTTTTTGGATAGTGGAACAAAAAAGAGGGAAGATTTGAATTAACTGTTGCGCTTCACTTCCCAAGGAGACACGGCAAGTGGAGGGACACTGTGTATGGGGGAGTAGAGGCTGTGCCTGCCTAGTAAGGTGCGATGTTTGCATCTTTGTGCAGCTCAGGTTTTTGTATTTCGGACATTTTCATACAATTTCTTTAAAAAATATGGATAAGTAATGTGTTCTCTTTGTTGTAACTACCAATAGGCACAGTCTACAGGGCCTGGAGATGGGCCATGGAGTGAAGGGCCATGAGTGTTTCTGTCTGGCTAATGCAATGGACTAATGGGCCTGACAGATGCCATGAAATATTTGAAGAGTTTTTGTTTTGCAAGTTGTTCAGATTTTTTTTTCTTGTATCCTGGAGAATATGGCCCAGGAAGACAACATCTAACCCCAAGAGGCAGCGTTTGACATATCAGTAGGTTAGGTCGCTAGTCCCCAGAGAAGGTGATATATTGAGTATTGTGGTCGCTCGTCCCCAAAGACAACGTCATTTAGTGGATAACATCTGTTCCCAAGTGAAGATGTCCGTTGTGTTTTGTGTGATTGTTATTACAATTTAAGTTGTGAGTATTCAAGATATATATATATTTAAACTTATGGAACATTAGTCCCTATAAAAACTGTTGATACAGTGAAAGCAGTGTTGTGCAGAACCTTACACTTCATTATTCTTAAGTTGAGCACCAAGCAAAGGAACTTTCTCTCATGACTATGTTTAGAATTAGAGATCATTAATAAGTAATAATAATAATATATCTTAGATAGTAGTAAGGATTAACTTATGTATGTTTACTAGGGAGTTATTTTTAACATTATGTATTTTTTAATAAGTTAAAATTATTAAATATATACAGACATACAAAAGAGGCAGAGTTGTTTTGTATAGAAAAGAATGTGCAAAATGTCCAGGCATGTACATGAAAGTGAGTGTCTGTGACAAAACAGTAAATTCTTCTTCATATATTACTAAGGGAAATTTTAACATTAAGGAAGAAAACAATTCAGTCATGATTTTTGTAGGTCAAGATGCTATCTTGGGCACATTGCATGTTTGCCACCATCAACAGGAATAGTAGCACCCGTGATAAAAGACGCCGAGTCAGATGCCAGGAAGGCAATCACATTTGCAGTCTCTTCTGTTGTTCCTGGTCGACCAAGAGCCTGTGTAGTCTTTGTTCTTTCAAGGAACTAGTATAAAAAAAACAAAAGAGCTCCAAAGATCAGTAACTTCCCAACAAATCTTGACACTCTTGTTATTGCATAAATTGCTGCTTGGCCACAACGTCCTTGAAAGATTAGCTTACAGGTGGGGCATTTGTTTGTACAACATAACTGGTGGACATGGTGATAAAACTGACAATTATTTCTCAACAAAGAGGCTAAGAGATGAAAATCAAAGCATTGCCATCTTTTATTACATTAGCTAATACTAATAATCTTTATAGACCCTTACTATAAAAAATCTGACATAGTGACAAGACCATAACTCAGTAATCAGCACTAAGTGATCATATTAAATAATGACAATAATATCAAAATGTGAAAATTTTTTTAGGTCCCAGACATCAAAGACTTATTAACAAAAGAATGCACATGAATGCACACACTCAAACATGGACACACACAATCAAATATCATCAGAAAAAAATGAAAACCTTCTGATAGGCTTTTTCATCAAGACCTGCTCTTTTGTGGACATTAGTGAGAATTACACCAGGACTGAAAACAACCAGAAATAAAGATCAATTTTAAAAAATACTATATTTTGAGACATAATTTATATTTTTACTTAATACTACCAATAACATAAAAAAAAGAATTATGAAGCAAACATTTTAAAAGGAAATAGTCCTTTAAATAAGTGGTTATTTACTCACTTCACACTGTTAACTCGCACTTGTTTTGAAGCCAGCTCTGTTGCAGAGAACACTTTTTTGGCACAATTTCTCAAACTTCAAACACCGATTCTACTAGTTTTTAATGCTGATCTATTTTCTATGTTCACTTAATTAGATGCCAGTAAAGATTATTAATCCTTCTGTAGCTGATTGCAAGATTTGTCAGTATAGCTACCACTGGTGTTGGTGATCATGTCAAGCCTAGAACCTGGAAAAGGATGGATAATACAATAAGGTTCAATTTAGATTATGTATGCTAGCTAGCGCTTGAGGTGTATGGATTGATCAAGATTGCTTATCCTCTATTGAATGAAAAGATTGATTTAAATGTGTCATGCTTACCGAGAGCTGTGCATCTTGTGAACTGGTCCAATGCTCCTTTAGACATACAGTACGCCAGCACATTGGGGAACTGGTACAAAGTAATAGTTGTCTTTTAATCATCATATCATGATAAATAAATACAAAAATTAGAGACAAGAACCAAAGAAGCAAACTAAAGCATTTTTTTTTGTAAGCAAACTAAAGCATGCCTGGCATTAAGAAGTTAAACTTACCAATTAATTACTAAAGTCATTCAATGCATCAATTTATAGTAACTATTGATCCTGATATCTATCCTAGATGCTCCCGACAAGCAAAATATACAGTATCCCTCTTTGCTTAAGATTTGGGGAAACAAAACACCTTATACTCACAGAGCGAATTCCATTAACGCTTGATACATTAACAATATTGCCCTTGGTTTGAATGATGTAAGGAACACATAGCATTGTCAGATGGTAGATGGCTCTGTAATACAAGAAAAACACAAAATTTCTTTCTGTGTGCTACTAAATACTTACCAAGTGTAAAGAAATAAAATGTCCTTCAGCATACTCTGAACTGTGAAAGGACAATTAAAACCCTGTTTTAGCAAAATGTGCTTTATTTTCAAATATTAAAACATGAAGATAAATTTTAAGAGCCAAGTTGTGATGCCTTGGTTGTGGTGTAATCATCACGTGCCATCTCAGCAAAAAAGTCCATATAACCAACATGCATTTGAATCATGTTTTATTTAGCACACTGTAGCCAATGCTGCTATGAGGTGTAATGGCAGTCTCACAACAGAGCTGAATATACTGCTCATGAAGCAGCAATCTAGGGATGGCGGACAAAAGTCATTGTTTTGCTAAGCAGTAAGAGACTAAAAGATATAGGAGACCTACAAAAATCTGAACAATGACGAAAGTGATGACTTTGTTTCATTTCAGGTTCGAATTCTTTTAATTATGATTCATCATGATTCCTGATTGCTTAGTATAGTCCTTTTAATAAATCTTACACAAAAATCAATCAATAAAATTCATTTTTTAATATCAATAAACATCCTGCAAAACACATTACAAAATACAAGCCCTGCTTACCTGCAATAAAGTTTGAATTCTGGAGACAGTATGAGTTACAATATTTGCTCTTGGACACTAGATTTTACACTAAAAGATGAGTTTGGGATTTGGTTGCTTTACCTGACATTGATGTTAAAAACATCATCAAGCTGTTTCAAGGAAGTGTCTTCTATTGATCCCATGGCTAGAATGCCTGCACTGTTTACCTGAAACAAGTTAATCTCTTCTAATTCTTGTGAAGATTACTATTTTCAAGTTATTATTTGTGAAGGCATGTGTCTGCCTGCATGCATGGACAATTTCATTCATGTAACACTTTCCCTCATCAGTAGCCCAACCATGAAGACTAAGCAGCAGTGAAACAAACTTCACTTCAGCTACTGAAATGACTATGAAAACTTAATCCAATCTAACTCAAACCACTCCAATCCATTCTTTTAAAGACATATTACACAGTACACTGTATTTCAAGAAAGAACATGAGCGTACATAACATGTGTCCATAATTTACTTTATGTATGAGCGAGTGTATGTTATAGAAGTGTGTTTGTTATATTGAATGTGGGTGCATGATTGTTGATGATTCAGTCTATGTATAATCTTTGTAAAGTGCTATGAGAAAATCTTTGGAAAGGTGCTATATAAATCCTCATTATTATTAAAAAAAATGAATAGCAAAAGAATGAAGTTCTCTACTTAGCAATATGCTGCAGACAGTATTTGTTCACTCACCAGAACATCCAGCTTGCCATAATTCTCAATCACTGTTTTCACCACGTATTCAGTGTCACTTTCCTTGCTTAGATCAGCAGTGATCAACAAAGGCTGCATATATAATTTATTTTAATAGTTATTTTTAAGATGCATTTCAAAACATTGATAAAATATTTATTGGTGGTGAGGATCCTTATAAGTTTCATAGTGATGATGTAACTATAAGATATAGGAGACCAATCTATAATGGGGACTCTTTGGGGTAGTTTATATGTAATTAAGATTATAATGTGAGATACTGACACTATTTTAGTTTATCAAAACAATTCTCAAGATCACTGAACTTTCTAATAAAGTGTATGTACCCAGAAAGATTGGGAAAGCTACCTATTGCATGTCCAGCAGCTGGTGGTAAGATTTAGCATTATGCTTTTCCTGCGCATATGATTCCTGCAGTTTCTATTTCAAGCTACAGTAGGGATCCTAAGTGTAAAAATAGTAAGGTATATACTGCACAAATACTCTTGTAAACATGCATGGAAGTGAATAACTGATCTCTTCCCAAAAAAAGATAAATGGACACATTCCTTTTTACTTTGTAACCACTAATCTTTCGCATTCTTTGCCAACTTCTTCAAGGTAAGCAGTCTGTCGTCCAGTTAATGCCAGCTTTGCCCCCAGCTCAGCAAATTTTACAGCAGCCCCTCTACCAATGCCTGAACTTGAACCTGTTGACAAAAATTTAATTACATTATAAACTGCAATGCAAAAAAAAAAAAAAAAAAAAAAAAAAACTATATGCAAAAATATCCAATAATATTTTTTTTCGTTTTGCTATTTTTTTCCATTTTGTATGCAGCCATGCAGCATTTTTATCATGACTTTGGTGTACCACAAACATATGAAGCTTATCATTTAATGTGACTAAGAATAATTACATACACTGACTTTTCTCATAAAGAAAACTTTGCTGTGATGTCAGATTTCAGAAGTTGAATAAAATACCATTGCGTAAATTTGTAAGCGGCAAACCTGTTATTAATGCTATTTTCCCATTAAGTCTTCCCAGACAAGCAGACGTTGCCATCGTCGTCAAGATAACGAACGGTTCGTGATCAGAGTTGGTCAAGAGTTGTTTCCCTTATACTTAATCGTAAGGTATTGCTGTCTTTCCAAACTTTTGGCTTTGCCAGACTAAAAATGTTTACGAGATTATTTTATTAATCACATTCCTTTTGTCACTGTACAATTATGTTGGAAAAACTTAACACGGTGTTGTTAATAGCATCGTACTGAAATCCCGGAAGTTCAACAGCAGCCGACTTTCAGTTTTCTCCATTTGTGATTTAGTAATGGCGTCTTCTCTGGCTCAGTACATACAGTTTGAGAATTGGACGCCGCAAGAAGTCACAAGCTGGCTAAGTGGTAAAATTATATTTTTCATTTCTGTATAATATTTGATTCCTTTTGGAGAATCGACGGTATGACGTGCACTGAAAAACAAAATGTTTGTTGCATGCCAACCAGGATGTGTTCCTCCAAAGCATTAAGTTACGTCTTATTTATTTCTAATTTAATTTTGCTGTAGAACGATAGTTATTTTTAATCCACTTAAAACACTTCATTTAAAGTTAAAAGTTAAAAAAATAGAAGTAGTTATCAACCTTATGACTAATTAAGTAATTTTAAACTGATAAAACAGTTTAGTTGTAAGTAACAATTCATAGTTTCACTTTAAACACAAACCTAAGTTAAGAAAAGAATTGGAAAGGGTTACAAAAAGTGAGATTCATTCATAAACATCGACAGAGTACATATCAGTCCTAACTGCTTTCAGTTTCTTGGTTACTGCAACCTGGAACTGTTCCATTTTATATTTTTAGGTTTGGACGATGCTGTGTCACAATATGTTGAATGCTTTAAGGAGAGGGGTGTGGATGGCAAAAAACTGATGATGCTGAATCATGCTGACCTAGAGAAGCTAGGAATTAGAAAACTTGGTCACCAAGAACTTGTGCTTGAGGCAGTTGATCTGCTGCGCTCATTTGTAAGTATACTTCTGTTTATTCATTCTTCTATAAATTCACATTTCTGATAGATTTGAAAGGTGAGAATGCTTTCTTTTACATTTTAATAATGAATCAGAAAATAAATAAAAAATCTTGTTAAAGAACACTATTAAAGTTTGAATAATATCTTTGGTTTATTTTACATCACAATTTGATGGTGGGGGAAGGGGGTTGGGATAAACTTTTACATTAAAGCTGAGAATCGCAACTAAATTATGCTTGTCTATTACAGCGCTACACCTATGATACAGAGAACCTTCAGTCACTCGCATTACAGTTAGGCTGCAAGTCTCGTAGTCTCTTGAATGAGATTCAGGCACGGCATGGTGAAAATGACAAAAATAGAGCCAACATCTTGCGTGGAGAAATGAGGGCTAAGCGTCTGTCCATCACAGTATTATCCTACATAGCAGACCTGCTTTCTACCCTTAAACATCTTGTTTCATGGCTAGACAGGTAAGAATAGTTTCAAGTGGATTTTTTTTTAGTTTGGCTCTGTCCTGTTTGGACAGTTTGGAGTGTAGGTGAGGGAAGAGTTGAAGATTAATTATGTTCCTTGCCTTTTAAGAGACAGGCGTTGACGTAATGGTTAGTGCCTGTCTCCGATACACTGAAGGTTGGCTGTCCTGGGTTTAGCTCTCGTTCTCGGGCATGCTGTTCTTTCTCTGCAAGTGACATCTGTCTACAGGGCTTGCTGCCTTGCCATGATATAGCCTTAGTTGCTGGCTCGGCATAAAACACAAATTCCCCCCACCTTTTAAGAGCGCATCTGTAATTGCAGTTATTAATGAATTAAAGATTATGTTCCATGCCTTTTTCTTTTAAGAGCATCTGTAATTGTAGTTATCAACTAGTAGTACACATAGTGTTAAATGTCAGATGATTTATTTTTAATTATTGCTTTTGTTTTTAATACAATCTCACTATCTTGATTTGAAACAAAATTTCCCTATCATTCCTTATCAGTGAAACAAAGCTTGTATAAAATAGGTAGGACAGTCTTAGTTTGTTTAAAGGTGCACCATTGTTTTTGTTTGTTTTTTTTCTCTTGAACAGGGCACCATTTGAAGGAATCTATGATATCTGCAGACTGCGTAATTCCATTGTAAAACTAGGGTTGGATCTTGTCATTGTCACACAACGGGAATCAAGTTTTGTTGATCCTGAAGATGCAATCATGAAAACTGTAAGTGATATTGTGGGAAAGATCACAATAAATGTAGTTACATTGTTCTACATCGTGTGATTTATTTATATGTGGTTGTACATATAAAAGCAAAGAAAAATGATTCTCATTCCTCTTCACCCACTGTTTGTTGTAGTGTCTTCTTATTATATTTTTATATATATTATATAAAATTGTAAATAATGATTTATATATATAGGTTCAGTACATTGATTAGAATGTGGAAATGTGATCATGGAAGGGGGACATAAAAAAGTGTTGATTGTTTTATCTGATTTTTGTTTGGTTCAGTGCCGAGTTATCATGGAGACATGTGACGGACTGGTCATGAATTCAAAAGATCCTTTGGTTGTACAGCCAGCATCACTTGAATTAGCTATCATTCGCAAGAAGCAGGGAGAAGAACTGGTAAAAAAAAGCAACCTTGTATTTCAAAAATTGTAGACAGTAATTTCTGTACCAGAGGTGACTTTGTGCACCAGATAGAATTGCAAAGTTACATGAAGCATGATAAATGATTGCTTATCTTTGCAAGGAGGCTCATATACAAGGGGGTGTAATTAACATTCCGTGAGGTAGTAAGGGCTGATACAGGGTGCAAATGATCTGAAATACTGTATCTGAAACAGGATTTAGTAAAGAAAAAGATGCCAAAGGAAGTTGAGGCACCATAGTGTGAAATTAGTGCATTCACCACATGACAGTAACAAGTTGAGACTCCCCTGTTCTCACCCACAACAGGAATACTTCATTTATCAGGGGAGGTAAGTGGCAGCAGGCGGAAAGGATTTGATTCTTCCTTCCCATGTTCTGCCATTAGATTTACTGATTGCAAATTAGAAGTCCCTATGCTACAAAACTGCACAAAGTTAAGAAAAGAGCTAATAATGATGATTATAGTAATGATGATATGTTAACTGGAGTTAAGTTGTGTTCTTGCAATTTAGTTTATTTTTTTTTTGTAACAGGGGATGAATATTCAATCAGCTTACAATGGGGTCCATGCAATCAGCAGCATAAAGGAGTTGGTAAGTATTTTATGCATATTATTGCAGGAGGAGAAAGTGAAACAAGTGAGGGAATGTATTAAAGTCTTTTGAAACACCATAATGGAGATGCTGCTTTTAAAAGTAGTGGTAGATATTTTTGTCTGCAAACATGTCTTGCAAAATTTGAATAATAATAAAGCATATTCATATAGGGCTGTATCCTACCATCAAAGGTTCACTCAAAGCGCTTTACAAAAATAAAAACATATAAGAAATAATGATTATAATGTTGGTGTTGGTGTAATATATAGTTTAAGTTGCTGGCTCGGTGTAAAACACCAATCCCACCCCTGCTCACACAATCTTTCACTCAGAAATATTGCTCCATTAACAAAACTCTTATTAGAAGTGCTGTAGATAAATGGTAGATGTTTTGGAGCCCTATGTAAACTTCTACACTGCATGCAAAGAAAACATCAAAGTTTTACAATTATCCATGAATATGTGTGTGTGCGTGAAATGATTGGAGGTTGTCATTGATGTCATTGCCTGACATTTTATCTGCAGTCTCCAGCTGATATGTGCAGTAAGATTGAAAAAGGTGATGAAGTTTTGCAAGTTAATGGTCAGACAGTGGTAAGTTATTATTTTACATTTGTCAGAACATATTAAAATGCATGCCAATATCACAGTATGTAAAATTTCACAATTCATGCTTTAGGTCACCTTGACAGTTGTCAGAGTTATTATGAGGTAAATCTCATTAGATCTTATATTTGTGCCTGGCTGCAAGTATGATCAAACTGCCATGGCTATGAAAAACATTGATTGTTGTGTTTGTACGCAAGGTGGTCTGTCTTGTTCTTGAAAGAATTTAACTGCCATATCTTTCTTTCCATTCTTTCTTCACACTCAAAAAGTGTGTGAGTGATGTGGTTCATGGGAATATCTTGATTATGTTAACAGAGTTCTGCCATTATGATTAGTTATCATAACAGTCTTCATTTGCTTGCACCATCTTAAAATTAATGTCCTATTTCTTTTGGAATAATAAATTTTGAGTTGTAAATTGCTATCTTTTGTCACTGTTATATGTGTTATCATCTTTTTAATTTGTCTTTAGCAGTGTTACCTGTTTGTTGGCTTTCTAAAGTATTAGTTGAATATATCTGGGCTGGAGGTAGTTTTATGTACCTGTAGTACTTCCTGTCTAAAGAAAGTGCTGATTGTGCCCTTTTTTTCACCAAGAGTGTTTAAGCTATAATAACAAACCATCTTTTGATTTTGTGTTCGACTTTCAATTTGTTTAAATCAGTGTAGCTGGACTGATGGTTAGTCGCAGTTCTTCTTCCTATCATTAGCTTACATCTGTTTTTGCCAAGGTTTGTAATGGTTTAAAGTGTAACGTGTTTTAGGATGATCTATGCTCTCATTTTAACAGCTGGGTTGGCAACTTCAGCAACTTGTCAGAATTCTAAAGGACAAACCCAAAGAGGTGACCCTGTTGCTAAAAAAACGACCTCGCCACATCAACCCTCTGGGTGCAATGGCAAACCACAAACGACTGGCAGCCAAGCACACGCAGCAAGCTGCCACATTACCAAAGTCGTTGAAAAAGCGGAGATCCCGAGAAGGCGATGCAAAACAAGCACGACCCTTGCTTCAGGATTTTGTCCCTGCAAGTGACATTTACATTACCAAGTATGTAATGTTTGAGTTTTCACTGTTGCTTTAAAAACAGCTTGTAAACCTATAACATTTTTCTCATCATACATTCTTAGTCACATTCTCTCCAAGCACTAAAAACACTGTTGTCTGTGTGTTTGTTCTTTCTGGGCTTGATTAGTGTAACTCTTTGCTCGTAGGCCGCCCTTCATACCTGATTCATAGACTCCAGAAAGTACAGAACTCTGGTGAATATCTAGTGCTTAGAGTTAGGAAACGGGCCATGTCATTCCTCTTTTTTGTTTTTCACTTGCTTGGGTTATCAAATCTAAACTTGTGCTGTTTCTTTAATTTCTGTAATTTCTTAGCTTTGACGTTTCCTGCTTTGACTATATTTCTCTGACCTTTTCTTCCCCTTCTCCTAGCTAGACAACTCCATTCTTTGTCTGATAGCTGAATCCTCACTATTCCTGTCACCAGAACAAAACATAAAGTCACAGGATTTTTATTTACTTGCAGCAAAAAAAAACAAACAATGGAACTCTTTCCCCTTCCAGATTTGCCACCTATCCATCAGTTTTTAATTACTTTTACAGCAAAACAATGGGACTCCTTTTCTAAATATGCCACCTACCTACAATTTAATCCTTCAGATTTGCACTGTAAACTTTTCCTTGAGCATTATACCTAACATAGTCCACACAATGCTAGTTCTTTTTTGCACTGCTCCCTCCTTTCCACTTATTGCTACTTTCCTACTCGTCTTCCTCTGCAGAATCATGATGTTCTCAGTTCTTGTTACTTTGTTCCTCTTTTCGTTTTCTCTGTTTCTCTTCTATTCATTGTTAGTGCTGTTTATTTTTCTGTCCCTTGTATGCTTTTCATGTTGTCCATGTCTCATTCTTGCTTTTATCGCTAAGAGCATGCTACTTACAAGTGTGAGTATAGCCCTATACAGATCTTTTGTTTATTATTATGATTATTATTGTTGTTCATCCTTCTGTTCCTTCGTATGTTGTCCATGTCTTGTTCTTGTCTCAAGCACTAAGAGCATACTCCTTTCGAGCACGTATGTGCTGTGCAAATCATGCATTTATTGTTATTATTTTGAATAAAAATAGAAGTTTACATTTATGAAGTATTTTTTCCTTAAATAGCCAGTCAAATATGATAACCAAATAGCCCTAAAATTAATTCTAAAATGTCATGCCATGCCATATATCTGAATATCACACTATTTAAAGCAACATTTCATTTAAGAGGCTTACAGATTAGAGAGATATCATCCATATTTTTGAGGATTTCTCATCACAGACTTAGTTTTTACTTTTGATCTAAGACAACTAGACATTGAGGTGTCTGGTGGCGCACGATTATTGTCACCAATACAGTGAAAGTTGGCTGCCCAGAGTTCATTTCTCGTCTCGGGCACGCTGTTCTTTCTCTGCACGTGGCATCTGTTTGCAGGGCTGGCTGCCTTGCCGTAATATAGCCTCAGTTGCTGGCACGGCGTAAAACACCAATTCCCCCCCACCACCCCATCCCAACTAGACATTGTAAAGAAAGGATTCTTATGAAATGATACAAAATCAGTTGACCATGCATTTTCTTTCTTCATTAGAATAGTAAGGTTATTAAATGGAGTGTGCTGGGCAGTAATACTATTTTTGGACTGTTTTTTGCTTTTGCAAGTGCTGTAGTGTTGTATCTGTTGGCATGGATCATTGTTGTAGTTCTATGCAGTATACTTAGGTACTCCCATTCTAGTGTGCATTTCCTTGACATTAGCCTGAACTAGGACTTAAATCATTTATATGGTGCATTACAGTCACATAAATGGCATCTTTTTAGAGACAGTGATGCATTATCAACTGGTTGATTACTGTGGGGCATGGCAGGGCAATAAAGTTTAAAAAAAAAAAAAAAGCCAGATGAAGCACTTCCTTAGTGCTACTTCAACCAGCACAAGTTGTGATCACAAGCTGAAATTCACTATAACAGTGCAAACACTAATCGGCCATTATTTAGGTCGGTGATAAAACTGAAACACACCTCTTCTGTAAACATTACTCCTAACATCCTTTCCCACCATGCTAGGCCTTTTTTCACATCTTCCCTGCTCATCTTTTGCAACATTGTGATAATCTCAGTTCTTGGTATTTTGTTCATCTTTGTGTTTTTTGTTTTTTTGGTACTTGTTTTTATTCATCATGAGTACTGCTGTTTATTCTTTCTTAGTTCATGTATTATTTGTTTGTTTTCCTGTCCCTCGTATAGCCCGGTATATCGTCTCGGGCACGCAGTTCTTTCTCTGCACGTTCTGTTTACAGGGCTGGCTGCCTTGCCGTAATATACCTCAGTTGCTGGCAAATTCCCCCCCCCCCCCCCCCCTCCTGTCCCTCGTATGCTGTCCACGTCTCGTTCTTGTTCTTAGGTGCTAAGAACATGCCACTTTAGAGTGGAGTATACGCTTCATAAATTTTGGATTTATGATTAGTGTTATTTGGTAAACTGCACTTGAAGCCCCACCTTCATACTACTTGTGTGTTAGTAGTTTTTTTCAGTTTCTTGGGATGACATTTTTCATCAACTTATCCAGTTTTCACTTATTTCTCTTGGAAACATTCTGGGGTGTTAAATCAAACACCCATGTTATGAAGGCCCGTTGATAGAAGTGTTGACAACAAATATGCACAAAATAAAAAAAGAAATTGTTTCTTCAACATGTTCTTAAGTGAACTAATGATAAAACTTACGATAAGACTTACGATAAGACTACATTGACTCTACTTCGCCATGATTTTTTTTCACTGCTTTGACTAATACACCACCTTCTTTTCATTCACTGCTTTATTTCATTGCTTTCATAGCTACATATAAGTATGATAAGTAAGCAATCATAAGTATGATTTAATACATGCACAGCAGTCCCAAAATTTGGTTTTTGAAACAGTTGGCACCTGGGTTTGGCAAACCACTGTTTTTGAAAAACACTCTTAGGTTTATGTGTGTCTAAACCTTTAGTGTGCTCAGATGTCTTAGATGTTGTGATGTCTCAGATGTGTTTGCGAATGTGTGTGTGTGCATGTGAGCTTCTTGAGTGCGTTGACATGTGTGTGTATCTGTTTGTGCAAAAAAAAAAACAGGTATATATACTGGCGGGCGGCCAGTCTTTAAGGTCTGGTCTAAGCTATGTAGCAAGCCAATAGAAACCCATGCCAGGTGACTACACAACAAACCTAGTGATGATGGAATGGACAACAAATGAGTACACAGTAGTGTTCACTTACCAAATTTATTGTGTAAACTGAAGCTGTTTGAATTCGTTCAATTTCAGGATGTAAATGAAATCCACACTAATTTTTAAATGTTGGAAGAGATTTGAAAATTACCTATCTCTGGTACATTTCCAATTTTGAATGAGTGGCTTCTGCGTGTGTCATACAATAATTAAGAGCAGATCTGTAGCATTGGTGCCACACATACATTGCAGATGGTTCGTGTGAGAATGTATCTAAACACACAGGCCATCACTGAAACCTGGTAATGGGTAAGGGATGTTATGTGGTGTATTAGAACAGCAGTTATCACATCATGGTACCAAGCTGCTGACATACAGGCCAGTGAATATCCATGCTGTACGTCATCTCCCCAGGAGATAGACCGCATTATTCGAGAGCTGATCATGACATGTTCTTTAATTACATCATGCTTTCACTTTGCCTGTCATTGTTCTGACACAATGTACATGTGTGTACCTGTGTGCATGCACTCACACACACACACACTAGAACAACATGTTATCTGCACTAATTTATCCTGGTTGCAATTCAGGTATGTGCAATTAACTCCTAGATAGGCATACACATTTGAATGCAGATGACCATATTGCTTGCTCCCTTTCTGGAGTCTCCACTTATATGTATATTTCTGAATTAAGATATTGTTTTCCTGTTTGAGTGGAAAAGTGGATGTGTGCAGATTTTTAAGAGAGACTTAAGCCTAAATGAATCGGATATAGTCAGTTTGTGTTGCTTGTTGTCTGTGTTAATGTTTTATGTAAAGTGATGTTCTCATGTTACCATTGGCAGATTAAAACAATTTCCTGAAAAGATATAAAGATATTTTATATTTGGCAGTTTGTTTCTCTTTCTCTCCCAATAACTTGTACCCAAGGGGCAGAATGGGTTGGGGTGTTTTACATCGAGCCAGCAACTAAGGCTGTGTCATGTCAAACCAGCCAGCCAGCTTATAATTGCATGTAAGGTATTTTTCGTGTCAGTCTGTTGTTTGTCATGTCTAGCTAGGCCATATCAGAAGGTTTTTCAAATGAAGTACTACAGGCTGAAGAAGGGTGGAATACACTTCCTAGTCTTGATGTATACCTGTCTGCTTGAGTGGGCAGAAATAGCATTCTAAACCTCTTGCCAGCTCTGTGCTTTGCCTGCATATAATTTTCTGGCCTATTTATCATGAAAAGAAGGAAGTATACCTCCTATTTTACATAGTAACATCTAAACACCCTGTGAGAAGGAATCCTGTTTGCTCTTGAGCTTGTTTGGGGAAGCAAAAATTCACTTGATTTTAAAGATCCGTGTGGCTCAGGTCTTAGAGGTATGCTTCTCTTGTGATCAACCTGTCATTTGCTTTTCAGAGAACATTGTAAGTAGATGTAAGAATTGTACTAAGTGGTGTTTGGCTAGTTATCATTAGGTACATTTTTTTTTTTTTTTTTTTTTTTTTTTTTTTTTTGAGGGGGGTCTCTCTTGTGCTATCACCACATCTCTCTCTCTCGCTCTGTGTGTTTGTGTTTTACAGACCGTGTAGTCTTTCGTCAATTGCTTGTTTCTGTAGATACTTGAAACTGGTAAACAAGAAGCTGAAAGTAAGAAGTATCATTGGAGAAAAAAAAAGTAATTCTGTAGTTACTGCCTGAAATCCAATTTGTCAGTGTTACTCATGGTTAGTTAACTTGATCTAGCTCAGTGGTTCTCAAAGTATTTCGGACCACCAAGGCCTAAAATCCCTCTGTACTATGAATTTCAAATTTAAATTGCCGCATTTATTTCATTACAATTAAAAACTAAATGTACTTCTGTGACAGTAGCTAGTATAGTAATAAGTTGACATCAAACTATGTACCTCGTTCTTTGTAATTAAAATGTTAATGCGAGGAATGCATCACTTTAAACATCACTTTGCTGACATATTGCGACTGTCAGCCGCGGACCACCTGACTTATGCCTGAGGACCACTAGTGGTCCGCGGACCACACTTTGAGAACCACTGATCTAGCTGATGGGCAAGGATTAGGTACAGGATGCTATCAGAAATTTAGAATCTACATCCTACTTATTAGCTATATTTACATATTTAAATTCACTTTTTATAATCTTTTTAATAGAGTTTGTTAGGATCTTGAAGTACAAGTAGCATAGTCACCCATTTTTGTTATTTTTAGCTCTCGTGCATCGATATGTTTATGTAATGCTGATAGGTCTGTGCTTTAAAATGTTGGAATTTTTATAACATTTTGTATACTGGGTGTGGGTTTGGGGAAGATGGTATACTGATCTATAATTTGATAATTTATTATGAATAAGTATGTTTACAACACATATCTCTTTCTTATACGGAATATAAGATGAACGAAAGCAACTTTATCAGACTCGAATAAAAGGAGCGTACAGTAATTTTGAAAAGCCTTGTAAAACACTTGTACAGCTTGATGGTGGTGTCTTGAGTGCAGTTTACCAATAATTGTTGGACTAAGAAATGGCCTATTAGTTCTTTTCGCATTCCTCTGTTGCACTGATATGCAATACAGAAATCAAAATGTAGATATTGCTGTCAGCCACTTTGTAGTAAGAGTTCACCAGGGTAATTCCATAAGATGTTATAAAGGTTCTTAGTGCAGTTAGAATCATACTACCAACGTTTAGACACAAATATCCATTTCATATTACTCCCTTACTGTCAGTGGCAGCTGCTATTTTCCATGCTTTTGTGTGTGAGTGATGCATTCACACATCTTCATTGTTGTTGTTCTAATCATACATTTCAAAGGCATGCTGAAAACTGCACTCTTTCTTAAAGCATAGTGCTGTAGTGTATATTGACAAAATTATCATGATAATACATGTAAAATTACTATAATTTAGATGCAAAAGTTATTTTGCATTGTAGACATAACAAGAATTTGGATAAAAAATTTTGAACCTGTTTCATTGTATAGCAGACTACTCAAAATGCCGAAAAAAGTAGGTATTGGCTTTTGAATGATTAAGTTTTGTTTTGCTTTTATTTTCAAGAGATTCTCCTGCAAATGATGGCGATGGAAATGACACAGATAACGATGTTTTCCGGAGTGGCTCTGAATCCCCCCAGTACACTTTGCCTGTCATGCCAGATGCCAAACATCGGCGTGCAACAGTGAGTGGGGGTTCCCCAACCTTTGAGCGACCTTTGCTTATTGTTGAGGATCTTGATGCTGTCATTCGACCAAAATCACAAGCAATAAACCAAGCTGAACGCCATGCTGCTCTGGCAGCACTAGCTGCCGCTGAGAATACTTTAAAACTAAGCATGGGTGATGACAAGAAGGGAGAGACATTCAAGCTCGTGGGAAATGGGAAAATAATCTCTGCAACTTCTGAAAATGGGGATCAGCACAAGGTGGCAACAGAATCTGAGACTGATGATTCTGTCTTTGCATCTGACAAAGAGGGTAAATAAATTTTCTGTCATTGATAAATATAATTTTATAAGATTATGGAGTTCTGAATTACGTTAAAAGTTCTCTAGACTACACAAATTTTTAAGAAATGTTACTAAAGTGTTCAAGTCACTGTGTACCTATTTTGTTAAATGATGCTGTGTCTGTCTAACAGAGCTTGATCCTGTGTGGCAGCTTGCAGGATCTCTTCTGTAGTTCATCTCTCATACAGTGACACTAGACTATGAAACTGCCTTCTGGCTCTTACACACAAGTAACACAGGCACACTAACATTTTTGTTGGATTTCTAATTCACAGACAAAGATCCACCAGGAATAAAGCCAGTAACCTCTATAGAGGTTAAGCGCCAGGAGTTTAGAGTGACAAAGCCCAAACCTGTACTTCTGGAGATGCCTTCCAACAAGGTTTCCGCCATGCCTGAAGCTCCTCGATCAGCAGGGTACCTGACCAGTTCTCATTCCTCAAGGTCAAAAAACCGACCCCCATCACCTGTCTCTGCTCCTCCGAAACGCAAGAAACCTCCGTCTACAGCGTCCATGTCACCCAAAGAAGGGGTGACAAAGAGGCTCTCATCTTCTGAGGAGAAGAGGATGGAGCTTCAGCCATTGGAAGCTGTTGTTGCCGATGGTTCTGCTTCTGGATTGGTAGCTGCCTATCCTGTGGAAAGTTCTGGAGCTACCATGTCTCTGCCACCAGACGCTGAAGCAGCCAACATAGTAAACAATGCTTTGGCAGGAAAAAATTCAAGTGCTGGAATCCAAAGGTAGCACTGCTGGTGCGGCAGCAGCTGAACCTTTTGTTAGCCAGCAGGTCATTAGAACAGCATCTCTTCCTGCAGACATTGTTGTGGATAGCACCAGTTCCAGACTTATAGTTTCAGAAAGTGGAGATGCAGACAAGTCCAAGTTAGTGGTGCTGGAGGCCCCTCAGATTGTCCCCTGACAACCGTCCTTTACATATACAGTGGGGCATTCTCACAGAGGTTGCGACAGATACACAGACTAAGGACATGCCGCAACTGATGAAAATAAAAAAGCTGGACTCTCCAAAAGCAGCTGAACCTACAGTGAGTTTAACAGTTTTGCTTTCACATATTAGCACATGTCTTTGCAGCTGGTAACATTTCGGGTTTCATTTTTGAGACTTGGGAGTAGATTAAGTGACTGGTGATAGACACATGACTCAGATTTAGTACTTTGCTACCTTAATCTCTCACCTTACCTCTTTGTCTTCCTTTTTCTCAATCTCCCTTTCTTTTTATTATTGTTTTGCTGTTGAGTATTGACTGCTTTTCCAAATCGTGATAAACTGTAGTTTTTAAAAAAAAAAAAGATCATGACATCTAGAATCTTTGGTCATTTCTAGCTAATTATACGTATGTGCTTCAGATTTGTTACTTGTGTTTGAGGTGATGCATAATTGTCAGCGCCTTTATTTTATTGCTTCTGTGACAGCAATATATATATATTATATTTCTGAAAATAAATTATATTTTTCTGTTATACAGCCATCTTTTGGTGCTTGTGAAGATGATGCAATCATAAAGGAAAGAAGAGGGTGGAGTTTTCTGTTGACGTGAAGGAGAATAGTCCGCAAGAAATCAGGTACAGTTGATTTAGCATGCCAGCAAGCATGCTCATGTGCATGCATACAGGAAGAAAAAAGGATCATTGTTCTTTACTGTCTAAAGAGACAAACCTTTTCACATCCCTAAAACACTTGATATTGTTTAACATACATTCCCTCAGTCCTTCGTGAATGGCATGATATCATGATGTTAACAGTTTTGAATGGGAGTTCTTACTCTGGCTGAACCTTTTTGCTCATTAGCTACACTCACATCATTGCTGGAGGAGTAGTTCAGAAGATACCAACAGATAAGGCACATTCAATGAAAGTAGAGGTAAGACTTTTGTTGTGAAGACTAGCATATTTCTTTTTTTTTTATAGGATGGAGGAGTGTGTGATTTTAGTGGTGTAATAACATTGTTATTGTCAGGATTTAAGTGCATTTGCATCTTGGGTCTTGAATTCTAGGTGGATTGTAGAATTAAAAAAGGCTACACTTTAAAGTAGCGTGATTGTGTTTTTCTGAAAACCTCATTTGTTTCAAGTCATTTTCAGGCTACTGATCCATGCAGTGTAGATAAATAAATGGCTTATAGGCAGATTTGAATGCTTTTTTGCTTGCAAAATACTGTTGTTTCTGAAATTACTTTTAGAATGTTGTAGAATCAGAAATTTATGTAATGGTCACTGTCATGGGTGTCACAGCATATTATAAAATCAATCCCACAGAAATCTCCATTACTCAGAACATGTTACGTGAGCTTATTTGGTCAGCAATGACTGCAATGCTATGTGACAAGAGTGAGGGAGGATATAATTCGTATAAAAAGCATTTACCTCAATGGGGCATATGCACCTTTGGGCCTGATTAAGTGCTGTAATCAAAACGAGAAATGTCCCATCATAAACTGTTTCTTGTACAATCCTACTAGGACTTTTGGGTTACTAGATCTTTTGGATTCCTAGTCTCTAAACAAAACTGATCTCACCTTTAATAGGTAGAATATAATGGAGATATATCAAACACACACACACATTGGCCCACTCACCTCTGGCATACTTTGCCCTTCACTAACTTCCCACCCACTTAATTTGTATTGGGAGAGTACTGTTTACTCATCCTTCCTGACGAGCAAGGTATTATTCTCTTACCTTAGAACTTTCTTTTAAATGAATGATAAGGCATGTTCCCATTGACACTCGATGTCTAGTTACAGAAATATTTGTTTACTTAGAGAAAAGGGTTTTTCCCCCTCATTTTCAATGTTATATCTCATAAAAGATGAAGGTATGTGGCCAAACATTATTGCCTCTGAATATATATCATTGTATTTTCTATTATAGTTCAAAATAATGAATTTTCATAGATTATATTTAATTTTAATAAATATGGTGCTTTCAACCAG
This sequence comes from Pomacea canaliculata, assembly GCF_003073045.1. Taxonomy (NCBI): domain Eukaryota; kingdom Metazoa; phylum Mollusca; class Gastropoda; order Architaenioglossa; family Ampullariidae; genus Pomacea; species Pomacea canaliculata. The sequence goes on along the minus strand of NC_037595.1, from coordinate 19,240,362 downwards.
AGCTTAATCTCAAGGAAGAAAAGAAAAAATTACTATCAGTTACTATGAAACATTATATAGAATGCAGAAGGGAGAATAGCTTTTTGGTTAATGTTTGTTGGTTGCTTGTAGCTACCTTGAAAGGTTCATAATAACTTTAAAGTTTAGTCCTTTACTAGTAGCATAACTTAATAGTATTTTGATTATGTTGGAAAATGGTCCTAGCTCTTAAACTTCTGTAAATTAATATTTTACTAGTAGAAAAAGCAACATTACTTGCAATTTTAAGTTCATTTTAATATTATGATACCTATGTACTAGTTGAAAAACTTTAAAGTTTGTTGATCTTACAGTCACCACCAGTGAGAATGCGACAGAAGTCTGGAAATCGAAGACTAGGTGAGTTTGTTGGTAAGTTTTTATGCAGACATATTATCACATGTAATAAACAGTTGTAAATGATTTCCATGTCATAGTGAAATCTGCTAAACATTACCAGTCAACTGTTATTTTAATGGTCATTTCCTTTAATCATAGTTTACCAGTAGAGAAAGCTCACAGCTATTTAATGGGGATGTAGACGGAGGGTAGAACATTTGAACCTCTGTAGGCTACACTTTCATCTTTGTATTGACAAAATTTGGTATGTCTGCACACCTGTGAACATTTGACATAGATATCCAAGAGATCCTGAATCGTGCTAAAGCAGCAAAATGTCCATCTAGTTAAGAGTTTGCTGATTCCACAAAGAATGAGAAATACTTGCATTGTTATGTACTAAGTAATTTTGATTTTAAAATCAAATTTCTTTTAATATAGTCATTTGATAGCAAATGGGATTTAGCCAGTTGTAACAACACATACGTTGTAAGTGCAACAATCCCTGGACTGGTGTAAGAAGCAGTTCTTAAAGCTTCTTTTGATACAGGCACTCCCCCTTCATTTGAAAAAACATCAGAAAGACAAATAGTCTCATGAATTAAATTTTTAAAAAAAAAGGTTCAAGGAGCAGTTTCCACCTTATTATTTTGTGAGATCAGTGTGTTCCTCTTAAGTAAATGATCATTTTTCATTATTATCATTGGGGTCTGTGGTGGTGGTAATAATATTTGCTTTTGAGTAATTATTTCTGATGTCCTTTTGAAGTATGAAGAATGTCGGCAGACCGGCGAGTTTCATGCAAGGACCTTGGCAAAGGTGACTGTGAAGGCTGGCTGTACAAGCGCAAGGAGAAAGACCGAGTTTTGGCCAAACACTGGAGCAAGCGATGGTGTGTCCTCAAGGATCTCAATCTCTACTACTACAAAGATAAGAATGTAAGGGTGCCACTTCTTGGCCTACCATGTTTGCAACTAAGGAAATGTTAAAAGTTCACAGTGTCTTTTTGTTGAGGGGGAGGAGGGCTTCAATTTTCTTTTCAAAGGAATAAAAATAGTCCAATAGGCACTCCTTCATAATAAGATTTTCCTTCTTTGATTCCTTCTCTCCTTTCATATAAACTCATCTCTGTTAGTATGTGTGCTTAGCTTTGTTTGCCTGCCATGTGCTTTGTATTTCTTTTCTAATATTTATTTGATGGCATTTTTGTTAAGCAAAAACTTGTAAAACTTGGATATATTTCTCTTCAGGATCTGAAAGCAGAAGGGGTTATTTACCTCCCAGCATTCCAAGTGTCGCCAGTCCCTACCCTGAAAACCAAAAAATTGTAAGTCAGAATATTGTATTTTAAGTCAAACGACTGTGTTGTATGTCAGATAACTATTTTGGGCAGCAAGAGCTGCTGGCTTTCATAGAGTGTAACGCATGAAGGAATCAAGACACTACATTAGCTCTTCTTTTTATACTTGTTTGACAAAGAGAAATATATTTTTCTTAGTTTAGCATTTTTTAACTGTGATCTTTTGAGTCCTTTTTAAATGATACTTAGGGTAAATCATACTGTAGAAGAAAAGAGTTTTGATATTTGTTAATATAATGCTGCTGAGAAGTGGGAAACATTTTAAAGCTGCTGTGTGAATGTGTGTTAAAACAAGATTTTGCAGCACACTAAAGATTTTAGAGTTGCCAGATGTGGACATACCTGGTGTCTGTGACATCTACCACACACCATGCCAAGCCTTTTTTGAAAGCTTAATGAAGAATCTTTAAGTTGGAAATCATTTTTATGGCTTATTTTAGTTGTTTTTATACTACATGAGGTTTTTTTCTCTAAACTGTGTGCACACAAACATTTCTTTATAGCTGCCATTATTTATTACTTTTAGTCTTATGGCAAAATTTTCACCATTATTAAGGTGAAAGAGTGTTCCAGTTCTATACACCTGGCTTCTTTTAATTCTAGCTTGCCAGAAGATGTGAACAGGTCATCTTTTATCAATGTGTTTTAAATGTTTCTTCATTTTATTTCGTTGTGTGTGAGTTCGTATCTGTGTGGTGCATGTACATTGTCAAAATACTGCTTTTTTTTTTTTTTTTTTATTGCCCTGCTGTTGTTATTCTGAAGCTTATGTCCAATTTTTGTCTTAATATTCTGTACATCAGTGTCCTTGGTTGAAGTACTTTTATGTCTGGAGCTAATGAAATAACATTTGTATTGGGGTTGAAGTGAAGCACTTGTTAACATTTTATGAAAATCAGATCCTACTATTTATACTGGTGAATAATCTGTTTGACCTATTTTTATGCTGGTGTATAATCCAAACATTTCCCTACTAGCAGTCTCAACAAATACCTGCTATTGATAAATTGTGCAGCACAGTGTTGTTGGTCTCATAGAAGTGGGATTAAGTAATTTGGGGCAGAGTAATAGCTTATGGAAGACAAAAAAGCTACCCTCATTACTGGTGAAATTAGAGAAAACAAGCAACTAGTGGTTTACTTCATCCTAGGAATAGAATATGAAAAAACAGACCTGAACCATGTTCTCTAGCTGCTGTTCAGCTCCATTAAATATCACATGGGCTGACATTTTTCAGTCTCAAACCAGAGCAAGATTGGGCAGCAATTTTCTAGTCCGAAATTGAGTGTACTCACCAATTGAGTGTTGAACCCTTATTGGACTTGCATATCTTAAGAGCAGTTGACATTTTGTAGAGTATGGACAATATTCTGAAAAATGTATAAACATGTAAGGTATATATAAATGAGCATTAGCTGGCATGAGAGTTGTCATATTGGCATGTTTTGTTTTGCCAGAATTAAAAAATCAAGTCCTTTTCCACCAAAAAAACCTTTTTCCTCTTCCTTAATGTTTTAAGCATTTTGCAAATTTTCAAACTGATTGTTTTTTATTTCAAATTATATTCATGGCCAAGATTTAGCAGGTCATGTGGTCTCCTGGATTAATTGTGAACTGCTCTGCAACATTGTTTTGAGAAACATGATCTTCCCTTCCTCTCCTCAGGGTAGCAAGTTCATTCTAGTAGGGTTTTAGAGCTGCAGTTCTCAACCGGTGGTATGTGTACCCCTAGGGGTATGGCAAGGGTTATGCAGGGGTACACACCATTATGAAAATAAGTACTTTTATGTGTGAACTTACATGAGAGGGGTACCCATGGATATACTTTCACCCTTTGAGGGGGTAGTCATGAAAAGGTTGAGAATCTCTGTTTTTAGAGGGCACTCTGTTATCGTAGTCTTCAACATAGCTTTAGCCATATTTTCTGATAGTTCGCGGAATATGAAACTTTCAAGTCCATCCCAAGTAAAATTTTGTCACTCAACTCACTTCGTGTGATTCTTCCTAGATGGGCTGACTGTAAAAAGAGGACTTGATCGTACTAAAGTTAAAGCCATTTCCATCAGTTTTATGCATGGCCAGTTCTCGTGCCTGCATTAGGCAGCATGACAAAAAAGAATTATGTATTTGAAAAATATGTATAATATCAGAAATAGATATTGCCCGTCATATGAGTGACACTGAAAAATGTGTTTGGGTCTTGGAAAACGAGCTGGCAACCATAAGAGGCGGCATGTGTCCTGTTCGCTATTTAAGATTATTGGGTGAATTAAAGTTTACTTTTTGTAGAACTACCTATTACACTATATGTCATTTTTCTGTGGTGTTTTTTCCTGCTTCTTATTAAGTGCTACCTTGTTTAAGATGTTTTGTGGCTGAAACAGCTTTTGTGAATGTGCAGGATGATGCAAAAGTGAATTGCATGTGCAAAATATGGGGGGGAAGCCTTCATTTCTTGTTCTTTCTTTCATTCCCTTATTTTGTTTACTTGCTGGCAGTTTAAGAAAGTGTCCTCAGTCATTTGTACTTTCAGGTTAAATAGAAACCTTAAAATTTGGAGTTAATGAATTGTATTTATATCATGATAAGAAGGTTTAGTGTATTTTCTTTTTAGAAAATCATTTGCAGTTTTGTAATGCACAGTCATTATGATAATAAACCATACAATCAGGGCATGAAGACCTCAGCGCTTTAGACAAATATTAATAATCAACCATACTATCTTAATAATTCGAAGACTTCAGTGTTCTAGACAAATAATAATCAACCATACAATCTTAATCACTCGAAGGTTTTGGTGTTCTAGACAAATATTAATAATCAGCCATACAATTAAAATCACTGGAAGACATGTTATCTTCCTGATCCTTTTGTGTGTGAAACTAGAGTTATCTCTTATTCACTTTGTTAATCACGCACTCCCAGCTCTCAATGGAGAGCTACATTTTAGTATCCACACATCACCTGTATTAAATGCAAACCTGATTTTTGCAGCGCATTTAAAGTGCACAATTCTGGAACAGCATTCTACTTTGCGTCAGAACGTCAGGATGACATGAGCAAGTGAGTATTGAGGCTTGTCAGTATGGGGTTGCCCCCCTCCAATTTTCTTAAATCTGTCAGAAGAAAGCAAAAAGAAAACAATTGAAGAAATGAGAAAGCGTTGACATCTTTTGTTCAATATTTTGATGCAGCACACCATAATATTGTATGTTTGTGTCCATCTTTAATTTACTTTCCTGTACATGTCTTTATCTTTCAGTCCAGGTGTGCATCAAAGTTATAGGTCAAGTGCTGTCCTTTGCACTTTCACCTTTCTGACTTTATTGTTTTCCTGCTGACTGGACATTACTTGATGTATTTTTAGGTGCATAAACATGTCATAAGAAACATATCATTCATCTTCTGATGAATACATCATATAGGTATCACTTGATGTATCTTCAGATGTAGGAACATGTTATAAAGAGATTGCTTGAAGCACCTGTAATCTATGATTATCTTGTCTAGATATCACTTGATGTATTTACAGGTGGATGAACAAGATGGGGCTGGCGGCTATCAGCTTTGACACCAGCAACATGGTGACAACTGGTGGCTTTATCAAGCCAGAGCCGCGATCAAACCACCTTGGAATGGCCAGTTCGTCTTTTAAATACTTTTTGCTTAAGTAGATGGAGAATTGTACTAGTTATAGTGTAACCAGATATAGCTCAGTAAGTGAAAAGACAAGTGTCTGTTTATTATAACCACTGGGGTTCCAGAATCTGAGGGAATTTTTCTGTTTGTGAGAGCAAGCTTTTGAACATTAGAATTCTCACCTGCAGTGTAGAACACAGTCTAAACTTTTCCTGCAGTCTTTGTCACGAAAGCAGGATCTTTGTTGTGAGCTAGAGTTTCTCACATAGTCTTCATTCTTCAGTGATATCAAGTTAGAATGGAGGTGTCCTCTTCTTACAAAATATTTAAGTGTCACTGCATTTTGCATTTTTGTGACGAAAGGTAATAGCAGTACTAAATTCTATTTAACTTGATATAGCTTTAAGCTTTAAGTTGTTTCTGACAGCATATTTATTATTTGCTTCATAGATGAATTGCTCCTGTCTAACTTTCCTTTAGCTGTGTATTTGTGCTTTAAGCCTGTGGTACAAGAGATCTCAGACTTGCACCAGGTAATGCATGGCCAGTGTTTTGCACCAAAAACATCCATGCAATCTTACACCCTGCATAAATATTTGGCTGCAGCCTTGAATGAGGTTATAGCGAGTAAATATGCTGAAATTATCTTTTTAGTGGCAAGGCATTGTATATATCTTTTAATGAGAGTAAGGAAGCGGATAGCAGAGTGGCTAGAGCGCTGGTGTCCGGATTGAGAGGCACGCTGGTTTGATACCCAAATAGCACAACAAATTTCCCTCAGTCAACCCAGCTGGTGGGGAGGGGTACCTGACTCCATTGAGGGTTGGGGAAGGTGAGGCAGCAAGACAGAGAGATGGGCACTGCCCTCACATAAAGCTGGCCCCAAGAAAAGTGAGGTCTTTAACACTTCACTCCCCAAAACCTGACAGGGGTAAGGGACGACCTTTACCTTTTAAGGAGGTCAAAACCGATTGTCCTGGAAAGATGTCAGCATAGGTCCACTGCTGTTTGTTTGCAGACATCTACTACAGTGAGAGCGAGGAGAAATAGAAGAGACTTTAGTTCACCATGGCAGTGCCCTTTCCCTCAACAGTCTTTCTTCTGTGGGGAGTACAAGCACAACTCACTCATCACCTCCAGCATTTCGAAGAGCTGGGGTGCTAGGGGACAGCAGAAGTTGCCAGCAAGGAGCAGCAGGTCTTGTAGATCACTCACTCCATGGTGCAGGGCTACCTGGCACCAAAGAAACTATCCAGGACTCCAAAGGTAGGATCAAGTAGTGTCACTCTACTGTCTTGTGTTGCACTGTTTTCAGCTGGCCTTGCTTATATGGAGGGCTTGCTTGTGAGGGTTTGTTTTGGAGAAAGCATTAGCATGATTTTTTTTTTCATTTGGCTTAGTGAATGGTGTTTTATATTGCTTGCTTCTAAATGACTTTATCTGTTGTTTGTTTTTTGGAATGCTTAATGACAGTGTTTTTATTGTTAGAGAAGTGAACATGCATGCATATAGTGTAATAGTTGCATCTTGCAATAATGTCAGGTTTTCACCTTCAGGCAGTTTATTTTATGTTTAGGACAGACCTTGGCATCCATTCTGCACCTCATTGTTAACATCCTTCCCCCTGTTTTTTTTTTTTTTTTTGAATTCCTTGGATCTTCAGCATATGCTTGAAAAAGTTTTCCTTTTTACTCTCATCTTTTTTGCCTAGCATTTTAAAATTTTAAATACTTTATTAAACACAAAATTAGCATTTATCATGAAAATGACATTTCTGATTATTACAAGAACGCTAGACCTATACAGTTGAACTAATAATTTAGTGTTCTAGGCATAATTATAGAAATGATGTCTTTGTAATAAGTGAAAATGAAATAAAATTTTCTCATGAAATATAAAGCTTACCTTTGTATGAAAAGTTTTGCCCATAGTTTTGTAGCACTGCAGTGTGCTAATGTTGAACATTATTGTTGCTTCAGCATCCTAAATGCTAGGCTGTGCTCTTATTGTTTTAATGCCCATCCTTTGAAATGAGGAACAAAGACATTTAAGTTTTAAATCAAAACTGTTTATTTTTACATACATGCACCCGCTCGTAAATGTCTCTCAAAAGGGAAGTAGGTAGCCGAGTGGTAAGAGCTCTGACATCTGAACTGAGAGTGCACTGGTTCAATTCCCAAAATGGGTTAGGGTTAAGTGTTTGGTAAGTTCAGCAGTTTGGGAAAAAAGTCTAAAGTGCATAGTTCATATCCTATAAAGGTAATGAAAAATATCTTTTGTGGGGCCAACAATGTCTTCCTTGTGTGAAAAAATGGTTACCACTTAGTGGTTTAGTGATGTTATAGTGGAAGTAGTGTTTTGTTATTCTAGACTAACAATTCAAGGTCTCTTTGCTTTTTTGTGCTGCTTTTACATAGCTGGATGTGCACATTTCAAATCTGCCCTTTAGCCGTAAAGGCTAATCCAAGTGCAACATTACTTTGAAAGAGCTGGGCTTATTTCACTTCAGGTTCACATTCAAAAATGTTCGTTGAATAACTCTACATTCTATAATAGAGTTCAAAGCCTTTGAAGACAGGAATTCTGACCACAGTTTTGTAAAGAGATCACAATGCTATTTTCCTAGAAATCACAAAAATAATGCTGCTGTTATGGCAATCGTACAACTAATTTTTGGCCATAAATTACATGAGAAATTATAATTTAGGTCAATTTTCATTTGCTTCTTTTCTGCTACATGCCACACAAAAAAGTCTAAATACATTTTAATGAAAAACAGTTAAGGCATTTTATGTGACTTGGGTTGGCTTTTTTTTTTTTTCTGCTTTCCGTTTCATTGCTGCAGTACAAAAAACAAAGAGATGCATATATTCTCACTGCAATATTGAAGTGAATATAAATTCTATAGGCATATCATATCATGGACTTGTGTGTATTACATTCCCAGCTGTAAGCACCTGTACCTCCTGTGTATGCTAAGGTCTGATAAATTAACATGACATTAGACAGGCTGAAATGAATTCAGTGTATCAGCATTTGAATTTTGACTTTACATGTATGTGGCATTCCAAATATCAGTGTTGCCAGTTAAGCGCGCAGGGGCTGGCAGTTGCTCAGAAATGCTCCATTTCATAGTGACCACAGAAATTCTACAATCACACCAACAGATGAAATATCTTCTGACACTGTGCATAAAGAGTCATAAAAACGAAGGAGTTACTTCCATTCAGTGGAGCATTTATGCTAACTATACCAGTTATCTGACCAGTACTGAATTTTGGAATTTTGTAATAATAATAAGTGAAAAACGTAACAATACAGTGAACTAATAGTGCCATATCCTGGTCCCATGGCCAGGCTCATGGCACTTTACAAAAAAAAAAAACCTACATGGACACACAGCAGACAGACAGAATGTCACATGAGATGAAAGATATGTAGCCAAAAGCTTCTCCCAATTTATTTGAAAACTATAATCCAGGCTGCAGATGCTCCTTTCCACACCACAGGTTCTCTCATAGAACATATACTAAGTGCATAAGGCAACTGACCTACACCAAAGTAGTGTTGGGTAAGATTTCAGCCCCCTCTTTGTGCAGAGGAATTTTCGCAAAGTATGGAGGATCTTGGCACTATTCTGAGGGCCATACAGCACCAGGATCTAACCATTGATGGCGCCAACCTTCAGAAAAGGCGCACTTGCCACATTACCAGCATGGAGATGGGAGGGTTGGAGCCACAGGTGGCTAGAGCCAGGAAGCTGCATGCTTTGCGCAGAACCCTGAAGGTACAAGCAGTTAGGGGCCACCAGGAATCAACTACACCAACCATAAGTGTCATGTATCCATGTTATACATAATCATGAACATACATGCAACACAGGAATAAACATATCCTCTTGTTTACAGATATATCCATAGGTACAACCCCTTTTCTCTTGAGATTGCTTTTATTTTTAAATTCATGTGAGGAAAAATGTAGTTAAAGGAAGTAATACGTTGTCTCAATCATGAAATAAAAATTTGTTTAAGATTGACAAAAACAAAATAAATGAAGAAGTATCATTTTTACTTCAAAATAATGTAACTTCTCCGAGCTGTGATGTTAATAGTATGGTTCATTAAGGTTAGGCTGAGCTTGTTGCCCAGAGCTATTACAGGGTAAGCATACATAGCAGGGCTTTTGCATTCAGCTTGGAGATCTTGCTACTGTGGAGCTGAAGTGTTGTACTGTTTTTAAAGCTATATTTCTGTTGGTATCTCTTTTGTTTTTCCAACTAACACAACAAGCACTGTTACATCAAAGGAACTTGCAAAATTAAAAATGAAATTATTCTTGTAAAAACATGTAGTTGCTTCTGCTAAGCTCATGTAAATAATTTGTAAATGTTAGTAAAATGATTGACAAGATCATATATTCAGCATGTGCTGCTTGAGGTATGTGTAGAATTGTTTTTGTAAGAGGGGCTGTTTGTCGTTACTGCTGTGATGTTATACAAAAGTTCACATGATGTAGAATTGTTTTTCTAGGTGGAGTTATCTGTCATTAGTGCTGTAGTGTTACACAAGAGTTCATATGATTTTTGTTGATTTTTTGGGACAATTTCTTTTGTTTCTTAACTGTTGTATTTAACCTTTTTTTTTTTTTTTGAATGGTAACCTATCTAAATCCCTTTCACAGTTTCAGTATGTGAAATTTTATTAATAAGGCTAAAGAGATAATTTTTTTTCATAATGTATTGGTGGTGTGAATAATATCCTTGAACTGTTTTATTGATTAAGCTTGCTGTACAAGTCTCCTAGTATTACTGTTAGTATCCTTTCTCAGTTAAAATTTAGTCTTGTTTTCTTGCAGTTTTTTAAACCATTACAGGATAAAAATGTTGGATGTCCTCTGTTAATCCACAGAAGAAAACAAAACTAGACAGACTGTGTGGCATGTAATTATAAACTGCTGTGCTCATTTCGTCCCACTCTTTTTAGAAGTCTTTGAGATCATCATTATCCTTTTTTTTAAATTTTCTTGGAAAGCAAGTAGCCAGATGTTAAAGCATCTGTGGCAAGGTAAACTACCACTGGTTGATCCAGCTTTCAGAATATGTGCCTTACTGTACATAGGGTAGGTTAAAGCTAAAGCAGTGTGAAAGAGAGATATTGGCACTATCCTTATTAAAAATAAAATGCCAATCCTGAGAAAAGTATGGTCTCTATTGTCTCGCACCCCCAGTGACCTAAAATAAGTTGAGGAGCTGTACCATTTCAGATTGTTCAGTTTTTGTAACCTGCTAAGTTGAAATGAATGTATGTAGCACTAGCATAGTATCCTTTTTTTAAAAAAAAGCATTATTTCACTGTGAAATCCATTAGTACAGATTTTGTTTGTTCACTTGTGGATGATGTGCATGATGTGAATCTCGGTCAGTAAGTGGATCTACCCAGTTTAGCGTTTCAGTTTTTAAGTTACCTGCTTCTAGTTTTTGATAACTATGCGCATTTAAGTTGACAGTGCACATGCATGCAAGTGTTTGCTGGCATGGGTATATTAGTGTGCATGCAAATGCATTTAACCCACAAATGGATACCTGGGGTTTTGCGCATTTAAATATCAACACTTGGCAGAAAATAAACCATTCTTTTTAAAACTTTGTGCACAGATCTGTAAATGTTGAAAAAGTTAGTATTTTTCATTTGCAGTTTGTAGAAAATATCCTTTTCAGCAGCCAGTTCCTGCTTTAGGTATCAGTTGGACTGGATGTGGAAGTTACAGGTAGACAGACCACATCAGTGCTTGGAGGAAGTGAGTCACAGGCAGTGTGACGACTTTTGTGGCACTTGTGGACACCAAATATTCCAGTCATGCTACACCCAGTTCTGGGGTTCTAGTTACCATTGTACTCAAGTGTTAAAGATGTGAAAAGCCTTTTTATGGCCTTGAGATTCTATCAGCTTATGATGCCTTGACATTTGGATAAAATCATAGCCCCAAAACTTATTTTATATACATGCATTTGTGTCTTAGTGAATACATGTAAAGGTAAGTGTCCTTGATGTGAAAGATGGTTTATCAGCTTTCTGTAAGATTTAAAATTGATAGAGGGTTGTTTTCATAACAAGAAGGAAACTTATTTTCACAGCTCTTTAGTGACATTTCAATCTGGATGTTACAGGCGAAGGAGCAGGAAGTCTGGGCTATTGACCGCTTGTTTGAGACTGGAACCACAGGAAGGCAGCTGCAAGATTTTGTTGCAAGCCACTACCCAGATGCCTACAGGCAGTTTTCACAAATGCAAAAGAGATCTAAAAAGTACTAATTGAGTGCATTTCAGCTCTCAAGAGGACGAAAATGAAAAAAAAGAAGATAAAAATGTCAAGATCTCTGTGAAGAAGATAGGATAACTCTTTACAGGCTACTTCAACATATAGTTGAAAAGTGTCTTCAGCATTCAAAGAGTTAATCCAGAATTTGCTCAGAATCCATGCTGCCAGTGTTAATGGAAATATGGCACCATCATGAGTCTACAAACAGCAAAATAAAGTGGAACATGGAATGTTTCATTGTATGTTCAATAAGTCCAACTAGTTGTCTTCTTTTAGAGGTATTAAGATAATCTAACACCTGCTGATATATATATACTATTTATTCTGCAATCGTGCGACACAAGAGGAGTGGGTAACTGTGAGATGGTGGATGACACTGCATCATCTATAACTGGAAAAGACTTCTCACAAAACTATACTACAAACAGAAAATTGCTTACACAACATGAGTAAAACAGGAGCCAAGTTATGCACTGGGCTATCTACTCCATGCAGTACTCAAAATCTGACAGCAATATGTATGCAGAAACCTGAAAGAAAACATTACACCTGAGTTTTAGCCAGCAGCCTGCTGTCAGGGTGATCTGACAACGCTAGAAATGGGAGGAGTGGTTTAGCCATCTACATTTTCACTTTGGTGATTAAAAAATGATATCGGGTTTCTCTGGAAAGTTTCGCAGTTTCCCTCATCTTGCAATAGTGGTGTTGACTTGTTGCCTGCTCTACAAAGTCTTGTGATATTAGACTATCTTTTCTATACTATGCTTGACCATGGTTTGTTTTGTGACCGCTCGTGAAAGAGCATTGATTTAGGTAATCATTTTTTAAAAAAACTTTGAAACTTTTAAATTCATCTCACATATATCTGCAGTCTTATTAAGACTGTGCATATCATCACTACCAGGATGAGCATCCCTGCAAGTTACTCTGGCTAGGCAGAAGGCATATATCAGAATTTGTATGTGAACAATTTATGCACTTTTGTTTACTTGTGATAAGAGGACATCTAGTTTGTTCTTTCAAGTTGACGGTGTCCAAAACAACTGATGTTACAGTGCCACGAAGTGTAAATCATTTATGATTTGTCTTAATTTTTCACTTTTTGGTGACATCAGTACTTAAATACATATTTACTCTTCAGCTGCAAAAGTGCTACATTGAATTCAAAGCATAGAAATTCCAAACTTCATTTATGCAAATAATGTCAAATGTTTTGTGGCCATGTCTGCTCGACTTTTTCTTGAGGTTTAAAATAAATGTGCAGATACTTTGCATTGTTTTGTTTGTGTAACACCTCGGATGTTTAACTTTACTCCATTGGAAGAGACTTGGATGTGCAATACATGTAAGCATAGCCACATTTACAGCTGATTTATTTTTTGTTTCCAAGAGAACTGAACAGAAATACACCATTCTGAGATAATGGACAGTAGTAATGAATGCAAATGATTGTCAAGATGAAATACTGAAACAGAAGCAAGCCATAAACTGCTTTAAATCCTCTATTTGACAACGAAAGATTTAAAAGAAGTCGAGTACATTCTGCACAAAACACATAAACAGTATTACAGAATAATGTGTTCAAACACACAAAAGACCCAAAACATTTAAAATGCATAATTTAATTACATTTGCAGTAGTAGTATCCTATCTGGAACGCTAAGACATTATCTCTACACACAAAGATATGCAAACGTAAAGTCAGTCCTTCTATATGGATCTGAGACATGATGTGTGACAAACACCACCACTAACAAGATTTAGACATTCGTCAGCAATTGTCTGCACCACATCCTCAACATCAGATGGCCTGATAACATCTCCAATGCAGACCTGTGGGAGAAAACCAACCAAACACCAGGCAGCCAAGACATCAAGAAGCGGAACTGGGCCTGGATCGGTCACACCTTGTGAAAGCCAGCAGACAATTTAGCGTGATAAGCTCTGGGCTGGAGCCCACAGGGTAGACCCAGACAGACATGGAGATCAGTCCCCAACGAGGCGGAGGCAGCTGGCATGACATGGTCCCAACTAAAAAGGGGTGCCCAAACTGGATCCAATGGTGTGATGTAGTTGTGGCCCTATGCTCCACTGGGGGTGACTAGGAACAAGTAGTAGAAGTATTATAAGAGTTTCAGATCTAACAAAAACAATTTTCAACAGCCAACTTTCTGCTATTTCATACTTGAAAAAGACCAGGTATAATAAATATCCTCATCCTCCATTTAACATGATTTCCTAAATCCTTCGAGACATCTGCAAAATTGAATTAAAAAATATAGAATTAAGAAATATATATATCCCATTTCAATGACTTGGGAAAAAAAAAAAAGGAATACTTTTTTGGCAATGTTGTCCATTTTCAAACTAGGTTACAAATGTGCGATATCAGAGCTTTCAGAAAAAGGGTGACCAGAATATATGACTAATGCAAGCACACAGAGTGCATTTTGTGTGGATATATACACACATATATGTAGTAAACATATATAAATAATAAATAAGTGTAGGAACATTAACATCAAGAAAAATTCTGGTCACCACAAAGGAAAAAGTTTACAATCCTTGGAGAAAATTGTTTGAGGAGAAATGGTAGGTGGTGGGCGGAACCAAAGACCAAGTTCTTTTTCTCCAATAAATGTAGTTCTCTTTGTATCAATATAAATTAACTTTTTTGGAGTTTCTTGAAATCAACACAGCATTTTTATACCATAATACACAGAAGAAAAATATACAAAAACAGCATGAATGCATACAATCCAAGTACAGTCACAGTTATGCAATCCTTTGTTCTGATACATAAATGTTGATTACAGAATCATCTCTACTTATTTAAGTTATTTCACTTGGTACAGTTCTGTACATAATTCTGAGAAAGTGCTTTTTGACACCACATAATATCACAGCACATTCTCTCCCCTGTTTTCCTTTGAAATTCACATATGTTAAAAAAAAAAACTTAAAAGACTTTGATCTTGGCAACAGGAGACAAAAATAGAGTTGCTTGAAATAAAAATGGAGAAAAGTCTAAGTCTATACCTTAATTCTATCACATATAACTTTAACTGATCCAGACAGAGATGGTGCATGGAATCCCATAAGCTTTGTCATTTGCCGGCGAAGAGTACTAACCTCATCAAAGAGGTATTTTCCATGAAAACTAAACAGTGTTTGCTGAACCAAAGAGTGCAGTACTCCTCCCAGATTACCAGCAACTTTTCCATGCTGCAATGTATATGGCCAGGACAACAAGAAGATGGCCATCAAATGGGACAAACACACTAGGTTCGTCAAATCACAGCCCTCCAAACTGCATACGGTCATCCGCCCATTGTCAACTGAGGGCTTCTGTGGGTCAACCACTGTGCTATGCCAAACTCCAAAGATATTTTCCAGTTTCTGAACATCTGACTTGGATAGCATACTGACAATGTTGTTGAGTGAAGTAAACAATGGTGTCTTCTCCAGCTCAGCCAGCAAATTCTCAATGATGCACTGCACACGACCTGACTTGTTGCATGTGATGTGTTGTTGAGTGGTTAAGATGAGGTTCTCTTGGGAAAGAGTGCATGCAAACTTCAACATGCCCTCTATTGCTTTTGTCAAAGCTGAATCAAGGGTGAAGCCCTCTGGTTGCTGAAAGGATTGTGTCAAGAGCTGGATCCACATAGAGAGAAAATATTGGATATTCTGTACAGCATCGCTGCTGGAGTTGACACTAAGTCCTTCTGAGACTCTGAAGAGAAGTAAGGACTTTGCATCTTTTGCTGGCCATACCCTTATGTAGCCTCGTTGCAATCCTGTGGAAATCAAAGAATAGTGCTATTAAGATACTAAATAAACCCTCTTAGTAAAAGAAAAGTAACTGATGTTACTAGATGGCCACCTGAGTGATTCATATTTTTTTTTAAAAAGCATGGAATGCATATAGGAATCTGCATGCACCATCTTAGCAACATAACAAGTTTAAGGACAAGAAGACAGTAATATCAGGACAATCATTAAGTTCTTATTCTATTTCTAATTCTTTTATACTTGATACGTTTATGAATTTTTCGAGGAAATGCCACTAAAACTGTAAACAACACTAATTTTTTTAAATACACCACACTTTACTTTTTAAAGAAACTGCACTGGTATAGGGGGAAGAAGAAAAGGATAAAGTTATGTTAGGGAGATTTACCAGTTTCTTTGTCCAATGCCTGCATTGATTGAAAAAGAAGTGTTAGTGGAACCCAATGTGGAGGGTACTTGAATCTTGCTGTGTCCAGAATCAAAACCAGGTCCCTGCCAGGATGATAACCAGACACTGGAGCAAAGTGTCCATCCCCTGTTTGACTCAACACACGTCGTGAATAGGAGACAATGAGAAATGCATCTTCTCTCTGTGTCATGGTTTGTACAGCATCTCGGAAGGCTTTCTCATTTGTTGAGTCATCACACCTTACGCAATCAGTATCCAGTGAATTACAGTTTGCCAGACAAATAAACTGATCAAATGTGATGCCTTGTACTCGCACCAGCTCTGTCGAAATGCAACAGTCTAGCATGTCTTCATGGTACCATTTCCACGGTCCTTTCCACACACGGCCTGGGTCGATCTCCAGTGCATTTAGTGCCATAACGAGGGTAGCCAGCCCGCAGTATGCAGGTTCATCTTGTGTTCGAAACTGTGATGCAAGTCGAAAGTAGCAGTTCATGTAACCCGAGGACAAGGCTTCCATAAAAATTTTCTTCCCCTCCTCTGAAGCAAACGATATACAGGTTTCAGGTAAAGGCCTGCGATAAAATTGTTCTGCAGCTGATAACTTCTTTGGGGAAAGACTTTGAACGGGTTCATTTGCTAATGCCATTGTTTTATGATTTTCTTCCCCCATGCAGTGTACATGTGACTGACATGCTGTCTTGCTGTGACAATTTGCACACGTTGCCATTAATTTTGCAGAAAATCCTGTTGGACAAAACAATACAATATGCTATAGAAAAATACCAAAATAAATTAGGAAATAAAATCCTTTTCATCTTTACCTTGCCAGCCAGTGTTGATATCAAGTACTTTAACAAATCTTTTAGCTTAATGTGTGTGTGAGAGAGAGACAGCCAGAGATGTGTGAAATTCGTGAACTTAAAGAGTAATAGGATGGGATCACCTCAAAAGATGCATCAAAATAAAACTCCTTTTTAAATACTCTACAAGAAAAATCTTACAGCTCAATCTTTTCTGAAAATTCAAACTGCCCAGCTAGCTGGGTATTATTTTGTAAAAGAAATATGCCGTCAAACAGGTTACTTTTTTTTTTTTACAGACCGAGCAATTAAAAACAATCGTTTTCTATTTATTTTCAAACAAAAAATGATTTAATATGCTGCACTGCTCTATATAAAGCATAAAATAAGCAAAGATTCAATGACGTAAAAGTGATTAAGGCATCAAGAAAAGACAGGCCTGTAGTGTGGTGAGGTTATCGCCGGAAGTGAGCTACATGCTTTCACCTCGGGCTATAGTGAAAGTATCTCGGTGCGTCGCAATATGTTAAAACAGAAATTAGTCTGTCAGACCATTTAAAATAAAATTACCCGATTTCGGCGTCAGCAGTCGAACGTTAGTGACAACTGTAAAATGTCTCACAATTTGTCTGTACATCTCATTATCCCAGACAGCAAATATACGTATCTTGAGTATCGGGGTGCCAAGCAATACCGGAAAAGGGACTGTACTCTAATTCTATGGAAGTACTTTCCCCTGAACAGATTCACAGAGACGAGCTTCGGAGATCTTTCCAGATAAGCGCTTTATATATATCTAAAACAGCGTCAAACCACATGTACGACTCCTAATCAGGTGATCTTAATGAAATTCGCAAAGGAAATGCGAAAATACTGTAGGTCACCAACAACAAGAACAAAGCGCAAGATTGGAAGATAAGTTCGAGGTACAACCTTTTCTTCTGTGAGAAGGCGACCATTACTGTCTTGGATGACAGACGTTTTTTGCTGTATTGGTGAGACATGCAGAGATTTCACGTTCTAGTGTAGGTTCCTCTCAGTGCAAGACATGTCTGCAAGAAACAGTATATCGAGAAAAGAAGAAATGGATAATTATTGTCCTAGTGATGATTGTTTTTCATTCGGTGCATCCCAGAGAAGGGCAGATAACAGAGAAAGCTGGTGAGAGTGATAGTATGATCAAGTGTTCATACAGCTAGCCGGGGCTAAATGCATGACCCAAAGAATGTTTCTGAATAGTTTTTTAGCGAGATTTTTGTTTATAACTCTTTGCCGAAAGAAGAATATGTTTTAGCTGATGGAGTGTTTAGATTCAAACTACGATTTGTTAATCCCTGTCATCTGCGGCACATTCTTCCTCCTTCCTCCTTTCTTCTCTCTAAAGAAAGGGGGTAGTCCGGTAGCGCAACTGTTAACTAATACAGTGAAAGTTGGCTCTCTTGGGTTCAGATCTCGTCTCGGGCCCGCTGTTCTTTCTCTTTGTGTGTCATCTGTTTACAGGACTGGTTGCCTTGTCTTGATATAGCCTTAGTTGCTGACTCGGAGTAAAACACCGATTTATCCCCTCCCCCCTTCCACCTTCCTGTCTGACAAAGAGAAGTCGAAAGTCTCCTGAAGAGATCGTGCATTCAGCCTGCTGTGTGCTGAGGAGTACAGTGCTGCATGTACTGTTGACAGTGACTGTAACGAGGACATGCACGCATGTAACATCTTATCAAAGCACTTAAAAAAAGCACTCCCGAAATAACGTTTCAAAAAGAAAAAAAAAAAGAAATATCAGTGCCCCGCCAATCCCTAGACAACACAAGTGCACACCTGCCTCTACACACATGCATCCAGTTCCCACTATTATCCTTCATACCACACACACCCAGTATCATTTTGGTCCCATGATTCTGCCTTTGTTGTGACTGACTCATCCGTTTGCAGTGACTCGCCTAGTGACTGGACTTATAAGCATATTGTGCAGCAAAGTGCAGCAGTACATTTCCCTGCTGGTGTGTCGACGTACCAGATGGCTTCACTGTTCTGCGTTGTTCTCTTGTTCTCTCCTTGCTCTTGCTTCTGAGCGTTCAGGTGCTGTCGAGGTGAGGAAACTAAAGTAGCATCATTCACAACTGCGGCCGTCTGCAGCATTATACTTTCTATAATATTATCCATTTCTTTTTAGTTTTTCTAGGAATGTAGTTCTGTTTGGGCTTTTTGTGTACAGATTGTCTTGTAGACTATTTTTTATTGGACGTTTCATAGTCTTTTTTGTTAATGTATATGTTTTGTGGTATTAATTGCTGCAGCACTAAAGTAAGCATAACTTGTTCTTGTTCTCGATATCGGCCTTCTTCTTCTTCCTCGTCGTCGCTTCCAGAATGCTCACATTTAAAAAAAAAATCTGTTTGACAGTACACCTTCGCTTTCCCATTCATTCTTTTTTTTTTCTTGTGACGTCATCAGATAACGGTGGCTTCACCCCACTGTGACCCCCGGGTCGACCGACGCTTCGAAGGGTGCCCTGAAGGGTACTGCTGCGTGAGGGACGAGTATGTCCCCTCCTTCGTTTACTGCAAGCGCCTGGGCCACGTAGACGACAACTGCACCACCCGTGACTCTGAGTCTGGGTGTCCGTGTTTGGCCGGTCTGACCTGTCACCCCAACGCGCAGAGCGCCACCTTTGTGTCGATGTACGGTCGCTGCCACAATACAACGGACGTCGTCCATTCAGTCTAAGGAAACCTTCCAGTCGAGCTTATACCAACATTCCTTCTATGTGGTACCAAGACTGAAATTCACTCCATACAGGTCCTCTGTATCAAAGTCCTAATCAGGGTGACAAGAAATAAATCTATGAATGCGGCATGTAACATTTACTGGGTTGGGGTTAAAGGTAGGGTTAAGGGACAGTTTTGTAAAGCATTTTATTAACTAAAAGAAGCACTGTTGTATATAATATGTAGCTCTCGATACAATCACTATGACTTATAGAGGCTTAGTCTAAACTGCCACAACAGTTAGTCAAAAGACACGAGACCTTGTATGGGATGGATTCCCCGTCGGCGCCCCTTAGAGACCCTTGTTCATGAACCTGAGAAATCGACCTGCCAACGGACTGAGACCTCAATCCTAACATCATTTAAACACAGTGGGATGGTGGTATATCATGTGGCAGCCCCCTTGTAATGTGGTAGATAATGTAGCTTTTGCAGTATATATGTATAGAGCAAAATGTTTAATTTTCATTTCATTTCGGATTCAAGAAATAGCTTCAATGGTGAGGGTCTTAACCTTAAACTGTAAATGTACTTCATCATTCAACTGCTCAGATGGCAAGATGACGCTTAGAACAACCAAATTTCTTCAGATTTAAAGATTAGTTTGTAGAACACAAAGGAATTCTATTGTAATTATCTTTCTTCTCTTCATTTATCAGCTGTTTCGGTTTTCAGTGTTTGATTTGAATCTTACAAAGTGCTTTAATTGATTAGCTTTATTTTGTATTATAAGAACGCATGTTCGACATTTTGCAACAAAAATAAAAACAACTGAAGTTGAATTTTTTCATTCATTGATTTTTGTGAGCGATGCCATATTTTATTATTGTGGGCTGCTGCGCTGAAGCAGTTAATTTGTTTGTGAACTGTATAAAATAAAGAATCTTTGTTCAAGGAATAAAATTATTTGCTTCATTTCAGTGGTGGTATGTCTTTTTTATTCCTGTGAACGCTGTTGAGTTTTAACGCAATGTGTTATGAGTTATTTCGATCAACCACCCGAGTAATTAATCAGCCAATAAATAAATAAAATAAATTCATCCATTAGTTAACATATTAAAAGGAAACTCTCTAAGAGCTTGATTAAAAATACTCATGTTGACTGATGGACAGAGTGACATTTATAATATATATTATATATTTTAAATATGCACGTTGGTGGTCAGTTAGAGAGACAGACAAACATATTGTTCGGAAGGGGGCAAACATATTGTCTGGAAGGAGAAGATTAAGTGATAAGGACGACCGAGGACGTGACCCCAGAGAGGCACGATCCACCACGTGACCTTCTCATAAAAGCGCAGTAAATGTCAGTTTTTATCATTTCAGAAATCATGGAACCTTTTGAGTGTCGAGTGATTTTTCCTCTACTAGCAGCATTCCTCTGTGTAGCTGTATGTCGTGGGCAGGTCAGTGGTCTATCAGCTTTTGAAAATGTGGTTCAAGATTATCTAAACTTTGCTTAACGGGGGGGAAAAAAATCTGACCCCGTTGTTTTAGTCCCTTTTATAACACCTCATTGTTATGAACTGTATTTCTTGTTATTTCCACCGAACGTCGAGTTTAAGCAGTTGAGGTACTGAGAAAACATTACTAGCAGAATTCTTAATGTTTAGCTGTGATCCCTGTGTTAGGATGGTGTACCCAGGCCTGATGGGGGGAGGGTGTAACTGTGAAGGGGCCGGACCTTGGTCAATGGATTTTTTCCTTCTTCTTTTCCATTTCTTTTAAAGAGAGGTTGACCTAACGTTCCTCACTCTGGTGATTTTTTTCTATACTGCGGAGTACTACAAGTCTAATCCTTTAATGCAGTGATGCCCAACCTTTTTCGGCCTGCGGGCCATATCCATTTCGGACAGCCGTGTCGCGGGCCATATGCATTTCGGACAGCTGTGTCGCGGGCCACTTCACCGCAAAAAATACAAAAAAGAAAAAAAAATAGAGCAGATACCATTTTTTATTAGAAACAAGTTGTACTTACCATTAATTATGTAGTAATTAGTGAGATATTTGAAGTTGTTTACCCGAAACCAACTTCTGAATGTCCGGCCTCATCGTAGAGACACCAAGTCTGAGAACTGAATCGAAATGTTTGTCCATCGAAAAAAAAGATTGGGAAACGCCCCTACGTGGGGATAAATACTTCTTCCCTTTTTTCGTTGTTCTTTCTGTTTTTTTTTAAAATTATTTTTATTACTAACATGCCGATTTCCTGCACTGTGGGCAGAAGTTTCGAGGTGCGGATGGCACCGCGTCGCGGGCCGGATATGGCCCGCGGGCCGTAGGTTGGGCATCCCTGCTTTAATGTATTTTTTTTTCTCCTTTGCTAACCACTAACAACTCTATGTTTAAGTAATGATGTAGATCCTTGTGCACTTGTCCTCGTGTTTGCAGTATATATCTACGTTACTGAATGAAATGTAGATACAATGAAATTGTAAGCACACTATTATATAACTGGAAAATAATTTACGATACAATTACAAGGAACCCGGAGAGATCGTTTACACCTGGACCCGTGCTGGCTCTCGGCGGCCATTGGTGTACTCCAAAACACAAAACAAAAACAAAAGACAAAAAGTCTTATTCTCACACACATCCCACCTTAAACACAGTTCTTAGATGCTCGTTTTTTGGTTGTTTTTTGTTTTGTTTTTGTTAGTTGATCTTCGCTTTCTTTAATTTCTTTCTCTTCTGCTTATTCTCTTCCAGCGCCTCTTCTATCATCTTTTAAATTAAATTCAGATTTTGACCTTCTCGTATATCCTCGTCTGGAAGATTCCATTATCTGTGACATGATGAAGACGTTAAACGTACACTTAAGTGACACTAGGGGCATTGGGGTCACCTGACACGGGAATGTCACATGAAGTTTCCACGAAAAGTCTTGATTCGCACATTGTGTGTCATGGTTGCAAGACACTTTTCATCTTCTCTTGTGGCTGCATGATATTGTTCACATGCAATGATGGTTGCAGGATACGATCCAGATGCACTGTGACCCTCACGTCAACCACCGCTTTGACGCATGTCCTGCAGGGTACTGCTGCGTGCGTGACGAGTTCCTCCCCAGCTATGTCTACTGCAAGAGGATCGGGAAAGTTCAGGACCCATGCACTACTCACATCAGCGAGTCGGAATGCCCGTGCCACGAGGGTCTCAGGTGCAGGGGCAACGTGGAGAGTCCCACCTTTACGTCATTGTACGGGAAATGCGTCAACGCTTCGCACACTTCCGGTCACGTGTAAAGAGCTTGATCGCAGGCGCGACCAATCACAGCTCGCCGAGCAGGCAGCTTTCAACCAAGAAGACTTCAACAGAGAATGATTTTTGAGTGATCGGGTATAATGACTTGTGATCCATTTTCATAGTTTCGTTATTAAACGACAAAGATGGATGTATGACATTGTGAGTGATCACTTCATTCTCACTCGCTTTTAATTATTGTTCTTGACATTTTTTTGTCTTATTCTTCATTGGATTAGCTCCAGTCAGAAGAAGCTCTTTTGTGTGAGAGAGTGCGTTTTGTAAGCTTTCACAAAAATGTTCGTTTATGAAAGAAAATGCGTCGTGCGTAAATTACGATAATGATAATCATTACTGCCCGTTTTTGTGCTAACAAGGATTGCAATGATTCACGTTGTGCACGTCACATCCTGGCAACCAGACTGACATGAAATGTTGTCAGTTTATTACACTGCTGATTGTTATGAAATGGAGATCATACTTTAATGTTTTTGAAATACTGTTTGCTTCTGTGTTTATAAAAGGAATATCTATGAAAAGCTTGTGTCAATGATGTAATGTACTTCAGGATTTAGTCTCCCCAGAAAGCAACTTTAGCAGACGGCATTACCTACTTTTAGGTGCCACCCGAATTCTATACAGCTGCCTTTCGTAATGATCTTTCCAAGCCAGAACTGGCACGTCCACTGTTACAAACCTGGCATCCTTGAACTCCCCTAAAGACCAGCATTATACTAACAAAAGCGAAATGATTTTCTCTTCTTGTAAAAAGCAAAGCAAGTATGTTTACAAGTAAATAATTCAAGTACAGTAGATGCCTTTGGTTCTGGCTGAAGGTCACTGATTCTACAGTGGTAGGGGTTGTGGGAAAGGATGAACTACAGGGCTGTTAGTAAAGACAGACTTAAAAAGATGCAGACAGACATCAAGTGTTGTGAGAGAAATACCAAGCGGAATGTATGCAACACAACAGCAGCTGGACAAGCTGTGACCAGAAGTAGTGTAGCCTTGAAAGATAAGGAGATAAGATGTACGGGTATACAAGAACTATGAAAAAGTTGAGGTTGGGTTTATTTCATATGTGCAGTCTATGTTGTAAATTTACAAACAAAATAAAGCGGAGGAAGAGGACAACAAGAAAATCAGAGAGAAAATCCTAAACAACAGCAAAAACAACACACAATCAACAATAAAGACAAGAGGAAGAATACTAAGAACAAGAACACAATAGCAAAATGTTCTGACACAGGAGAAATTCAGTGCATAATAATACATTCTCTCAATGTAACTGTGTCCTGAAGCTCAAATGCCCTCCTTCCTTTATGGGCATAAAGGTCCTTTTTAACTTTGTAAATATCATCAATGTCGGCAAAATAGTTTGTGAAGGTCACAAAACAGCAAACGTTTAGAGGCAATAGAATGTTTCAGCTAAGATAACAAATAACACGGCTGACATGTCTGATGTAGCCGATGAGAGCATCGTGAGTGGTTGCCTTCAAAAGAAAGTGTAGTTTTAAAGTTTTATTGTGAGCGAATTCAAACAGGTTTACTTTACACAATAAATTCGGTCACTGAACGCCATTGTGTACTCACTTATTGTTCATTCCACTATCACTAGGTTTGTTGTGCAGTCACCTGGCATGGTTTTTTTAACATTTTAAGTTCAAAATTTGGAGACCAGCCCACATACAGGAAAACTTAGCCCACCCATGCACACTTGGCTTTGTGTTCTCAACAGGGCGTTCAGTCCTGACTGCTGGAGTTACTTGTGGTTTAAGGTCTTCGCAAAAGGTTTTAATTCGAGTACTATCAGCGTACAGCTCTAAGAAAAGTATGCTTCTATAATAAAAATACATGTAAAGAAAACAATAGATAATGATAAATATCTTGATCTGGTTCTGCAGGTTGTCAAGCCTGCACAAAAAACCCCCACAAATCTGCCGTTCCTATCACGACT
The DNA here is from genome assembly GCF_003073045.1 of Pomacea canaliculata. NCBI lineage: Eukaryota > Metazoa > Mollusca > Gastropoda > Architaenioglossa > Ampullariidae > Pomacea > Pomacea canaliculata. Next base: position 19,215,714 of record NC_037595.1, on the reverse strand, counting down.
GGCTGAATATTGTGTCTTGATCTTATCAGTTTCTAGGTGCAGACAAAATAATGTGTACACCTTCTGATTAAAAAAAAATCCAAAGCCTTGCCTTATCTTTCACTGAAACTTATATTTAACATGCATTTTATTTTTAAAAATTGGCAACAGACGAGAAAATGGAGTCATCGTCAGTTGTCCTAGCAATTGTCGGTATGAATCTTCTCATACTATGCTCAGCACAGGTGAGAGCTTTGCGAATAATCTCTGATGTTGTATTTCCCTTATCTTTTGAGTGAGGTAGGTGAAAAAGATTACTTTGAAGTGAATAAACAACAAGACACAACTATTTTTTCCCACTCATTTGCTTGACGCATGCGCACAATGTCTTTTGAAAATGTTCCACAAACAGGTGACCGCTTCGACGAAGTCACTATTGAGCAGTGGACAAAAGCGAACCGTTTGTAGTGCAAACATTGCAAAGTTAATGAATGTTTTAAATTTTATTTGAATACACATTTTTCCCACTCTCTTGTTGTGGACAGCTTGTTCGCATGTGTGTGTGTGGTAGAGGTGAAGGTTTGGTAGACTACAATGTGTCCTGTATCCTCTCTTGCCACATGCCAAGCACAGGAGTGGCAACAATACATTCGTGGGGCAGGAAAACGCAATCAAAATCATTGATAATGTTTATATATTTCTATATAACGATTTTTAAACATATTTTTTATTAAATTTTAATTTTTTTTTATTTATTCCGTGAGTTTGACATACCGCTATGTATAGAGGTGTACTGCTTAATTCCAAAAATTGCTTCTAATGCTGCAGCAAATGAATGAAGTAATTTCCACATTTTGTGAATTCAAATCCTCTCGTGATGGAACAGCTAGATTCTGAGATTTAGAAAAAGGAAAGAAAGAAATTAAAAAACAAGACAAGAAAGAAAGAATATTGAAAAAATCTGCTCTTCTCTTCAGGATACAATAGAGATGCACTGTACTCGAAGGGCTGACCACCTAAATGAAGGTTGTCCCACGGGTTACTGTTGCGCAGTGGACGAGTTCGATTCCGCCTATGTCTACTGCAAGAAGATGGGCGCTGCAGGAGAAGCATGCAGAAGAGAAGTTTCCCCGAGTGATTGCCCTTGCCAGAGTGGTCTGACGTGTCAACCAACATTGCTACCGCCATGTTTGTGTCTCTGTATGGAAAATGTGTCCTTGCCTCTGACATCGGCTAAACACACATAATGGCGCTGAGGGTGCCAAGTCATTGTTGTATGAATGTGACATCATTTGTACATGGCACGTGACTGTAAAACTCACAACACTTTCTAGAATGTGTTTATTCTTTTTCAAGGTAGTACATTAGCTCATTTTTTTTTCTTTCTTTCATTCTTTCTTTTAAATTTAGATAAGAGTTTTTTTTTACTACGATAAAAAAAGATATAGTCGCTTTGCCTTTTTAATTGGAAATATATTTGCGTGAATGTGTGTGTATAACACACTCTCTCTCTCAGCTCTCTCTTCCTTAAATATAATTGCATAAGGTCTCTTCTCACTCAGTCTCACCATATATACTCTTAGTAACACACACAAAGACATAGACCCCTCATATCTAAGTATGAGCGTTCAAGTATAACGTTTTAAATGCAACACAAAAACCATTTTATTGCGCTTTTTTTCTTTTTTTTCTTCTTCTAACTTTATTAACATTATCATTAAGTCATTAGATAGAAAGAAATCAACATTTATACTCACCATGATAAAAAATTAGTTTAATTTTTCGGGCAGGTAAGAAAAGAAACTATTATTGAAAACTATATTCAATACACACCTTTATTGCTACAAACCAAGTCAGTAAGGAAAATAAACCCGTCCTTGGCTTGACGCTAAATGTGTGAGACACTAAATGTGTGAATACAGTACACTTCTGCTAAGATAATTTATGTAACTGATGTTATACACAGCACAGAATATTCCAAGTTGAGTGTGGAATAGGTATAAAAAAATAAACAAAAGAACTAGCTACTCACTATGTCAAATATTCATTATGCAATGAGAAACTATAGAGATGGCTACTCAGGCACGTGACCCTTAAAAACAGTGTTCACACTCACAAACACACACCCACACAAAGTTTAAGAAAAAGCAATGTCCAATAACCTATTGGAACTGGGCCACTGAATTCTAAATAAATGTCTAGTCAATGGAAGGGAAGGCGAAGCCATTTTTTTTTCTTTTCCCCATCTTTTACCTCACTCGATAAAAGCCATCTGCTGGCTGGGAACAGATAGTGCTTCATTCACGGTAGCCCCAAACACGTCTCGGTCTACTCCCATCTGGGAAAACGAGGGTGCGAGCTGAATGCTGCCGGTCTAGCAATCAGATAAGCTGGTAATATTTCATAAGGATTTCATCTGACTAAGTATTAGCATCCAGCTAGCTCGACCGCGCATCCGACTTTGGAAAACGTTAGAGAAACACATTTCTTGCGTAGTCCTTGTGTATTAACCCATGCAGAAGATACAAGAAAAATTTTTTTTTTCTTTTCTGAAGGTTGCCAGCACGTTTAGTCGAAGACATTAGTCTGGAACAGCTACGTTTTCCGTGGAAGTCTTTTACAGTAGCCAAAGGTCTGATAGCTCTCCATGGCACAGTGGAGTCCGGGCTTGCAGTCACACATGTAGTCCTCTGGAGAGCGGAGGCAAAGAGCATCCTCTCCCAGAAGAGATTCGCACTTTGTTCCCACCAGGGCGCTCTTGCTGGGGTCTTGTAGGTGATGACCTATCGAGAAAAAAAGTTGCTGATGACCGAGAACACATTTGCATGACAATGCTGGGAGCTTTAAGCGCTTTCAAAAAAGATATGGCTTGAAGGGTGTTATGTCACTTTTGCAGTGGTCTTTAATACAATGGCAAATTTTTATAAGGTTCTATCTATCTACACACACTCTCTCTCTTTTTAACTATAGCTCAAACCCTTTCGCAGACAAAATAAAGTTCTATTTCCTCCCTACATGTTTGACGCAGCAATGAAGATCAGGGCAGGAAGTATTGTTTCCAAGAACACAGCTGTCCTTCACTTCGAAAGCAACATCAGCAGAAGTGTGCAACAGGAATGGAGCCCAACGCCTAAAAAAAGAAAAACTGATTGAAATTAGACCTGGTGGAGACCGTCATGGGAGTTGTTTCCCTTCTATTTCGTTTTTAACTTTAGGAGGGGAGGTAAAGACTTCTTGTTCGGCCATTTAGTCTGTCGTTTTCTTTGTTCTTCAACGAAGCCTATTTTTTCAACTGTCTGGATCTTTTAGTAGCAAGATCATTATTCGGACATTTTAGAGAATTTGTCTTTCTTAGATGGTTTTTGAGAAAAAAAAAAAACATTCTGCTTCAGAGGACTTAAGGAAATTCTAAATGCAGGTACTAAAAAAAAAAAAAAGAAGAAACTTGAGGCTGGCTTACGAGAACAAATTTAACTGGAGTCGTTAACTAGAATAACAAAGCTGGAGAACATCAGGTGTGTATATATATACTCTTGAAAACATTATCCATCGATCTGTCTCTCCGGTTTATTTCATGTGTTCGCGAGTACTGCTCACATTTGTTTTTATATGAGTTGTTTACTGCCGAGCCCTAAGCTCTTCTTCCAAGTACAGTAAAGAAACCTGAATAGAAGGCGCGCGAGGCAAAAAGCTGGAAATCAATGAGAGTGTCTCTGCTAAAGGGCAGGGGTGGATGTTTGGTCGATTGCAGGGACATGATTTGGATGGAAGGATGGGGAATGTGCTGCTTGCGAGAGGAGGGGTTGGGGTTGGACATTACACGGACGAAGAGGGGGGGGGATGTGTGTCAGTTCTCTCCCCTGTAATACCAATATCAATCCCCAACATTGCAGGCTGGCATCTCCTTGCCTTAGTTTTGTCAGACCTTCCTATAATTTGTAGCCAAGCCAGGAGTACCAACATTGCGTGTGACCTACAGAGAGACATCATCATGTTTTCAAGATAGTTTTTATTGATTTAGATGTATTTGGTACAGAAGTCTCTAGAGAGCTTATTATAAAGAAACTACTATAAAAACATGAGCTGGAAAACTCGGAGAAGGAGAGAACATAATGGTGAGCACGCAGAAGTGTCCAGGTTCTTTGATTTACGTACTTTCATGAGTTCACCTGCTCCAGAGTGGTAATTCTGTAAAACAAACATATTTCTAATGTTCAAGACATTTTTTAGTTGTAAAAAGGAAAATATTAGAGGAATTTTTTTTTAAAGGAAAGACAGCAGCTAGCCTACCCAGCTGTGATGGACAAAAGAAAGAATCATCTCAAATTTATACAGAAGCAAAGGCACAAGCTCTTTACCGGTAGAGGCAAACGAGTTAAAGTAAATAAAAATCCCAGGCAACTGCCAAGCTTGAGGATGCAGTAACTGTAAGAGGATTTGACGATCAAATCAGATTCAATAGATGGAGGAAGCAGCAAAACTTAATGGTGAGGGCCCGCAGTGGGAACCTGATTTATCAGGGGTAGTAGAGACTGTTGAGAGGGATGGGCTTCACAAAACACAGCGAACCAGTTTCGTTACAACCAGACCTTTCACGTTTTAATTTCTTCGGTAAAGGATGGACCAGAAATCTGTTCAAGAGCAACTTGAATTTAATATTTAATGCTCTCTTAAGAATCTATTTTCAAGAAAAGTTTTCTCAAGCAGCACTTTGATATAAATCGTACAAAATATCTTAAAACAGCCTTCAAAATAAAAAAAACTTCACTGTCGGTTTTTGTGTGAATTCTTGATAATCAGTCTTATTTCGCTTATCTAAGGAGCAGGTCGACTCGAGTAAGTTTAGTCTCAATAGTGAAAACTTTCAATACCTCACACATACTCAGGCTAGAGATCTGTCTTTGTTGAGGTGAAAAACTTGGGCTAAACTTCAAGTCCGACTTCACATGAAACAAGCCTGAGGGGCTCGATCAAAGAAGCCCATGAAATTGTATGCATAACTCCAACAATAAAAAATGGAATCGCTCTAAAAGCCTGTAACTTTAGACTAGGAGGGCAATCATTTCAAAGGCTGAACAACTCTAAATGCTGAAGACAACATTCATAGGAAAAGAGATCTGTTGACATCCATACGCGAGTTTTTGAAAGGTCTTCTGGAAGGAGCAATTAGTGCAATCCTTTCATGCAAATTTACTTGTTACCAGGACAACCTGATGACGGGACCAAGTATTGTCTTGTGATTGTGTCCGTGACTCTCTGCCTTTCCTCTCTGACTTTGAAATGTTATCGTAGTCCAATTTTTTATTTAATTTGTTGTATGCTGGTGGTACTTGCTATAAATTCTATATATTTTGTTGATGATTGCAAATTTGTATTGCTATTGTGTTGTATACACCCTTATATGCAAATATTTTAAATTTATCTCTCGATATCTCACATCTCATTCCACTTTTATTCATCTACTCGTGTTTGTCTTTCTGTCTTAATAATTTTTTTGAGTATTTCTCATATCTCTTTGTGTTGGAAGAAAAATTTTAGCTAAATTCTTCCGAGTCATGAGCAGTCGTCCATGTTTTCAGTTACTTTATTTCAGCATTGAAAGCTTCCAGCCATTTTCCCACTAAAACCCTCTTCAGGTGACAGCACATTGTAACTAATCATCATGATATTAAGAGGCAGTAAAAGGATTTTTTTTTAAACTGCATTGCTGGGCTGAAAGCGTGTAATTGCATCCGTTTTCATGTCCAAAATCTGCGGCCGTTAAAGGTGCATTAGATTGCCAGCCTAACTGCTTTCAGACCTCTTCTGTGCTCCTTTTAAGCAGAAGAACCCCGGGTGCTCTTTCACGCTGAAAGAACTCAGCCATAGTTTAAGATGCCAGCCTGGCGATGCCTTTCCTGGTGTCAGACCGTAAAAGTGCAATATTCGTTCTTACAAATTTTTTGCAGCCTCAAGCAAGGAGAAAGTCTATCTGAAGGACACATTATCTTTCCTAGAGACAGACAGAAAATGGTCTTCCTAGCTTGTATAATTGTTTCTCTGTGCTACAACATTCTGAAGGCTTGTCCTCAAGCTGCACACAAGACCCTGTAAAGTGTCACTTGTAATCCTGCAGGCAACATGTCTTACAGAAGCCATGCAGAAAGCAGAGAAATTAAAACTTAATGGAGAAGGACAGGAAGCTTTTGTCTGGGAAGCTTGTCGGAACACTTTGTCATGATATTTCTATTTTTAGCTTCAAACATCAAGAAGAAGAACAATGCATGATTTAACAAGATCTGGTTTTAAAAAATTACAAAAACTTGTCAGTACAGTGGGTGTCATGACAGCAGATGACATGACAAAAGGTGATGTTTGTCAATTGGTAACATTAAAAATATATTCTGCAGCAAGGCGACTGGTTTTATTTGCATGTAGAAATGAGGCTATCATGATGAAACCTATCAGATATATTCATTTTGTTTTTATCTAGTTTTCTCTGTCGAGCTTTTTACTTCAACTCTGCCCATCGTATTTATTCATTTACTTTTTTCATTCCTCTCTCTATCTATATAGCTAAACAGTGAAGACACACAAGGTGTTTCAATGCATATTTTTGCTTTTCAGCCACAGCGCTGATTATAAACTACGTTTACTATCACAAATATTTATGTAGATATTTATAAATAGCACAGAGAAAAATATCGAAAGAAAGTAGTTGGCTGTCTTACCGCCAAAGAAACAGTCGCAATCAATAGCAGCCTCCTGTTGACTGTGAAGAGCAGAACAACACACAGACAATCTCCCACTGACGACATGGTTACGAGTTTACTCTCTGGTATCAGGTAACTTTTGCATAAAACTGTCCGCAAATATAACTTGTTTGATCAAAATTTATTCTTCCTTCTGCAGAAGATTATCCGAAATGTTTTACTCTAAGCTTTGGTCTTTCTCTGGCTCCACATTTATGTTGTTGTAGCTGCATGAAAAGTCATGTTATTTCGTCTGTCGACAATTTCCGAAGCCACTAACAACAGATTTTCTTGTGTTGGAAACAAGGTCAGTGCCATATAATCCTTGAATTGATTGGAATCCACATTACCATTTTTCTGCGCATCGGAGACTCAGACCAAAGCTTTTTGGGGAGATAAGCACTAGTATTCTTCCCCTGTCATCTAGCTTTACTTCCCTTTCAGGCGAGGGAAGAAGCCGCAGACGGATGTTTCACAATAGTTGTCCACCTCTAGATACTCATCCCCCAAGCCGTCTGCACGTGCGCAAACACGGAGCTGTGCTAATCCTGATATTTTCAGGAGCTTGGAAACCGGAGAATTCTGAGAACTCAGCACTGAAGTCTACCTCGTAGGAAGAAAAAGTTTCTCTGCAAACACAGACTCGGCACCAATAGGAAGTTCAGCCTCCCCCCGCCGGCACAAAGACGGAGTTTGGCTGGACTGCCACGAAAGGAAAGTTTCCATTCAGAAAAAAGTGCTGCGGGCATTAATTTCTGCGTGATCTGGCGAAAGATATCTACGCTGCATTTTTGTGCAATGCCGAGGGTTGTGGCTGGAGCCGTTGCAGCCAGGTTCATTGTCGATATACAGGCAGCAGGCCGGCAGACTTTGTTCACTCGTTTCCTACCCGCGCCGAGCTGTCGTCGAGAGGCTGACCGACAGACACGCCATCCGACAACTGCTTTCCTTGACGATGAGCCAGTGATGCACGCAGGAGAACATCGCCGCCAACCGCATCGGGAGGCAGCCCCAGTCTCTGTGAACAAGAATCGAAGTTCATTTCTAGTGATCGCTTTTCAAAGGAATGTTAGATTACTTTTGACGAAAAACTGTCTTCGGTATTGATTCTTGATACTGGTCAGGGTTGTCTGTGAGATAGAAAATGAGTAGATTTTCTTAAATTATTAAAACGCTTGTGTTATAATTCTACCAAGATCTTTTTTTTCAAACACAGTTCTGGTGGATTAAGCATGTGTGCGCAAGTCTGTATGCATGTGCGCAGAAGAGAAAAAAAAAAAGAGAGAAAGGAGATCTGTCTCATCTGACGGGTTAACGGCCCTTTACAACTGAAAGAAAATTCATCGGTTCATCCAATTTGCAGATGGTCAGAAAAGGTGACATTCGGTGTGGAAGCAAGAGATTGCTTGAGCGAGCAAGCAGGCAAACGAGAGAGAAAAAATATTAGAAATGAAAAACAGCAAGACAGCAATAGATCGATATTATTACTTTTTTCTGGGAGTGCGAAGAATTTTTGTAATATGCGAAATCAGCGACATGCCTGATACACAACCTCTGCAGCCACTGGCCTGGTGGGATGCACAAACCACTACAAACAGAGCGTGTTAATTCTTTTCTTTATTCCCTCCTTTTTGACATATTAAATGTCGATCCATCATTGACATGGCAGCATAACCCATTTCCGCGACTTATTATTCTGAACTATGGCTTAAATTTGTCAAGCAGAAAATAAAAATCTGATGCCCAGTTCACCTCCCCTATACAAATGACAAATGACCAACTTTATTAATTTCAGTAATTTTGAAGAGTACTTAGTTATAAAATTACAAAAAGAACAGAACAAGTCTTAGGCACAAGATCAAGATTAGGAAAGGGGTGCATCATAGAAAACCCCAAAACACCATCATGAAAAACTCAAACACAATCTTACTTCTAGTCCGTTCTTAATTCACAGATACATCACACACAACAGAAAAATCATCTGTGGCTAAGGAGTAGAAAAAAAAGATATAAGAATGAGGAGGAGGAACAGATGAAGAAGAGGAAGAATTTCTTGAGTTTTTCTCAAACATCTAGGCCATATTTTATTAATAATACTGTCTCAGACTACAGGCGGGGGCGGTAATCGATGGGCTTAAGATTTTACACTGATTGAAGCTGGTGAGTGAGACCAACGACAGCTTGTTGACAACATAATCAGATTCTGTCCAATAAAGGGACTAAGGAAAGACTGAAAGCCGTTTTTAAGCCGATACCTTCATCATGGCGGAGACTGTGTCCTCAATTTTCCTCGATGTTATTAGAGACCTGAAGGCAGCCCTTCAAGCAATGCTTAAGAGCTTTCTGGAAACTATAAAGATCGAGAACAGTACTTTGAGATTTCCAAGAGCAAATTAGCTCGATAATAAAAGAGAAATGGCACTCTCGTATTTTGATGAAATTGCTGGTAAAATTATATTGACCGCGGAAGCGAACCGAAGACTAAGCTATTGATTGGTCTCCTCACTTGTCTGTGGCACAGCTTCACTTAGTCTAAACAAGCAGGGCATTCATTTCTAAAAGATTCTCATCAATAATAAATCTTGAAAACTATATTATAGATGAAGCAAAGTCCAGTATATTGACATAGGAGCTGTGAGTCTAGAGCTCTGTGTTGTCTGTATACACATACAGTTGCTTCCATAAACTGAGCAGATAGAAAAAAATACAGTGCAGTGACCAGACAGACAGACAGACAGACAGACAGACAGACAGACAGACAGACAGACAGACAGACAGACAGACGGACAGACAGACAGACGGACGGACAGACAGACAGAACAAATGCAAATATATTTGAATAGGGTCACTATTCTCTTTTAGAAGTACAAAGCATCCTTTAGGATTTTATTAAGACAATCGGGAACTGTGAAATTATGTGCCCCTAGTGAGAAATGTCTTATAGAGAAATATAGATAACTTCTGTACTTTTATCGTCATTGGAGGACAACAGCAAAGTAAGACAAATGGCATGGGAGTGCCTAGTATGGACCAAACACATAGCGTTCCTACTATTTATATATTGTTATTTTTATCAGGTTCGGCTATGCTTAACTTTTAAAGAGAAATTGAATGAGAAAGAAAAAAAAACATTTGTGTTGCTGTCCCGTGGAGCAGTATTTTCCCGAAACTATGTTATTGAGATATTTCGAGAGTGGTGTTTTCAAATCAGCAGATCTCACCACGAACTTATATTACTGGACTGCTGGTAGACGATTTTTTCCCAGTTAAGTACTAAAACGGAGGTATGCTACTATAAAGCTTCCGGTTTAGTCACATTTTTTGTTTAGGCTCGCCGAGACTAACTGCGGAGAACATCGCAAGAGGCTGAGCGTTGGTCTTGGAGACAGACAGCAGTCCACCTGTACACATCCGGGATCTTACAGTACACCTCATACGGACGACTCACAGTGACTCAAACAGTGAGTGACTGGGAACTCAAGCATCTCACATCTCAGACTACGTGGTGACTCAAACAGACAACGTGCCACGTAGTGAGTAAGACCATCTCGACATCTATGCATGGGTCTGAGAGCGACAACCATTTAAGCTGATAAGGCAGGAGTCGATCTGGAAGCATGTAGGACGAACAAACCTGGAAAGATCGATAGTAGCGGAGAAACAAGAAAGCTTGTCACGTGTGTAGCCCACAGAAAGCGTTTGTGATATTCAGCTCCACCCGAGACAAGAATAAGAAGAGGTAGAAGAAGAAGAAGGAAAGGAAAAGAAAGAAGAAGAAATAGGAAAGGAAGATGAAGAGAAAAAAGATAAGAGAAAGAAAAGAAGAAGTCACCAAATCGATGAGAATGTGAGTGGCTGTAAACTGTTTTGCCTGCAATGAAAGTCCTTGTGTATGAAACAATAAGCAATGTCACTGAAGAGTGTACACAGAGTTACATCAGTCCGTTTGGTTTTCCTGTCTTTCACCACACAAATTTTCTGTGCTAGATACTATGTGTGTTACATACTTTGTGGGTTTCATGCGCTCACACTCATTCTTTTTGTTTTCCTTTCTCCTGTTTTTATTTACATTGCAGAAAAATCAAACAAGCTAAACAGTTAGACTATTATTCGTCCATCTGGTAACAAAACTGAAGACAAAAATATCAATGTCCAAAACATCACACGATGATAAGGACAGACGATTGAAATAAATACTAGAACTATACCTAAAACCGTAGCTGCATTTACCACATTCTTTTCCAAAATACAGATTTAAAATCAGGGAAAGTGTTTCTTTATTATTTCAAAATCAGGCGATAGTCAAAATCATTTAATACCTTCACGGGCACATTCAACAATAATTCAATGAGAGATTTTTTGTTTTGTGCAGTTTAATCTTCATTTTGTTTTTGTTTTGTCGCCACATTTTTGCTTACACTTAGTCATTCGTGAACTTACATTTATGTAACATGTGTCACATCTTTATTCCTTAATGAGTTCAGTCCTCACTTTCTCACATTTTCTAAAACCAACACCTTTTGCAAATTTCAAAAACAACTAGAGATAATAACATTGTTTTTCGACGTGTGTTAAAGGCAGAGGTGGGTGAGGCGAGAAAGATTTCCATATGACATAAGTAGACATGTGTGTTGGTATGGTGGAGAAGATCTTGCCTGGACACAAGTGGTATATCTAGTGGTATAGGGTGGAATCGTGTGTATGACACAAAGAATGAATCCCCGGTTGTTAAAAAATGGTTAAAGATGCGAAAATTGATTCGCATTTTGTGGGAATCCGCAGTCGACAGCATCAAGAAGATGGAGCGGGGATGGAGGCGATCAAGTACCCGACCAGACCAGCAGAAGAGCGAAGGGAGAGGGTAGGAAGTGGATAAATTGTCGAGGATAAGGGATACGAATGTCGTGCTATTTCTGTAAGTGGTGGGATGAAATAAGATCAAGAAGTATCCCAGTCCCTTAAAAAAAAAATGAAAAGGTTGTGCTAGTTCAATACCGAACGACGCGGAGGAAACAACACGAACAGAAGATGTGGAGGGTGTTGGGGGATGTGGTAGTGGTGGTGGTGGGTGGGTAGTTGCGTCGTGTAATTACAGCCACGATGCGGCAACAACAACTTCAAGCGAGTCTTCGCTGGCGTTCGACTAAGCCTGGGAAGAAGGAAGAGAGGAAGGGGCGAACGCCGGAGGAGGCTGAAACATGGAGATGGAGGAAAGTCGATCAAAGAGCTCCGCTAGAGCAAACAGGCAGATGATCAAGAGGCAGCCCTCATTCGAGGGTGTTTGAGATCTGCAAGGGCACCTACAGCAACTCGCAGCAAGAGTCAATGAGCACGCACTACACACACACACGCACGCACTCACGCACGCATACACAGACACATAAAAGCTCATACTCTTTAATAGCCCGGTCTTTTATGAAGACTTTAAATAGTACAGTATATTGAACCATATTCTAAAGTATAGTATATGATAACGTTGTAGTGGCAAAAACACTTATTAACACAGGTGAACGTTCTTTAAAGTAGCCCTATGAGCTGAAAGCCCTTGTCAGTGATGCAATAAGATTGGGAAATCCTGGGTTCACATCTCGTCTCAGGCACACTGATAGTTCTTTTTTATCTCTTCGCAGGGCCAGCTGATTTGCTGCGAAGTAGATGTTGACCTATTTCTTCTGTTTAGTTCTGAAATAATCATCCGTTCATATGTCATCCTACATGTTGCCTAATTTCAGCGAGCTCTTAGCCAGTGAGCATTGTCACCATCTCAGCATGTTCCGTATTAATGAACTCAAGACATAGGAATGTATCATGTTACATTAAGGAACACAATATATAGGACAAGGTCCATAAAGGGAAGGATCTGGACCGTAATCAACGTTGTCATAGCAGCGAGACACCTGACAATTACAGAAGAAAGACAAATGGGAATAAACCCAGTGGACCTTCAAAGATGCTCATGACTCGAATCTTGCCTACTTTAGAGGACAGGGGATATTGCTGAACACCCAGCCAAAAACTTGAGATATATAAGGACCAAACAGCCTTCCTTGTAGCGTGTGCCACACAAGAATACCTGCATCTGATACGCGATGCGAACCCAGAAAAGCTTGTCACTGTATTGCATACCGCGCCTTAGAGGTACATAGACACCATGCTTACAATATAAACTTATATAAAGAAAATAGTGTAGAGAAAAATAGTGTGTTTTTACAGCTAGCGTTGGATCAATGTTGCACAAGTCAGATGAAAACATTCATATCTGGTTACAGCAGCGCTATGTATTTCTGGATCACGTGACCCGCCTCGGCTAACCTTTATGAACTAACGTTATGAAGCAAACGTCGACAGGATCCGGGGACTCCTCTAGTCTGGCCTCAAAGTCTTAAATCATTGAGAGAAATGAAATCGTTTTTTAGAGACAATATAGCTGTTCTCAATTTTTTCTGGCACATGTAATGTGACAACCGTCATCACAAGACAGCATTCTTCTCTTTTCAAGATTTATCATTAGTATTTAGCAATCGTCTGCTCCAATACGGAGGATTATTTTACCCTTAAAACAAGGATCACAAAGAAAACTTATGAACAGCTAAGGTCATTTTATCTTCGTAGAAAACATCCAGCTCATTATAATCTAATTTACCAAAGTGTCACAGACGTGGTCGGTCGAAGTTCCGCTGGCATTTCTAAGACTGATGTACCAGGGATCCATGCAGATGTTCTTTCACTACCCACGTAAGTATTTGACCGTCTGTCGTACTAATGTTGATGACAGGCTTTTTGATAGCACTACATCTTGACAGGATCTCATCTGCAAGTCAATGACGGCTGCCAGACAATAGTGTCGTCTGCTTCTTTGGAAATTAGGAACCACTAAGCCCACTCTGTCTGTCCTTCCTCCCATCTTTCTCTCTATCCCTCTCTCTATGTGCTTGCATGTGTGAGAGAGAGAGAAAAGAAAAAAGAGAGAAAGATTAATTCTTCATTCGTTCATTTCATTCTGTTACACTCTTTGCGTGTACACCAGAAAGAAATATTCGCATTTCAGCTCCTCTTGGCCATCTTTCTTATGTCCTCAATGCCATCAGCTTCAATCTCATGACCCCTAATTTGCCAAAGGGCATCTGTCCACATTTCCACCATTTCTCTTTATTCTTTTTGGTTCGCTGCCATTCTCTGGGATGCCCTTAATGGCAAGGTGTCTAGAAATGATCCGACCAACCTGAAAGCTTCATAAGACCTAATGAGCACCTTGTGCCTCAGCTTTCGATACTCCCAGCGGTGTTGAACAAGAGATGGTTTTTCATCTGGTGAAGCAGCCTTTCTCTGAGCGGCCTTCTTGTTCCAACAAAGTTCTTGTACCTTCCAATGTACCAGCAAGAGTCTTGGGGCTGGTTCTTGGGCGCCGGTTGACACAAACTACACAGCAGGGTACAGGCCATCCAAGAGATTGAGCAAACAACAGGACACTCGCCCGGCACCGATATTAGCTAGACCCACCAGAAGAAACCCAGACTGATCACTTTGTTGTTCCAGCCATCGCTTGGCTACCGGACATGCAGAACGAACGGAGCAGACACGAAGGGTAGAAAAAACAAGTCGTGACCTATCATTCGGTTATCTTGGCAGAGACTGGTGTTTGAAAAATGTTTCCCCGCACCCTCCCATGGGAAAGCGAAATATGAACAGCAACAAAACTACTATTTGCTTTCAATTAATAAACTTTCGTGGACTGGGGCTAGGACTTAAGCACATCTGTTGTTGTTGTTGTTGTTGTTGTTGTTGTTGTTTTTGTTGGTTAGCGCATTTTGCCTTACGAAGATCCAGGTGAGCTCAATGAGCTTTTCAAGATGTACAGCTTAACAAAATCAGCGCCGTTTAGAGGGAAAGTGGTTAGGGCTCAGTGAGCAGTAAACGTAGGGAGAATGATTGATGGTTTTAGGAAGACAGAAGGGAGACTATTCTGAGACGGCATGAAAGCAGACTTGCCTTTCAGAAAATCACACTTAAAGGTATAACGAATTGTTTCCACAAAACTGATAATCATTAGCCTGATGGGAATAAAATAAAAAAATTAAAGCTTTTTTGTTCGCATTAATTATACAGTTATTGTTTACTGTTTTTTTTTTTTTGCATCTGACTCCATGCCATTTATTTCCATTCAGCGCCAGACTGTTTGTTGGGGTTGAATTCCTGCATTCGATCTTTAGTTTTCATTCTTGCACACTTGTACTATGTCATTAGTTTGGAAGGCTTGCCTTAAACAGTCATTTTAAAGGAGTTTTAAAATCAATATCAAAATATGTCTCAAATTACAGACTGTAATAAGTAGTTACGAACTAAAACTTCACACACATATACACAAAATTACAAAATCTGTTTGCATGTTTTACATTTGTGAAGATCTGTCAGTGTTGTGTAGAAAGAACTCGGCAGTGGCTGCACCCTTTCATTTTCGGCAACACGTAAAAGCTGCAGGAGAAATCGAGTTGTACAGTTCTAGAGGTCTTGCTCCGGAAGTCTTGTCACATTTAACCCGACGGTTGCCATGGTTACGCTAACAGACGCAGTTTCCTCAATTTTCGGGCCGAGATTCCCCTCCCCCTACCACCTCTCTCTCTCTCAGACCAACTCCCAGCGCCCTCTGCAGTGGGTAGGGCTTCAATCGATGGGAGGACAACCCGCCTCGCCCTCTTGCAGTTTTCAAAATGGCGTCTTTAACACTCGTGCTCGTCGGAACATGAGCATTGGTGCATTACAGCAGCAGCAAGTCTGTAGTAACACAAGGCTCTTGGGTAAGGGTTTGGTTACGGTGGTGACCATGGCACAGTAGGAGTAACAGGAAAAAATGCAACACCGACAACACTTAAACATCAAGCTTCATATCTTTCAGAGACAGTGAAAAAGATTACATACACCAGCAGCAGCCTTGCCCACAGTCTAGGAAGAAGTGTTAGTTATTTAGCAACACTGCATATCGACAGAATAAACTTTATTCAAGTCTCACATTGTCACAACACTACTCAATCTACCAGTCACTGCTAATTTATTACTTTGACAAAAGACAACAACTACCTGAAGGTTGTCCAAACATGTGTGTTATTAATCCTGGGCCTTCGATGTGTACGGAAACAAAGTACACGTGTAAAACCAAAGCTAACAGAGTTCAATTCCGCCTACACCCAACCTTTTAAGACGCAGACTGAATAGCAAGTAACTTTCAGAAGTGGAGGATGGACCCTTTGGCTATGGGCGGACAAATAAAACCGAGAGGACGCAAATTTCGGACATGGAAACTCACTCACGGAGCTGGCAATAAACCATATTTGAAACGGTTCTTAGAAGAAATCAATCCATAACAATATGTTCTGCAAGGCCATTATCCACAGTAATTTTACATTAGCAGGCGATACTTTAGCACAACCGGATATTGTCACACGAGACTTGCAATATCACCGTAGAAGGTCTGCGAAGAAAAAAGCAACACAACAGCCTGCAACCGACTGAGGAGTAATTACTGCGATTGTACAGACTGTGATGATACTCCATTGCAAAAAGCAGTTGGCCGGATTCATTTCGCAGGATTGTGTGGCAGCTTTGTTGGCCAACTGTTCGAGAATTCTCTCGTCGACGAAGACAGGAATCTGAGAAGGGGCGTTGAGTGTGAGCTCAGCTCATATCGATGTATAAATGGTGGCTGCTGGCCACGGTATTGCATATGAACCAATCAATAATATATTATGTTGGAATGGAAATATATAAATTGTATTTGCTCTTTTTCCACCTCCACCTTCCTCACAAACATACGTGCACGCTCACGTGCATAAACTTTTAGGAAATCATCGGCTTATTTAGTTTTTGTTTCGTGTAGCAGCGAACCAGTTGGTCCATTGTGTCAACGCCCCCTTTGTCTTGTAGTCCTAATCAACTAAGGCTTTTTCATCTATCCAGACATAAAATATTTCAGAGATTGGAGATAGCTTTTCATCTGGTCGCCTTTGAAGTCGTTCAACAGCATCATCAAACTGAACCACTCTCCTCAATTGTACGAATATCGCTTTGAACATCGCTTTTGGAAAAATCATCCGTGACATTTATACTAGGTGTCCATATGGACCCCACCGGTGGTTAACGATCCAATTTTAATTTTGCGCTACGATTTTTGCAGTTATTTGAAAAATTCATGACATCCACATTGAGTTCACCACTTAAGTGTAAAAGTCAAGAAATTTAAAAATGTTGAGATAAACGGCTCGAATTTTAGAAGTAGCGAAACTTGGGTTGGGTTCTATATGGATACCAGCGGCCGTCAGAGGGTTAAAGATTGTATAACCCTCAGTGCAAATTATTCAAAACTAACATTTCAAATGTGTGACCTTGTTCCCTTGGTCTTGTTATTTACAAAGTGTACATCCGTGGTTTTAATCTGCTTAATCGTTAAATGTTTTACACAGGCGTCATTAGAGAAAATACGACAAAGTTTCAACAAAAAGCTCAATAAAAGATAGAGGACACTGACAGCTTATATCAAAATGAACAAGAAGACAGCTCACACAAAAATCAACTCAGTCTTTGCCTTCATGACTCACTGTGCGAGCTCTCTCTAGGCTTTAAGAAGAAATAACACAAAATACCATACAGGTGAAGGCACGTGAATTCCGACAAAATGTTTTCGCTGTTGAAGTTCTGTTGTGAGATTGTTACTTGACATTTGCAGCATAGACATTAAGATTTCTTGATGAGTTGAAATAAAATAGCATCCAGACGAAAACAATCCTTCTTAACAGCTGATGCTATTTTGAAGAAATATTTGCAAATAAAAGTGAAAATGAATCCGATTTCAAATGCTACACTCTGAAATCTTACATCGAAACAGTAAGAAACTTCTAACTAAAGAAGTTTGACAAATTAAAAGGGGAAGAAGATAAATGGTAGTGTCAGAAAATGGATAGGGGACATGTCTGGTGTAGCTGAAACAAGAACAGTAAATGAAGCTCTCCAAACAGAAAAAAGCACAAACAAAAAACAAAGTTTAGCTTACACTGTCATGAGGGTTTCAGTAAATTTTTTATCAATTTTATCAGTAACAGAGTAAACTGGTTTTTCTGCGTATGGTTGAAAAGGTCACGGATTTGAGTTGACAATTTTGTGTGAAACTGTGAAAGACAAGTGAATGAAATATGTTAGTTGTTGCTTGCTATGACACATACACATAGGTAAGTACACATGTACAAACATGTTTGCATACATGCATGAGTATCCCTGCAGCCTTATGCTTGTTTAGGTTCCTCCCAGGAATATATAATATTTCCTCACAGGAAAGAACTCGAAATCTTTCGTGCGACCACCCCACCCCTCGTTTGGAGCATCCCCATCCAACCTCCATTCTAAGCAAACCTGCCTCCCGCACGTCCGTGAGCTGTTCAAATAATCCGGTTGTAACATCGATCCTCCATCTTCACAGTCAACGTCCAGAAACATTAAGCGGCCAACACACGGCGTGCATGCCATCTACGGTCTGGGCGGAGGACCCGGCATCTCCAGGGAGCAGAAACATGGCATTTCTCTCACCTTTAGCCAAGTCACCAGCCGCTAGGCGTCGCCACCAGTGTCAGGGAAAGCACGTGCAGACACGTGTTGTCGCATAATGACGGGATTTCACCGTCTGTTGACGAAGGGTTGAGCTGTTTGGCAGCGTAAAACGAAGGACGGTTTCGAGTGAAAAACTGTAATAATGTGTAAACATTTTGCCACGGATTATGAGAAAGAGAGAGAAAGTTATACAGAAAAAGCGAAGAGAGGGAGAGAAGGAAAGTAAGGGAGGGAGTGACACTGGGAATGGGAGGTAGGAAGAGAAAGAGAGGGTTAGACTAAGAGGGATGGGGAGATAAAGATAGAGCATCGTAATCCATTTCACCAAGTTAGCAGCAGATTTCAGAGGCGAGTGGAAGAGGGCAGGAAGGGGATTGGCGCTTGACCCTGAAGCAGGAAGTAAGGCTTTGTCAAAGCAAGGCACCCAGTGCTACAAACAGATGCCACAAGCACAGAAAGAACAGCATCACTGAGACGAATTTTGAACCCAGAACAGCCAAACCTCACTGTATTAGGGACGTTGCTCCGCAGGACTTCACTTCTGAGGAGGGAATCATGGAACATAAAGTAACATTAGGCGAAGAAGACGAGGACAAGACCAGTCTTACCTAAATCTCTTTCTTGGGAAGTAGAGCAGCAAATGAGACGCTGTCAGCTCTTGTAACTCCCAAGTATGAAACCAAAACACAAAAGTACGGTCTGTGGGTTGAAATCTCGTCTCATCCCGCAATTTCTCTCGGAATGAGGTTCACAGGTCTTGGCTAGCACGGCGCGACATACTTTTTTCCACATTCTGATTCAGGGTAAAGCACCACCAGCATGCCAGTCCCTGCACCTACACTAGACGGTTCCTTGAAAGTCGCCGTTTATTTCGAGATGTCTCCTCGACTCTTATTTGAACGCCGCTTGCTTCATAAACACAAAATCTAAAAATTAATTTTTCAATAACTCATTTTAGTATTTTATATTGTTGTGTGCCTTAATCTTCTCTCAAAGCATCTATACTCTAATTATATACAGAAAAGTGACTGCAAATTTCCGTTGGTATATGGTCAAATGGGAGAATTTTATGCATGTAGATCTAGACAAAGGACTTGCTTCTGGGTAGTTATTTATATTACTTAAGAAATTATATAGTTATTGTTATTGCCTCCACAGTAATATATATATATAATTGATCCGAACACACGACTCAAGGCAATAAAACGTAAAAACCGAGTGACAAGCGTTTTTTTCTAATATGCAAACTTTACAAAATATCAATTCCTTATATTTTAGCTGTAAAATTTGTGATTGTCTATCAGAGGTATATTGCGATTTTTATATGGAGAAAACATAAAGTTCAACATTATTGACAAAACTGAATGTTGTTGAATGCATAATAAAATTAATGGATAAAAAATGTCAAAACAGATTTACTGTATTATAGTCATCTGGTTATAAATATCTGAAAATACTTTTAAAGATTTTTGACTTGTCCATATATTGCCCCTATTAACTGTTAACCGTACATACATATATCACGGAAAACTTTCTGATCGGAGAATCGGCTTTCATTAGTATGTGAATAATAACAGCGATAGCACAAGTGGCTAGAAGCTCATGGGAGGTAATTGACTCAGCGGGACAACTACAGCTAGCAGATTATCGCCCGTCATCCAGGACGAAGAATTTTAGTTGATAAGAATGTGACAGATAATGTAATTGAAGTTATAACGATTAGCAAGGTAAATAATTATCAGTGGCTTTTGTTTAATCATCAATCATTGTGTTCTTCTGAAATCTTTATAATCATTTTTCGTGGGTTTGTCGAGGAAAATATTGCGCGTGAACCCGACTTAAGAATGGATTGGATGGTGACAATAATATATAATATTTAATAAAAATAAATATTAAAAAAATATTGCAGTTACTTTCTGCATTTAAAAGTTGCAACAGATTGGTCACTAAAGCATGGCCAGTTTTTGGCATTTACTTTCTTGATTTAACATGCCTTTCAGTAAAATCTATTTCTCTAATCAATGTTCATGTGCCTTTTAGTTACCTCCTGCTTTACCGAAACATACAGTCTTTTAGTGAAAAATCTACTTCTGTTCCAATGAAATAGTAAAGACAAATAAAGCCATGCAAAATGTCATCAATATGTCGTCGCAAATCATCATCACTGGTCAGCTCATATGTTTCGTAGATCCAATCACGATCGTCTGCCACAATATACAAGCCACAACAATGCCCGACCGTTAAAACAAAGGTTCAGTTATTCCTCTCATGTAACCGATATCTATCCATCTTCTTTCTATTTTTTTCTGAAGAAGGAAGGAACTCAATGCCTTGAATGGCTTTGTACTGTTCTTTCGAGGGTGCTCAGAGGATCCGCTTTCACCAAGTGAGGAGAGCCATGGCACTAACATCCTATCGATTGTCTCCCCCCGATTTGTGGAGGTGTTTCCTCCCTCAGACACGACTCGTGGCTCGTCAGCGCGCACTGAACAACTGGCAGCAACACACGTACGCCTCGAGCTCGGCTTTCTTTCTGTCTTGTAGAGATTTGTTGTACGAGGCAATGAAACTAATTGTTGGAAAGAAAAGCCAACTGGGATACAATCGCGATTTTACGTAAATATACAGACTCTGAAAAGCCCTCTCTTTCTCTGTCTCTCTCTCTCACACACAACAGTTCGATCTTTTTAACTACCTTTTCCTCCCACAAATTGCGACATTTGTGGAGGCAGATGAACATTTAAGCTGATTAATTTTAGATGAAGCTGGTTGAAGGAAAGAGCATTGAGAAGGATTAGAAAGGAAGATGGAGGAAAAGCAAAAAAATAAACGCGATACAAAATGAAATTAGGACAAGAAGAAGTGAAAGAAGGATGGAGAGGAGGGTGTGTAAAATGGGAAAAAAAACCCAAACACAAACAAATAAAAACCAAACAAATGAAGGAGAAAATCCCTAAAACAATCAAATTATAGCAAAATGTAACCAGGAACATATGTTGTGGTATATATTACTATGCACGCCTACTATGTGTATATGTGTGGATATGTATAGACGCATACTTGTGCATAAATGTATGCATGCATGAATATGTGCACGGGAGCGTGATCTTGCTGGAGGATATCTGTCTGTTTGCCATTCTGTACTTACCCTTTTTGTCCAGAAAGTCAGCAGGAATCAACTCATCATTTTTCTGTGTCTTCTCGTTTTCTTCTATCTTGATATTGTCTACTTAGTTTTATGTATCTGCCTAGCTGTTTTTTTTTCCATCACAGATTTATTTAATTTTCTGTCGATTTATAGTCCATCCTTCATAAATTGTAAGATACTTCACGGTCGTCACTTAAACAAAAGAGATTATACAAACAGTCTCCTAAATCCATTTTTAACATTGGTTGGAGGGTTAATTTAGTAGGAAAGTGCTTCTACCTTGAAACAATTTAGCATTATGGAGGAGAGGGAAATAGGAGGAAACCCCCGAGGTCCAATCCTGTGAACAGGTGTCATATACAGAGAGTGTCTCGAGACGAGATCTGAACCCAAGCCACTCACTGCTATTTTTAACATTTATTAAGTCCAAAAATGTATTTTAAAAATATAATGCTAATGACAAATAATACCACTGAGCATGAGTGTATCGTCGAGGTCAAGGGTAGGCAATAAGTGATCTACATTACTGATTGTGAGATCATGAGTAAACGCTGCGACACTCGCCAGTCTCCATGGCAACCGTCCCTGCGGCCATCAGAATGCAGGAGCACTCGGCGCTGACAGAGAGCTGGTCGCCTGATGTAGCTACACCATCAAAGGTCTGTGATGTGTCTGGCCGGCTGCTTCACGGTAAACACTCACTAGACAAGGTCGTGAAAATCAATCACATTGCTGCTCGAACTGACTCCATTATTCTGTGTGCACGGCGCTGCTGTCGCTGCCACCAACACGTGTTGAAGTTCAGGAGAGAGCGTCCGGAACCATCGCAAATATTTTCCATTCTCTTGTCCACAGTTTGCGTCTTGGAGTTGCCTTTGCACTTTTGCAGAAGAAAAGGAAGAGAGAGAGAGAGAGAGGGTTAGAAAGAGAGGGGGAGAGAAAGAGATATATTGATGGAAGAAGGACGCAAAGGAAGAGAGAAAGATAGTGAGTGACAGAAAGACAGAGCAACAATGGGAAGAGTGCACAATTTTTTTTTTCCATACCGTTGGATCTTCTATTTCTCTCTTCTTATTTATCCCATGGGTACATGCTCAAACAATATGCATACACAAGAATTCGTGCAAACTCATACATACACACTCATATAATTGCAAACGTATAATTACAAACTCATAGACAAGAATTCATGAAAATTCATACATTTTTTTTTCTATATCAAATCGCAGCTCAGGAGACAGGAACTGCTTCACACAAGCCCAACAGAACTCCTCTGCAGATGCAGACAATGGGAGCCAGGGGAAAGATAAAAACTCTCAGCAATGTAATTTACTGGGGGAAATATTCACGCCATATTGCTACGACGGTTGGGTCGAAGATGCGGGTCAAACCTTAGCCCCCTAATGGGACACCTTCAGTGTGTTGCCGAATATTTTGGGTCGTTAGCGACTACGTCACGTGGGAGACAACCTGCGCTTCACATCATTCAAGGAGGAAAATGTTTTGCATGAACGTGACTGGCTGTCTGGCTGGTTGGTTGGTTGTGTTTTATAACGAAATCAGCAGACGAGACTAACCCCATTCAACAAATGCTGTAATTATCAACTGCTTACCTTAAAAAATGAAGCTATGAAAAACAGTAAGGGGTTTTGAATTTATTTTATATTTAATCTAAAACGAATTAATGAATACAAAGGTTTCCTTATCTAACTGGAATGACAGATAATGAAATAAAATAAGTAAAAGTGGAAAGTAAAAAATGACAGGAATAAAGAAAAAGAGTAAGAAAAGAAAGGAAAGCGAAATAAAAGAAAAGATAAAAAAATTGTGTGTGTGAGGGTGTAAACATGCATGCGTACATGTATTTCATAATGTGGAAGGAGTTCAATATAAGCAGTACAGATGCAGAAAATATTTTTTTTGAAAGCCCTCTAGAAGTCTGCTTTTTCATCAGTCGTACACTCAATCTCATTCTGAGTCTTTTTTTTTTTAAGGAATAAAACCAAACTGCTGCAAATGAACACATATTTTACCTACGTTCAGAAAAACTCTCAAGCAAAGCACAACATGCATACTCAAAAATATAACAGTACTCATTGCAAACTGAAAATCACATAAAAAAATAATGTAACCTCCTAATTCTATTTGTCGTACGAAACATTAAAGTCTGGATGCAATTTGTATGCAAACG
This sequence comes from Pomacea canaliculata, assembly GCF_003073045.1. Lineage (NCBI taxonomy): Eukaryota > Metazoa > Mollusca > Gastropoda > Architaenioglossa > Ampullariidae > Pomacea > Pomacea canaliculata. The sequence continues at coordinate 19,192,073 of NC_037595.1, read as the reverse complement.
TAGTCATGGTGTAGGAAATTTTGACAATAACAACCAAAAACGCGGTTTGGGCATGCCCAACAGAAGCGTAGATGGGCAACGGGACCAGGGCCGCCATGTTGACCAAGCTTAAATGGAGCATGACGTCATACTGACGGTCGCGGCAGATGTTGCTGGTGTGGACGCTGACACTGTCTCCAAAGTCTCTGAGCACAAGGTAGAGACAGTTGTCGTGCATATGGATGACTGCTGGCTTGACCCCAAAATGTTTCGTCTGCTTCAGCCGCTGTAAAAGTGTTTTCTCGGCAGCGGTGTGCGAAAGAAGGTCAACCTTGATTTGACACAGAGCCTCAATCTGGGGTTCAAGACTCGCCGAGGAAAGCATTTCAGCCTCGTTTTCGATAGTGTTGCTAAATTTTGTCAGACGAAAATCTACTTTAGCGATTTTATCCAAATCCCAAACGACCATAAGTGCACGGCGAGTTATTCTCTCGTTTGAACCTTCAAGGGTCATAACAAGCTCCATGGTGATCACCTTCCGGTTCGAAACATGGCGCATTTTGACTTCAGAGAAGGACACGCCTACGACTTGAGAACATCCTGAAAACCGGCTTGGCTGATCATGTCTTGGAAAGCCCTTACGAAGTCTGGCATTAATAAGACCGACCAGAACTTCTGCAAAACCCACCATTACCGTGTCATTGGCATAGCTAATGCTCTCCCTTTCACAAAGACATATTAATGGGGGCTGCACCTGAAGTTTAGCACAAGTAGCCTCCCTTGAATCTTGTATCGATTTGTTCAGGGGAGCTACAAGCTCCAGCTGGCTACGGAGACTGTAGTTTGCCATTTTCTCGTGTTGAGTTATGTTTTTAAGGAAGAAGAACACTTCGCGTAAAGAGAAAATTGTTTTCGCGAGTTGTTCGGCAGAAAAGAGGGAGGCTGGAGACAGATTTGTTGACGACATGATTGCAAATAGTGGGTTGGATGCTTGAGTTTGAAGTCTTACAGGCTGGTCCAGCCTCAGCAGGTTTGGGGAACCAACATCGCTAAGAATAATGACAATATTTTCTTTAAACGACAGCAAACTGGAAATCACATTTCTTAAGGCTAAATCGAGAACCTGTGGGTTTTTGAAATGCTTTGCATTGAAAAATGTTGCCGATGCCAGGGGTTGCAACAGGTTTCCATTTTCAGTCACACCGTGAACATCGGCAACTAGTGATGTCAATGCATTGTGGTAGTCCAATGTCTGTCAAATTTCCTTCTGAGCAAAGCATGTCCAGACGGAGTTCTCGCTGGTTCAGCGGCTTTCGGCCACAAACATTTTTGGAGTCAGAAATGAGTTTGGAGAACAGCTGCTCTTTTTCGGGAAAACTGATGCAAGAGAGATCCTCCAGTCGAAGGCAGTACCCTGAATCGATTAAATCTTTCAAAAAAGAGGAATATGGCTCAGAAGGATGACTAGGTCCAAGCAAGAAGGTGGAAAGATTCTCTATCTCCCTCCAGGTCGTAGCCTGATGTTTCTTAAAGTGGAGGCTAGAGCCACCGATCGTGCGGACGAACTGGAGTAAGGAAAAGATTCCTGGCAGTCGGGTTTCCATTTCTGACTGCGACAAATACCGGAAGGAAGAAAAAATGGATATTTTTCTTCGATTGCTCATTTCCAGACACCAAAGGCTTGTTCTCTATTCCCTTTCGACATACGGCGGGAGAGACACCGTGAAGGGCGATCTCCACGGTCGTCTGCTTTGCCGTGCCATCAAGACAGATCGCAGACATGTAGTCCTGGACACTGTCGATCGAGTAAAGTTTGTTCTCCATCGCCATCTCAATCTCTCGCGAGATCTCCTCGACACTCACTGACGTCATCTGAAGCTTTTTCGAAAAACGCAGTCCAAACGTTTTACAGGAATACGACACACACGTGACTCGGACAGTCGCCATCTTTGGACAGTCCCTGATGACATGGCAGTGGACGGTTGGGGAGGAAACCTCGTGAGATTTCCCTCCGGCCTGGTGGGGCAGACTCCGGAAATCCTCTTCGGTTGCTTCCGAAAAAGTGCAACTGTCCGAGTGGTCATTTGAGGGGATTTTTAGGAGAAAATCTCTCTTGTGTTTTATAGAAAGATCTTCTGCTCCTCGGATTGTAGCACTAAACAGGTCTGAAATGCTTGCCAGTCTCCTGGCATATAGTATGCTACAAATAAGAATCGTCAAGGGGAAAAGCGTAACCAGTCGGTACCTCATCTTTCTTCTTATCTCTTGCTTTTTGGTCCTCTGAAAAAAAAAATAACGACAACACGTTACAATTACATGTGTAAAATTTTTTTCTTAATTTATATTCTCATTTGCTAAAGGAACTGTCTACAAGTAACTTTGGTCAGCTGGTCACTACTGATTTTTACCCGAAATTAATTTCTTTTTAGTCTTTGTATGAAAAGTTTTTATCGTGTAAAAGAGTTGAAAAGATTCTTCAAATATTCTACTTCTGCTTAGTCTCATCTTTCTTAAGGAGGCTTTTGTTGAATCATGTCAGTAAGTGTGTGTATGTTTACAAAACACTACACTACAGCAGACTGTTCTAAATATGTTTTTTAAAGACTATTGCATTAATTAAGTTAATGCGCTGTATATTGATACGGGTTGACTTTGCTGTGTTCAGACCCTTCCTGATTTTTCTTTTCAAGGAGTCGCTTCACGATGTCATTCAAAATTACTTTGACATTGTAATCCAGGCTGTACATACCTTTCAGAAACATTTATACCACCCGAGAAAAGCAATTCCTTCGAAATCTCTTTCTCTGGCTTCCTATTCCTCACGGGGATGCACAAAATCGATGAAAGTACAAGAGTCCCTCAAATCAAGTCAGCAATGGAAGTTATTAGAGTCTTGCACGAACAGATGCTCTCACCCACACAAACATTATTTATGTTCTTTACCATTGATTCAGTTACTTATTTTGTTTTTGTTACGCCTTAATGAGACATCTTGTGGACGTCCACTTTCACAGAAGTATCGCAGGTCCAGAGAAAATGTCAGCAGAGGAAAACATCAGTCTGGTGCAAACCTGCCTTCGGCGACGAGCAGCTGATGCTAGTATTGACGATGCCGACGAAGCCCATAACATACCCAGCATTAAAAGCCAGACCTGACCAGGCGCAATAAAAAAGTCAAATTTGTCAACGAAGTACAGACACTGGAGTTACTTCCCCTGTTTTTTTTCCCTCGTCGCTGTTTGGCGTTGATGTAGTCATCGTAGTGCTGCCTGCAACTACTCCTCTGCTAGTGCTGCTTGTACACCACAGTGTTCGATGATCATACAAACGTCGAGTCCGCGCTTTGCACCGCGAGGTCCTAGGAGGAGAAAGCAGACGACTGTTTGTCACTTCTTCGGCTTGTTCCCGAATGACCGCCGGCACTGCGGCGAGCTGTCTATTGATTGAAGAAGAGACGAACAAAAAGCGAAACTAGAAAAGTATACGACTTCAATAAATGCAGCCTTTTTCGTGAGAATAAATTTTATTTTTAATAATAATAAATGAATGATGATCATGATGATAATTGATGAGCATCATAATAAAGAAATGGTTCTTAATGTGCACTTTTCTCGGCTATCTCTTTCACACACACACACACAAAAAGAAGTAAAGGAATATGAAGCTTTATAAAAACCCGAAAACCAAAACTGCATGACGAGAAAAATAGATAGTCTTGTAGAAAGGATCATTCAATATTCTTATCCTTTTCAAAACCCTGAGAGCATGATCCGAAAAATTATGTCAGACAATATGTTAAAGGATATTATATACTAGCTCTTTTCTCACTTTTCTGATGTCTATAGTTTAGACAACAAGCAACTTTAATATCTATGCATTATTTTACTTGCGATAACATTTAATCAGGTTATGCTCGTTCTAAAGAAATGTTTGAGTAATGGAAAAAATATATTTTATGATAAGATAATACTTTATTTATCGTAGGGTTGTGTCTTTGATGTCTTTTATTCACGACTGGGTCTGTTTACAGAGAACAAATAACAACAAAAAATATACAAAAACTGTACATAATAGAACATTTACATTTAAGACTAAATATGTGACTGAGATCTTTAGAGAGAAGTGCAAAATGACAGACATACAGAGAGACAGACAGATCAGACAGAACTATTAGGGCACAAAGACTAAAAGACACAGGCAGGAAAGAGGACGGACAGACGGACAGACGGACGGGCCATCACGCAGCCACACCACATGACTCTAGAAGAAAGACAACCCTTCCGCGTGTTGAATGAAAAAAGTACAAATCCTTGTAATAGAACGCACGTGCATGATGGCGTGTCATCACGAAGTCGCATAACTCTGTCGTCTCATTTTGTGCTGCTCCTCGCTCCCTGCATTAAAAGAGGAGCGGCTAGCTGAGACAGTCATTGCCTATCTGAAACGCTAATAATGACATGAAAATGCATACAGTCTGGCACTACCACGATTGCCACTCTCTCTGTCTCTCTGTCTTTGTCACGCAATAATGTTGTCGCGTACATCTTGCACGTGTGCGCGTGCACGCGTGTGATAAAATATTCCCTCATGTGTGTGACTGTGTGCCAATATATCCCCGCATATGTGTGGCTGTGTGAAAATGCATTCCTGAATGTGACTGTATTATAATCATTCTCGCATGTGTGTGACTGAATATATCCATGCAGGTCTGTGCACGCATGTGCAGCATGTGCTTGCAAATGTCTCCGAAGCTTTATCTTTCTTACCACAGTGTGTGTGTAGGAGTGTTGCATGTGTGTACGAGTACCTGTACGTTTGCGTCATGAATGTGAATGACTGCGGGGAGTGTGCTTACACGTTGGAGCCTGTGTGGAAGTCAACATCAATGACACTGTACTCTGAATTTAACACATTTCTGTGGATTTAACAGTACAGACGGTTTGAACAATATTTTCTCAGACTGCCAGACAAACTGTTGTCAGAGGGCAAGCGTCAGTAACTCGATCTCGTTCCACGTTCAGTTTTTTTTTTTAATTTGTAATTTTGTCTGTATAAACCCTTCCGTGTCTGTATTTTCCCACCACGCTGTCTTTATGTAGTTTTTTTAAAGGCTTTCAGATAATAGCTCAAACATATTATTTCCATTTGTTGCAATTTCCTGGCAGACCACTGAATAGGTTAGTGCCATCACAGGCTCAGGCAAGGCAGGACAGGACATGACATGACCTTTGCGAAAAATACTTTTTTCCTCCACCGCGAACATCTGTAAAGTTAGTGGGGCAGTGTAGCAGTGTGCATAGCTCCATCACACGATGGCAGTTTCAAAATACAGTGTTTATATAAATTACACACATACACACACAAACTCAAAGACAAAGGCATTAAATAAAAAAAGTTGTTTATTTGGAAAAAAGCGACGTTCTCTTCTAGCTCTCATGATATTATGGCCTGTATTGTTCGTTTCTGCGCATTTTTAGATGTAAGTGCCATCTTTCTGACCGTAGCCAGGGTAGCAAGACCAGGATAATAGCCGTTGTAGCCTTTTCCGTAACCGTTGTTGTATCCGAAACCATCATATCCGCCTGGATAGTAGTCTCCCTTTTGGAACCGTAACCAGGGAAGTAATTGCCGAAGCCAGGGGCGTAGTTGGCCTTGTTTCCAAACAAGTTATCTCCATTTACCAAAGGCCAAACTTTCCGTAGTCGTCAGCTACGTTGTTCTTAGCCACAGGAAGTGAGAGGTCAGAGGCAAAGGTCGTAGCCATGACAGAAAACAGAACCAGCACTGCCTTCTGTTTAAAACCAAACAAAAACAAAACAATGTTAATGAAAACGCATCAACAACGAAACTCGTAAAATTAATATTATTGGCTATGAATCTCATGTACATCATTGTGTATCTTGTTGCTGTTTTCCTGCTTCTCATCCTAGAGTCTTTGATTAACCGGCAATCATAAAGGGTACGAAACTGCTGAAAAATATTAAGCTACTCGCTAGCGTGCTTGACACTACACAACTTCCATGGAAACAAACAACTACACACCAAGCCATTTTAATACTCCCTGAAATATCATAGAAGAAATATTGACAGTCCATAAAAAGCGTTCTTTAGTATCTTTTTTTGGCAAGGAGCTAACGGACCAGGTAGTTAGCAATCAAAACGGATAAATGTTGCCAAAATATAAAAATAATCATATTTTTCTAACATGATCTTTTTATTGTATTAAAGTCCTTGGTAAATAACACAAGCACATACGCACAGACAAAAAAGAGGATATAAGGAGGGAGAGATAGTGTTTTTGTTGATATAAAAGAGAGAGAGAGAGAGAGAGAGAGAGAGAGAGAGAGAAGAAAGAGAGAAAAAAAAACAGTAGGAAATAACAAAGAATGAGAGATAGAAACCGTTTTTTTTTCCATTTCTTACCATTCTGATAGAAGTGATCTTCTTGAAAGCGAAGCAACTCGCGTTGGTGCAGAAAGTGATGCTAAATTATCGCTTACTCGCCCTTAGTTTCTGGCTTCCTATATATATCTCCAGTCTCCCCGACATAACATTTTTTACCATCATTATCAATTCTCCCTGGGACTATTTGCGACACTAATTGAATGCGCAAACACTCAAAATATTTCGCAGCAGGAGTTCCCACACGGAAGTGTTTAGCTCGAGAGGCCAATAATTTTAATGGTCGGCCACTGACGCTCCAGTTGTAGGAGGGGCAGGTGAGAGTGAGTTGTAAAAACAATAAATCAAAAGCTTCCAGCTGTTTAGTGGAGCATAAACAGTCTGAACTGTCAAACAGGGAGGATGGGATTGCAGTCAACCTGTCCGATCGGTGTTTAATCAGCTTACTCGCTCCCCACGATGCAGTCACCATGGAGACTTACAACACAACAGGAACAACGTGGACAAGCAGAAGGCAAGTCACGATACGGAGATTTATGTAAAGGTCACGTGACTATGGTGTCCCACGCTCTAGAGACGTTGCTCTGTCTGCTTAACGAAGACGATTTAAAATGTTCACACCCAAGAGTATTTATGTAAAAACAATTTATACAAATTTTGTTTCTCAAGGGCTTAATACATATTCAAGCCAGACATACTACTTTGCTGAAAAGTGTTCAGACTCAGAGAAAATTACAAGTGGTGTTGAAGTTTGTCTTTCTTTTTCTGGTAGATATCTCGCAAAATATTTTTCACTTTTCTATAATGTACTCACTTGCTCCTCTCTTCCTTCCTCCATTCACTCACTATTCATTCACTACTATTCTCTTCTTTTTTTTTAAACTTCATTCTTCCAACTTTCCACTCGCTACCTGACTTAAGACTGTCGGTCTGCATCTTTCTGTCTCTCCTTTCGTCTGCATGTTTGTCTTCATATGTTTATGTCATTAGAAGTCAGAATACTTTGAATTAACTAGCATTTGCCACAACATCTAGATAAAATTTCTACATTATTCTAACCCTTATCAACCTGAAGTAATAAACTGCACGAAGTGAAACACTATTCATTGTTGGTTTATGGACACACAATGTCTAATCACGAGCTGTCGTTCATTTTCGCAGACAATTTTTAACACATAAGAGAAGTTAACAAACAACTACACCGTGAGTATGGAAATATAAATAAACTTTATTGATCTTCAAGCTCGCTTTCTTACGCAAGATTTAACAATGTCTCAGAATCTTACGAGTTTCCAGAAGAAGTTTGTCATGGCGAGATTGTTACTCAGTGTTTCGCTCACACAAATGTGAAATCGGTACACATCATGAGTCTTAGCTACACACCCAACAAGAAGTCCCATATTGAAAATCACATAAAAACGAGTTAACTGGAGATGGAGTCGTCAACGATGTTGTTTATGAACGAATGGCGGATATTATTATTATTAGTGCGTTCATGTATTTTTCTGGTGTTGTACACAGAACTTAACACACATCTTGCGATTTCAAAAAACATGGATGTCAGTGTGTTAATTTGAATAGTGTGTTGTTAGAGACAAAACATGTAAACACTGCAATAAAAATGTAAACCATGGAAAAAAAGAACAACAGCAAGTTCAAAAATAAATTAATTAATAAAAAGTAAATGAAGGAGAGATAGACGACAATTACATAAACACTTCGAATAGATGCTGACTGGAAATTTACCTTGTCAGAGATCCGTTGAAAAAGCAAACAGGTCCATATACTTTTATGGAGGTTTCATCAAGGACTGAAGCAATAATTAAAGTAACTGAATGAGCTGCAGAAAACTATAAGAAAAAATGAGAGAAAGAATGAATGATAGAGAAAGAGAATAAACAATAAATGAAAGAAAGAGCATAAATGTCTCTCTGTGAACATTCAAAACTAGTATTAAATGTTTCTGACTATTGTTTTATCAAATAAACGTTCAGTGTTAATGACTTAAACTGCAAGTCTAAGGTCGACAGTACATTAGCAGACTTTGTTCTCTATTTTACTGAGTAGGAAACAAAACTTCTTAATTTGTATTTTTTATTGTTTAATATCGAGGACATCAAACCTACAACCTCCCCGCAAAAAAACAAACAAACAAACAAACAAACAAACAAACAAACAAACAAACAAACAACAAAACAAAAACAAACCTGAATTAATGAAATCTCAAATGTACACAAGTAGAATGTACGAGAATAGAATATTGAGCATGTGCAATAAGGTAGCAATGTAAGAATACGAGTAAAAAGAATGTTAGGGTGTGGGATATCTAGGTTAAATTGTGAGGATGTGAGCTAAATTTAGCCACACGAAAAAAAAAGAATCAGAACATTAAGAGGAAAATAGAATGTTACCGGTTGTTAACGTGAGAAATATACTTTTATACCATTTGCATCATTTACTTGGGGAAAACGAGCGATGAAGGATGAAAACGTACAGGCGCGCCTCTCTCTCTCTCTCCCTATCCCCCTCCCTTCACATGCACACAGAAAGAGATTTGTGCAATCATTTATGTCCATAATTTCTAGCCTGGTCTGGTCAAAATTTCGAACGGATTTCGATTTACAAGACGTTCACATCATTTTGACATTATGTTGACCTGAGTTTCGAGTTCAGGATTTGGCCAACTGTAAAATGCAGACAATGCATTTATTACCATTGGGCAGAACAGACTTGTCTTTCCATAGAATTTCTATTGACATGGATTAATTTAGGAATAAACTACAAGAGCTGCGAAGGGCAAAATTTTTGACGAAGTGTCATTTTGTATGTGTGTGTGAGCGCTAATAAAATCCTCGGGGGACACGACCAGAAATGGGTTTAACAGTCACTATGAACATAATAGACAACTACACAAATTCACAAATATTCTTTAACATCACATAGTCACATTTTTTTTAACAATTTCTAAGAAAATTATAAGCTGTTTTAGCTGCATAGTAGTTCTGTAAAAGGACGCTTCTATAAGCAAGCAAATAAGTATTAAAAGAATTAAAAAGAAATATTTAAAGCAAAGATTGTCAAATGTAACTAGAACTAATTACAGAGCACTCTACATTATTTAGGCGAAGGATTTTAGCAGAAAAATTGGATTTAAAACTAAAAACAAATTACGAAACAGGACTAGTCAGTAAGAGTGAATGAATGTCTTCGCCACTCTTTTTTCATACCAATGAGAGCCCACACGTATGGTACTCCAAAAAAGGTCCTTCCATATTGTATTAGCTTTACAATGTGGATGGGCTGATGATAAGGGGAGAAAAGAAAACCCTGAAGAGCCTGGTCCTGATACAAGACCCGAACCAAGAATTTTGCGATCCTTGCTGTAGTCATGACAAGCGAGCATTTTACCGCTGCGCCACGGGTGACCCTCGAGCATTGACCTTTGTGCTGAGGGCAGAGGAGTGTGATGGAGGTGTGGACACGCTTGGCTGGCGTCAGTCTGCATTGCCACAAGTCATCAATCTCAGCAATGAAGAAGAAAAGCCTCTGCTGGCTTTTGTTGTTTTTACAGCAGTCCCATGGCTAACACATCAAAGCATACACCATGTGCAATGAACTCTGTCACCACACGAGAGGGGACGAGGTCATTCCGTCTACCTGTTAGAACTGGTTCTAAGTAAACATAGCAATGGTACCTTGATTTTTACCATAATAATATATGAGATTCAATTAATATTAACTTGTAAAAAAATTAGGAAGCTATACTGACTCAAACCCACGCTTTGCCTTTCTTTAAAGTCTTACGAAAATGATTAGAATATTAGAGAATATTATTCTCTACGAGTTTTATCGCTCTATTGAATTTAGATTAGGTTTATACACTCAATCATGCATACGGCGCCTGAAACAGCAATGGATACTGTCTTTCTCACACACACACACACACGCACACACACAAAATATTTACACCAGTAAAAATACAGAGATGCTGCTCAAGAGGTTTTCAATGTGACGAAAAGGCGTCACAATCATTTAGTACAAAAATCATTCATGCCTCCTATCACCACTGTATGACCAGTCTAATGCTATTACAGAGAGACATAGAGACTGCTTCAAGACTTACTCGGAAATATCTTAGAGCCAATAAGGATCTCGAACTCAATGTCTGAAAGGCAACAGGCTTAATTTGTCAGCATAGCAAAACAAAAAAAAAAAAAAAAAGAGAAAGAGCCGCTAAGAAAATCCCTTTGTATCATGTCAGAAACTGTAGGCGTTATAAGAACACAATCAAATCAACAAAATTAATTAATTGGACTGAGGCGCCGACTTTGACTAACCCGTAACTGACCTTTGTCTCTTACAGTGACCTGTTTGGTTTATTTAAACACTTGCCACAAATACCAGCCAAATGCTCGGCAACATAAATCAGGCAAAACACGTCTAGACCTACAGCAAAGTGATGGAGGGTCAAAGGTTAATTGCTACACATTAAAACACAAAAACACCAAGTATTTATGTGTTCATTCTTTGCTTCAGCATTTGACTGAAAAAAAAAACCTTGAACAAAAGACAGCATTTCATTCTTTTTTATGAAAGTTTGTAAATAAACGTTGCAATGATAATAATATTATTTCTATTAATAATGATTATAATAATGTGGGAATAGATGTTTACATGTTTACCGTATATATGAAACAACGGACTGCAGACAGAACCTATCAAACTGGGATCACAGCTTCTGTTGTTTAAGCCGTCAGTCGGCATTTTAGTTGCAGATTATTTCTGCAAATTTTACTATTAATAAAACTCACTCTAACAATTTAATTTTCCGATCTTTAGCGGCAGGAGATAAGAAAGGTAGAGGCGTCGCATCAAGCAGTGGAAAGACAGAGAAACACATACACCAAAGACACATTATCTATATGTCATCTTGAAGCATCTCAAATAAAGTATCCTAGGAATGTTACAAAAAGAAGCTCAAATAGTCAGAGTCCCAAACAGGTAAAGGAATTTTGAAAGTAAATTTTAGTCCAGGTAATGCAAACTTAAAATGCTGAATTCGCAACAGGGTTTTATAATCTCTTTGTACCCGTAAATAATTTAAACAGTTAATTGGTTTTTGAAGAAGGACATATCTCCTTAAGGAAGAACCTATTTAAACTTTTGCTTAATTTTCAACTCCATCACAGTATCTTCAAAACTAGTTGTTGTTTACATACTGGCTTTGACCTACACTACCTTTTATGTAAGAAAACTTAATTTATGAATTCAGTAAAGTGTCGTTTATTAAGGCTTTTTTCTGTAAGTAAAGTGAGTACTGAATAAATACACGTAAACAAAAATTATCTAAAGTCAGACAACTGCGACAGGTGGAAGTTTTATTCATACCGCGTGGAACTGCATTTTGTACTTAAATGATGAGGATACATGATAACAAACAGCCAGCCATCCTTCAATCTAAAATCAAACTGTACATTTCAAACTACAACTGATGAACTGTTATTCAGTTCGTCTGTTCGACTAGTTCATCCACCTCACAGTTCCACTCGTACATAGTCGCTCAGCCATCCGTCCAGCCACTCCATTTATCCACACTTCCATTGCTGGGCATGTTCTCCTGTTTCTCTTTCTTTCCTGTGTAATAAAAGGCTGTACCTATTACAGGCCACCATCGTGAGCTGAGTTTTACAAGAAATGGACCAAGGGTAAGTCTTTGTAGCCTTTCTCTTGTTGGTATTATGTTCATCATTCTGTCACTACATGCACGGGACAGTGCGATTTCAAAATTAATCGGAAGAGTTCTACTCAACACCAGTAACACACGATAAACTGACAAACAAACAGACAAACAAAGAAAGAATAGATATAATAAATAAACAAACAAACAAAACAATCAGTAATTAATCAAAAAAAAAATAAATAAATGGCGGAAAATCTCCAGTGACCAAATAAATAAGATAAAGAAAAAATTTAAATAATAAAACGAATAAATGAACAAACGAACAAACAAACCAGCGAATCAACCAGTATATCAAAACAAAATCAACTTAAAATTTGCAATAAGAATTGGAGCTTTACAAAGAGAAATTCGGCAGTGTACCGAGTTAGGGCAGATAATTAATACCCGGGAAAACAAAACCAAAAAAGCGAACGAGTGAAAACATTGGACGCCAGTGAACAAGCAGCAGGCAAGCGCGAAGTGAGCGCAAAAATATTGTTGATAAACATTGTAAACAATCAATGAGTCCTCAGGATAAACATCAGACAAAACATAAAGCTATCAACCATACATTTAAATAGGTGATGGCAGACAAAATCCTTCTGAACAAATAAATAACACGCACGATTATTTGGATGTAGCCGGTAATCTTCTTGCATTCAACAGGTTTGAATTTTTTTTTCTAAACAATCAAACCAGATATATGATTAAGCTGTACCGCAGTTTTTTTCTCATAGAAAGTGTGGGTGGAAAAGTCTAGAAGGAAGTTCTCAAACAAGTCAGTCACGACACCATAACAAGAGATAATTAAGTACACAACCTGTTTTGATATATGAGAAGGTAAATTCACTGAAACTTTTGTTGTTGTTGTTGTTGTTGTTGTTGTTGGATGTTATTAGAGTCCGAAGATTGTGAGCATGAAGCGATGTCAAAGGGCAAGGGTTCAGGGTTCAGGGATAGAAGATCACTGCATGCGGAGTCACTCAGGCAGAACACGGTGAACAACAATTCAACCACGCGCACTCACACACTATTTTTTTGCTTTGTTTTTGTATTTTTGCTCCGTGCTGCTTGCTTTCACTCCGGGCCACAGTCACCAGAGGGCGCTAACACGTGAGCGCGCAAGTCATCACAAGTGAAGAGTCCGTACAGGGGAGATAATCAGCAGGGCGGTGATAAAGGCGAGTACGACGATCGACGGAGATGTCTGCAGGGAGGGTTGGCTGTCGGCGGCCGTGGGGTCCACCAGCTGTCCAGTTGGTGTTCCTCCTGAAAACAGGAACAGCGCCAAAATTATTCCATCCACTCTTAAGGTATAATGAAGAGATTTAGCTGATGATACGAACTCTCTTATTGATGGAGGTACACATGCTTTATGGCGTGCTACGTGTTTTCTGTTTATTGGTTCTAAACCATGAAAAAAGTAGATTGACTACGACTTTTTCCTAAAATAAAGAGAAAAAAATAAGTGAGTACTTTTATTACAAGTATTCTATTACAAGTATTGTGTTGACATTAAGAAGTTCCGGATATTGGGTGTCAAAGTGCTGTCTGAGGCCTGACAGCAGACGACAGCTTTGCTGCGTTGGTTTGGCAGATTGGAAGCAGGTCAGAGATACAGGTTTGTCTGGTAGCTTGCTGCAGATGCAGCATGAAGCCATAGTATCGGTTAGGGTTTAACCGTCGTAACGAAATTCTGTCTTTGAATGTGTGATTGTCCTGAAGGTGGATGTGGTAATACCACCCGCACTGTCTGGCCATGATCTTCCCAAGTGTTTCAAAATGGCGACTTGAGATGTCCAGCAGACACTAACTGGACAGGTCAAGGTTCAAGCACGCAGCAAGCGTGGTAAAGAACAACCCCGGGAAGTCGTCTGACCTACTACCCTCTACAAAAATAAACAAATAACTTAGCACACTACTTAAGTGCTACAACTAGATAGAAAAGGCAGAAGAAAACAAGCATAAAACGCAAGGAAGGAATTAACGAATATGAGAGAGAAACTCCAAGCTAAATCAGAACGAATGCCTAGCGAGTAGCTGTGTTTCTGGTCTGTTTGGTAAATAATGTTCATGCTCCAGAGTTGTGTCCCCTTTGTTTTCTTCACCTAATGTTTGCTGGGTGAAAAAACAGAGAATGTGATGCTATCATTATGTATTCGTTATCTTAATGTTTCTGAAGGTATCAGCAATTAATATTGAAACTTTCTATAAATCTAAGAAATTATTCCCCTTTAGCACTCCTAGAAAGAAATTGAGCGCAAGGTTGGCAATATATACACAAAGTCAAAGTGTAGAAAGTTAGTTAAGAAGGAAGCAATCGCCTCAGGTGCAATTTACAACAAAGTTGTAGTCCACATCATGTCATGATGTCTTGAATCTGTCATCTGTAAGCATAATATAACATAAGGGGCTCCAGGCAGTTAAAACACTCCTTTGTAACAACTGCATGAAGAAGCCCTGGATTCAGATTTCGTCTCGGGACACATTGTATGAGAGCCTGTTCGAAGGGCTGGCAGTCAGGGATTCTCCAGGTACTCCGGGTACTCTAGCTTCCTCACCCCTCCATCATCCCTCTCTTTCTTAGCGCAAAATCGCCTCAAGGTGGAGTCACTTTCCTACTAAGCCCACCAAAACAAAATACAAAGAAAGTTGGGAGGAAAATGTTAGAAAAACAAAACAAATTTCAAAAGCGAGCGACCGGCAGTAACTGTCCCAGCAGAAAGCTACAAAGTGTAAACATTTCCCTCTTCTTCAGCATTCAATATTCAGGACATATTCATTCGCAGTTGTGCAAATAAAAGCCGCCAATACATCACAGAAAACTTTCATTATTCTCAGCGAGCATCGTCTGTAGAGTATTAGCTACTTTTTATCTCTTTTCTGTTAAAAAAATTGTATATTTACTTCTAACCCTGTACTGTAACTTAAAGTATTATTCGTAATTGTGTGAATAACAATCCAAAATAGTCGTTCATCGGTTTCTCAATCTCGTCCTTCTTAGATATTGTTACATTGTCGGGTATCGTTATTAGATGTAAAAGTGAGATTCATCGCACTCTCCTTTATCTTCATTATGTAACTTGTAATGACTTGTAGCAGGCGTTACTCAGGCATCTCTAGTCGCCATCCCAGCATCCCATGCAGTTTCCAGTTACCGTGCGATGCAAGAAACACCAGCCAAAGCTCTTACCAGTCTCGGCAAGATAAAACGAAGAAAAAAGAAATAGCATCTGAACACGCAAGCATAATCATCATTAGGGTTTAAAAATACCGAAATCGAAAAAAAAAAAAAGACATTTGATGGCTAAGGAGAAGAAGATCTTATCAGATTAAATTAGCGCTGGTTAGAAAAAAGAACAAAAAAGGTGACAAAAACGAAAAAGGAAATAGAATGGCCAAATTAAGGATGTGTAATCACATGGTGTCTCCAAGAACTGCTCGCATTTTTAAAAGTGCTGAATAATCAAGGATCCCACGAAATGAGGCGGTCACATACATAAAACTGTTTCGTTTTTCACTCCTTTTTTTAAGGAATACCTGAGTACTTGAAGGTAATGGCTGGTGGAATAAAAATAGAAATCGTGGTTTAATTAATTAACTTTTTGCTTATTTACTTTATTTTTGGTCGATGCTTTTCTCTCTTCTTGCCCTACGTTCTTTCTTTTCTTTTTTTATGCAGTTCTATCTTTCTATCTCTGTGCTTTTCTCTATGTCTCTGTTTACTTACATATAATACATACAATCAATGTCAAAAGATAAAATTTTAGAAAAGATATTCCATTCTCTTTACTCGGGCATACTTTATCTTTTGACATTTTTGTATGTAAAGCTTGACAGCTATAATCACAAAAGGTCATGAGTCTGAACGGATGTATTCAAACCTTGAAATTGATAGAAGGCTTCAAATCCATGTGCATCATAAATCTCGTTTGACTTGAAGGTGACCCGGAAGAAGACGCCGTCAGACTCGACCTTGTGTTTACTCTGCGACGCCAGCCCGCACATCCGGTACAACTTCCGGTCCTCAGTTTCGTGGAAATTGGAGAAAGAAACGTAATCACTTTTGGTGTTTTCCTCACACCTGGTGACAAAAACAAATATCTGTTTTTTATTAGTTCTATAAGACAAAGATATTTAATAGAAAACGTGACAATGGCTGTGGATGCAGACAGTATTCCGAACATCTGGCATAATCAACATTTAGCTATCCACATGCTCAATCTCAGATTCGCATCAACAACGAACAGAAATCCTACCACTGTTTGCTTACCTTGGTCCAATGCCGTCGACATCAAAGGTAAGAAATGTGATGTGAACCCGTTCCTTGCCCTTGCCATAGAACAGGTATTGGCACTCGGTATTGCGCGGGTACAGGCCCGGGTAGTTGGGGGACCGGATGTGTCCCTCAGGTTCATTTTTGCTGACATAACTAAAGGAGCAAGCTGAAAAGGATGCAGGTAAAAGTAATGAGCTATACATTTTTTGTAAATATTTGGCTGTTACAATCTGATTGTCATCTTTTTGTCTATTTTCAGATGTATGAGTTAGGTCCCTCGGGAAATAAACTCCGATACTTTCAGTGAAAAGGATTTCAATGAAAAGTGTAGACATAGCTTAAAGGTGTACAACTGACATCTCCTATATACATACAAGGATGAAACATAATGTGATAAAAGAATAAAAATGTAACAGCATTTGCACGTGAACGTTTAAAAAACAACCAAAAGAAAGGAAATAAACAACGAATAAATAAATGAAAGATAAAGATTGTCACAGAGAAAGAAAGAAAATGATTCATCCTCTTGTTTTAGATTGCAAGGGGAAAAACATGCTATCTATCCATCAATATTTCTCTCTGTCTCGGTCATTCACAAGCATCCATAAATAAACACGCTCTCTCTCTCTCTCTCACTCACACAGAGAAAGAGAAACACACTAATGGAATGACCGAAGAGAGGAGCGACCAATTAAAACTTAAGGGCAGCAACCCTCATGTACCTACTTCCTCTTTCGTCCTGCTGACCTGTGTCAATGCCGAAATCTGAAATGCACATAAAACTTTTTGTTACCACATTTCTTTGACGAGAGGAGGAAAACACTCAGACAGGTTAATTACCCGAACACACACACACACAAACGCAAGCACTCTCAAAAAAGAGTTATAACTCTCTAAACAAAGCCAGTTATCAATCAGTTATCAATTAATCTGTCTTTAATTTTTATCTATCTGTGATAAGAAGCTAAACGATTTGTCGAGCATTACTTGTGACAAACTCGTAGTTGGCGAGAAATCCGGTGACAGTCAAGGAGGGTCGGCGTGAGCGGAACTCAACCGTCATGGTGTTACTGTTGGACATGAGTTTGGGGGGCAGCTTGGACCCACAGTATGTGCCCAGGGCCTCGTTCCGACCGTTGATCTGTATGTAGACTGACACTGTGTCTGAACCTGTACAACTGTACAAGAATTGTGTGAAGTGAGCTGATGACAGCAGCACAACAAAGTACTTCACATACAGCTGAGCAAATGTCCAGACACTCATATCTGAATTCGCACACACACAGACAGAAACATAGGCACTAAATAATCTACATATATAGGGGAAAAAAATACACAGATACGGAAAAATGAAATTGTAGGCATGAAGACAGGCAGTCAGAAGACGAGGATGAGGCACTGATGATAAGCAAACACAATTATAGGCACCAACGCAAATATAACCATAAAAATATACAAACAATAGTCATAAACAGAGAACAACACGAACATAAACACAAAACACAACTAAAACGTAAAAATAAACACAAACATAAGGATTGTGTAAAATTTCAAGGACAAACAAAAACAAATGTAAATACAAACAAAATCGAAGGATATGTAGAAACGGAAGCACAAATACAAACTTAAAACAAACATTAGTATAGAATTAAGCTGAAACGCAAACAAGTCAGATAATTAAAATGGTTAAGCAGTCCAAATACTAATTGCAATTAAGTACTGAAGTCTGTGGATGTAAATTAATTATGTATCTGTTTCTCTTCTTTACTACCTTATTTTTTCGTCTTCTATCAATCTTTCACTGTAGTTTAACACCATACTATCTCTTCATGGTGATATGATATAAGATCTCACCACAAAAATTTAACAGTGTATTGTAATTGTGTTGTGTCTAATACTTTGTTTTCTTCCTGTCAGGGTTAGGGTATGACTAACAAACCAAGTGGAGGAACAATCATTTTAATGGATATGAAAATTAAGTATTTAGTAACAGCAAATGTAACTACATCGCCTCGTATAAAGAAGCGGACTACCATCTATAGCAGTCCCTGCAGTCTTGAGTCTTGCCGCTCAGATTACCTGATGACCTGGACTTAAATATTTCCGGTTTGTGGCCTGAGAGTGTTTTGGAATAAGAAAAAAAGTTTGAAAGAGTAGCTCCGACTGTCCACACTTAAGCGCGAACCTTGATTAGGTGGAAATGGCGCGGCAAGAATCCAACATGAAAGCCCCTCATCTACACATCTGCAAGCACCCTACAAGCTGACAGGTCTGTCAGAAAGAGGGAGGAACACAAGGCACGAGGCGGTCAATACAATTGTAGGTCAGGACTTGTACAGACTGATGGAGGCTGTAAATAGAACCATCACCAAGACCAACCAGAAGGGAGAGAGAAAAAAGTTCGATATGTCAAAAGTTATTCGCACATCTGCTACTAATTGAAGAAGAAAAAAACTAAGTTTTTTTATGAGAAAACAATGAAATTTAAAGAGAAAAAGAATGACAATGATAATTTCTCACCAGTCGGGATAGGGGGAGGGAGAACTGGTGTGAGAAACAAAACATGGTTTTTAATCTAGAACTCGTTCTTAAAAAATGGAGAACAAAGTAGACTGAATTGGCAAACTAGTAAAATTACAGCAAAAATATAAGAAGAGATTAGAATATGAGGAAAGGTAAGCAGTTATAAACTCATATCTACGGTTCCTGAAGTCGGGTTCGAATATAATAAACGTAGTTATTAAACTGTCTTTATAGAAAGTTTCTAAAGTCAAGAAGTATGTAATAAAAAGCTTTACGACAATGAATTTTTATGCAAGATAATTGCCTGTCTGCTGCTAGGTTCAAGCAAGAGTCAGCGGAAAAAGGCGCAGAGAGAGAACATAAAAGAGAACCTGATAGAAAGAAAAAAAACTCCAGTGGATTATAGGATCATTTACGCTTCATCAGATCAGTTATCATCAGTCCCTTCCCCACAACTCTAGAAGACAAATGTATCTGAACTGAATTAAACAAAAGTGAACTGGACAAAACTGAACCGAGGTCAGAGAATCTTATCCCAAAAGTAGTTTGACATCAGTGATCTCAGTATATCACCACATCTTGTAGCATTGGAATGTTTAAACTTTTACGGCAAATACATGTATTTCCCCCTTAATTCCTTCCTCTGTCTCACTATCTTTGCTTTTGTTTTTCTTTTCCGAAAAAAGCTTACTTCGTGTTCCCTGTGAATTACGTCCCTTTCCTAGTTGGCACTCGTGCACAGACACATTAAAAAATGGCGAGGCGAAATAGAGGGATTTATCAGAAACCTCACGATGACTCGATCGTTTGCCGCGGGGCTGCCTCCTTCTGTACGGCCGCTAGAACAAAGCCAGAATTGCATCTGCTTCGCTTCTTCTGATGAGCTTTCCTTTCCGCCCTGGCGCTGCTGATTAAACTCTCCAAAGGGATGCTGGGATCGGAGGACAGTAATGGCGGGTGTAGAGGAGGGCACTTGAGGCGCCGCCTGGCGGATGCAAGCGCCAATCATTTTCATGGAGGGACCGATGGATCGTTGCGAAGGTGATGAAAGCGGAGAAGAAGCACGATGAGAGCAGCAGTAGAGACAGAGAAGGAAGCAGGTAGTTCGAGGCCAATAAAGGTAACGCGGCTATCATGGCTCCTCGGAAGATGGGTGAGTGATTCGCTCTCACCCCATCGCTTCGCTGGAGTCCACTTTATTCAAACATGTCAAGCAGGTTAAGTGGCTGCCAAGCGAGCTAAGGTGAAGGTCTCATCCGATTGGCGCGTGTGGCGCATGCGCTGCAGACAATTTACCCAGCAGCAGGATGTAGAGGGTGCTTACTGGATCACGTGACTAGAATCGGCAAGCCAGTGGGTGTGAAGATCAGGGATACATTGCAGCCACTGGGAAGTTCTTTCACGTGCGTGTCATTCAACGCCTCGATTTTCCCCTCAAACAGCTGATACACATTGGTATTTACAAACATGGCGACAGGAGGATGCTAAATAATAGTTGATACACCTTTATATGTTTGTACGTGTAGCTGTTTGTATCAGTACTTTAATTAATTGACATGCATAGTGCTTTAAATAATTTGGATAACACTTTTTCGATAACGTGCATACACTCTAGTATATTATGTCTGTGGTTTGTCTGCTCAGTTGTGTGTCTAATAGAAGCTTGGACCTTTCTACACGGAAACAATACCTTCATGTCTGTCTGTCTGTCTGTCTGTCTGTCTGTCTGTCTGTCTGTCTGTCGAAAGTGCAAGATTGCTTACAAGTGAGAACAATATATATCTGTGTGTGTTTTGTGAGGAGCATTGTCATTACGACATGATTAGCCCGTCCTCCAGTACAAGTCTAGCAAAAGCTCTAGTCACAAGTAGATACTCACTCTACAGGCGCCTTGGGGTCTCCGGAAGGGTAGTACAGGTCAAAGTGCACGAACTTCAGCTGCACCCTCTCGCGCCCCACCCCTTGAAAGGTGAAACGGCACGTGAGGGATGGCGGGTAGGGTTTCGGGTAGGAGGGGCTTGATATTGTCCCGTTCTTGCCCTCCATGCTGCTTATGCTGCCTCCACATCGAAAAGCTGCAATACAACACATAGCAGCATTGATAACATATAATGAAACAGTGTATTCCACATTTACGATACACGTACATATTATATATTACATATAAATAAACACATTAAGCATTAAGCATCTGCCATGGTCTCGATTGAGGTCTTTTCCACAATAAGAAATTCAAATAACAGAGTCAAAGAAAAGAAAAAGGGAGGTGGTAGAAGGATCCAGTATGTGAAATATGAATGAAGCAGGAATCCCTACAGATGTTTTTGGGTAGCCAGCAACTAACAACAATATTTAGAAACACCTCTAGGGGGTAATCTTTACTTCGATGTTAGAGGTCGATCCATATTTTTCATATAAGCATACTATTCGAGATTTCCTGATTGCGATGACAAAAAAACTTTTTGAATTCCAACCATTGCATCGATGTATAAGTAACTTTCATTACGAAACAAGGTTATTAAAAACTTACTAATAAATTGCAAAATAACTGAGGTAATTTCCTTTCCTTCTTTTTAAAAATACTTTTACATGTTCACATTTTTGTGACTGTGGATTAAAAAAGGAATTCAATTTGTTCTGACAAGAAAATCCGTTTAAAAGTTCTTAATTTAACTATTTTTAATTTTTTTTTTTGTTTACATTTTTACATTAAGCAAGGAAAAATTAATATGCTCTTGAAAGAACCCTCCCTGTTATTAAGAAGTTTGAAATATCGATGATTTTGACAGTTAAAAATTATCAAAGATTCTAATTTTGTGAATTATTAAGCTTGGTGTCCATAGTAGGATTACTGAATAACTTTTTCGTAATTTTCTTTCCTCTACATACATTTTTCTTCTGTTCATTCCTTCCTTCGATAATTTATTCTTTCTTTCGTTTTCTTGTGTCTTTCATTTACAAAAATAGCCGGCATCTTGTCATTACTACACTCTGCACTCTGCTAATGGACCCTAAACTTCAAACATCCCATCCAGTGCTCTAGATATTGCCTGTCCTTCAAAGCAAACAAGATGGTGTTAAGTTCATTTTGGTCGCAGCGCCGTCTGGCACGCACTTGCGGGTTGACAGCCCACCCTCTCTACCCGTTGCCACTAACAAGTCAATAATCAGCTGGCGACTCATCAAGCGTAGGCTACTGACAGCGGGGTTAATTACAAGACGAACTTGTCAATTTGGCTTGGGCTGGTCCGACCTGTCAACTGCTCCCCCCAGTCTCCTCCATCTTTACCTCCCACCAGCGACAGACTCTATAGTCACCCAGACGTGTCAGTGCCAGGACAAGGAGGTTCAAAAGATTAAAGAACCCGACTTCAGCAGCAATTAGATTCTTTCTGGAAAGTTATGGATTAAGGGATGAACGCCTGTGGCTGTAACTTTGGATTAAAGGTAAAACTTTACTGAAGCCATCTTAAACCAAACCACTATCCATGAGACTGGAAAAAGTTCTTCAAATGCCAGACATCCTGTGATGAGATAGGTCTTCATTCGGGTTGTCCACAATTTCGGCTAATGGTGATCCCGGTAAGTTTAAGTAAGATTAATCTATTTGTGGCTAAAAAAAAAAAAGTTTTCTAGAGAACGATGCACTGAATCCCAGTAGGTACAAATTAATTAAGAAAAGACAGTCAAAGACACTTGTAAAATATATTCATTTTAGCTCAGTGCTAACGGTTAGTAAACTAGCAAGAGTCTATTGACTTTCCTAGCTCTTAGTCTCTAAATATTAAAGTCATCTCATTTCGATTTTTCAAAAAAGGTATACATCTTAATTTTTTACAACCAATGTGAGGATGGGAAGAAAAAGTGAAAATCGCCATATAATAAGTGTCAGTAATGCCGGGATACATGCGGTGCAAGAAGGGAGGTAATTAAAAGGATGGATGCAAATTACTGGAGTCAAACACAAGGAAATTTAAGGGGAGGGAAATCGACAAACCGCACACGCGTCGTACCGAGTGGCTAGCTTGTGTTGTCATGGAAACTACAATCTGTGTGTCACTGTTCTACGTCCAGTAATTTCCGTGACAGCTTCATAACAAGGAATTTCCTTGTCACGTTTGCAGCTAGTTATTTCCCTGTCAGCTTCCCTAGCGACAATATTCCGTGTCACTGTCCTGACATGTAACTTCCGTGTCACTGTCAACAGCCAATCATTTTTGTGTCACTTTCCCTGTTACTTCCGGCGGGGAATAAGTTCCGTGTCAAAGTTTCTGGCGAGTAATTTACGTGACATTTTCGTGGGAAGTATGTTCGTATTGTTTCCGATGCAAATTATCTCTGTATCATTTTTGCGAGTAATTTATATGAGACTTATCCGCTCCAGAAATATCCTTACAAATGTCTAGACTTGGGTAATGTCCACGTGACTTTACGAATGAGTAATTTCTGTGTCAATTTCTTTGCGTATAATTTTGTGACACTATATCGACATTTAATTTTTTTAAAATTATCCTTTCCCTAATATTATTCGCTAAAATTCCACACGTGGATCGTAGTTAGAGAAGATGTTATTAATGAACCCGCTTTTATCTCCCTGAGAATTTAATTAAGTGCTGTTTTGAGCTCTGCAAGTACGAACAACGCTTACGTATCACAAACGCTTACGGAAGGGCACAGAGTTGTCCCACCAAAGAAGGACACTGACAATTATCTTTAAAATAATAGTTCTATGATCTTGCATGGAACTCCAGCAGCAAACCCTGGTAATACACGCTGCATGTCATGGAGTTGATGCGCAAAAACCCTAACCCTCCAACCTCCAACCTCCAACCCTCCAACCTCCAACCCTCCAACCTCCAGCCTCCAACCCTCCAACCTCCAACCCTCCAACCTCCAGCCTCCAACCCTGCTTTGAAATGAATGTAAAGCAATGTAGTGTGGGGTGGGGGATGTGAAGGCCCGAGGTCATCAAAGCTTTTCCCTCTACAGTGTATTCTCTGCTGATGCTAGTGCGCCCCAAAAGACACTTTTATTTTCAGAATGTTCTTGAAGGATTACATCTCGTGTCGCCGTGTTACTGCGCGAACAGTCCTTGTAGCCTGCAGCCCCGGTCAGTCCCGGGTCATGGCGTTTACGGCAACGAGGATAGAGTGAAGGCCGCCATTATCCTCCAGGCGCTTTGGGCGGATCTGTCATTCAGGTCCAATTTTCTGGCACTTCTCCTGTCTTGTTCCTGCCGCTTTTAAGATGTCATATTCCTGTCTGCTGTGTCAACGCCAAAGCTGAATGAACTGCTATTATCCGACAAAGTACAAGACACAACAGAATCTCTGACGACATCTGAGCTGGTCAATTCGGACAACGAACCCCCCATGCATTTATTTTGTACTTCGTGATAAGCTTACATTAGTCAAAAGCTAACATTTTAGAGTCCCATAAAGTGTTAAATAAAATAATTTGCTACAATAGACGCGATCATACATTTTATGGTTCTTTATAAAGCGAATTTTTCTTGTCGGCACTGTTGTAATGGAAGCAGTAATACCTACTATACCAACTAACAACAGAAATGAAGATAAAGAAGAAGAAGACGATGACAAAGAGACAGTGATGAGATGGAAGATAAAAAAAGAGATAAAAGAGTAGAAAAAAGAAGAAGGAGAAGAAGACAGAGAAAGAAAAAGAGAAGGAGAAAGAGAAGGAGAAAGAAAGCTTTACGCGACGATATAAAGCAGACATGAAAAAAACCACGTTTCTCTCTCTCTCTCTCTCCCCCGTTCTATGTCTCTCTCCCCTTCCATAGGAAAGTAATGGAAAGGGGAGGTAATCCCTTTGCCACTTAGCCTTTCCCAGCGCTGGACTTGATCTGTCCGAAGGCAGTGACCCGCAGTTATCGATCTTGCGGCCCGTGCTTCTCCCAGTTTCTCGCCTCAGTGTTTCTCGCGCCAAGCGATCGACAAGAAACTTTAACCCGGCTGGGCTTTCCTACAAGTGACCGGCTTGTCGGGAGGACTATGATACCACCCTCTTACAATTGGCTGGGAGGTATTCAAACGAAAGACGGGGATGAGAGAGAGAGAGAAGGAAAGAGAGACGGCTATAAAAAAAACAGCAGTAAACACTCTCGAGTAAACAGGAATGACACAATAAGAGAAAAGAAATAAAAATTTAATTTTATCAAATCATTATCATCCAATTTGTTGATCTCTCTTTACGCAATATGACTTAAAGATATTAATGCTAAACGAAACATTCACCAGAAGAAAAGTTGTGATGCAGTAAACATAGTTTACAAAAATGTATTTTATAGAGGAGAGACAATATTCAGACGTTGAAATTAGTTTTCTTTTGTATGCAAATCAATCAATGGTTCTGAAAGATTCCTAACACAGGGCAAGATCGTGCACAAATGAAATTTTCTAGAAGATTACTTGCACATGAATATGTTTCACGTGTCATGAATACCGAATTTCACGCGTAAAACTGCCTGAAGCAATCCGACCGGGATTTCATGGACTAGGGGGGCAAAAAAAGCATGGTGACATATTGGACAAGAAAGGAGAAGAAAGCAAGAAGTGGGATGAATAATAATTAGTTTTCTGCGCGGGCTGAACGCATATCTGAATCCATCAGAAATACGACCAAGATCACCACAACCTTCACCTAAAAAAAGAAAAAAAAAAAAATCAGGGACACCACCATCATCTTCATCAACAGCATCAACAACAACGTCAAAGCGAACAAAATCAACATCAGGAAGAAGAAGCAGAAAAGGATGAAGAAAAAGAGGAAAAACAAAGTGCTCCGTGCAGGCTATTTATTTTACAAGAGAGGCTGGAGAAAACCGATGAATGCGAAAACAAACTAGATTCTACATTCCGTTCACTGCGTCCTCCACAAAAGAACGAGGACTAGGGCTTGTCCGTGGCAGAGCCTAGCTTTCCGCTGTTTACTATCTCTGAAATCCAAAAAACTTACTCGCACATTCCATTTGAATGTTTATTTTTTTTATAAATCACTTGCACCTGACAATGTGGAATGAAACACATGTTTCTGGTGTGGCTTTTTCTATTCACTTTTTCTATAATTTTTTTTAAGCTTGTGACATACGTTTTCTCATAAAACGATTTGCCCAGAGCTCCATGGTACACGATTGCCTTGGTAACGGATTTTCGATGCACAAAAGACCTCGATCAATGGGACATTCATCACCTTGCTCGTTGAGGTTTTACCATGGAAACCCTTCCTCCTATCTCAAGCGCTGGCGTGTAATCTGTAATTAAATAAACAGAAGCGGCGTGTGTTCTTGTGCGTGAGTTTGTGAGGCAGTGAGTGAGCGAGGAAAAAGGATCAATCAGTTCAAATCCCTTTCTAATCACCCAGCAGATGTTGGTGTATTTATTTATCACATCATCTAAAATTTTTACTGCAGATGTAGATAGTAAAGTTCTTCTAAACTTTATCACATTTCCCAAAACATATTTCGTGATTTTTTCAAAATGTATAACCAGATCTCGGCTGAAGAAAACCATTTTCTTTACTCGATACAGGATTTTCACTAAACAAATCCTCCCACCCCTCAAAAAAAAAAAAAAAAAAAAAAAAAATTAGTGAGAGAATTACACCTAATAATGTCTTGTTACGGTCGACATCGCTTTCATGGTTGAGTGACCTCAAGAGAGAAAGGAAATCAATGAATTTCGTTCTCGATTGAAGCCTATATATATCTCAGGGACCTGATTCTCATCGACGTTGCAATTTATAGTCTGCTACCATCCCTCCTTTTGTCCCAAGTTAACTAAGATCTTTTTTCTTGTCATTGTAGTATCGCCCCTTCCACGCTTCAGTAGACTGTTGACAATTTACGGCCTTTAATCTCTATTCTAACGTATTATTTATTAAATGATAACATTCCATCGACTGTTATATCATACGATTAACAAAATTAAACTGAAAAGACATTCAGGGTGTCTACAGGTTATTTGTGCTATGTGTGAGTGTATGTAGTAGCTTGAATGCACGAAAATTCATTTCTAAATTTAGCCATATGTAGGTTAAAGCTCAAAAGTGTTTGCTGTTGTATGTAAGCGAGCATCATTCAAAGCCCGATATTCCTCTTTCCTAATAATAACATAACGATCACGTGATGCTTTTTGTCGTAATACTAGTTTTAGTAAGTGTTATATTAGAGTGTTGTCTCAACAGTCTCCACTGTTGTGATACACTGTTATGTAACAAAAAGAAAGAAAACTAGCAAACGATACCTACCCCCCACCCCCACCCCGAAACCCACTCAAAAGATGTAACGAAAAGAATAAAAAAAAAAAAAGAAAGAAGTCAAATTGAACAAAATTAAAAGAAAAGTCAGGCTGAAACAAAATGAAGAAACGAAAACAAGAAAGAAACAAAGCTTGATGGAAATTAGCAAAAAAAAAATTAAATTTAAACGAAAGAAGGAAAAAAACCTGAGTGGAAGCACGAAAGAAAGTAAACAAGAGCAAAAGAAAGAAGAAATGAACAAATAAAAGAACGAAGAAAGAGCGAAAGAAACAATATAAATAATAAAGGAAAAAAACCGAAAAAGGGAGGAAGAGAGGAAGGAGGTCTTCAGTTTCTACGAGACATAGCCAAAGTTGAGTGAGCTAACATCCAGACACCAGGTACTATGCCCATGTAGAGTGAGCTTCAAGCCAAACACATGGTTGTTATTGTATTTAATATTATTATTTGCTACTATGCTCAGATGTAACAACTCTAGCATGATCGAATAGTAAGGGTAAAAGTTCAAGGGTCATGAAGGAATGATAGTGTGTCAAGTTACGCTAAAAAATCTACTTAACTATAAAGAAGTATATATTTAGTAAGTAATAATAAAGGAGAATGAAATTTTAATATAAATAAAATATTAGTATCCGAATAAAATAAAACAGACAAAAATTGTCATCATAATCTTGGTGACACGTTTTAAAAAAAATAGATAGAAATTAAATAGTCTAATAAAATAAAAAAATAATTTGTTTGAGTTAACGACTTTTTTTCCGAAACTTGGATGAATTTCCGAGAATTTAAAGGAAAAACGGTGGACTGTGAGAGTAAGAAAGACAGAATGTGGGATAGAGGACAACGAGGAAGAAGATGATGAGGATCAGGGAAAGACAAAAGAAGACAAAATAACAGGACGTGGCTGTAATGTAACACAGCAGTAGCCTCCCCTGTCTGTAGTCCAAGTACAAAAAGTAACAATGTTAACAAGGTTGGAAATTAAATAAAAAAATGTGGCTTAACAGTAACAAGGTTTTGAAAATGCAACTTTTTTATAGCTAAGCAATTACGTAAAAATAAATTAAGGAGAGAGAGGGGAAAAGTGTAATAAAGGACAGTTTAATTACTGTTCGTAAAATTCTGTTATAGCAAATACAGGTCATCTGAAGTGTACATCCATCTTTCCTTCATTTCGTGCTATGAGAATTAAAAAAAACATAGAAAAATAATATTTTTGATGAGAAAAATCTTACCATTTTCGATTAATATTCTTTATTCTGGAGTCTGATTTATGCTTGACACTGAGCAACATCCGATAAACCAGTAAAATAGTGCTAGAATAGTTGAGGCTATCAAATAATCATACAGGAAGACAGAGGTAAACAAAATAAATATAATATTGATTATAAACCGTGGTTATTCCCCAAAAATGTTTGAACGTGGATTTCAGATTTGATAAGTAAATGCATGTTTTGCCGTAATGATTTTGTTGGAAAAAAGTGAAATAATTTTGACAAACAAGATTATGTAACATCAACAAAAAAAGTAGTTTCAAAATATTCTAACAATCTTCGTAGTTAACAAAAAAAAAAAAAGGACAAATTGAAACAGATTTCGATTACGCAATTCATTTCTCTTCAGATTACATTTTTTAGGAAAGATGGGCATAACAGACACAACTTCATCAATAGAGTTCTTTCAAAACATTCTCATTCCTATTTCTCCAGGGCTATTTGCGGTGAGCACTACACTAAGCCCTATCTCACACACTTCATTATTATTTTTTTATTATTTACATGTTCAGACAACAAGTCACGTGCAACTGTGATTTGCGTGACATACTGTGTTTATCTAGTATGTTGAATGTAGACCTTTTGGCATCCAACAGAAAGATAGTCTATTAGATGTCAGAGGGGAACATCTCATAATAATGTCAAGGAGAGATATCAAAGGTGGTGTTCAATGTTGCTGAAGGTCAACAGACCTGTTGTTGTAAGTAGATTACGAAAGAAAGCTGGAAAGAAGAAATGGATAAAGTTGGAGGCATCTCAGGGGAATGGAAATCTTTGTTTAGTACAAGCCAGGCCTTGCTTCAGACTTCTACTATACCATCACTAAGAGGAGTGTCTCTGATATGTTTACTATCTGTATAATGAAAGCAAAATATATTGCTACCAGTTAAAACTGAGTCTGTATTATTATTATTATTATTATTATTATTATTATTATTATTATTATTAAGCGGAATTATAGCAGTGAATACTAGCGATGTTCTAAAATATTTTTTCGTGCAGCAAAGTTTTTCTTAAACTTCTGATTGTCAGCAACATATAAAAAGAAAATATTTCTTTCACACTAGCGGCTCTGTGCTGTTAGTGCTTCGCTCACTCACTCCTTATTTCTCTCGGTATGTTTCATAGATAAATATTAGAGAATGTGAGAAAATCCTAGGTGAGCACATCAACCAGAAGATAGCAAAAGACAGATACAAGATGTTGTTGGACATATTATCAATTTTATCCTCTCATGTTGTGAAAGTAGTGATGTAGATGGGATGGCAAGTATCGCACCGCAGAACTTTGATCTTAAAATGTCAACAGCTTCGATCACGTGAACAGAATGATTAAATTACATGATAGCACTAATTCTAAGACCAAATAACATACAATAAGTATTCATTAAATTCAGCTGTTTCTGCCACTACTAACCACTCCCCTGCAACCCCTTCCAATCCTTTCCCACTTATTGCTGCCTTCCATCTCTCGACAACAACAACAACAACAACTAAAACTTATTTTAAAAGGCTGTCACATAGACAGCACTCAGTGGTACCTGGCTCCGGAATTTGCTTCCTGTTGTCCACTCTCAGGTGTGCCACCACCAGGCAGGTAAGCAAAACACTAAGAAATACTCCTCGCCGAGAATCCTGTGACATTTCTCCCTGTTGCCAAGGCGACGGTAATCGGGACTACACTGCTTATCCCTTTCGGTCAGATGAAAACAGTTGGAAGGCACCACCACCACCACCACACGGGCGGCTGCTGTCTCTGCGCCCAGGAACAAGCCCCACAAACCTCCTTTTTTTTAAAATGTCCAATCTGCGCATTCAATCCGCATTAACTGCTTTTAAAAGATCTGTATATAATTTTTCCCTGTTCTTTTTTTTCTCCTGTCTTCCTCGCCGACAGAATCCATTGTGGCTCCCAGGACACAGCGTCGCGACCTTTTTGTCCGAGTAATCCCTCACGTTGGCTTTTGGCGGGAAGGGAGGAAGAAGGACCCTATTTTAAGACCACCTGACAAAAGAGAAATAAACGGTCTTCGGGACCGTAATATGCACGTCAGAGTCCAGGCCTTTCGCTTCCGCGGGCGCCTTCTGATCGCACAGCCTGCCGCGCAGCTAACATATTTATCGAGCAAAGGGGAAGACGGGAGGGAGGAGGATGCACTGTGCCTTAGAATGTGCTCGGCTCCTGCTGTCGCTGGGGGTCTGTGTAACGTGCAAATCGCACGAGCCTTCACATCGGAAGAACTCGCAGACACCGCCGGCGCCTTTAGAAGAGAAATCGGGAGGGGGTCATCGCCAGGCATCATGAAACTATGAATTTGGTTTTGAGGGACAGATTGGACCTTCTCGGCGGGTCACTGTCGCATAATGTGAATGGGTCAATGTCGTATTATAGATTATAATACCTCAATAATGTATTTTATAAAACTTGTTAAACGAGTTTGCATTTTATTATACAAAACATTTAATAAGTATATGGTGGAGGAGGTGAAGATCAATGACGCATAAAATTATTTGGGCAGAATGTCTTTGAACTTCGTGGTTAATGTCATGAAAGATAGTGTTGGCAATTACCATATGTGGAAAGTGTCACAAAGGTGGGAATAGACTACTTCACGGAACGCCAAGTAATATGCAATCTCTAACAGAAGGTTAGTGAACACTAAACAATAATTTTGTCGGAAAAAAAAAACTGACAGAAGCTTGCTTTAGTCTTTAGGTTTTCACGCAGCCACTAAAATGGATCAGCGCAATCAAAAAGCTGTTAATGTATTTTTAATTTCTGTTAACACGACTCTTAACTTCTGAGGCAATTAATTTCAGACTGGTTCTCAAGAAGACTTCTAGCAGCTGTTGGACTTTGAACGATATTGGCTTGAAGTTGACCACCAAGTCGTTCCTATGTTTTCAGAATCTTGACGACAGAAAGAATGTACATTGTAAGACCACAAAAGAGCAAACTAAATAGCGACATTCCAGAGATTCCACAAGATCCCAGTTTCACTGTCTGCCATTTTGTTGAGGTGCAGTAACTGTTACAAGTGTTGCTGCTACTGTGCCTTTCAGCTAAAAAGGCACTTACGAACAAAAAATGTCGATACCAGAGATTCCCTTCAATACTCCTCCCCACCCCACCCCTTTCACATTCATCAGTATTCTTCCAGCATGAATCCATTACTGTTGCCCATGGGAAGGGGCAGCTAATTGAAGAAAAAGAACAGGCTGTCTCTAGGCAACATTCTTTTTGTAGAGATGTGAAGCTATAGTGAGCTCCCCTTGTCCACAGAGGCTTTGGACAAAGAACATGGCAATATGGTTTATTGCCAGCGAGGTCACCTCTGAGATTAGCCAGCAGACTTAAGGGTGTCTTACTGGATATTTGTCTGTTAGGGTATGTCCTGTTCTTTCTTCTAATGGCGAGGTGGCGAAAACTATTCAAGCAAGAAAAAGATGATCGTGGTCTGTGGGATTGGATTTCTTTGTTGATGTGATTACTGTTAATATATACGTGATTTATTTGGCACGTTTATACAGGAGCTGTCCTTCTGAGCTTAAGGAAAAAAAGATAAAAGAAGATAAAGATGGACAACAATTAAGTGATTTGTAGCTGAATAGGAAAAATTCTGGACTAGCTCCTTGTCGTACAGCTTTGATCATGGCTTCTATCGACACTTGCAACCACGTGAATTTTTTACTTTACGTAAAATATATGTCACGTGCTTTTTTGGATGTACCTTAGATAAACAGGCTGTCACACATAGACTCGCGGACATTCAAACACACACACACACACAGATAAAAAGAACACATGAAATGTTTCTCCTTTTTCCAACGGCAGCAGTGTGTTGCAATGTTCAAGACTTCTATCTTACAAACGGTAAGTAGTTTACATATTTATTACTTAAGCAGTTTCTAAATAAAACTTTGTATTCGTTGAACGTGTATAATCCTGAGTAGATTAATAGATTTCTCCTTTTTGATTACACATCTGGGCCAACCCATGCCTTGTTCTCCAGTCTCGATCACAACTTCCTCCTTAACCAAAGATAAAAAGAAATGTCCGACTAAGTTTGACAAACTGCTTTCCTGACGGCCATATAAAACGTTGTCAAACCATATTTGTCCGATTAAAAACAACCTTTAACTCAATCCTTAAGGCGCCGATGTGAAAAATGCAATATTTCTGACATTACCAGGAGGATTGCGAATGTGGATACAAAAAAGTTACCTGTCAAAAGGTGGCAAATACGAAAATTTATTCTACATAATGAAGTACCCAAGTAAAGATTTGTATGGGATTGGACTGACAGATAATGGAACTGTTTTGGTTGACCTTTTGACATTTTCTAAAACAACCTTTTCATTGACCATAAAATTCCCGTTATTTCTCTGAACCAGTCTGTTATTTTATTTACAATAAGTCGTTAAGAATCCTCTTTCCACAGCCCGAGGATTTCTCTCCTTTGTACGCCGCCTTAACTCACCACTCAATTTTTTTTTTTAATTTCAAAAAGAAATGAATGTTATTTTTGGAAAAATACACTTCAAAATATCAAGAAGAAAAGAAAAATCAAAAATAGTTTTTCGTGATTCTTGTAAACATTTTAGTTTTATTTTTTTTTCTAAAGAGTAAGTGTAAAAAATCTCCATCGTCTCTTCCTGTACCGAGAGGAAAGTTCTTAGAACTTGGGGGCCAGCAGACAGAACTAAAAGCTCTTTTACGAAAGGAAACTAATTTCTGTCTCGAAGCGGAAGGGAGACAAGTCGGGTGATTTGGACATCAAAGCCTAGACACATCTGTGGCGACCATTACTGGTAAGGAGCTCTTCAATCACGAAAACCAGTCAAGCACACCTCTCATCAAATGTGACTTAAATTTTCTTTTCACATATGCACGGACTTTGCATATGCAGGACCCAGCGATACTGAAGTGCTTAATATATAAAAAAAATTAATGGAAAAGAATTGACATTTCCATTTTCTCTTACTTATCTGCCATGAATTTGCTTGGAGCTGTGAGTGTCCTGCTGCAAAGAGCTCTGGCTGCTTCACAGACACACCTCCTGAATCTGTCCTCAAAACCCTGATCGATTCTGCTGAGGACAGGGCGAGTTCCAGACCAGCTAATCACTCAGTGTTTGCCGTCTCCACAGACCGGCCAAATGGGTGAGTACTGTCTAATTGTAGCTCAGTTTTCGCCCTATTTTTTCTTTTATTTTTTGATTACCTTGCCTCAAAGAGATTCCAAAATACAGAAAATGACAGTTAAAAGAAAAATGGATTTCAGTCAAAGAATTCAGTTGACGTCAAAGCGAAAAAATGTTCTCGCTTGATACGAAGATAGTCTATTATTTGTTTTGAAAATATATATGCTTTGATTTCTTTGAAAATTAATTTTATTTCTATAATGTTTGCCTAAACTTTATTACCAATGATTGCCACTATTTTGTTTAAAACATATTCAAGTTTAAAAATTACAGTGCCTATTTAACAGAAAAAATAAACAGTCTCAAAATTTTGCTGAAAATTGTTGAAAATCTTTGTAACTTGCTACCAGCTAAATATGAAATACTCACTTTACGAATTTCTGGACAAAATTTATTCACTTGTCAGTCAGTCTGCGTGGTTAAAAGGAATCTGCCACAAGTTTTTTTTCATATTTCAAAAATAGCATCATGATTGAATAACCAGCTACCTTCATGAATACAAAGATAGTGATTGCAATTTTGTTCCAGTTGGTTTCTACTACTTAGCAAAAATTAGTGAAGTCAGTCACATCTTTATTCACACGGGATGTGAATTTTGCTAGTTTCAATT
Source organism: Pomacea canaliculata (assembly GCF_003073045.1). Classification (NCBI taxonomy): domain Eukaryota; kingdom Metazoa; phylum Mollusca; class Gastropoda; order Architaenioglossa; family Ampullariidae; genus Pomacea; species Pomacea canaliculata. Next base: position 19,157,804 of record NC_037595.1, on the reverse strand, counting down.
TACCAGTGACATGCACGAGCATGCAAATAAAACAAGACATCGACAAGTCCTTTAAAAATGTATTGAAATGATAACAGCTGGACCTCGTCTCCTCAGTACTCATCACAGAGAAAGCAGTGACATAGAAACCAAACTGTAGTTAATGATGACCTCTGTGACTCCACGAAGGAGAGAGACAGAGAGGAGACAGAAGCAGTAATAGATAAACTGACAGACACACAAACAGAACGGTTAAGATTAAACAGGACATAGAAACAGACCTGGAGACAGACAGATAACCAGTATAACTCTAGAAGTGATAGGAAGGAAAAGGCATCTAAAGAGTTCACAGTTTTGCAGAAATTTTGTGGCTCCCACAGGACATGGCTTTCGATGCTGAAAGCAGATTTCCCCCATTTTCCGTTCGCGGTCATTGCCATAAAAAAGAGCCGTCGCCAATTTCCAATACAGAAGGAAGTTTTCTTTGAAAACAGCCTTTCGCCAAGATACCACCCAGCACCTCAAACGGTTATGGCCCTTGGCGGGCTTCATAGTCTTATCACCAAGAGGGTCATACAAGCAGGGCCATCCATTTGCCAGTGGAGCCACGACATCCTGGGTTTGTGGAATTTCTGATGCTGTCCTATTGATCGAAGTGGCGATGTTTTGTCATTGGTCTTACCACCAACTCATCGCTCATCCTTCCAGGCCCGCGAAATCGGCGCCACGCTGAGTCTGCTGCATCCCCGTCCCCCCGTTATAAATCTTGCAGCTGCATTGCCACGTATTGGGGAAGGAAGGAGAAGAAAAATAACTCTTTTAGACTCGATCGATCATTTACTTAATCTGGAACTATATTTATTTAATTTTTTTGCTGCATGCTAAGAATATAATTATTTATGAATATCAAAAAGAAGTTTGTCAAAAACACGACATTTATAATATTTTGACTTAAAATGTCACGACTTAATTTGACCTCTCTCAGAAATTTCTACCCCACAGTGAAGACCCAACCGATCAAGACTTCAACGGATCATCAATAAAACAACAAGCAGGATAGATCAGGGTCACCATGGCAACTAAGACCACGGCACAGGCTTGCATCAAGGTGACCACCACTACCACCACCACCACCACTGCAGACAAATCAACCCCCACTTCCTCCTCCAACTTTCCCTGACCACGCTCATTACTCAAGGCATCCTCCAACCTGTCAAGCTATTCTGCAAGTGGAGGCAAAACTTGTTTCGAAGTGGCTTCACGCATGTCAAACGCTCCAGTAAAATCCCGGGCTCCTGACACAAAGACTCGTGGAGAAATCAATAACATCAAATCTCGGAAAACCAGGCTTTCTTCACGCTTCAAAGTCGCGCACTCTTGTAACTTCGCCATTTCCACGCATGCGCACTGAAACTGAAGCTCAGGAACTTTGTTTCTAGGAGGAAGTGACGTCAGACTTAAACTTACGGGTCACTTTAATAAGATGTCCGATGTGTTTTTTAGGGTCTTATTTTTAAAACCATAAAAACAAGTCCTTAACGGGCGAGTATTTGTTGAATGTTTCTTGTGACTGCTGACTTTCTCGTGAACTTGAAACTCGAATCAAATCTCTGATCGAATCTCTGAAACGACTTTTTTGTTGGCAAAGGAGAAATTGTCAAGATTTATTTTTAGCAGGCGGCGGTGAGGAGTAATGGGACTTTGGAAGAGAGAAACAGATAAACGAAAAATAAGATGAAGAGAAGGAAATGTCATACATATAGACAGAAAATAAGCCTTATCGTCATTATCAACAATAACAAGAATAATCTCGATATTTATGTATGTGCATGATTGTGTCTTTGTGCGCTGTGTGCATCTGTGTGTGGGTGTGTGAGAATGAGATGGAGGTGAACAGAGTGAGAGAGAGAGAAAAAAAGGAAAAAGTATTTTAGTATGAGTCAATACCGTCAGATATTGTAATTATTTTATACTTAAAATAACAAAACCAATAATAAGTAAAGAAGAAACGGAAGGAAAATAACTCACAGTTCGTCGCTGAGTTTCCATCGTGGACTGAAAGAGAAAACTGGGATTAATAAACAGCTTATATCAAAGGAAAAAAAACCACCACTGCAAGCAACCATTACATTTTTCTTACTACGGATTAAAGATATTCTATGATTCATTAACATGCCTAAATATCAAAGAAAAAAAACCCCACACACTGAAGACAATGAAGGGGACGAAAGTGCGATATAGTTTTGCAGGAGTACCTTTCTGGTTATTTCCCTTGAAACGAAAAAACTCCTGCCAGTTATCTTAATGCCACGAGTCGTGCTAGGGTTAGTTTATTTATTTTTTTCCTTCCACTTTTAAATTGTGCCAGGGTCTCCGTAATGAGCAGACGTTAGAGGAATTTGATCGGATTCAAAGAAACATTTTTTTTCGGATACTGGGAGAAAACGTTTTATCTCATGACACGTGTCATATTCACCTGAAACCTCTCATCAGCGTTCACATTTTGTCTCCGTTTCTGTAATAAGCAGTGACGATGAAGGAGAGTTTCCCTCCCCCCCCCCCACGCATCTCTCTGTTTCTGCGTTTTTTTTTTCTTCTGTCTGTCCCTCTCTTTTTTTCTTCTTCTAGCTCCCTCTTTAAGTCGGCTCCTGACTGCGCTTTCACCCTCTGGGACTTCGATAGTGGAGCTTCCATGTGTATATTCATAAAATCTTTTAATCGTTGCTATTTGCTATCCGCTATTCTTGTTTCGGGTGAGTGGATAGCCAAGCGTTGGCGTCTGAACTGAGAGGCGCTCTGGTTCGATACCCGTGTAGCGCAGTTCAATCTCCCCAACTGACAAAGCTAGCGAAAAAGGGTACCTTGACTCTAAAGAGGGTTGGAGGAAGCAAAGCAGCGAGAGAGATAGAAAAAAAACCATTACAAAGACGAAAGACATAATTAAAAAATATTTAGCCTCACTTGTGTTATTGGGATGTCTGACTACTGGTGTTACATCCATGTGTTCTCCCACAAACTCATAGGTGGCGGCGAAGCCCTGCTCCTCAGCGCTGCGGTCCGTTTCAAACGTAACAAGTAGACTGTCTCCCCTTGATAAAACTTCTTCTCCGTTGTGAAAACTACAAAACTGCTTGATGATGGTACTGTCTGTGTCGATGCCGTTATATACAGAAATTATATCAGGTGCGTTAAAACAGCTGCAACAGGTAATACAGTGATTTGTTAGACAGTGATGACCCTCTGATATAACGAGGTCAAGAAGAGATTTTAGGTCAAAGGGCACCGCATAACTGTTACTGCCTGCCTGATTATTAAATCCTAAATGCAAATTATTAAAATCAAATATATAAACAATAAAATAAAAATATACATGTAGTACAGTGTAACTGTACAAATGATAAAAAACAGGTTAACATATTACGAAAAACAAATAATTACTATTCTGCAAAGTTTCAGTAACATGAAATGACATTAGACAATGTGTTTTCCAATATTTTTTTTATTAAAATATGACCTTTCGCAATTGTTATCTGCATTGTTTAGTGTATCATTGATAAAAAAACAAATTCTTAATCACTTTTACAACTTGAGTTCGAAAGACTTTGAAAATAACAATCATGCTGATATAGAAATCAATGAATACATATTAATTAAAACACTTGGTAATTCTTTCAGCCTTGTTAAAACTGAAATTATTTTCTGGCTGTACAGTTCCCATTTATTTTTTAAATTGATTACAAGTCAGTAAAACTGATGTTTTAAAGAAAATCAATATCAGATAACTAAATAAATGTTGTAAGATTTCGTAGCGCCTGAAGCTTTAATATAAATCATTTAATAAACTTAAAACTTGAAAGGACATTTTGCAACATCATAAAATTGACCATAACGTCTTGATTAAAAAAAAAAAACATGCTACACGCATAAAAGGGGGAAAATATGATGTTATTTACATTTATTTCAAACGAAGAGCTAAACGAGGTAGTTGTGGTTGATTAGTAGTTGTAACATTTGATGTTATGAGCAACATAATTAGTAACACCAGAGTATAATACTAGTCTAAAGATGACTGTTTGCAGAATGGTGATAGCACCACATGACAATGATTGAGATAATGTTTGTGAGAACAATGGAGGGTTAATTTTTTTATGCTGCTACTTCTTTTAATGTCAGTTTTGATAGTGAATCATCTACTGTCAGTATATAATTAGGATCCTGAACACTTAGAGCACAGGTCAGTAAAAATAATGATTAGTGTAATTATGTAATAGTAAGTGTAATATAGAAACAGGTTATATCTTGATTACCTGACAAGATCCTGGCTAGAGCAGGAAATGAGAAAAAAAAAAAATCACACACAAAAGTCAGCAGTGAGCTACCTTCTTTTCTCTTTTTCTTTTTATATATTTTTTTTAATAATACACGTTTAGCACAGTTTGTTGTTAAATTTGGAGAGACGAGTAAAGTCGAATTTAGCAACAAGTTAGACATAAAAACACGTGTGTACACCTTCACATATTTAGAAATACACATTAGCCAACGTATGTATATGTAAACAGGTACATTAACAATTTTGTTCTCGTCAAATTTTGAATGCAGTCGACGATTCACACACTTGGTGACTTGTCTAGCTTCCTAGAAAACATTCTACATACTACAAAGATATGAAAATGGTATATGATCATGCATTTTCAATTACATCTATGGTTAAATGAATTCACTGTGAAACCAAGACACATTACATGCACTCATTGTGGAGAACCAGCAACTATCGGCTAAGGGAAATAACTCTTTTCTTACTTTGCTCATGGGAGATTGTTACAAAACGATTTACCTCCCTTAAATGGGACGTCTTGCCTCCCCGGTTGCAGCTCAGATGTTTGCTTGATAATGCACAGACCAATATTTCAAGACGTTTTAAAGAATTGATTTTTCCTATCTTTAACTAAATCGAGTGACCAGCTGTATGACCTTGCAAAATACTTTTATTTTTATTTTTTTCACGAGTTATTAAAGCTTTTAATATATTTGTATTTCACGTTGTTTAATTTGCTAGGATTGATCATCTAGTAATGTGGTTTAAAAGCTCTCTTGCTACTGCTACAATCAGTCTGTAAGGTTCAAATCCTGCCTTTGTTCACAACACTTCTGTGGATGTGACACTTTTTACAGGGCTGACCGTCAACCTGGTACTTTGTGATATAATTATTATATCCCCTTTTCTGGTAATAAAAAACCCAGACTAGATGAAAGCAAATCTCGTTCAAATACATTCTTGTGTTCTTAATTTCTGCATTCCAGTTTTCTTCAAGAATCTTTTTAAAACAATTTTTCAGACTACTCCTTATGTTGTTCTAAATAAATTATAGGAAACATTAATCCTATAACAACTATTACAAACCGGCAATAACAGATTGGCACTGAACGCAAGGGAAGCAAAGCTATTTACTGTTAGGAAGTAGCATAAGAGCAGTTGCTTCCCTTGCATCGTGACATTGCATCAAGACACTAATTATACACATCTATAGTCTGATGTCATTGAATCCATACAATATATAAAAATACACACCGTTTGAGATAACACTACTAGAATTATGCCTGTTTTATAGAAAAAATGCGGGTTGTGAAAATGAATAAAAAGGAAGTTGTGGACGAAATGGGAGATCACTTGCAGACGACACACTTTGCTGTTAAGCCAGTAAACAGTTTCTGCTGCTTGTTTCCCGTGACATTTTTCACGAAGATTTGCATGAAACAGCAAAAAATATTGCCGATATAAAAATTTAAGAAAGAAAATAGTGTCGTGCATTATCACTCTCTCAAAAATCTCATTCATAAAACTTTTGTACTACATCTAGGAAAGACATCATCAGACTGACCGCAGGTTCTTGGCAGCTTATTTGCTGAAATGTTAGCAGCTTTTATTTGCAAGCAATCTGTGGAAAGCATTTCGTATTGTAAAACATAAAACGATTCTGGTAGCGACGACAGTTTCAAGTGAAATGATTACCACTTTCTACTATGTCCTCGGGAACTTGTAAGGAAAGATTAAATAAATAAATAAAAGCATATTACACATCATGTTTCTTTGCTACGGCGTTTTGAAAACGACTGCTCTACGGCAAATTCCAGAACGGGTTACTCTTATTGCCAATTAGTATTTGAACTTCATTATTTTTAAGACAGTCTGACTTTAGAACCTCATCATGGCCATATTCTAAAGGTCAGAGCCTGCTTCTTCACTAATAAATGGAAGGAAGAGAATGAAAAACAAGATTCGGAGGAGAAAAAAAAAAAAAAACAACCTTAAGAAATAAATAATTTGCTCTTTTTGTTGCAGACGCATAATCTCCCCTGATGCAAGATAATAAAGATTTCTTTTTTTGAGATAAAAAAGTCTACATCTTATAATCTTCCAAATGTCAAACGAGAGAATGAAATTTTGTTAGGCTAATCATGAATTCCCAGTGATACAATTTATTTCTTCAAGGGGCTCACGATAATTAGAAGTGATTCATGGGATCAGAATCCTTGTCTAGACATTGCCAATAAATACATGCGTTTTAATGTGCACCGAAGGCAGCCGCGAAAAAGAAAATTGGTAAACTTGTCATTTACACAGGAAAAGGAAACTTTTAGGGAGTCCGAGTTTTTACACCAACCTGGGGGGTCGTTGAGCGGCTCTAGAGGGGCGTTAGACAAAACGGACTGAAGGCACATGATAACGTAATCCATTCCGCGCTACAGGCGTTCCCATAGTAACGAATCATGCCGGAAGGTCGCAGACTTATCTTTCCCTGACTGTCTCCCCCTTTCGGAAGTTGCGTGCAAGACGTTCGGCTCCTGTAGGAGAGGTTGGTTGTCTTGGTAGGAGTCATAAATCCGGATCTTTATCCTTTCAGCTAGCTTTTACGAGCAGGGGACAAAAAAAAAAAAAAAAAAAAAAAAAAGAGAGAGAGAAAGAGAAAGAGAAAAAAAAAAACAGGGGAGAGAAGGACGGAGGGATATACCTTTTCATTTACCTACACACTATAAGTTTCTGTGAGATATTAAGGTTAAATTTTATATTTGAGTTCAGCGACATATTTAAATTCAGTAAGATATTCAAGTTTAGTGAAATATTCAAAGTTAGTGGAACACGTGAATTTAAGTGGACTCGGTGAGTTTTTTTTCGAAGGAAACAAAAGGCTTAAGTGAAGAGTGTCTAGACGATATATGCTTTTGCACTCACATTTCCTCACAGAAAATACGATTGTTAAACCATCTTTTGAGGTCCCAGCGTTCAAAACGGCAAATCTCAGAGGGTCTCGAACCAGCGACCTCTTGCTCCGCAACAAAAGCGTACAGACACTAGGCTACACTGTCTTCTAGTATCAAGAGGAGGGGATGGCTGGGAGGGTGCAGCTCTCACCTGCCACCACGATGATGCAGTTGAATATTAGCAAAGATGATTTTGATGACCTCCCCTCGCTCCGCGTGGAAGTTGTATCTACAACGTGCGTTGGGTCTGTAGTTCTGCGGGTAGAAGGGGGAGAAAAATCTACCCCGTTTGTGGGTGGCGTTGCTGCGGAACTCGTATGTGCACAGTTGTCCTTCGACTGGCACTCCCGTTGGTGACGAAGTTACCTGAAACAGGTAGGCATAGACACCTGTGATAGGCAAAGAGAATTGTTATACCCAGTCAAACATTCCACCTGGAGTAGAGCCAGCAGTTCAGTAGTACAGTTAAAGAGAAAGCAAAAGAACAGAAAGACAAAACATCTAAGGGTTAAAGGAATCAAAAGAGAAACAATCAAGTAAAAGAGAAAGAAGAAAAAGGAATGAACAGTTTATTATTGGTCTTTGATGGTACCAATACTTGTACCTCATGTAAGTACTGTGTTAGGTGGTAACAGCAATGTTACCATAAATCTTAAAAAAGGTCTTTATGACAACCGGAGAAATGCGAGAGGGAGAAGAAAATAAAATACATTTAATAAATTTAGCGATGTTTATAAACGTGGAATGTCAACATCTAGAATAACTACATGTTTAAAGGAAACATTAAAAATATTATCCACGCCCCGTAAAATCCAAATATTGTTATACACAGCGTGGAAAGCTGTCAGGAATGTAAATGCGATGACATTAACAAATCACATTGTCCTAAAATACAATGAAAGTATAAGCATATGCTAACATAGAATTGCGGAGATGTGTCGTAAAAACACGAAATACAGGAGAAGATTTAAGAAAAAGAAGAAAATGGAGGCAGAAATGAGAAAAAAAAGACAAAATATTAAATAAAGAAGAAAGAAAAAATAGAAAGAAAGATAGAACAGAAAAACTTGCACTAAAGGGGAGAAAAGAAAAGGAAAGAGAGAAAGGCAAGTGACTGAAGGAAAGACAGAGAACTTTAATAAAACAAATACGAAATAAAAATTAAAAAGAACAAATAAAGAATGTTGAAGAAGAAGAGAAAATAAATTACATAATTAAACTATACATAAACATGAAATTAGAAAAAATAGAGACAGAAGAAAGAAAGCAAGAATGGAAATAAGGCACAACATATAAAATAAAACGAAAAGAAAAAAGTTAGAAAAAAGACATAAAAAGAAGAAAGAGGAGAAAGGAAGAAAGACAGACAGAAAGAAATAAGTTTATAAAGAAAGAAAGTAAATGTGTGGTATAAAGAAAGCATGAACGAAAGAAAGAAAGATTCACATAATTCCATTCACACATCCTATAATCGAATGCAAATAGAGCAATGGATTGCTGAAAATAAAGACCATCCCCAGAAAAAACAACTATAATGAAAATGGGAAAATTAGAAAATATGAGACGAACTCGCAAAATGCTGAAAAAGTGTCATAGCACTTTATTGCAAGCGCGAGAAGCGGTGAAGGGAATCAAAATAATTAAATATTAAAGATGACTTTGAAGGAGACGAAGAGATGAAGCGGGGAAGGAAAAGATAACGCAGACATTAAAAAAGGAAAGAGGAGCAAAAATACCAGAAAGTGCGCCCTTCAGGATGAAATCTTGCCTATCAATGTTCCGTTTCCATAAAAGAGGTACTTTCTTCTCTTCCTTTAAAAAAAAAAACTAGTAAAATGCTCCTCCATCATTCCCATGAAAGAAATAAAAGAAAGACAACCGTGATGTGCTTTGAGAAGGATTTGAAAATGTTAAAGACATAGAAGAAAAGGTCAATTCTGAAAATAACATAAAAAAAGAGAGAACAGCGAGAACGAACAATTGACGAGCCATAGAAGAAGCAAAGAAAGAAAAGGGAGATGAGAAGACAAGAAAGGAGAGGTTTCAGGATATGAGTAATTAAGCGCAAAGGGGTCAGAAAGATGGCGAACAGAGTTCAGTGGCGACAGAAAAAAAAGAAGGATAAAATCAATGTCAGAGATTCCACCAGGTTTTATACCCCGATGAAAATAATCCAGACTAAAAAAAGAAAAAAAAAAAAAAAAGCCGGAACTGGCAAGAGCAGTTTGCCACAGCAATTTGAAAAAAGATTGCACTGTGCAGGAACCGAAATGGAGTTCCAGAAAGACACTGATACACGCAGGCAGTTTTGAAGAACATGCCAGAAATCTGGGAAAAAACTGCAGAGCAGAGTTGAGGGCAGTACGTGCTCCGGAAATACACAAACATGGTGGATGAGAGTAGGAAGAAGGACTGAGGATACAGAGTAGGAAAAATACACTTACTTACTTCTACGTCTGGTAGAGGGAGACAGATTCAAGAACACGTTTACAGTCATTGATAATAAACCATAGAAGTGTCTTGTATTGTTCACATGACTTGCCATATTTTGTTTATTGTTAGTACACATCATCATCATCATCATCATCATCATCATCATCATCATCATCATCATCATGAGTGATACATCATCATGAGTGAGAGAGATACGAGAGCTCAGGTTTACCTTGCTTATTCGCCAATGAAAACATAAAAGCTAAGAAACGAAGCAGACAGTTGTCAGCCATCGTACTCGCTTGAGTAGAATCAAAAGTAAGACTATCTAGTGGTCACGTGGGTAGGAACAGTAAGTAGTCCACCGTCTCTAAGGCACTCGATGGAAAAGGTGAATCTCAACACTCTTCTTCCGTCATCTCTACCCCCAATAATAAATCATCTACCCGTTTCTGTCAGACAATTGCTGGGAGGGCAGAAGAAATTTTTCTATCAACAGGCTTTGACAGAACATGAAACAGCCATCTTCTGCCACGAGCTCTGTGGTTGAGAAGATGCAGAGAGACGCAGTAAAATATGTTAATAGAGAGGTTAAGCCTGTTCGGGTAATTGCTGTGCTCCTTGTCACGAGTTTTTGAGCGGTTTAGATGTCAAAATTCCGGGGTCACGAACTCAGTATTCCCTGGCAGGCCTTTCCAAGTCAATTAAGACAAGAATTAACAATGAGAAGTAGCCCGTTTACCGGAAAAAATTTCTTAACAATTCTATTTTGTCCTTGTCCTATTAAAAGCAAAGAAGATTATAAATGCACCTAACTGGTTCTAAATATAAATTGTAACAGTTTTGATGACCTTTTGAAATTATTGAATATGTTTCAGGATCAATGCTTTGTGTTCTCTCGTCACCTTCGACAGGTGATTAATGAAGTTACTTGTTTTATGGATTTTTATCGACAGTCAGATATTGCCGGACCCTACCCAGGGCAAGGAAAACGACGTTGATGTATTTGGTGTGATTATCGATGATGAAAGTAATAAATACTGTCATTCTACATCCTGTAAACCCAGTTTTACTATTTAATTTTATTAATCGCTAGTATATAGTTTTCAAGCTGTTTGCATCTCCTTCTGTAAATGTTTAGAGCACACAGCTATTGTCCTTTTTGATTAATAGTGTCAGATGATTTCACAGGAATGTTCAATTAGAGTTACACACGTTTGTGATTAACTCTAAAAAAAAACTAAAACACGAAGTAGACATTTATTATTTGCAAATCGTGAACTAAAACTGATTTTAAAAGCCACTTTGGTGACGGTCTGCAAAATAAAGGGATCCATGCAGTGAGCAAATGAAAAGTCGAGGGACAGACAGACAAGCAGACGGTAAGACAGTTTTATTCTCACATCCACGTCCATTCACATTCTTTATTTACACTTTCCACACAGATACTTACGCTTGTCCAGGAAGCGGTAAATACCTCGGAAGCCCTTGTACTGTCTGTTCTGACCAGTGGGGCTGTCCGTGTGGAACTCCAGAATGAGGCTGCGATGGGAGCTGTAGAACTTCTTCCGCCGTAGCCCGCTGTAGTTGCCGCACAGCTCCACGTCGTAAGGACTGTTTTCGTTCACTTCCGGTCTCTCCAGGTTTTGAAAAATGCGGACGAAGTCGGTACAGTTGCTGCAGAAAGGAGGAACCAACATCGTTAATTATCACAAACAACCATAAAGTGAGGCCACGATGTCTGAAGCCCCAAAACTGCAGTCACGAGAAGTGAGGCCAATCAGAAGCTACAAAAAACTGGGATCAGGGAAAGTCAATTCATGGGCGGAAGTCACGGAATCTGAGGTCAGGATAGGAGGTCAGGAACTAACTACACGAAAAAAAAACAACAACACTTTTTTTGAATTTAAGCACTAGAGATCCATGACAACACTTATGTCGTCTCACTTCCACCACCACGTCCTTCTACATTCTGCTTATTCTAAAGATTTCTGGTTTGTCTTTTTGTCTGTCTATATTTAGATAAATTCGTTAAATAAACGGTAAGTGTTCACATTTTGAACAGCATTGTTCATAGACATGTATTTGATTTTATTTTATAATCAGCAAATTGTTAAAGAAATTTCTAGCATTTTGTCTTTGCCAGAAATTGAGTTCAAGCAAACTGAATGTTATGCTTGTACACAGATGTAATGAGTACTTGAAATGAATTGTACCTCAGAAGTGTAGCACAACAACAGATTATTTCTCAGTTGAGGGGCTCACGTGGTGTACATGTTGTAGGTCTGCCTTAAAAACATTTCAGATGTAAGATGGCGCGTGTTGTGTTTTGATATGATGCACCACTTTCCTTACAACTAGCATTTGTTCTGTTTTTCGCTGTTTTCGTTTGGTAACAAGCTGTAACTGAGCACAGTTCTCCAGTTATTATTGCCCACCGGGATAAATAAACTTGGTCATTGGCCTTTACAGAGAAACAGAGTGTGAGACAGATATTTACTTCTCTCAGTGCCAAGATGAATTCCCACTTTCCAGAGCAATTACTGATTAAAAACAAAACAAGGAATGATGCTCTACTTCCCTACAAGAAGTACAGATCAGTGGAAGTAATCCTATCTATCCACCTTTTTCTTTGTTTTATCAATTTTTCTTTAGCATCCGCTGGCCAGTCAAGTTACAATACCCATGTACCCCGGGTCTTATGTTACGAGCGACTATAGTTTGAATCCAAAAAAGTCCATTTAAAAATTCGTGGAGAAGACAGATTTCTTACTAAAGTTAAGATTTGGAAGCTGCAATCCCTTGGCTAGTCTTGAATTTTTTTCAATTTAAACAGCTGCATTGTTACATCTTTTCTGTTCTGTATTTCATATTCACAAGGACTCACAGATGGAAATTCTTCTTTAATTTGAAAAAAAGCCATGAAGTTAACTTCTCTTTTTGAAAACTCAAGGTGTGCATGAGTGTGTGCGTGCATGACTCAAAGTAAAGCCGCCATACCTCAGTGCGTGCGTGGACATGCTTCTAGGTGCAATGAGTGCACATATACTGTACTGAAACTCTCCCTGACTGTTTTCTCAAGTCTGCTGAGTGCAATTCTTCGATTCTATTTACGACGGAGAGTTAACGGTAACCACTTGGTGCCAACAGGTGGCCAGACAGAATTACCTGCCCCTTGCGAAGAATAAGCAGTGTGTGACTTCCATCGTGTGGACAGACAAAACACTAGTCTCGCAGTCCCTAGGATTTGTCTGGAGAAGATGTTGAACTTCCTTCAGTCATTGGCCACTCAATCTTTAAAAATCTCTCAGTTCCGCAACGACCAGTCTAAACAGGCACAGCCGGTAGCCAGACCAACGCCATCTACCGGGGAGTTAGGGCCCTGCACTCTCAGTGTCGGGCATTTTAGAAATTGAGTTATTGTGCCTGTCTTTCAGACATAGAAGAAGGAAGGCAGAAAGATTGAGAGAGGAGAACAATGATATATTTATTTGCCAAATGACATTTCATAAGAACATTTCTTTATGAAGGTAGGTAGAGGGTAGGTGACACCCAAGAGAGAGAGAAAGACAAGGGAAGACATAGACAAAGTCAGAGACAGAGTTAGAGGGAAAGAGAATGAGAAAGTTCGAGTCTGCAGAAGTTTTTTTTTTTCTGAGTCACAGCTCTTTCAGTCTGAATTTGTCAACTTTTATTTGTATCGACCACGTTTCAATCTATTCAAAGTTTTCAGCTCAACCCTTGTTGATTGTGGGCAAAAAAGAAAAAAAAAATCTGGTACACTGATTGATTGTGAAAATTGAAGACAGAATGTAATACATAAAATATTGAAAGGAAATTGTATGATTATCGACATCATTCTTAGACTTTTGACAAAAACTATTGCCAATGGCAAAGTGGTTTTTTTTCTAGTTAGAGAAGTAACAGTTGTCAGTGAATAAAACCCATGGTTAGCGAGTAAGCAATCACGTGATCTCAACTTAGTCCCAACAATGATCCCAACACTGGTCCTACAGCGCTCAAATGCTGAGAGAGAGATAGGGAGAGAAGACATAATGGGGATGAGATATGGAGGGTAAAGGGAGGGTGTTTGTATAAGGCTACAAATCGAGGCTCACGCCAGCAGAATTGTGATGACAGGAAGTGAGGAATTGAACTTCGCCTGTAAGTTCTGACCTACCGCGAAGATAATGACAGCAACATGGCCTGCTGCCTTTTTGTTTGTCGCACCCCAGGGAACAGTCAGTAATTGTGCTAAAGTTTTGCTGGTACTTACATTTTTGGTGGGCAAGAACGAGGACTAATATTATTTTCCAAGCACGTGCCTAATTCATGGACGAATATCTACAATGGTTAAAGAACAGACCTGTTCTATTTCTTATGATGGCGTTCTCCGAAGATTTCTCGGTCAACAACTTGTGCATTTCATTTCCATGGCCAATCACCTTCTATTAGTTTTTTGTGCTAATCACTTCATCCTGGCTTTGTTCTCACGATAAATCTTATTCTGCTCTAACAGCCCACCCGCTCTTGATGAGATCCGTTTTAGGTCACAAAAAACTCAGACAAGACGAAATGGCATTTCAGAAATGTTCCGAAGAAAAAAAAAAAAAAAAAAGACATAAGTACTTCTGACGGGTAGACAAAGAAAAAATGCAATAAATCAATAGGTGGAGTGAACCCTTTTGTACCCTCTCCTTTTTCTCTCATTTAGTTCTTCTGTTTGTTTTTTGTTTCTTGTTTACCCTCCTTCCTAACATCCGTATTGTCTATACTCTGTTGTTGCAGACATTCAAATTTTACCATCTTTTCTTCATTCTTTTGCTTTTTTCTCTTTCAAATACTTGCATTTTCTCTCTGTTTCTCTTTGTCTCTCTCTCACAGACACACGAGGCTCACCTTGTGATGTTCAGTAATGGCCAGACGTCCATAAAGAGTTCGAGTTCGACTTTTCCCACAGACACATAAAAACACACGTACACAAATACATACTTACACATGACAAACACTTTCTCTCTATTTCTTTGTGACATCCTATCAAGATATAGCAATAAACGTATATAACCCAGAATCTTCCATCTGTTACTCCTCACATCTGAAAATTTTCTCAATGCAGCTCTCTTTCTTTTTAAATTTTTCTTGAATTTCTTTTAATCTTTTTTTTTTCTATTTCTTTTGTTCACATTCACATTCAAGGTTGTATTTCTCCATTTTCCTCCCACCTTTCCGTGTTTTCTCAACTTTTCACTTAACCAACTAGAATGCGAGTTATCGATCGTGACCGGAAATGCCAAGAGCACCATGTTGGCGTGTGAAGCATGCTGCGGCACGAAGATGAAATTGAGAGAGCCACAGACATCTGAGAGTGAGATCACAGGGGAAAAAGCTCCAATAAGGAATCATTTTTGCATGACTGAGAATTTTTCAACGACTTAAAAATGGTGTTCGTTCTGTTAGTACGAGGCTGGCAGCAGCTCGTGAAAACTCTCCTCCGCACGCGCTCCTCTAGGGTGCAACGATTCGTCTGCCCTTTAGTACGATTTGTATCGGTAATTGCAGAGCCGAGGGATTTGGCATACGATTTCCGTTGTATTGCTTGTCCACAAAATATACATGTGGTTATGAGTTATGGAGGATGTAATACTTAATACAAAAAATATTCATTGCAGAGAACTGCAATAAGTAGATAGCTTAAAGTTCCTGACCTCTACACAAATAATCGCGCATAAACGAGCATTACATATATTTAGATGTATGGCAGGGCTCACGGTTGAACGTGCACGCAAAGGTCAACTACAATAATGGAATAACGAGTATTGGAGGATTTTCTCCACTTCTTTGTGCGTTTCTTTCATTTCAGTCTCTCCATTTTTTTATTTATCCTCTCGTTTGTTAATTGTTAATATTTTCCTCATTTTATTTCATTTGTGCTTTTTTCTTACCTTCACCATTGCTTGTTATTTCTTAATTAGTTCATACGTCTATTCATTTATTTGTTTATTTATTCAATAATTCACTGTTTTTCTTTTCGTTTGTCATTTTTTACTTTATATTTTCTTTTGTTACCTTCTTTCATTCTTACTCGTTTGTTTAAATCTAGTTCAATCGTTTACTCAGTCTTCTTTTGTTCTTTCTTAATTTATTCTTTCTTTTTCACTATTCGTTTCTTTTGCTCGTTAGTTTTTCAGTTCAGGTGTTAGATGGCTGAGTCATTTGATGTGTCGACCAGAGCCTGGCTGAGCGAGGCTTCCCATACGACATCCCAGGAGACTTTGCGCAGCGCTCAAGGTGGGCGGCAACCTCAGGTGGTTCTAACCGACAATTCCCATTAACAAGATAAAGTAACACACGGAGTCAGTAGCCGCTGGACAGGGGATGGTGGATGTGGGATGAAGTTGGTGGTGGTAAGTTTGAGTGATAGTCTGATGGGAAAAAAAAAAAATTGGTCTTTGTATTGGTGGGAGGAATTTTTATACGAAAATGAAACTTTTTAAGAATTAAATTTAAAACGACTTAAACAAAATTATGTAGTTTCATTTTACACTCGCAGTAAGTCATTTGTTTAAACGACTTATATATCCTAAGAGCAATAATTACACTGTCACGAATGACTAGATGGTAGGAAACGATTCCCAATCAAATAAAAAAGAAATTCTTCTATTTTACCAACCTCTTTATCTCTTGGTGTTATAGAACTTAAAGAGAATATTTTGTTTATTATGTTTTCTGGACTCTGATAGTCTGAAGATAAGGCTTCTTCAGCACAAATGAAAATCAGATAAAACTAATATTATTTACTGTAATCGAGATATCTTTAGGTGTAATCATTTGATTCCTTCCTTCCTTCCAATGAGCCAAAGAACCGTTACACTACACTTACAGTAAATTCATTCAGTCAGGGTTATTAGCAAAGGCCAACGTATTTATCATACAAACATAATCTCAAGGATGGCCGGAAGGCATGACATTTTTCATCTCAAGACACAAAGAGGTCAGGTCTAAAAAGGTCAGCATTAGACAAGGTCGACTCAGTCGCGCGAGAGATCACGAGACCATCGTGACGGACCAGGTCCGCATCACACGCACAGTAAACATCACCTCCACCCCACATACCCGTCGAGAAAACCTTCAATTACTTTCAAGGGGAGACCTGGCTGATTCTCCGGATTTCCATTAGTTTTGTGTTTAAAGAAGATCTTCTATCTTTGGCGCTGCCTGCGAGACAGACAAAAATGCTGGAGTGGCTCGTCTACTGTCACCACCATCATTCTACTTCATCCGTCAACCTCTTTGTCCACCTACCCAATGCTGTCCTTCAGCTCAACAGACATCAACAAGACCTACATTTTACTACAATGTACAAAGACAAACAAATAATAAATCAGGTAAACTAAAAACAAAAAAATCGGTAGAGTAAAAATAAAGGAAAAATAAATTTATTATTAGGGATAAAGGTATGTGTGTATGTGTATGTGGTATATGTGTATATATGTGTGTGCAGAGGTAGGTGTAGTGTATGTGTGTGTACGTGTGTATATATATATATGTGAGTCTTGTGTATACGTGCGTGAGGTTGGTGTGAAAAGAAAGAAAAATGAGAGATAGAGATGAAAGCATAAACGATGTAACTATATACTTTCAGAACATTCCCACTTACCCGTTAGAAGCAGGCATTCTAAGATCAAACTCCAAAAATGTCAGTTCGATGATTTCGAATGCATCGCCAAAAAATGAGTACAAAATACAGTTAGTGTTAGGCGGATAGAATTCTGGGAAATTCGGGGAGATGAACTGGCCGTCGTTCAGTCCATAACTCTGGTACACAACGCAGTCACAACCTGCACAGACAAGGTTCACATCCCATCAGCACTCCAAGCTCCAAGTTTATACTTGCTGATGATATCGACAGAACAATAGCAATGACATGCATCTTGATAATGTTGCTTGCTAATTTTGTATTCATGAACACTATAAATTCAATATATTCAATTTCCTATGCAACATGATATCTCTTGAAGATCTTACGAAATGAAATAGACCATCAGTATCACTTCAGCATTTAGAAAGTATTAGGAACCCGAGAAAGAGATGCATTTCTGAAAAGGTTATTTAAAAAATATTCTTGCGTTTCAGTATTAAAGACATCAATGATTACAAAATAATAAAATATAGTAACCAGCTTGATAATGATCAGTATAAGTTCTGAGATAAATAGTATTAGCTAAATTATTAACAATATTCTTTATGCTAATGAATATACGCAAAAACCTAAAATGTCTTTTTTTTTACTTTACTTAAAAGCTATACTATATACAATATGTTAATACAAAAGAAAGGATTTTTTTTCTCACACGTCTGACACTCAAGACATCAATCTGATTGTCTCTGGCGTTTCATTTACAACCACAATCTTCACTCACGCAAAATCGATCTTAGTGATAGAAAAGGGGAAAAAAAAAGAGGAAAAAAAAGAGAAAAAATCCTATTGGAAGTTTGTCAAGCCCCGAAAGAAGTCACCAGACCATTTAACAGACGACATTGCATCCCATTGACAGCCTGACTCCCTCTACACGGGCTGGAGCTTAGGTTTGTGTTACACATGGCCGCCAGGAACATGGATACAGTCGGCTACAGAGCCCAGCAGCTTCCCATCAGTTACATTTCATTCGCATCAACAGGCTGGTGGCAGTGTAACAGCAGACGACTTTGATGAAGGGGTTTCATCAGGTCCACATTGCAATGAACTTTTTCTTGCACATATTCTTCGATAGAATGATCTTACATGGTTCCTCCTCCCTGTTTGTCTTCCTGTGCTCTTCTTCTTCTTGTCTTTTGTTTCCGTTTTCCATTATTGTCCTTTTGATCTTTAGTCTGTCTTCCATGAGCATTGCTTCCAAGCATGGGTCAAGTATTAGTCTGCTATTAATAGTAATATATACTCTAGTCAAACCAGCTTCGGCAGACTAGAAAGAAGGGGAGGTAATAAACGACACGTTTAATCCAGTTATCTTTGATTCAGGTAATAGTATGTCATCCTCGTCTGCAAAAGTCGACCCAACTATCCGACAGAAGCTACGGCGAAAAATGGCTTTCAGAAGCAAAGATTAGATGAGCAGCTAAATCAACACGCCGGCGGTGGAGAGCGGCGAACCTTGGGGCAGACAACTCGTTCACCCGTCTGTCAGACAAGGTTTCAATGCAACGTTTCGAAGTCGAACACGAGCTTGTGCGAACTGCATAAATAATTCAGAAACATCATCTTCTACAGACTGTGCTATTGTCTAACAATCGATCTTCTTTATATTCCTTTTTTTTCTTTCTTATTTAATTCGTTTGTGTGATCTGAAGAGTTGTTACCGCCATCATCTCCTGGCAAGCTATTTATAGCACCACTACCAGGCTCCACATCCATTACTTACTACTTCAAATACATTTTGTGAGTGTGGGTAAGAGAAAACATTCAAAAAAATGATGATCACGGGGAGGGAGAAAAGAAGAACTAGGAAGACAAGGATAGTAGGAGGAGAAAGTCGATGAAGAAGAAGGAAGTGGCAACAATATTTATCGTATACTTGAAACAATCAGTGGACCTTTCTCGGTGGAATTTGTTTTTAAGCATTTTTCCACTCTTGGGAGGTAATAATCTGAAATTTAAGGATGGAATCTGAACTGGCCATTGTTTGTTCTTAAAGTCGAACACAGAAGTCGCCACATTGTCATTGAACCCGGTGCACAGTCATGTGAGCTGTAGTCATCCCCGCCTCAAGCCAGCCCTCCATCAGACCTGTCTGCCGTTTTGTAATTTATTCCATTCTGAGATCCTCTTCTAGGCCGGCCTCTCATTCCCGCCTTGCCCTCGTCTTGTCTTTTATCAATCCGTTCTGCAGTCTCCAAGCAAAATGGCGTAGGAAGAGTCTGGATGGAGGGACTACTGAAGGCATCTGAGAGAAAATCTGGGTCCAGAAGGTAGAGTGGTAAATCTTTTTTACCCAAACTTTGCCTGGCTTCTGGTCTGACTGATGTGTACGGAGCTGACAAAGGATTCCTGTGGTGTGAATGTTTGTCTCTTTTCTTCATCTTAAATCTTCAAAGATTGGCTTTATCACGACGCGTCCTGTCAAGAAGCTCTTTTTTCTCATTTTTTTACAAAACGAGAAACTGGGAAGATTAAAGAGGATCACCAGAGGGAATGAAAATAGAAAGACATACAAAATCCCTGGCAGGCAGACAGACAAAAGGGAGAGAAAAAAAAATCAATCAGACAAACTGGATAAACTCAAACACACCGAAATACAGGTATTCTAATAGCAATTTCTCAAACTTACTTCACCTACATTCATGGCTTTTATATGATCACTAATTAATACTTAATTATCTGTTATAGCAATGAGTAATCTAAGATATCTAACTGGTATTAAGTATTTTCTAGGTAAAGACTATAATATTTTATGGTTTGTTACCAATAGGTATCTAGACTGTTACTTCTAACTACTTTCTTTACTACCTCTATGTAAACTGTTACCTCTAACTATATGATAAGTACTTTCGTAATTTAAACAGTTATCAGGAGCTGAAAAAGAAAACAGATGTCATACATTAAGTTCCAATGACTTCAGGAAGAGAAACACAAACGTAAAACATATTTAAATAAATTAATCTGCTCGTCACATTGAAATTGTCTGACAAGCACTTTGTAGTTAAGCCCAAGAAAACAAAGAAAGATGAAAATTTTAAGCAAAAAGGAAAACAAGACTTGAAATGAGTTAATCAAAAAGTGTAGAATAGTAAATTTAGCCACTTATTGTAAAAATAAAATAAAAATAAAAAAGATTACTAGTATTCTGTTTTGAAACCTTGTAAGTTTATGTCATGTGAAAAGATAATCAATTGTTACACTGAGAAAACAAGGGATATTATCCCAGATTTTAGGGGAAATAATCACTTATTAATTTATTAAAAGGAGATCTCGAACTAATCACATCAGCATTGGATGGTTGTGGAGTTGTCGCTGGTTCATACGATGGTGGTGATAATGATCGTGATCGTCTTGACGACAATGAGAGTAATGATATGCTTTGATGATGTACAACAAAAACTAAAAAAAAATAAATAAATCGAAGAAATTATTAGTTAACTCTCCTTTTGTAGTTTTAAAGAAGCCACCATTTTATACTTGCTGAATACTGATTTGGTGTGTGAAGGACTCTTTCATTCTCGATATCTCTACCTTTCTCTCAATCTTTTTATGAGTGCGAAAAAAATTTCCATCTGTGTATGCTTATATATATATATGAGAGAAAGGGAGCGTTTCTGTGATAAAGTTTGGATAAAAGTGTGAATGTGCTCGTCTGAAAGCAATTATGGGAAAAAGAAAAAAAAGAGGGATATTGGAAAGATAAACCTGATACGGATAGATAAAGGATCAACATGTGTATACCCATTAGTAAAACTATAACAAGTTCGCGACTCCAGAGGCTGGACATCTACGATTGGTTGCTAGTCCCCACTGAAGTGTGATGCAGGACAATTGTTGCTCCAAAGCATGGAAAATACATTTTGGTTGATTTGTGTAAGGTCCTCAGGGAACACCTCTGGCTTCGATCGCCAGACTGTGCGGCCGCTTATCCACACACGTCAACGGAATGGAACACGTGATAATGGGAGGAACGCTATACCCTCGGCAAGAGTTCTGAATGGTCTTTTGTATACCCAGGTCTCTTGTAACCCGACACCATCGGTAGAATGGCGCCTTTGTACTTATCTTTCCGCTTCATCCTCTAACCGTTCCCCAGGGGAACATCTTGCCTTAACGGATATCTTTGTGGGTGTAACCTACTGTATAAGTTACTGGAAACTTGTTTGGAGGTGGCCGTATTTTGCCAGTGAAATGTAGCGGCAAAATATATTCCGCAAAAATGCTACCCAAAATACGAACATATTTTGATAGGTAAAATGACTATGATTTTCAATATGTTATTGAGTATGATTTTTCAATATGTTATTGATGGTTGCTGCCAACTGCAAAGGCAAACTTGTGGCATGTATAGGGCTCGTGTAGAACAACTAGAAAATGAAGTTATTATTCTGGAAACAACAGGAAATGATGTAATATTCCTGCTGAATCGACTGTAAATTTCATATTTGTCCTCCCAGTTTATAAGACGGAAGTCTCAACACTGAAAAATAGAGAATCATCACTTCATGTTACATTTTCACACCAGATAAAAGTCTCTCGTTGTGTGACAAAAATGTTCAACTGTCGAGGCAGTAGTATCAGGCTAAATTTTAGCTAATATTTCCTCAGCAAGTAGCCAAATAAAACTCGTTGTGCCTGTGAATCTTCTACCTGGACTTTGTCCGAAATTCACGCTAAATGATTTTTTCCCCTCTCTGAACCATTTTGCCTTCGAGCCAAGCAACTCCCTCAGTTCAGCACCAAACTTGCATCCGATGTTCTTGTGGTTCTTCCTCGCTCGTCACGTGTCCTCGAGGCGACAGAGTTATTGAAGCTTGCATGAGTTAATGCAGGACAAACTGCCGGAGGAAAATCGAGATTGCGAGTGAAATGCGCTGTCAGCTGCACGATCGCTGACTCCAACCCTTAATCACACCAACGCCATCTTGATTCTGGAGGTCAACGCCAGTTAAAAAAGACAGGAAGAGCGAAATGGCTACTTTTCTAGTTATCCTCTCTTACTGGAGAGTTTTTAAAAATCTTAAACACATCGAAACTCTTCTCAGAGAAGGAGAGAGAGAGCAAAATGGAAAAAGAGAAAGAGATGGAGAAGATAAGAAAGTACTGAGGTAGAATAAAAAAAACACTCAGAACGAAAACTCGCGAGGCACGCGAGCGATAAAAAAACTTATTGTAGTAATTACTGAACAGATGATTGTGAACATTTATTTAAAGATCATTCGGTACGACTGAAATATTATGGATAATTTGAACATTTTTGCAATATATTTTAAATAATACACATTAGTAGTAGATTGACATAAAAGCAGAAGGACTGACGGATCAAGGGGCCGAGAGACAGTCAAGGTTGAAAATGTTGAGAGAGATTAGTGTTCATCTCAAAGAAATTATTTGTTTTACCTCTGTTCACATACCTCAGGCCGCACTGAATTGATTATTTACAGAAATTGTCCCTTATGATTTCGGTATATTAACATAAAAACTGAGTCGGGAGAAAAAGCTGTTTTGGCCTGAAGGCAACATACTGTGACTACTTGATGAGGGAGACCAGTTAGACAGACGTCCCCTGCCTCTCACGACAGGAAAAAAGTCAGTTTCGATCACATAAAACAAACTAATAATAAAAACTACTTAAAACAAAAAAAGAGACAATCCTGAGGCTTGTTGGCTCTTCATTCACCATCACTAATAGCCAGGATAGCTTGCGACATATCTCTCTTTTTTAAGTCACGTGACATCTTGGTAGTTTTTCAACCTTAAAGCATCGCAATCGCAATTTTAAGCAAAAAAATTCCATTACCCGAAAAGAACAAAAGAATTCGGTATTTTCCTTCTTAGATAGGTTGTAACAAGATACATTTTCTTCTTTTTGTGTTTTTTTTTTCCTACTCCTCTACATCCATCTTTTATTATTTCGTGTACGTGTCCAGTCAAGTAAAGAAAATGGAGGACAAATTTCTAAAATAGTCGCTTAATCAAGTTTCGTACTTCTAGCAAGGGTGAATATTTGGGTGTTATCTGTGTGTCTGTGAATGTGTGTGTCTAAGAGTTTGTGTGTTTGATGGTATACTCAGCTACAAATAATTTTTAAGAAAAAGAAAGCTGTTCACTTGAACAGGTGTTCAAAGACCACGCACTAAAACACAAAATAATCCAAAACACCACATAAATTATTAAAAAACATGTAATATATAAAATATAAAAATTAACTGATTATACATCCAAACGGAGGAGTTATAAAAACAAGTCAGTGCATAAATACTTTCACAATAAGCTAGGCGGTAGATAAATAGCTTTATAATTCTTTAACAACTACTTCAAATTTTCACATCTAAGCAAACTTTTTTAGTTTCTCTAATCATCACTCATTATTTTGGATTTTCTGAAATACAAAAACTTCGGAAACTTTCTCGAATACTTATTTCTGAATTGACATAGGAAAATGTCAATGCTGGAGAATTTGTGCAGCAAAAATATTTTCATTCTTATTTTTGTGAGCTCGTTAGACATAATAACACACACACAACTACGATTTATTGACGTATAAGAACATTTTTTCATCGTTTCTTGCAAATTTATAATGACTGGGAGTTCGTATATATATTTATATGTATACACGCACAAGACTCTCTTGAAAACTTGGAACTGCGATTGCGGATAGGATGGTAGGGGAAGGTGAAAACACTACACTAAATGAAAGTCTCACATGGATCGGTTATCCACCCAGTCTTCCCACCCAGGGAACACGACGGGCAGTAGAAATAGTTTGTTTAACTGCTTTGTCCACGCTCTTGTGTTTGTTCGGCATCCCTACGAACATTCTCAACTGTCTCGTATTCTGGAGACAGGGTCTCAACGACCGTATGAACCTTTGTCTGTTCTCGCTGGCCCTCGTGGACTTGTGTTATCTCCTCATCACGTTCGTCGTGTATTGCGTCAGTTCTTTTATAAAGCTTTTTGATTGGTTCGTTGGCGAGGAGTACTACGTTAAGTCCATTGTCACCTCTGTAGGCGTTGTCAAGCGGCTTAAGGTCATCATCTGAGTTCATTTGCACGGTGATCGCAGTAGAGAGGTGGACATGCGTGATGTGTCCGCTCCGTGCCCATACCCTGATACGTACCCGCACCATGGGTGGGCTCATACTGCTCAGCATCTTTTTGTTCCAGGCTGTGTATCTTTCAACACCATTTGACCATTCGAGCTTCTGTCTTAAATGTAGATCGGTATGTCCAGTGGATAGTTGCCCCTACGCAGTTCCAACAAGATTATGCGTTCTTGGTAAAAGTTCTTGGGGTTACTGTTCTTGAAGTAATATTTCCAATCGCTTCCTTTGTTATTGTATCAATAACCACTGTAATTACGATCATCAAACTGAAAGCTGCTTCAGCATGGCGAGAGGAGGCCAGCATGAACACAGGCAAAAGGTACAACCAACAGATGGCGCTAACCAAGATGCTGGTGATTGTTTCCTGTGTATACATCCTCACGATGGTCCCGTTGGTAGCAAGGGGGTTGAGCCTCTTGACTGATGAAGCTAGATTCGTTACGGGTACTTACAATGATATCTCCATGATAGTCAGTGCGGTTGTGAACATGTGTCCGCGAATCAACAGCTCCATTCATTTCATTGTTTACTGCTTTCAATCTACTCGATTTCGAAATGAACTTGCTTGTATGTTTAGCAGTAGCTTCTCTAAGGCAGAGAATTTCCCTTCAAAAAGCTTCTAGACGAAGCCTAACCCTGGGTTCGAGGTTTAATAGACATACCGAAGTTCACCAGCCGGACGATAAAGGCTTTTTGAACCTTTGTTTCATCTGCCTCACTAATTTTTATTGGGGATAAAATATCAAACGCACGTGAAAGCATACCTTAGTGTGCCACTCCCGGGAGGGGATGGGAAGCGATACAAAGTGAGGTGTGAGAAGCCTTCTAAACAATTCATGTTTACCGCTCTCCCAAGGGACATAATTTTTAACGAACAAAGAAACAAAGAGAGGAGAAGCAAATGAGAAATTTATCATTCTTCTGTTCTGCCGCGCATTGAGTTTAAATGAAGTACATAGGCTTGAGTCTTTCAAAAGCAGGAGTGAAGAAGGAAAAAAATTTTTGGAAGGAAGTAGCATGCATAGAGCGATAAATGGTGAGTTTCGCTGAATGTCTTGTTTACCTTCTGTCACCGGGTGGCCACAACAGCCTGCAGTGGGTGGCACAAAGGCGGTAGAAGCTGCATCCAACCCCGTGCTTGAGGAAATTGAAGAGATTGTTATCGCAAATAGGAGTGTTGCTTCCAACTGTGGCACGCGAGCACTGAGGCATCGGGTACTGTCAGTGGAGATCGATCCCCTTGTGATGTAAGGAATGTGTCAGTGAGTTCGCTTCGCTCCAACTTTCATGTCGACTACCTCAGCACTGTCTCTCTTAAATATTTATCTGTTTGAGAAATCTGTTCGCGGATGTTAAGAATGATGAAGGAGCTGCTCGTCAAAGCGTGAAGTGCACGAGAAGTGGCATCTGTGTCGAGTGTAGGAAACTGCTGACGATGACGATGACAATAACAGCTGTCGAAGGGAGTTGATGGATGCAACAGCTGACAATGTTCTACTCTGTGGTCGTAGGTGAGCGGCGCCATGGATATCCGGCATGGGAAGGTCTTCCTCTATTGACCTCGGCGCCGGACTTCCCCAGGAGTGTCCTAGGGGACTGACAGTTGTGTCAGGTCCCAGTGCCAGACCATTCAGGACGATTCCGCTTCTAAAAGGGTTGTGTGGGGACGAGACTGAGGGGACCATGCTTTGTGCACGGTTGTTGGTCTTTGCAATACAACAATTAGCTGCATTCTCCTCAGGTAGTCTCCATCTACTGAACAAGAATAGAGGCAGGTTTCTGTGACACGTTTTGACTGTTTGTAAATATTTTACAATACGTTTGGTAGACGTGTCAACGCGGAATTCGTAGATATGAGGTTAGCTCGGCCAGTGACCTAACCGGAACATCCCCTCTCCTGCCCATCTAGCAAAAGTTTGCTGATTGGATAGGAAGATGAATAGAGATTTATGCTCTTATTGTAAAAAAATGTTTATAATTCACTGTCGATTGGTAGTCTAGTGCTATATCTTCTTTCGCAAATTGACCCCCCTACCCTAGGATTTAAGTACCAATTCCACATTCGAGTTCCATAGGCATTACAGGTACCATCTAACACAAGTCTTTAGGTTCTAATAAACTCTCTAACAACTTTGGTATAGCCGCTTCTCACAACCAACATTTATTTGTTCCAGAGAAGAATTAGTAAGCATCTCTCACTTATAACTTACAATTTCCAGCATCCAAACTCGTCACTACATTTTTTACTCCACTAAAAATAACCATTCAGCGGTCGAACAGGATAAAAAAATTCCCCTCGTACAAACAGTGGGACAAATGAGTCAGAAGCCTGTCCATTGGCAGGTCAGAACAACAACTGATGAGGTGCCGAAAATACAGTCCACACCATGGCGCGATCAGTCACAGCCAGCAGCCTCACATCGGCCACAACGATCAATATTGTCTTAAATAATACAGCCACAAAAAAAGAAAGCAAGTGATGCAGGCTTGCATCAGATGGAAAACAGAGAGCCTGCAGGAGCTTAGGTCTTTCACCGGTCGTCAGCCAACCGACTCGTCAAGGAAACGGAGCAGTTCACCGAAACCGGTTTGACACGGGATTTGCATTACCGATCTGTCAGGATGCGTCTTCGCTCCTTTTCTCTCCTGGGTGACAATGGCGAGCACAGCTCACCGGCTTTGATAAGCTGGTAACAAGAAGTCCTGGATCACTGGTCAAAGGGCGAGCAGTTCAATCAGTATTTGTTTCACACAGGCGCTTTGATTTCAGGTAGAAGAGTGTTGAATGGAAAGGTTCATGTAAATAATTGTAAAAGTGTCAAGTTTGTTTAAGCTCTTTTTTTTTCTCACTTGATCTTCATAGTTTTTGTGACATTTGTAAACTCCGGAACATTGACAAAAAGATGAAATGAATAACAGAGATATTGTCACAGAATGTTCCGGTGTATTAGACTCTTACAAATATTTGAAACATTTTTGTGAAATCGTCGGTCCAGAAATCAGATAATATGTTACCCTAGCTCATGGAAAATAAAAAAAAAATCAGTCCATTCATTCATAAAAATCTTGAGAAACAGATAAAAATTGAAAAAAAAGTTTAACGCAGTATGTCAAAGCAATGTAAACCATTTGAGGACGAATGGTCTCCTTGTCAACATCTGGTAAACTGATTTTGTAGCTACAGGTTTTTATACCCTAAGTTTGGGAATTTGGCCGGTTTACAAAAGAAAAGTTAACAACACATTAAGTAAGTACCCACTGTTTTCTTGATCCCTGACTGTATTTCTTCCCCCAAAACTCCATAGGAATATGTAAACTGTTTTCTAGAAAATTTATGGAATTTTACTTATATGCATGTTGTTTTAGTTTGAAGTAAATGTTAAACCTATATCTGAGTGATTTCTACAGAATGTCTTTAATCTTTTGAATGTCATGTTTGTATTCTGTTTACACTTCAGGTCAAACCATATCTTGTTTTTTTTTAAACTTTTGGTATGAATAGCAGTTTGATACAATTCTACAGGTTCAAGGCCCTTATTGAAACTGCCTTAATGCTGAATTTATGTTATCGGGGATTAAACCTAGAGCTTCACTAGGACATTTGTTTATTTTTCTAATGAAAACTGTCATAAAATTCTGACAGTTTACTTGTGTTCCAGACAAGGTTGTCATACTTAACTTTGTGAGTTATTTTTAAGATTTTTAGCCAGATAATTTTTCACATCCATAGCATATCTTCATTATCATGTCGGGAACAGGTGTCACACTGACGGGACACCTAGTTTCTCTCTTATGTGTCTACACAGCTCTGTATCCTGAATCCAGTTCACCTGTACGAAGCGACCCAAACCCAAGCACAGGTCACGTGTTAGTGAGTCGCAAAGATGTTGTGTCGTTGAAGTTTCCGCTTATTATCCACCCTGGCGGAGATTACCTCCCTTACCTGTGCGGTTACCCCACCACAGTAGCAACCCCACCTTTGTCAGTAAATGTAGGCTTGCAAGACTTGATATTTCAACACTACCTCTCTTAATGATATTTCAGCTAGACTAACTACAATTTTCATAAATTTTGTCAGACATTTCTGATGTTAATATTCTTTAAATGAAAAATATTCACATGAACTGATAAGTGACTCGGCCTTAACAGTTTTAAGGTACTTAAATACACTTCTCTTTATTAGATGCTGTTGTGGGCTTCGAATGTATGTTTAACCTACTAAAACTTTTATAATATTAATATGTTTCGGAACGGTTGTCGAACTCGGGTAAAGCATATATGTTTAATGAAACGTTTGTTCTCTAGAGGAATTGAACCATCACTTTACAGGAATATAATTGTATATTTGTGGTGAAACCTAGCGACTTACATTCTGCTAATATTAAATTTATAATTTTAGTTTTTGTCCTCAGCATTATTATTAATAATAATAAAATACAGCTGGCAGTTCTTTTGTCGTTTTTTGTTGTGAGAAGGAATACGTACTGTTATATACTCTCCCACTGAAGCGTAGAGTGGGACTGCAAAAAAAAAAAAAAAAAAAACAAAAACAAAACCAAACAAAAACAAAACAAAAATCAAGGGAAAAAAAAAGCAAAAAAAAAAAAAAATAAATAAAAAATAGCAAGCCGAAAGTTAAAAAAACCCAGAAAGAATATAAGCAAGAATGAAAAAAAAAAAAAACTAAAAGAAAAAAGAAAGGAAAAGGGATTGAGGTAAGTGCTTTTAATCAAGCAAAAGCGAAAAAAACAACAACCTAAAGACAGATTACTTGAAGCTGGTAAATGAGTCAGCAGCTCTTATAGTAATTCAAACAATCAACAAAACTCAAAGCAAGATTCGAAATGTCAACCTTTAAAACCCGAGACGTAGTTAGAATTGGTAAACAGAAATCAATTGTTTGGGAGACAAAACCTGTTGGAGACACGAATTACACCACAAAGCTATGATTCTATTTCTAGTGCTAATGACAAATTAAATGACAGATGAAACCTGTGATTTATGCTGACAGGAGTGAAGGACAATGGCCTAAAACTGATCGCCTTAAACGAAACAGGAAAAATGGATGGAAAAACTTGCTGGTTGGATGAACAGAAAAAGAGTGATGAAAATGATGATGATGATGATGATGATGATGATGATGATGATGATGATGATGATGATTAATGAATGGATGATGGTCAAATGACGGAAATTGTCTTCAAAACATCTTTGATAATAAGTATAATATTACAATTCACATCTCTGGTTAGAAGAATCCTATTATACTAAAACTTAACGCCTTAAAGGTTGATAAGGTTATTCCTTACAAACAAGAATTTTGAGACTTTGATTTATTGTAGTGTATGAATGTTTGAATGTATGAATTGTTTAAATGAACCACTGTGCATGAAACTTTATTTAGAATACATTTAGGTTCCTGTCACACGAGTTGACCTACAGTTAGACGACCTCATAGCTACACTAGTTATTGCTAACCCTGTCCTAACTTTAGATGAACTGTTCTTAGTTTATTATCGCTTATTTGATATCCTGATATCCTAATCTTTCCTATTATGATTTTTTTTATTAGATAATAGTTTTACTGTTAGAGATATTTCCTAGTAACATCATTATCAAGAGATGATAAATAGAAAAAAAAAGTTTAAATGTTTTTGATATGGGGATGAAATGTATAAGAATAAAAATGGTTTAGTGAAGACCATTAGCAATCCCAAATAACAATCTAAAGTCATAAATATTTCCATCGTCTTTATTAGGATCACTTTTTAAAAACAAAACAAAAAAGATAATAAGATAGAAGAAAGTACAAAGGACTTACCCGGGTTGACACAGCCAACACGTAATACAACACATTGAACAGTCACTGCCAACACAGCCAACCACCTCTGCATCTGCAACAATAGAAGAAAGCGTGTCTGATTAATGCATTTATATATGTTTCCAACAGAACAAAAGGCAAGGTTATTATTGAAAGTAGTAGCAATAGTCATTGTGTGTAGATGTTACCTATGTGCTTATCAATAATGTTTTAGAATTTACATCAGATTGTGATGAGCTTTTGACTATTTCTACTTTCACTTTTCTTTTCAGTTTGTTTTTTTTGCCTATTGATCTCCTGATTCGTAAATTAGAAATGCATGTGATGGTAGTTTTTAACTAATTATGGTCTTTTCAGCGAAATTGTTTATTTTTAGTGGTTATAATTTCAGACCTCCAAAACCCCACACACTTCGTTTTTCGGTATTTTCAATGCTGCTTGCTCTGCTTTTGTGCCTTGTCAAGTTCTTGCAACCCCCAAAGCAGTCAGAACCCGCGTCAACAAGTGGGATATCACTGATCCTCCCTGCTAGACGCCATCTTAATGGATTCTTAACTACTCTTCGACCCTTCTGCAAATAAACTTAAAGCTGCGAGCAGAGGGACAGCTAGAACTTTGCGTCTATCTTTGATCCTAGTTTTGTCGAGCTCTCCCGAGGCTGTCTTCAGTGGCCACGAGCTGCAGCGTCCACCAGGAGGAGCTGGCTTAGCAAGGGAAATCACTCAGCAAGGCAAACATTAGCCCACAGACCCCGTGTGTGTATGTGTGTGTGTGGTAGGACTGGAACCCCACGTGTGACCCACCAAAGAACAGCAGTGATCTCTAGGGCATCCTCTTCTTATCAAAGTAAGAAGTTCGGTGGACATTCTCCGCCAGAAGCGAAACAAATTTTGAAATCATATCAAAGAGATGCATTTATTTAAAAAATTGTAGGATGATGTTTCACTCGGCTGACAATTCTTGCTATTGTAGGTGAAAACTGTTAGAAAGGATAAAAAATGGAAAATAAAGGTTCAACAAGGATTGAAACTTCGGAGTAAAAAGTATACGTAGGTGGCAACTGTGTGAGCTTAAACTTCTTTAGTCTTGAAATTTCTTGTAATCGCAGTCCTGGAAAGTGTTTGCTTTGCTTATTAATCACAGATGCCTGTTTAGATACCGAATTACAAAGTCGGGAGGGTTTTTCATTGGGAATTATTATTATACTGTAAGTCCCCAAACCCATAGTTCTCCTCTTCCAAGACCCATCAAAGTCTCTGTGAAGTAATCTTGTCCACTGGGCAGCCTGAAGCCCAAGACCAAACAAACAAAAGAAATAAAAACTTGGAATATGGGAATCATTCAAAATCCCCAAGCACAGACGAGTGTACAGCAAACAAATGTCGGAGACCACTCGTGAACTATGAGCTCACTGATTCTCATTTAATAAACATGGTAAATATAAAATATTGCGCAATCTTTCAGGAGCATATTGAAACCAAATTCTCAAGTAAAATACCTCGGGGAAAGAATTAAAACATTTTTATTTTCTCAAAGAAGTAACAAATGTTATGATTGTGGTAAATAAACACACAATGATAAAAGAAAACTTAGGACTAAAAGTGAAATTTGTGTCTGAAAATCGTAAGGCACGTTTGTAGACGGTGTGTAGGAGAATAACTTATTTTTGTGGTTAATATTAACATGCTCACACAATGATAGGAGTCTTTTCCTGCATACCTTTGTCAAATAGACTGTGCTCAAGTTTCTGTATTGTTTATATTATTTGGTCTTTTATCCTTCCCTTTACAATAAATCTATACAACAAAAGATAGACAAATACTTCTTTGCTTTTCGTTGCTGTATGTGATGTTTGTAGCAAATTTATCAAATTATATTTACACATGGGAGAAACATTCAGACTTGAATTGCACTGACCTAAGTCAGACTTAATCGACACAACAATTTTTTCAACTGTGATATATGGGTTATAAGAGTAGAATTGCCAGGCACCAAGTGCAGATAATGTCTGAGGTCAAAGGTCGGAGACTGGGGAGAGATGCATCGCGTTACTAGACAGGTAGTATATCGTTACAACATCCTTGAATCTTTTTTATGGGCATTTATGTCTATGGATTGCTATTAGTAATTGCAGTTATTACATTGCTGTTCTGAAGTAACGGACTGTGCTCCCTTTCTCTCACACATTCTTTTAGCATCTAAGCGTGAGATAATTCGAACTCTTTCATTTCTGGTCATTACTGCCAGTGTCACAACGTGACATACATACTTTCATACATAAACATATGCTCTCATTCTCATGCACGTATAACCATTCAGATATAAATATATACTCACACACTTTTTGCACTAATTGGAGGGCGTATTTTAGCAAACCTATCTGCCTGCAGTCTGTATTCTTCTTTATCAATAAATGGCGAAAGAAAAAATATTTCCAAGTATCTAAGCAATAAAAAATCGTATTATATCATGTAAAATTTAAATAGTCTAGAAATTACAAAGTTAACTAGAAGAGAGAGAGAGATCAGCCCAAAGAGACAGGCGAACAGAAGGTAGAGAAAGTGAGAGAAAGGAAAAGAGTAAGTGAGAGAAAAGAAAAGATGTGACAAGAACAAACAATTGTCTCAATGGATAGCAACTCGGTCTGGAGACAGCCAACCTTCCGATGGGAGACAGGTCGCCTCTTAGTCATTTATGCTTGCGAGCTGCTTTGTTGTGTCCACAACACATAAATGCATCTTTGGGTTCAGACTAGGGACAGAACTCAGACCATGATTCCGTAACAAGTCTCAATTATCAAGATTTCAAATCGATCGTATCTTTCATGCAAATTTTATCATTTAATTTTATACTAGAAAATACAAATGTATTAAAACGTGCTAAAACATTATACAATGCTTTCTCAGCCATTTAAACTTATTCATTAAAAAAATTAGAAACGATTACACATTTGCAAATGAAGTGATGTACAATGAAACGATGTACAATAAAATCTGTGTTTTCCATGGCAAATTGATACAAACTTTTCGGATGACCAATCTGGATGCATTTTGATGTCAACGAACAATTATAAAATGAGCTTAGGGAGCACAAAACAACAGCTAATAAAATGAGTACTACATCCCAAATTTTGTAATCTCTTGTAAGTGCCATTATCTATAATTGGTGTCCCCCAGGAGCATGTCCATTACCATCCCAGTGGTTTTCTTTAGAATGTCAGCGGGTGAGCCACTGCCAGTGCTGCTCTAATACTAGTCTACCATGCGCCAGGAAAGATTTCAAACTTTAGAAACGACTATGAGAAAACGAAGAAGGAAGTAGAAGAATAGGAGAAATCAATTAGAAAATTAGAAATTGACGAATGTAGTAGTAGTATTACGTGGACAAAGATGAGGAAGAAAAAGAATTTACTTAGTGCCAGAAACCGAAAGTTGAGCAATGATAAATGAAGGTAATGATAAGGGTTTAAAAGAAAGAAAGGAATGAAATAAAAAAGAAAGGCGCCAAACAAACAGATAGATCAGGAAGAGAGAACGAAAAACATCTCAAAAAGCAAAAGTAGATAAATGGAGCTCATAGAAAAGTTGTTGACACAAAGTAAACATCGTATATTTTCCTTTCAGACTGATTATTTGCTAACATAAATAGCCGGTCCCAGTCTTTGTTTTGAAGGCCGACCAAAAGACACCAAAATAAAAGTTTTTGAATGCAGCCAAAAGTCCAAGCCATAACATTTAGATGCACATAGTTTAAGATAATTCACTACAGGCTCCGGTAAACGAATATTAACAATTTTTTCCACGACTGTTTCTGATATTCCTGAACAAAAAGTAAAGTGAATGCATTCAGGCATCAAATATGTCCGCGGCTCAATTTGAGTTCTGACCGCAGTAACCAGAACCACTTGGCTACTATGGTCCAGTAGTCGATGGAGACAGATGTATTGAAAAGGAAATGTCAATCGACCATCGTTGCCTTTCCTGCCCGTCATCCAAACAACTTATTAGTCCATCGTAGCCACTCATCAAGCCATCCTTATCAACTAGTCACAGTTTACGATCAAAGAAAATTTGTCCAGCCTATAAAAAGGTTATTTACAAAGTAATCGCTAAAAAATTATCTCTTTGATACTGAAAAATGCCTCATTTTCGCTAATGAGAGGTAGCATTCTGAGCTAACATCAACTGTGCGATAAAAATGATAAAAAACCAATTTTCATTCTTCGCAGCTAACTTTGCGACCTTTAAGAGAACTCCTAGTCAACAGCACGCTTTTATTACCTCTTAGTATATGAGAATAGGAAAACATGTATCATTCTCAACACCTTCTTAACATCAATATTATACTCTATAATTTATTCTGTTCTTCAACTGTAACTCAAGTCCAGTCAGGCTACCAAAAAAAAAAAATCCAATAGAAAGTACACGGGAGAACGCATAAATGGAAAGAAAAGAGAACAAGTGAAAGACGAAGGATGTCTGGAGTTCAAATGCTAGAGTTAAGACCCTTGTGCCAGACAGACCCGCAATCCCCTGATCTGACAAGGATATTTTCCCAGCGAATTTAATGTCAGAACCCACTAACAAGAACAAAGGAAAACGAAGGGGGAGTTAAGCACAGAAGAATGCCTTCTGAAAGATATTTTTTTCTGCAAATCCGGGAGGGAGACATCCGCTTCTTCTCTAGACGATGCAATCTAAGAAGCCGCAAAAAATAAGAATTATTTTGGTCGATCGTTTGATCAGCTTCACCAAACCTGACTGTCTTTTTATGGCTGTCATAAAGGATATTCAAGCATATGGTTGTCTCTCATGAAACTCATTAAATATAACAGTAAATGTCTCTAGCTATTTTGCTGTATAACTATTCAGTTTGATATACAATATAGGGGAAGGTGAAAAATATTATTGTAAATATAACCTGTCAAATAATGAGATTCTTGGAAACATTTTAGTATTCCAAGAGGTGCTAAATATTAAACCATCAATTTTCTAAATGTGTTTTTGTGGTATTACTGGCACATTCATCTCTTTTGGACACAGTCTTTTGTGGTTTTGTTTTTTATTCAGAGGGATGCTGTTGCAGACTGTCTGTTTAAAATGTAAAAAGTAAGAAGGTGGGCGGATGATGAGTGGGTTGCGTGGGAGTGTGTAGGTAGATGGAGTGTCTCATGATGGCTGCTTTTTCTTTGATGTAGCGGAGCCATTGAGAGGCTCTCCTGGAATAACTTGTGAAGATTAGGGCTGAGAAAGAAGAGATTTTTAAGGCTGTCTCCAAGACCAGGAAGGGGGAACCTAACAGTTTTATTAAGTGAGGTATTGTGAAGTCTTGACAAGACATGTTAGAGGAGTGTAATTTATTCCAGTAAAAACCTGTGGAGGCATGTAGGAGTCAGTTTAATACTTAAATCTTTTTTTCAGTTTCCATTAAATGTAAATTTTGAAATATTAAATTATTAGTATATTTAATTTAAATTTAAGTAAATGATGTTTAGGAACGTATTTTTTTAAAAGGTTTTCTTTTATTTCTTTCGTCTTTTCTCTTTCTATTATAGAGCAGGATTTTGTTGAACCTCTTGAGGGGCGGCAACCAGGAAAATAACTCTTGCGTCTGTTTTCTTTTCACTCGGAGGTTCTGATCCTGAAAGTGAATATTCAAAAGCCGACTTTCTACAAAAGTCACTATGAAAAGATTTTTATCGTTAAAATTTGAATTACGGTTTTACGTATGTTAAACTATGTCTGTAAAATAGACTAACCATTTTGTTTGATGAATAATTTTCTGATAAATATTTTTTAGGATTTTTTTTAAATTAAACTTTGTACCTCACAATATTGTGTTGTCAGGCTAGAACAATGCATTAGCAAATGTTCAGTTTATTATTAAGACTTTACTGTTCTTCCAGATAAAAAAGAAAGTAAACACAATACAAGAATCGATAAAAAGTGTTGCCTATGGTTTCACCCCAAAACGTTTTCCTCCCGCTTGCCTATCCTCTTTCAAAACAGTCAAGATGAACGGTGTCTGGCTTTCAGAAACTTTTGAATTATGGCCCCCTAGCCAAGGTCGCAAGACACATTAGCTTTTCTTGCCGGCAGTCCTCACAGGACATCTCCACTCAGCTTCTGGAAATGTTGTTGACCAGCGTCTAGATGCTGCTTTGTAGTCTGTCTACTAATTTCTGAGATGAGAAGGTGGACTAGACCCTGACTGTCTGGCAATCAGTGTGCAAGTATGTTTACTCCTTTTATGAACGGTGATTTAAAATTCAATGGCTACAATTTTGTAAAGTAATGTCATGCATTGTGAACTTATTTGCAAATTTTTTTTGTCTTGGTATGTAACTGTCAGCTCAGACACTGATGAAAACTCCTGACAGACAGACCCAGAGGCAGGCAGGCAGACAGACAGACACATACACACAGACAGGCAATTTAAGGAGCGAGGGAGAAAGTCAAGAACAGAAAAAGGCAAGAGTAAATAAAAGCAGACGAGCACACACAGAGAATAGGGAACAGGTAGGTAGTCAGTCATGGAGAAAAGGTGATAAGACAGGCGGACCGCGTTTGATAGTGTTTCAGTATTCATGTATTACAGTGCCACGTCTGACTCACATCCTTTTCTGTGCCAGTCCTCTCTCCCCCCATCTCAAGCGACCTCTGATTCTTGATAGAGATGCATGTCTCCAGGGCTTTAACGGGGTCTGTCTAGCCAGTGTGGGTGCCGGGAGTAGAGGACAGATGCTGTCAATGTTTGGTGGCGCGTGCCAAGGCAAAGCGGAGAGTTAGGAGAGGTTGGAGAAGCGAGGAGAAAACTATGACACACTCATCATTTACAGTGACCTAGTTATCACATAATTATCTACAGTGACCTATGACATACTTAACATCTACAACAACCCATGACATATTTAATATCCACAAAGACCCATGGCTTACTTTAACATCTAGAGCGATCTTACATTTGATATGTAATAGCTTCGTAGGTAAGGTTTCAAACCTTCACATCACCTGGCTCATTGAAACCCTAAACATTTTAAATTAAGGTAAGAGTAGTTCCGTGTAATCTTTCGATCGTTGGGCAACGAGGTGTTAGAGACAACACAGCTTTGGTAAAGCACGTGACCACCCCTCCATCCCTCACTGTCTTGATGCAGGCAGATATTCAACACTCCTCCGGCTTGGATGCTGGCGCTTTGACTAAATAAATATATGTCTGTATGCGTCACTGCTTGTGTGTTTGTGTGTGTGTGTGTGTGTGTGTGTGTGTGTGTGTGTGTGTGTGTGTGTGTGTGTGTGTGTGTGCCTGATTATGTCTTCTCTTTGTGTGATCGAATGTCTCTTTGTGGCTTTGCATTTCCGCTTCTAGCATAACTACAAACAAATCTTCCAACCCTGAAGCCTTATTTCTTTCTGTCCTCATCTTTCATTTTCTTCATTTCTCAAATTAGGGCATCTTGACCTATGAAAGGTCAGAACTCATTACGTCTTAGTAAACTAATTTCTTACAACTCATCTGGCAGTTTGACATCAAATGAACACACACAGAGAAAAAAACAGACGAGAAAGCAAATATTTGAGGATTAGGAGATGCTGCGATTCGACAGATGACACTGAGCCAGGCTCGGCAATATTAGATACAGTTTTTCTCCTGCATCTTCACTTTATTGACTGATACTGTTTTTTATGTTCATAATGCATTGCAGTTGTGGAAACTGATTCCGCTTAGTTTTTTTTAAGGTTATGCATCGTAACATTAACATCTCAAATGGAATGTGTAATAATAGTTTTAAAAAGTTACCCTATGGTAATAATAGCAATAAAGTTACCTTACATAGTACCAGAGTAAAACTTATAGCAAATTAAAAAGAATGCTACATACATTAAGTGAGTTAATGGAATATCAGGGTTGTTGTTATACAAATGACACTCTGTTCGTAGGCCAAGATGTTGATGACAGTTTAAGGCTACACATCGTTCACTTACTTGTAAGAAGCAGAACAGATTGATCAATAAGAAACATGGATAAAATCGTCAAGAATTGTTGATATCCACATGATCACCAAGGAGAGACAAAATTGTATTAAATTATTAAATCAAACACTGTCTAGTGATTTTATCAGGCCCGACACAGTGAGAAATTGAAAAAACAAAGAAACTGTCATGGCGTTAGTTCAAGAATGCTGGCCGAAGAAAGTTGAAATAAAATTGATGAAAAACAAAACCAAGAGGCAAGTAAACAGTCCACAACAATTTCTTGTTTGTTTTATGATTCTCTATCATCCTCCCTAAGACTGTCGGTACCTTGACCAGAAAAAAATCCTATAAATAAATAACCCAAGCAATCTCGTCAGAACGAATAGGTTGCTGATTTAAAAAGATATCTTTGAATGGCAGCATTTTTCTTCTTTTTTTCGAGTAGCGCTCTTGCCATCACTGTAGCATCTGAAAGAGAATGAAGGCCCTTTGTTTGCCGAGCTGCCATTATTGTGTGGTCAGAACACCAGAGGGCGTGCCTGCAGCTGAAGAAGGCAAGGAATGGAAGCCTCTAATAGTCGCCGTGCACTTGAGCGCCAAGATCCTGGCCAGAGCTAATTGAAAACGGTCCGAGCTGTGCACGCCCGTCTGGCACGTGATAAAAGGCTCCTCTTCATCGGCTCCATCGTCTGCGGGGTCGCGACAGGGCAGGCGTCGCGACGTTTCAATGAAGTCACCCACTCTGTCACAATACCCGCCGACTGCAGGTAAGGGATGGGATGCGGCTATGGGACTTTGTTTCAGAGTTGTTGTCACTTGCTGATGGCGTGCATATGCGTTGGGCAAGGATTTCAGTTCGATGAGAGGCAATAATCCAATTAAGAATCAATAAAAATAATAAAAAAAATGTGTCTGCTATCTCAAAACAATCTAGAGACACTGAAGTCTTGGTTTATTCCAAAGACATTTAAATTATTATTGATATTCCAAGTTTGGTCGTCATGGTCCAGAAACATTCATTGCCAGGTTTATACCAAGGAACAGGCCAAAGGCACGTAACTTTGGTAGGAGTCAAGACCCATAATCCATCTTTCTTACTTTTCTCTGATCGGAAGCACATCAGACAGGTAGGCGTATAACGGGGATCAAAGACATTTCGGTTAAGCCAATCACATTTATTTTCTCTTACCGATCACGTAAAACAGCTTTGCCGGTACTTTCATTCTGAGATTAAAGCATTTAGTGGCATCAACTTCAAGTGACTTTTAAATACTCTAAAAATGTTTGAACTTAATGCTAACGATTCCGGCCAAGAGTCGAAATGTCTTGAGGTCTTTTGGTGTGCCGTGTTCCATTACCAATCTACAACTAAAGCTTGGCTGTCTGCCATACTCTTTGGTCTTGAATGTCGTAGTTGTGGCGGATCACATCCTCTAGTGGCGAGGATGCTGTACTGTCTACCAGCTTACATATGTCCACCATCGACTTGCCCAACGTTTTTGGCAATGAAAAACTTTCTCCTCTTGATGCATCACCAGCGAAGTCGTTTCACAAAAGTCGGGGTGGGGTGGGTGTGGGTGGCGGCAATGAAATGTGTGCGTGCGTGGGTGGAAGAGGGGGTTGGTGTTCGTGGAGAAGGAGGAGCAGACGCCGTGAATCCTAGCATAAAGAGTTGCTAGAATGAAATCGAATTAGGAGAGAGAGGAGAGAACTGCATGGTGTCTGGAACTGGGCCAGAGCAGCGTCTCCAGCCCCCACTTCACCGAGTGTAGGACGAAACAAAGTCTTGTTCTCTCATGTGTACCTGTGTCTGGCCTGTGGATCTTTGAGCCCTCTCTACCCCTTACCCTCACACCCTCACCCTCACTTCATCCCCACCCCAGCCCCTCGGTGATTCCTGATTGGGTTCGCACACTCCCGGAGGACAGCAACCATCGATCACTACAATTAAACGATGTTTTTTTGGGGGAGGAAAACAGCCAGGGCACGGAACTGCCCAGAGCATCCAACAGTATCACTGTTTGGGCTATTTATCCCCTCCGCTCATCAAACGGCTACTTAGATCTACTCACAACCCTCTAAAGTCATCTGTCTTCTTTGAGTGAAAAAAGTGGGTGAAGGTCAGATGATGCAAAGCTCTTTGAATTAAAAAAAAAAAGACAGAAGTATTGGCAAAATTCAGATGGTGTTTGCTTTCGTGAAATTTTGCCAGGTTGTCGGTTTTTAAGATTTAAATTTGCTAAAAGGGTGTATGCATCATAAATACTTCAAATTTATAAACATAATATACACAAATGAACAACATAAAACAAACAAGTACGCAAGCATACACACAGGATAGCAGAGAGATACACAGATAAAAAAAAAGAGACACCACTGGAGAAAAATATAAATGCGAAGAAAGTTTGACGATATGCCGTGATCTTAGAAATAAAGATTAAAACATAAATCAAGAACATCAGCGAGCAATTCTAACAACAACAAAAAAACAAAACAAACAAAACAAAAAAAAAAAACAAACAAAAACAAACAAAAAAACAAACAAAACAAAAAAACAAACAAAACAAAAAACAAAAACAAAACAAAATTCTCCTTCAGGTACAAAAAAGAATCAGGAAAAAGGTGTTGATGACGGAAGTCAAGGAGATGGAGGCGGAAATGAAGGGTTGCTTATCGTTTACTCTAAACAAAGTAAAATAAAAGTGTTTGAGAAGTTGTAGCTGCAGGTGTTAAAAAAGTGAAGCAGGGAAGCACTCGAGGAGTAAGAGGTCCTAACAGAACAGCGTTTTGCACACCCAGGCCCGTAATAACGCTCTGTTCCGCATCTCCACTCTGCCCAGCGCTAAAGATTTTCCTGGGCGGTCGGACCCCCCGATCTCCTGGTTTGCATCAAGAGCAAATTCTGCTCCTCTTCAGACAAGGTCACAGGCCTGCAGGCACTGCTGGCACTGGCAGGGGAGAGAACTGCCGGGTGCCAAGATCGATAACCAGCTTTAAAGCTCACACTTTCGGAAATGAGTGTTGTGAGAA
Source organism: Pomacea canaliculata (assembly GCF_003073045.1). Taxonomy (NCBI): domain Eukaryota; kingdom Metazoa; phylum Mollusca; class Gastropoda; order Architaenioglossa; family Ampullariidae; genus Pomacea; species Pomacea canaliculata. The sequence goes on along the minus strand of NC_037595.1, from coordinate 19,116,503 downwards.
TGGAACTGATGAATCGGGCTGGGGCGCAGCGCTAGCACTCAGAGATATTTCTGGTCAGGGAACAAAATGAAAAGTTAGAAACAAGCAGAAACAATGCCACTCCACGTACACAGAAATAACACAGGAATGGACTGGTGATAACATCCAAAAAATATTCTTCAGGTGCCAGCTGGAGGATTTCCATATAAGTTACCATTTTTTCCATATCCTTTTACCGAAACCGTGCGATTGCCTGAATAAAACGCCTCCAGGTTAATCAAGCGTAAACATGTAAACACCTGTTTATAATGGGTAAATGCACCCTAATCCCTAGAGACAAAATGTGAGCGAGCAGCACAGTGTGAGACATCCCAAATATTTGCATGTCAGAACTGTCAGAGCCCCAGAATACCAAAACATTGTCAATGATGTTTTTAGCGTGTTAATTAAGAATCGACCTTCGGGGTTTTAATATACCCGTTCGACAAGGAGACACCTATGATGTGTATTCAACCCACCTCAAAGTGAGAGCGAGGCTTGCCATACATGCGATGGCAGAAGCAATCGGGTACATCCACTAAACATTAGAGACACGGTCAACACCCTTAAAGATTTTTTTTTAAAGAGAGAAATCATAAATCGTTTTTATCTGCTTTCCTGAAATAGATGTTTCATTTCCAGTGTGAAGATGTACATATACCAGAGCTTATTGAACGGGTGGACACAGTGCATTATTTATCAGGGTGTTGAGAAAGAGAAAACAAAAACTTTATGCAAAGGTACATTTCACTTCTGAAAAAAAAAAAGTTGAAGTATTTTAAAATCGTGCTAAGGGTGGGAATAAGGGACAAATTGCAGACCAGTAGATTTGTCTCACTCTTTCTCTCTCGTAATTATTCTCAATGACCCTAACCAAGTGCGTAGGTGAACGTGGCGTGCATCACGTGCAAAATGCTTGGCGAGCAGGTTCATGGAAGGAGGGACGAGCGCGTGTAAAACTAAGAGGGATGGGCAGCACGCGCTTGTAGTGCATTTTCCGCGCCATTTCAACGGACAGTCGAACTCTAACGCACGAGAGGTGCGCGCGCAGCTTGGAGGCTGGTGACGTGTGGTCGCCCTGCGGCACGAGATCAATACGTGATCACGACAACGATGCGCTTTTAAAGCGAGACATTACATAAGCAATGGTTGAAGACTCCGCTGGGAGAACGAACACGAGTGCGAAAAATTGATATGTAATTTCATCATCCTCATCCTCATCATCATCATCATCATCATCATCATCATCATCATCATCATCATCATCATCATCATCCTCATCCTCATCATCATCATTTTATGTTGTTGTCTTCCCTTGTTTAAAATGGTTGAATGACGGAATGAAGCTTTTAAAACAAAATATAATAAACAGACATTGATATTTTGACCTTTTAATCTTTTAAAGAAAAACTGCTGACTGTAAATTACTTTAGTGTCAACCTTAGGTACGTGACTAAGACTATAATGTTACTGACTAGAATACCAAAAGGTCAATACAATGAGAAGACCAGACTCCCCGCAACAGCAACAGAAGACTGAACTCCATGGTTCAAAATGTTAAGGATCACTGACTCAAGATTACAAGACATTTTGTGCAAAAACTTTTTCTAAATAATAATAATAATAATAATTAGTAGAAGAAGAAAATTAAGAATAAGAATAGAGAAATCTTTATCTATATATATATATATCTCGCTTGTCTCTTTACATTTGACTTTAAAGCGAATTTTACAAAAGTCAATGAATGTAGCCAGAATCTGTTTCAGCGAGTCGATTGCGCGCGCGCGCACACACACACACACACAAAGCTACAGACAATACCCTTTGAATTCTGTTCAAGAAGTTAAAAAAAGGTTTACAAAGTAGAAAAAGTAATCACTTTATTCCGAGCAAGAGATCAAAGGTCGATTGCTGACAAAGACAAACGAAAACGTCTGCAAGTCATCATACAGACTCCCCCCTCGACACCAACTTACTGCAAGACCTACCTCCACTTGTTACCATAACAACGACAGCAGCCGAAACTCATTAGAGTCACTACAAAGGTAGGAGAGAGAAACGAAACGAGTGGGAACATTCTCTTGTCGTGGACAGCCACAAAAAAAGAACAATGAGCTCAAAAAGAGAAAAAAGGAGATAGGTGGGTTGAGATGGATGTAGTTTGAAAGCGAATGGCTTCAACAAAGCTATTTTAGTAGTCAAGTCCCCCTAACTTGTCACACGATAATAGGGTATTTCAGGCGACTTTTTCAACGATTTTTGTGGTTCTCTGAATTAGAGGAAAGAAGCGAACAGGTGACTATGATAGACTAGATACATATGTGGTATCCTACCTCGGTTATAGGATGCTACTCGCTTGGGTAAGTATGAAGTATGTAACTGAAAGACATGTCATCCGATCAGAAAAAAAATCGAAAGAAACAAAAGAGGCAACCCTGACATTTTGGTTTTTTTTTTTTCAGCTTAGGTTTGTATTAAATGTGACAGATAATCACGCAGTCGCACACATACAAACACACACACACACACCGACACGACTCCAATGCAAGGGAACTCTCCCCAACCCCAGTAAGGGAGGGACCACAAAGCAATAAAGAGAGGCGAGAAAGAAAGGTTTGTGGTCAATAGAGGCAGCAGGCTGGTCAGTTTGACAAGTGCTGACGAAGCCAATTAAGGTCTGCTGCTCAGAGGGCCTGGATGTCGGGTGTCTGGAACTGTGCTGCCGAGGTTGTCCTGAGGTTTTGGCGAGAGGCGAGGTGGAAAATTGCACTTTCATAGATTCGCCCCGCGAAAAGGCGATCTCGCCTCTTGATTACCGGGAGAGCTTGCAAGCAGAACCTGTCCACTTGGTTTATAGGTGGATGTACAGTGTGAAGTGATGGCTACAGTAAGTGATGGAGTAGCTATGGTGTAGTCAGCTGGCAAGTGCACTTAGTCTTGTGCCGTCAGTGTTAATTAGCTCGTCCACTTAGTCTGTGTCGCCACTACATGCATCAATAAATAATGACAATTGTTAGTTTACAGTTACAAACCATTTCTCTTAGAACTTGCTATCCCTTTACTGTGAGCAGCAAAGTCCCAGACTAATTTTCCAAAAACAATATTTGCGTGAATAACAAAATAAAATCAATCAACTCCTATCCCTGAGACTATTAACACAGCGCGATGAAACGTTTCTCTCTCTCACACACACTAACACAGACTAGCAGACACACACATACACATACTCACACACAAACACACAGTAGCACACACACATACACACATACACATACTCTCACACACACACACATTAGCGCGCACACACACACTAGCATACACACATGCACACATACACACTAACACACACACACACACACACACACTAGCATACACACACAGACTAGTTACTTTACACTCTTTAGTTAAATGCCAATGTCTAGGGATTGGAAAGTTTCAAATCTTGCATTCAAAGTCATCGGTAATTCACCCATGGGTGAAACTACCCTGATTTTTGGAGGAAGCCAGCTGATTACATTACCAGACAGGTAATTAAACTCCTGATTTATGAAGCAGTGAGGACGTGAAGTTACCTCCCAGACCGGCATTGAGGGATTTCTGGGAAACAACTGTCACTACGTATGTTTCGGGTCAGAGGGTAAGATTGGAAACTTTACAAACGTAAAAAAAAGAGTAAAGATGAAGCTGCGGACTTTAATTACTCTGATCAAGTAATGTTCTGCCATAAGGTATTACATGACAAAAAAGTGGAAACAAATAGATAGGAGAGAAATCAAAATGTCAATTGTAAAGTTTATTATTCTTATGAAGTCTGCTGCTCTTAGGTTACGAATGAAACCGAAAGGGCATTTCGAAACGAACAAACGAACGAACCAAGCAAACAAGCAAGCAACCAAAAAACCAACGTAAGAACGAACGAACAAACAAACAAACAAACCAACGAACCAACCAGCCAACCAACCAACCAACCAACCAACCAACGAGCAAACACAAGAACGAAAGAAAAAAAAAAGAAAGAAAGAACGAAAGGAAAAGGTCTCTGAAATGTCATCCTAATACCAGTCACATTTTGGAGTGGTGTTGACAGGACAGGATGGGGCCAAGACTACGAACATGTCACACGCAGGAACTGGTTCACAGGGAGGGAGGGCAGAGAGGGAGAGGGACACAGGATGAGAGGAAGACAAGCTGCGGAAGCACACACGAGGCAGTCGATAAAAACATCCAGAAATTATTATGTACACGGAGGTGAAGATATAAAATTTTGTTTTTAATTGCTGAGCAAGGCTCGACACTCGTGGTCCTCAAGCTGCATCAGAGAGTTTTTCGAGAGACAAGTGTTAGAGTTTGTTTGGAGAGGTGTGTAAAAAATGCTGAGCTTCAACTTTCTATTTTGCTTACTTTTTAAGGAAAGGAGACAGTAGATATATCCATGGGCCGTGTTGATGAATCAGAGGTGCATCGATAACCCGGGTTACTTTTGAATCGTGCTCCCCTTTTCAGTTACAAAATCCTACAACGCATTCATTACCTGGCTAAACAAGAAATAAATTGTTTTTCATAACCACAGCTCCAGGAAATTGTTTAAGACACCTAAGCTCGTATCTAACTCTCGGGTAAACTTATCTCTACTTCATGACAAAGGCCGCCAGGGAAGTATCGAACAAATCTATTGTATGGCAGCTGATAATGCTCAGGATGATGATAGCCATGGGGCAAAATAAATCCCATTGAAAAAAGTTTGGTTGTCAACATTGATAAGATGGATCCAGTACAAGTGGCAAATCGCCATTTCAAGTAGGGAAATAGATATATGAGAAGAAAAGTGGAGAGACTTGTAAAGCCACTGCTCCATCTTCATCATCATCCATCATCATGTATTTCTCATGGAGGTGACAGCTCGAACTGTGGTCCTTGCCTCAGAAGATCACAGCATCATATAAACGAATTGTTTTAGTCTCATTGTTTTATAAGATGTTAATATGCTTTCTAATCGTCTAAATCACAAACTCATTCTCATGACGTAAATATTGCAATGCAAGCCTCGTGTTAAACATGGGTTACGTCGCTTTACCCACACAACGTAAACCTTTGACTACGTCCATCACAACGTAAACCTTTGACTACGTCCATCACAACTTAAATTTTTGACTACGTCCATCACAACTTAAACCTTTGACAACGTCCATCACAAAACAAATCTTTGAATAAGTCAATTACAACATAAACCATTGACTACGTCCATTACACCGTAAGCCAACTACGTCCATCACAACGTTAAACCTTTAACTTCATGACTATCAACTGAACACTGAAATCTCACGACATGGACTCCATGCCGTCGATCACATCACACATTCACATCACCTCTTTCACCTCATCAATTCACCACCATGACGTAACCATCATTACCTAATCCTTTTTTCACATTAACTCCATTTAAGTAAACCTCAGCACGTCTCCCCGGAGAAGGAAGGCCGAAGCCATCAGTAGACCCACTCCAGTCGCTGGTCGAGAAACAACCATTAAAGACAAAACGCTGCCCGGAGGGAGGGTGAAGGGTGAAGGGTGAAGGGTGCGAGCCTGGCGTCTCCCAAGACAGCCTGGGGCTGGGTTCTTGTCACAGACACCCGTGCCTCGGCGCGAGTTCATCTCCTGTCCGACGCGGAGCTGGCCTGCCAGGCATAATATTTGTGCGGGAGGTCGCAGAGGTCTAATCGGTGGGAGCCGGGGGTCTCTTACAACCTATCTCCCTCCTGGCGCCTATTTCTGCTGAGGATCAAGAGATGGTAGGGAAAGCAAGGTCGTTTACCCGCTATATCTTCTCAGGTCGAAGCCTGGAGTTTAAATCGCTCTAAGGGTAAACAACTTCGTAGTCTTGGGATGAGAGGGAGGAGAGAGGAAAAGACCTTTCTACCACTGCCTTGATCTCACTACTGTAGAATCTGTAGAGGGTCACTTTCTGTATCGGAGTTCATATAGTCAGTCTCATTCTGTGAGCAAAATGCTTGATTGTAGAAGATGGAGCATCATCATCATCATCATCATCATCATCATCATCATCATCATCATCATCATCATCATCTTTAGAGTATTACCAGTTATACTGACATTTTTTCTTCAGCGGTGGTAAGGATGACCTGCATGACACGACCAGACCATTGCCTTTTGCTTGCTAATGATCTTTCCGTGGGGAACAATCTTCTTCCGCTTCCTTCCGAGGTACCCTGAAGGATGCTGTTAGGATGTCGTGCCAGGTCACGTGGTCACATGGCTGAACCAGACCGGCTTCACTGTTGCGAGAAGAGGTTCCTGATAACCTGCTAGTGTGCCGACTAGGTTATTGTACCTCTGCCTTTATTCTTCTATGCTGACAAAAAATAATAATAATAACGGAGAACGATGGACTGACGGGCGTAGACAAAAAATCATAAATTAATAAAAACAGAAGACTTTCCGCAAGACTGCACTAGCGTGCATAAATCAATCTGCTGGAGTCCGTTTCCGAAAGACTACATCTTGCGAGGCACTCAAAGATAAACAGCGGAGCTGACCCGAACACAGCGAAGGAATAAAACTGAGTGCAATTTTTCTGGAATAATTTTAGACCTTAATTAGGACGAACCAGCGAAGTGTCATTGGAACGATTTCTGCAGAAGATGCCAAAAACAACGATAAGGACACAAACCACAGCAGCAGCAACCGTGGTGGTTGTTGTAGTAAGTGATGGCGATGACGTCATGGTTTTGGAAACTCCATACAGCTTCTACATTTTGTGTTTTCTCTATTTACTAATTTCAGAATAAATTTCACTGGTACTTTCAACATCTCTTGATGATTTTGTATGCGACGTGGTCTTGAGTTAACAAACCGCGTGACAAAAGCAACACTAGTGGACAAAAAACTTCCATCGTCGTGACCTGTGACCTCAATCTTCTCCAGCGGATATGGCGAATAGCTTCTTTTGGAAATCTTTTGAAATTGATATGATACTGCTGAGCCTCAGTGCTGACGGTCTTTTTTTTCGACGAATGTAAAATGGTAGAAATGAGACGGCATGCTTTTTTATGCAAGTCTAATCCAACGCCTGTCCACAATGTGACAACATTCTTCACGCCAGAACTCGCGAGAGAAATTGGACTTGACAACGCTCGTCTACTCCATGATGCTGTGTCTATTCCGGCCTGGTCGATCGATTGGGTATTGAACACGTGTGCACAGAATAATGAAGTCTTGAGTCGTCGACAGAGGAGAATAAAGGGTCCAGATGATGACAACTCCTGTGACCTATTTGTGGAACATGAAGAGTTTTTTACCAAACTGCTTCCTGTGGGGTACGAAATACACTTCTCATCATCATCATCATCATCATCATCATCATCATCAAAAATACTTTGTAACAAGCCTTTTGTAGGTTATGCAAAATCTGTGAGAAATTTGTGTAGAATGTGGAGACACCTTTCTTGTTAACAAAACATCAGCCAATAATGTCAACCCCAGATGTCGGACATCCTTATTTTGCTTTTCTTCGTCTTCATTGTCTTACCTCCTCTGCATGAGGTGACAGTGCTGATACAACCACAATGTAATCAAGATGGAGAAAAAATAGCAGGAAAGAATGGCTGGCTGTGAATTATGGAGGGGTGAAATAGAAGGAAATGTGGTTTCCAGGAGCGCCTAAGCTCGCAAAAGATCGCAAGCTACAAACGTCCGCTGACAATTTTTTCAGGACATTACTGCTACTTCATTTAATCATGGTCTAAAAAGTCATCTATTTCTCTCTTGTTAACCCGTGGATACTTTTTTTTCTAAAAGGAACATGTCCGATTAAGCGTTCATGCCAATGATTTGCAATTAGATTATCTAGAAAAACGGTATTTCGTTTTACAGATGCTTTCCTGCTTCGTGAAGGGAAATAGATATCAGTTGGGAGGACAGGCAACAGGAGTAAGGCTCAAACAGAAATAGCAACTCATCCACAACAACAACAGCGTCCTCTGACCTCCATTAGCATCAATCAACGGATCACAAAGAAGGCGAACGGAAGTACGACGGTTGATAAACAGTAAGCAGATATAAGGTGACGTCAGCGTTCCTTTATTCATTACTTTTTTCGCTCAGAATAGTTCTAAATAGCTTGAAGGCAGGCTAAAGAAACCGCGGGGAATGTAGAAGGATGTACGCACTACAGTTACAGGAGTGGCCACAAAATAAGTGGACGCACAAAGCCCCGTTAACAAGTCAATCTCTCCTCTACACATCGAATACAGTAAATCTATTTCCGCCTTCTATTTTAAATGATTTAATAGTTTCAATTTTTAGACAGGCCGCCATTCTTGTATCAACTATTTTTTTCTATCTATTTGTTATTTATTATTATCTAGACAACAACAACATCAACAGTAGTAGTAGTACAGCTCGCAAATCATGTTTGTGTGGCTTCGAGCTTAGTACACTACACTGCACAATGAAGACTTCAAAGGAGCCGACAGGTAAACATAAAAGAAATCGAAGCGACAGAAAGCACTGGGTCTCTGTTACTCTTTTTTATTCAATGGTTTGAAGAATAGTAGTCGCTATCATCTGATTCTGATCATCCTAAAGCTTAGTAGGCTTAGAAAAGAAAAAGATGCTCCACATCTGAATAATTGTTATAAGCTTTCTTTAAAAACTCATCCCGATACATCGTAGATCAGCATATTGAGTCGACATGATTTTTAGTGTCAACCTGAGCAAAAAATAGTTCAATATGCCGCGAACAACGCAGGTGTCCACGAGCACAGTTCAATTTAGCAACTGGTCAACATGCTGAATACCAGGAGGCAGAAACTAGTGACAGGACCAGAGGTCATGGTGACACAGCATCCAAACTTCCTGTTTAGACAAGAACATAATCGTCCTAATGTTTACGGCTTCAGCAAAGTCTCATCCGATAATCAAAAATAAACAACACGAAACCAATAGCTGCGTGAAATTAAGATCAGCAGTGCAATAAAAAAGACAACAAAAGAAAGAAAAAGAGTCTTAAAGTTGTACTCAGTAAGATGAGTCAAACAAAGAACATGCTCAAGTTGGTGTTTCTTTTTTGCTCTTTCTCTCTGCACGTGTATGAGCGTGTACGCACGTGTTTGTGTGTGTGTGTGTGTGAGAGAGAGAGTTTGAGAGAGAGATAGAGAGAGTGTGTGTGTGTGCATGTGTGTAGTTAGCTTGTATTGTCCGTGTTTGTGTTTTATTTCATACATGAATGTTAATTTCTATTTTTTCACCCATTATCGACATCGTCTGCTACGGTGCACAGGGTGAGAGATAAGGGAAAAGCATTAATAAGTGATGTTTCCAAAGCAACATAAAATAGTAATGGTCACATTAGCAGAATCCATTAACGCGGACTGAGAGAAGCGGCTTCAGTAGTTAGCAGTGTTGTTCAATCCTCAGTCCCTGGGGGCAGGGGGTTGAAGATATTCCCCCCTTACTATAAGCTGGCAGCATCTTTGACTACAATGCCTGTAAAGGTCTCACGGTATTGTCTTAGACCGTGTCTCACAGTATTAAGCAAGAATTTACTTCTGGGAATTGATAAGATCGCTCATATAAACCGATGCAGATAATACTGTCAGTGAACATTATTTATCACTAGGTTCTTTCTAGAATCCAATAAATTACAACGAATACATCGCTACATAAAACACTAATATATACGTTAACACACGCATGGTAATACACTGGCATACACAGTGAAACATTGTTGTACACTAACACACAAATGCATCATCAATAATTGGCAAACAAACAAACGAACGACATACAAACACTAGCACGCATACTGAATACATACACTTGCGCAGTATCACACACAGACAAACACATGTATACATTTGTGCGATTATATTTATAAGCCAATCGAACACACAGGCATTTATATTAACCAATAAACCAAAAAGTACACAACACATCCATATTTGTAGTAATCTTTACAAATTATCTACTCCATCTACACGTTACAGTTCTGTCTTACTCTTGACTTCCAATTATCTATGCCGTTGTCTGTCATGTGAAAAGTGTTTACTTTGTCCGATTATGTTATTCTAGATTATAAAAAAAAATGGCCACCAGCGGCAGCAACAGCAACAATTCTCCAGTAAATTTACTTAGCCACAGCCTGCCGGATGCAAGGCACGCATCCATATCTGCGGCACAAAAACACCGGCTTCCCTTCTCTCCGTATACTGGGAGCCTGCAGTTGTAGAAAATAAATGATGCAGGAACCCAAGTGGCCGTTACAGTTTGTCTTGACCGGAAGCAAAATTGATGCATGCGCATTGATCGGTTTGCTCTGGCCGGAGCGCAAGACTCTCTTCGTCACTAACGATGAGCTTAGACAAGTGAAACAGCGACTTCCGGCATGCGCAGTGCCTCCCTTGCTAGTTATTGTATACAGTCGTGATGTTTGAGTGACGGGGATTATTTGAACGCCAGCTAATAGGAATTAGTATTTCAAAAGCCTCGTCTCTTCATTAGGAGGCTGGTGAAATCAGATCCAACCGTCACTGTGCAAGATTGAATAAAAAAAAAAAAAAAAAAAAAAAAAAAAAGAAATCGTGCTGGTAGAATAGTCTTAACACTTTCGAACTAATTTAATGTCATTTATTTCTTTTTAAGTTGTAGGTAGATCATTTCTGTAAATTATTTTGTAACTTCCCACCGTAGGATAATGTAACCACAATAGTTACTTTTTATTTTCTTTATTTATCTACTGAGATATTTGCTTTAAAGCTGGTTCGAACTAACATAGGATTTCTTAAAACCTAACATTATCTCATATAACATTTCAAAAACCGTCTGACAAAACCATCCCGATAATCAGTATGTTAAATATATGGTAATACTGTGGCGTTACTGTTCTGGGAAAACATACTGCGTGTTTTTTTTGTACACAACTTTTACAGATTTATGCAACACTTTTTAATATGAAAATTCACATTTCTAAGTCTTTTAAAAGACTAAAAGGTGGCAAAAAAAAAACAAAAAGTTAAAATGAGACTTGAAGTTCCTATATACCTTGTGCCAATGTCTCGGCTACCTTTCAAAATACAATATTTCCACATTACTATTAATTTTCACATGGAAACCTAACATTACTTCTGGCACTCAACACTTCGTTGAATATTTCGTCGCTCTCTCATCCTCGTTGACCCCGGAAGTGGTTGTCTGACCAGGATCTTGCACACATGAGGGATGCAGCAGGGTCTGCAAACAAGTTGGCCCCTTGATTAAGAGCCTTGCCTCACCACAGCAAGAATGGCCTGACAGCCGAGGATCTTTCGTCGCTCTAACAGTGGGAGAGGTGATTCAATTGTTCAGATTGGCTTTTGTGTCATGCCCTCGTGGGAGCAGCCTGGGGTTGCGTATGGAATGTGCAAATCAATGGCTCCCACATTCAAACAGTGGGGGGAAACAGACTCACCAAGCTCTTCTCGATAATTAAATTAGCCTATATAATCCCAAGCAAAACAGTCTCTACAAAATTTGACCGTCATCCAAAAGGAAGAATCAATTAAGCACCAAAAACAGATTTTTTTTCTTATGGGAGAGGGGTGTTGTTCTCGCGAGTCTTCCCTGCCTTTGCGAGGTGAAATCATTCGACGAAAAGCTTCTTAGCCTCAATTTGCTAAGAAAATTTAATTTTCACAAACTGACAGGAAAAGGGGACTCCGCCTAGACTTCGGCATTCGATTTCGTGTGAAACAGAACAAATGAAGGAGATTTCAGTTCCCGATTAATTTGTTTTTCCTTTAGTTTGCAAACCCAAACATCTAATGGCTTATTTTTAAAGTGCTTATTAACAATAGCGAAGAAAAAACATATTCAGCTCAGATTTTACACAAAAAAAATCCTTTCATATTTTATGCAGACCTTAATTCGAATCATTGGAGAAGAGATATCTATTTTTCAGATATATATTTCAAAAATTAACGAAGTATTAAATTTTTATTCATTAACTCAACATCTTAATGATACAAGTTTCGTTTCTAGTGTGTGTTCTTCCAGTCCTGTTATTGTTTATGAGTGGTGTTCGTGCAGGTATTAAATTTTGTTTGGCGAAATGAAAGGATGATTAAAGGGAGCTTAGTACGTCATTTGAAAACAATTTCCGGTTCACGCGTGCGCATGCCTAGGGGTCATTTTGTCCAAAGGCGTGTAACTTTCAGCGAACAATGGCCACGGAAAGCTATTGACTAGGCAGTAAAAGAGCCAGGAATACCTCTTCTTTACATGCTGCCAACATCTCATTCGATCAGAAAGACATGATTTTGTCCAGCATGCATTGCGTGCCAGGAATGGAGGTCTTTCAGTTGTGAAACTGAAATGGCAGCCAAGCTCAGCATCCGGCACAGGAAACATCACACGCATTCACGCATGCGTCGATAAGGCCCCACTCAGCCTCTTTCTAATTAGGATGTCGGCGGTGTTGAGGAGGAGGAGGAGGAGGCGGGAGGGGATGGGGTCAAAATTCATTCTCTTCACGGCAAGAAACATCAAGGCTTCCGATGATACAAGTGATCAACGCGAATGTAAAAAGATCAAAATATTAAAAATACATTTTTCCCTGAGATCTGTTGAAATGCAAGATGGGAAACCTTGACTGCGCATGACTCAAAACGCCCCAGGTGTCTGCCAGTCAAGCTATTTCGACCAACACAAAGAAAAACAATAGAAAAAAATCGGATCGCAGAATTAATTAATCTTGCAATGTTTGACTGTGGTTTTGTCTGTTCTAAAGTTTGGACATTTGTTGAACAAAACACAGAACACAGATGCAGAAATTGAAAATTCGCACACATACACATAAACACTAAACCTTGTTTGTTTTTTTTTTAATGGAAGGAATTAAAGATCTTGGTTATGCTCGATTCTCTCTTCACCACGGTTCATTTAAACACCATCAGCCTTATTACAGCCATCGTCTGTGGGTTGCGAGCTCTGAGGAGTTCTAAATGGTTCTGGCATCTGTCGGGTTTTTCCCAGATCTTCTGGCATCCGTCATCCTGCTGCAGGTTCTCTGGCAGCCATCGTGTTTTGCAGGGTCCACACTGGCTGTTATCATGTCCCATGTGGTTCTCTGGCATTTGTCATCTGGCCTCATGTCACGGTAAACATCAGGGCCAGTTGTTACCGACATAATTTCACTGGTGGTGTCAAGTTGTCAACTGTAAGATGATGCAGGACGCGCATGCGTGTTGGAGCTTGATGATTGTCTCCATCTGTTAGTTATCTACTCTGTCGATGCTTGTTGGATAACATTACAGAATTTATCTCTCTCTCCCTCTCTCTCACCACACACACACACTGTGCCTTTATTATATATCTTGCATTCCATCCACCCGCCCTTAATAAAGTTCTATAACTCCAAACGATGGAGTCAGAGAAGATGAAGGTCTGCCAAATATATCCCGTCTAAAGCATGGAAAAGAGAGAAGAGCAAAACAAGCAGACCAACACTGATGGTGAGTAGCTGAGGTAGGTAGACAGGGGTGAGGCAATAAATACAATGATCACACAGTGTGGTGGTGCAGTCTAGACGACCTTCAGCTGGCGGTCATAATGAGCTCAGGAAGGATGGATGAAGCATGTAATTCATTTTACCCACGAAAGACAGTACGAGCAGCATTACTCTCACTCCTTTGAAATTTGTCCAGTGGGTGGAGACTGACGAGTAGAGCACCACAGTAATCCAGGTTGGGGGGACAACACACGAGCAGACATGAACCCTTAGGTGGCAATAACTGACAGAGAGGGTCGAATGTGACTGATCCCCTGAAGCTCAAGGAAGATGGATTTACAGAATGCACTGATGTGAGATTCTTGAGACAAGGATTTATCCATAACCCCGAGCTTCCTCAGTTGGGGAAAGAGAAATGCTCATTTTAGAGAAAGCAAAAGTAGTAACAGGAAGAACACATTTGTTTACTTGAAGCGGTTATTTGAAAAACATCAATTTTGTTATCATTGTTGTTCAGTTTACTGATGGACATCCAAACATTGACAGTCTATTGTGTGTTGTGCGGGGAGCAGGCTTTCAGAAGCTGATAAGAGAGCTCAGTCACTAGCTAGGATGTTGAAGACCCAGACAGCAAATAGCGGGACCAGGTAGCTGGACGCACACAGGTAATAAAAGAGACCGACATTGTATGATTTCTTGGTAACCTTTTGATCTCCTTAACCTGGGACTTGGTGGCAGGTAAACACATTAAGAGCTGCTTGCAGACCTTCAGACATTTCAACTGAAGACCAAAGAAGCAAGGAAGGACCCAGACTATTGTGAAGACAGATGTTACACCTAACGATGCTGATTGGAATACAATGCTGGGTCGAATAACAGGTCATGACCCTTTCCAGTAGCCAGGATGAGGCCAGCACAACAAGTAGCCTTGTAATCCTCATGACCTGCCCTCAGCATCCCTTGACGAGTTTATCACGCCTGAATACAAGAATTGCATTGCGAGGTCTGGCCATGTGGGAGGCAGACTATCAGAGGCTGGTGGAGTTAGAGGGAGGGAATTGGAGTTGCTCCGAGGTGTCGGATTGCAAGCCGCTGAAGTCTGAGACATAAGATGGGGTGAGTAATGACACACCTAGGGACAGGTGAATCAATGGGATGCCCACGTATACACGTCCTTTTGATCAACAAGCAGTTTCTAGAAAGGAAACTCATGGCTCTAGTCGATGTTTATAGATAGAGGACAGACACGATAAAAACAAAGATGGAAACGATGTCGCGGCGACACTTATTGTGGATCTCAGTGATACTATTTAAATATTTGGCTGGTGAAGACTACTTTAGAAATTATAAAATAACAAATTTATAGAGCAGCTCGACACATTTTAAATCATTTTAAAATAAAGTAGTGCTAAATAGCTCTACAGAAGTACAGCAAAGTATAGGACAGTATTCAAAATGTGACCGTGCACTGAACTGCAGAACTCTTCAAATCATTGAAGCTCTGTTGACCTGAACTCCCTGTCACAAAACAAAGGATGTTGATTCCTTGACTTCCTGTGTTGAAAGTTGATACGTAGTATATTAATAATATCATAATATATAATATTAATAGTATAAAGCAGCAGCGAAACTCTCCACTGTTCCTAAAATGAGATGAAAAGAATATTGCTATAACAGTGTAATCAGAGCAGTTGGAATCGAACCAATGTGTTATGGCTTAATAACATAACGAGATAGAAAGGCAGGAAGAAAGAAGAAGAAAAAGAGGATAAACAGACACTATAAGCGACAAATGGTATTGCATCCTTGGGGGAACTAAAACAGTTGCGCATGCCTTGATACATGATATTCCCTGCTTCTGTCACTCATTAGCGGATAATGGACTGCAGTTTACGAGGCGCTTTTATCCGGAGACATCAGGAAGAGCCATTCATATGATAATATCATTACAGTATGAGAGGCTGGTGGTAACATAGAAACTACCAGGAGGTTTTTAAGGGTGATGGTTCAAAGAAAAAGGAAGTTTTATTTAGTATGCGGTGTCAGTATGGCCAAAGGTGCTTGAATCTGGAGATGTCAGAAATAAACATTAACAGCTGTAATTTAGAAAAGCTATTAATCTTAAATGACAGTTCATTCATATCAAACATGAATTATAGTTTTTTTGAAAAAGGATAAACCGTTTCTGACTACAGATCAATGGCTATGAGATCATTCAGAGTATTCTGACACACTGACATTTACAGTTTCTTGGAATAGTCGAGAAAATGATATCTAAGACAAAGTTCACCAGGCCTCCTCGACACGTGTTGCTACAGCTACAGGTAGCACTGTAGAGAAATAAAAATATGGCACGCCATATCTACAGGTGTCATTATAGAGAAATATAAGCCGTTTACTTCCAATGTTCTTTTGCCGAAGCTACAGCAAAAATGGGTTTTGTCCTGATGAGCAAATACAGAACTGCTCTGTTGCAAATTAACAGAAAGGAGGTAATCACTTTCAGCTTGAGAGAGAGAGAGAGAGAGAGAGAGGAAAAACAACCAAAAGCAATGTAGAGTCAGATATTCTTGAGGGAGCAGATTACAGAAATTGGATAGATGTCGAGTGGTGATCTCGTTGATTTTTCCTTCGAACTTTTCTAATTTTTATTTTAAAGCTAACTTGAGAGCTTCCGAAACAAAATGAGTAATTATAACTGCAAATTTCTTTCTCTCTTTCACTCACACACACACTTGACAAATGCATGGGACACATTCTTGCTTACTCTCAATCTCTCTTGAGCATGGCTTGGTTATTAGTACCATCAAAGTCATTATCACAATTTCTATTATTATTGTTCGGAGCCACTTACATTTGGACAAATATCATGGCTTTAAACTGCCTTTTGCCCACTCATCGCTAAACTCCGTTACCGATAATTAGTTCTTAAAACAGGTCGAAGAAAACTAGATACCAGAAGAGACAAACCTAACTTAAAAAAATAAAAAGCGACAGAAAGAAATAAAATAAGAGAAACAAAATACAAAACGTGAAAAGAACGAAAATAAAAAGAAACAAAACGAAAAAGACTAAAGGAGAAAAAAATACAGACGGGAAAAAGAAGAGAAGAAACATAAACTCCTACATGTTAGCGGTTAAAACAATCCACCCGGCAGACGTCAGATATGAAGAAAAAGCTAAGACAGCGGCCATTAGAAACACACCCAACCACTGCAGTAGTCATTAAGAGCAACTGTTCAAACCACAACGGAAACTTCTCCCATTGGACAAGCCAGCGAACAGAGCGACACCACGGGACGACTGCACTGCGCCAAGTGGAGACAACTCATCGTCTCGGCCGTCCCCGAGGCAGGTGGTTTGCTGATGGAGGTAATTACCGCCCTTCCCTAAGGATTAGCACTGGTGATGGCCGCCCTTACAGCCACGGGAATATCTAGCACAGGTCTGCAATTCTCTTCACAAAAAGGTGTTTCTCTAGCTGATCAATTAGAAATAATTCTTGTGCGGGGGAAAAAAGAAAAAATATAAACAAATTTTGCCTGGATAGTAAGGTCAACTTGCTTGATTAAGAAAAGATGAATTTTTGGTGGTAGAGAGAAAGAACTGCCAAACTTTTGAGATTTTTAAACAAACGCTTACAGGTATCTGTAGACAACTGCTTCATTGGACTGTTTAAATATTGCTCAAGATGAATTACTGTAAGTTATTAATACCATGTATGTATTGAAAATAAAGACAAAACAGTCGTTGTGAAGAATATTCATGAAAATCGCCAATCACTTGCATTGGAACATAAAATAACGAGACCATCCCATCGACAGATACAGTAGAGTACATCTGGATTTCTCTCGTCCACATTAATTTGATGAAAGCTTTCTCTGTCTGCTCTGGCAAAAAATAGATAAGAATAAACGATAAAGGATTTGCATTTAATTTTACTTTATTTTATTTTTGTTTGTTAAGTTAACCTTTAGTTAATTTGACTTTAATTTCACTTGAGTTTTACTTATTTTACGCTCGTGTAGTTCACATTAGTCTAGACTAGATTGGTCTACATCAGATTTATTTTTGCTTGAATCTTTAATGTTGCTAAGATTACTAATGTAGTCTTTGGAATCTTAGAATAAAACTTTAAATCGGTTAAAATATCTTGCCATGAGTATTAATTTAAAATAATAAGAATTATAAAACCAGCGCCAAGTCCAACTCACCGCAGACAAAAGCACTTATGAAGAAACAAGCACAAGAGTGAATTTGTTATTATTATGATTGAGAACTATACACTTTACACGACTGTGATTAGCAAACATTGACCATTTTGTTTTTAGAGTATACGAGAACACGTATATTTTATTCGGTTAAAACTCTTAGACATGGTCCTTAACTTGTGGGGGATTTTTAAAATAAACTAACAATTCCTGAAAACCTCATTTTCTCTTTCGCATCTTCCTCATAAACAACACCATCGGGTGAGACATTTATGTTTTGACACAAATTCAGTTTACACCAGAGGGATAGCAAACTCAAAATATTCATCATAAAATTTTCGACCGTAGGCTAACTTTTCTGTTACCGATTCTAATATATGCATTAGAGAAAAAAAAAAACCCCTTCAATATTTATTACAAAATGTGCTGGAAATGTGAGATGTTTGATGTTTCATTGCCACTTGTTTGCGTGTGGCCTTCTGTAGACTTGACCATTCAACGGCTGGTTCAAATTATCCAGGGAGAATCAAAAAGAATTACGAAACTCGTTTCATCTTAATTTCTTGTAACTTATAGAACAATACCCGTTACGAAGAAAAAGGAATTTTTTTTCCAATAGTAAAAGCTATAAAAGAAATTTTTTTAGACAAGCTTGTAGACCCACAATAAGCTGCTATTTCTTCTTCTCCTCTTTCTCTCTCTCTCTTTCACTCACACAATCTCAAACGAGTGTATATCCCTAAGTATATATTAAAAATAACACACTATTGAAATACACATTACGACATGTAATCTTACCGCTTCTTAGAAGAAAAAAAAAACAAAGAAAAAGTTTGCACAAGAAGCAGAACTTTTCCTGTTATCGGATCTTCGACACGATAATATCAGCGTTGAGCAATGAAGTGTTTTGCACACCAGTCTGTACTTTGAGGACAAGATAAGGCCGCCATGCTTTCTCAAACTCGCCAGAACACGCAAATTGTCAGATTAAAATAACCCTCGCTTCCTACTCACACTTTCCTTCCCTCTTTGCCACCACCATTCGCTTCTGGTGAAACTCGAGGTCCTCGCCATTGATTTTTGTGTCGGAACCACTTTTGTGGCGCGAGTGCCATCAGCGCCGCCTGCAGGAAGGAGCGAGCGGATTGTTTGCTCTTGGGACGCGGTTTATGAAGGCAACGCGATGCCGCGAGTTCTTAAAGCATGATGATTGTTGGTAAGTACACCACGCAGTGCGAGGACACACTTGGAGGACCAACCGCTGAACACTGTGCCAGCCATGCATTTTCTTTGTAATTACTTACCTTGTCTAAATTTGTTTTTCTAGTATATCCTGATGGGTTCCCGACATTTCTTGTCCATCAGCTCGCTCTGTATGTCTGTGTCACGAACACTGTCTATGATCCATTGTTTGAGGTTTGTGTTTTGTTTTTTTTTTTTCAAAGCATTTTTCTTGTCAGGTTGATTTGTTTCGCAATTTATCTTGTGTACCTTGTTTGTCAAATTGTTTGTCTGTCTTGATTGTCACTTTGTATTGTCTGCCATGTTTGTCAAGCAGTTAGTCTTGTCTGTCTGTCCCGCCATGCAGTTTGTCTTGTCTATAAAGAAGTTTTATTGTTTGCCAAGCCGTTTGTCTTGTTTGTTCGGCAGTTTTCTTGTCTGACTTGCACGTCATTCAGTTTGTCTTGTCTGTCTGCTGACACAGTGTCGCCATGTTTGTGGCGCAATGTGCGGGGCGACATCTACATACATTAATACCAGATGATGGTTAAGTGCATTAGCTGCGCGCACGTCCTTACGAGCCAGACCTCAAAGGATTCTGGGAAGCCCAGTGATGTTGGCAGCCATCTGCCAATCAGAGCAGGTGCTCGATCGCAGAAAAAAGCAAAGTTCAAGCTATGGCTTGATAGAGACTGATGAAGCACAATAAATCATGTTACTCGTCTGGTGTATTTTCTTGCTTTTGGCCTTGGTTCTTTTGTTATGGATCTTTTAATTGTACTTGTCTGTTGTTTAGCCATTAGTATTTATACACGTTTCTTTTTTCAACAACATATAACACACTTTTGAAAGGACAAGTTAACACAAGCTTAAAGATACCTTAATGACTGTCCATACCAAGCTTATTAAAAAGATAACCTAGTTTTCTGAAGCATAGAGCACTCTTGACTGGTAACAACTGTCATGGTATAAAAAAAAAATGTATTTTTTTTTTCAACTTACTTGTGTAGGATTTTCTGAAAAAATTTGGTTTAACGATCAAATAGTCTCAGATAGTTGAAAACTTTAAACATAAAGGCTTTATTCATTTTTTAAAATATCTTCAGCAAGGAGCACCTTGCATGCCTTTCTCAATGTTTTTCAGCGTCTGCCCTATTGGCGGGCTTGAGATCCAAGAGATTACAGGCGAGCAATATTAGCGCCAAGCAGGCTAAATTGTGTCGTACACAATCATCAGAAAGCCATGGCAGCCCTCCGTTTCCTGCAGGCCGTGGACTCAATATCCTATTTGAACGAAGCCTTCCCCCTTCCCAAGGGCTCAGGATGTTCTGACAGAATCCGGGTCCTTTTCACTGGGCCTCCAGCCTCGGCGCTACAGTCGTACATCAGAACAATTTAGGTTAAGACAGGCTTACACCGTCTATAGGCCTAGGGCCGGGGTTGGGGGAGAAATCTTCTAACTTTCTGTTTAATCGCATCTACTTTTTTGTTTTTATTACTCCATAATGATAACACTGTGTTTAGCTATCAGTTCAGGTAGTTGGTGGTACTCATAAAAAAGTAAAGTAAGCAATGAATAAATAACAAATCAAACGATCATTAAAGAGGTTGAGAATAAAAAATAACTGATTGAAAAAAGATTAAATCAATAAAATGAATGTTAAAAAATTTGACAATAAATACAAAATGATCGACATTTTCTGACAATCACAGCTTACCCATACCCTTAATAACCACAATAAGCTGATGTGGGGTGGACACAAACAATGTCATCTGCCGTGTGAACACCAGCAAGCAACAAATGAAAATGGTTCACATCCGTAAACTTTCTCGATGCTTCGAACATGTTAATTTATTCATGATTAAATATATTGAAGTAAATATACATAATGGATGATATGTGTTTCTAAAATTAATGGAAGATTCGAGAAAAAATTATTTTATAATTGACTTCTATCTGCTCAAAAAGTGCGGAGGATAGAAGAATGTTAGAAGCGGAGAAGGGAAGAAAGCGTTGCACCATTTTCTCATCTAGAGCAGCCATACCACGAGGATTGATTGAGTAATGTCAACATGTGTGGCAGCAAGGCTACCCCTCTCCTCCGAGGTTGTTTTTTGAGCTTATGCTCACGATCGTTCGTGACATGACAATCGCACCATGTCAGTTGAGTTTACAAGCCCGATAACCTTGCAGTGTGAAATTATGTTCGGAGGAATAATTCTGCGGACGGACAGACAGACAGAAAAAAAGTTTAATATTTTTATGGTAAATTGATTATTTTAAGATGTTTCAATAAAATATTTAACGCAAGTTTCCCTAGTTACCTTTTGGTGGGAGAGAGTCATCGGAAAAATAAATGAAGTTTTTAAAGTGGTGGTGGTGGTGATGATGATGATGATGATGATGATGATGATGATGATGATGATGATGATGATGATGCATAATTTTTCAACAAATTATTGAATTTCGTGAAGAGCTGTTTGGATACCTTTTTATTCTTGTCTCGAGCCATTACCTGCCACACTCTGGCACGCTTGCCCTCTGGCACTGGTGTCACGTGACACTCTCTGTGTCCGTAATGCCAGCTCTATCATAGCATCATCTAGTTAGGAGTCCTTTTCCCAACTTCCTTTTCCAGTTTTTGATTAGAAACATTTATTTTTGAGACAGAAGCGGGCATGCATCATAGCTTTCTCTTTTTGTGCGCAGCGCGTGCATGCTTGAGTGAGAGAGGAGACAACAAGAAAAAAAAAAATACAAGAAAAAGTGTAAGGAGAGAGAGACAGCAAAGTCAGGGAGATAACTGTTCAAAAACAACTTCTGGTTCGCACTCACAATGAACAATGAATAATAAATAAAAGAAGCAGGACGTGCACTCGTGCTCTCTGCGGCATTAGCGACGTTTTATACCTTTTTTCCATCTTTAAGGAAAACACTTTTAAACCACTGCGATGCAGGTTTCTCTACAACTGCCAAAACTGTGCATCGATTTTTGTCTGCCATGATTAAATATTGATAACATGCTCATCTTATGTAAAATGTCCTCCTTAATGGCGTAAAGACACACACACACCCCTACACACACACCTACACACACACACACACACACACACACACAACACACACACAACACAATCACGTATACATAGAATAACACACAAATAAAATTTTAAAAAACATAGAAAGACGAAAAGAAAGAGGAAAAATAAACAAAGTGTTTTAAACCTTTTGTAATCAAGTTGATAGTATCCTTTACACTGTCGGACAATCGTTATGATAATCTGTTTTCAAAAAAGAAAAATAATTTTTAATGTTCGTGATTATTGTCGAAATCGTTGAGACACGACAGCAACATAATACTCTGTGCATGCTACGTTTACTTAAAAAAAATGAGCTGTTAAGGCTGTCATATTTGTAATAAAAGATTTTTGATACCTTCCACGTAAGCCAGATAAAAGTGTGATTAACGACGATGAAAGAGCAAGAATCAGCGATTCAATCATCCACTGAGCTCTGACTCCAGTCACTAAATCCCTACATCATCACTACCATCACAACAAAGCCAACTTTGTACGAAACATCCCCACGGCCACACCACCACCAACACCAGCTTCACCGCCTTCCACCTGCAGTGTGTTACATGTGATATTTTATCAGCAGACAGTCCGAGTAGCATACAGCCACCATAATAAATCCTTTACCCATCAAGCGAGGAAAACTCGTCTTTCTGTTTCTCGTCCTTCTGTAATGTATTGACACTTGCTTAGAAATGGATTTGTATTGCGTTTGTTCCTCGTGCGATAAAATTTAAGTAGGATTTGTTAGTTCTCTTACGATGATTTATAAAGTAGTTTTTTTTAGTTGTTGTTGTTCGGGACTGTCGCCAAGAAAGCGAAATTGGTATGAAAAATAAAATAAAATAAAATAAGATAAAATAAAATACAATAAAACGAAATAAACTAAACTAAACTAAACTAAAACAAAACAAAACAAAACAAAACAGGCAGGTGTCATTGGCAGAGTAGTCCAAGCAAATCTTAACTCTGGACATAACATTCTTGTGCAGGTTTTCATATGTGTGTGTGTGTGTTATTGCACGCGCATGTGTGTTTTTAAAAAAATATAATTCAGCCATTTGTAGAGAAACTTGAGAAAGTAATCGTAAAAAGAAATAACGAATGTTGAACAGAAATGACAAAAAATATAATGAATGCAAAAACTGCCAATAGCAAGATGTGAATGTTAACATTGTTTTGTGTTACATTTCCTCGGATGTAGAAAATGTTTTGCATCTTTTACAGCATAGGTGAGTCTTAATGATTGAGCAGGTGCGTGGTTTATTATGCTGTAACGTGTTTATATTCTCGCACATGCGGACACAAGAAGAGGATGTGTACGCTTTCATAATGTATTATACTTCCGCCAGTCTGTATGCTTTCTTTTGTCCTCTCCATGCATTGGCCAAGGAACATCACTGCTTTCACTCTAGCACTCTTGCAGAAATTATCTCGGCTGAAATAACTTCATTCGATAACACAAACTCTCAGCCAATCGATATGACGAAAACTTCGAGGTCGCAGTCCAGACAGCAAGCGATTTTTTTCAAACTTATCTCGGATTCCGGCCAATGATTTCGCTTTCAAGATGACAGGAAGAATTAGTTTGTCTATATTTCATTTTTTGTTCTAAAATAACAAATCTCGATGATGTCTACGCCAAAGAACGAGAGCTTACACAAATGTGAATCTTCAAAGCAACCGCACAAATCCTGAATGAAGACAGATATTGTGGATTGATGTTTGCACAATCCATTGACAGATATACGCAAAACCGTGCAAATCATACTTGCATAAAATGCTTATAAACATTTACAAAAATACTTATAAATATTAGTAGAAATTGTGCGCAAAAAGCTGTAAAAATTGTGTATACCTCCGCTCAGATCCTTCCCACAAACCCTCCACGAAAGTAGTGCAGGTTTAGAGACATACGGCTGAAAAAAAATGTACTGACAAACACAATCTCGTGCGTAATGATAAGGGAGGGAGGAAGGCCAGCAAGCTGTAATACAACACATCAGTCAACTCGCTAACTTCTGCCCACAATTTCCACATACCGACCCTTTATGAACCACATTACAAGCAGCAGACCCCTCACCAGACAGAGGCTAGTTTGTGAGATTGGTTCCCTAATGGTAGAAATGGCTCGTTTAATCCGATGAGCCATCAAGGGAAGGCGTTGGAGTGGATTAGCAGGAACTGGACTTAACGGTCGTGAGTAGGGGGCGCTGGTGGTCGCCCCGCACGCGACACAAAAGGAGATGATGACACTGATGAAACGGAATGCGCAAGGCAGTGAGGCTCTGTGCCGACATAGCCATTAAACGAAGGACTCTCGAATGATTACTCCTCTTCGCAAATAATGTAAGAGGGAGTGTGAATAAGGGGTGCCAGTGAAGGGGAAAGGGGGACAGGGGGAAAGGGGGACAGGGGCTCCCACACGGCACGTCTGCTGGGCAGAGGTACGGGTCTGTGGGCTCATCTGCGTGTTGTGAAGTGGAGGTTGCAGGATACAATTTCGCTCGGTTAATGTAATGTGGCCAGGACTGATTCTCTGGACTTTGTGGATCGTAAGGTTCCTTGATGGCGTCTATTGTATAAGATCTATGGGTTGATTTGGCGACCGGAAGTGCTAAGGTCGATTCCAGTAAATTCCGCGGATATTGTTTCAGGACTGACATACTGGGATTATAAACTGTGGTTGTATATGTAGACATGCGTTCATGTGTCTGTTTGTGCTGTATCTGTTTGTTTATGCGTATGGATGTGTGCATTTGTAGCCAAACAATCAATGCTAGATTAAAGAAAGTGCCCGAGCTTTTATATGTGTGAATGTGTGTGCATGCATGCGTGCATAGTCCGCAAAAGACAATACACACACGGAGACAGTCAGTCGGGAGAACAGCCCCTAGAAGACATTCTGCACATTCTCGGCGCCTGCTAGCCATCATGGCGTCGACAAAAATAAGACCAAACTGTGATTTCGCTATCAATGGAGCACAGAAATATGGTCAGGATTGTTATGTATGCAGCAGATTAAGAGAACACTGGAGAAAACGATGTCAACCGTTGGCAAAGAAGAGCTATGAGGTGCAGAATGCAACATCCGAGCTTCCTCCCACGTGACTTTTTGTAGTTTTTGTTTTCAATCGTACTCAGAAAAGGATATGCATGTGAATAATAAAAATAATACAAATTATAAAATAATATTTGCGTTGTATACGTTTCATTATGAAAAGCAAATAGACTTGTTCAACTGTACTTTCGTAAAATAAAGCTGTTTATATAAATCAGTTGAAGAAACGGTATTTTTCTTTTTATAAAAGCGATAGCCAAAAAGGAGGGTTTAGCTGTCTTTATGTGTGTGAGTGTGGTGTGTGTGTGGGTGAGGGAGGATTTTGAGAAGAGAAGCAGGGAATGGAAGTTATGCCGTGTTCCAGTAGAGCTCTTCTCTTCAATACAGCAAAGTCATGAGTTTTTATTTTGAATTTGATATGGTGGATGCGGTGCATGTTTTTAAGAATAGCTTGTATTACCATCAATCTGTTGGTTTATTCGCTTAACTTTGGCAAAAGATAGTTTTTTTTTTGTTTTTTTTTGTAACAAACCGATTGGTTAGATGAAATTAAAGTTAGATTTTGAAGTAACCATGATGTAATTAAGTTATGCTATATTTTCTTAGCATCAGGACCTGTCGTGATGAGACTGGTGCTGAATAAAAAATAATTGTACTGGCCCATGCCAAGATATTATTATAAAAGGTGACTGAGCTTAAGAAATCTGTTTTGATATTTCAGGAAGCTCCGCAGCCAAGTTTTCAGCGATTGCATCCGAGGAGCAGAAGGTCGCTGGTTCGAGGCCTGCCTATTGCTGTGAATGGGAGACTCCAGCTGCCCTCAACTGAGGTCCAGCAGCAATGGGTAACTGAAATCTCAGGGGTGGTTGAAGGCAGCAGTCACACATAAATAGGTTTAGCCTGCAACTTGTCGTCTCCTAGTTACGGTAAACAACTCATGTGTCCATAGTAACCTTTCATCAGTGAAAGAAATTGCTCTGAGGCTGTCAGGTCAATGTTCTGGTAGCCAAGACAACGAGGCAGCGCAGTCATTCACGCTGATATCAGCCAATAGAAATTTGAAGGCGAGAAAAGGTTGGTGTGTGTCTCATAAAAAGCAGCTAATAATTTGAGGCCAGACGGTATTCAAAAGGTCAATGTGCGTTGTAATGTCAGTTTTACATTTCGGAATATCCGAAAGTCTGCTATGATGAATAGTCACGTGGCAGAGTGAGAGAAAGATAGACGAGATAGACACGGCAGTGAAATGGAAATATGCGGTTCTTTCGCACGAAACTGTAATGGATGCAGCATTAGGATTATTATTGGAACTAAAGTAGACTTACTGGTATTTTTCACAAAAGTCATTGACTATCTGATACCATCATAGTTTTTGTCTAGAGTGACGTCCCTTGGTTTCGTGCCGATTTAATCAACACACCTACATAATGAAATAGAAAACTCTGATCTTCATTTGCCCACAGCTACTAATTTTTAAAAACTTGTTGAAAAATGTAAGGTTCTTTTCTGTTTCAATTTATTTGTCCTACTTGAAACTGATGGAAATTTCCCACGCTTGAAGACCTCTGTGAAAGTGTTTTACCTCACTTTATTTTTTTTTAACTTGTGTGAGTGTGTGAGTGTGGATGGATGAGTGTGGACAGCATCTATTTTTGGAAACATAACGTAAACAATTTTTTCTGCAAATGATGAATTCATCATTAGGTAATATAAAAACAAATGAGGTTTATGTCTAACTCTACATTTGACGACCTTTTCACGAGCCATATGAGGCTAAGATAGTCTTTGATCAGATAAAGAGCAGCTACTCTTGAACTGGTAAAATGCAGACGTGACAGTAACATGACAAGAGAAATGCAAAGTGTATTTTTTTACAAAAGTAGGACATGCTAATAAAGCAAGTGATGAATTATTATGTTGTGATTTTTGTTTTTCTTACTAAAGAAAAAGTGAAGAAAACAATTTTCTAGACAAAAAGAAGATGAAATAAAGAAGCTCAGACATAAAGTCAGAAAAAAGAACAAAGGAGCTAAAAGAAGAAGAAGGCAGACCAAAGGAAGTGAAAGAGTTGTGTAAAGACAACGACCAAACAAAAGAACATCTTTCAGTGACTGAAAAGAGACCAGCAAGCCTCCCCTAGCTCTTAGTGGTAAATAATTCACGGGACTTCGCGTTCGCTACGAGATTTGTTTGACACTCTGTATGGTCCACGGAAGCCGCCGGCTCTCCCCTCACTTGGTGCCAGAGAACGATTTCCAGGCGGAAACGTGACCTGCAACTTTGTCAGAAACTTGATCTACAACATCGAGTTTGTAGCCAAATTCATGATCTGCAGTGCCTTCATGTTTATTTCAGGAATCTGATCAGCATCTTGGTGATGCATGTTGCTGGACCGCTGATCTTTGTTGACTTCAGGTTTGTTTCTAGAATATTGACTTCCACCCTCGACAGGATTGTAGCCAAAAATTTGATCCTCAATGCTTTCAGATAGCCACAAAATTACCGGTTCATCCACCTTTCCAACAGTCATGTATGTGTCACAAACTTTAGCTACTCGCCACCTGATCGACACATAGCCTCGTTTTGGTTTTTCGATAGCCTCACCTTAGTTCCGATAATTACACGCAGCTGCAGCTGCAGCGTCCTTCTAAATTAACCTTTTTTCCAGACGTTCTTGCTGGACCACAAAATTTTGAGTGCAGTGGGGGAAGGAGGGAAAGAGCAGCAGACTTCATTAATAATCGAAAGTCACATGCGCAAATCAGTGTTCCGGCGACCACCAAAAAAAGTGATTAATTCCAGCCGTGCGCAGGCATGCAGACCCGCGTCTGCACGGGTTACGTCGAATCGATTTAAAAGCAGGAGGTACCTCCTTCCTGTCATCGCAACACCCCCTCGGCATCATACATGCCAGCCAACAGGCCGTCTGGTGCCGCAACGGTTAGTGCCTGTCACTAATGCAGTGAGGACTGGCTGGGGTTCGAATCTCAGGTACGCTGTTCTTTCTCTGCATGTAGTTTCTGTTTTGGCTTGTTGTAGCTTACTATTCCCTTCTTCCGACCCCTTCCTACCACGTCAGCCAACAATTTCCCACTCGTTCTATAACAGGTAAGAGAAAAATAAGTAAGCCAGAAAACAGAAATAAGTTTTGTCTATTTTTTTTTTGTTTTAGTCAGGAGACTTTGGCGAGTTCATTTTCTTCACAGTGCGTTTGCTAGAAAAACGTCGTGGGGCACGTTGAGATCTGCTCAAACTCTCTCTTACAGGATAAAGGGGAAAGAAAAAAAAAGGAGAGAAAGCAATACATAGCGAGAAAGAGTCATGTATATGGATTAAGATAAAGAGAGATGGAGAGAGAGAGAGACACACACAGAGACAGATAAATATAGAAAGAAATCAATGGAGAATCAGATGAACAGACAGACAGACAGACAGACAGACAGACAGACAGACAGACAGACAGACAGACAGACAGACAGACAGACAGACAGACAGACAGACAGACAGACAGACAGACAGACAGACAGACACGGAAACAGAAATCAGCAGGTTGAAATGAAGAAGTGCAAACAGAAGTGTTGCATCAGGCCATCCATATTGCTTTGAACCAGATGAAGCATAAAACATTCTGACATAGAATGAAGTTTCAACTTTTGCATTTCCATCTTCCAAGCATCCGAAAATATATCAATGCGAAAAAAACATGCATTTTTAGAGAAAGGATTTCTGTTTTCAAGCATTTCAAAGGGTTTTCCTTTTTGAAAACCGTAATTATTTGAAATAACTCGCATAACTGATGAACATCCAGTCGAACAAGATGGATTGATGCCAATGTACTAGACATTAATGGCTTATTTCATATTCTTTCATCCAGTTACATGTAACTTTTTGTCATTCTCTTGACGATAAAACATGTTTACTCTTCATTTTTTCCTATTTCCTGTCATAAATCTTCTTTTCTTTTGCGAGTTTTCTAATAGGAAAATCATTGCCTTTGCCCTTTTACCCCTACAGAAAATTATCTTAACTCAGCAGGTTTTAGAGCGTATGATACTTCAACATTTATAAAATATGAATGTTCTCCAAACTTCGAGGCAGAACAAAAGACGGCAAAGCAAAGAGAGGAAAAGGAAGATGTCAGCTAAACAAAAACTCTTCCAGCGAGTGTTCATTATTTTCCACGGGGATGAATTGGTCTCGCAATATTTATGTTCATTTTTCAATCTTTGTGAGTTCTAATTAAGACGAACCGATTATTCTCGAAATGCATTTTTTTTTTTTTTTGCTCATTGGACGTTGATAGTGTTACTAAAAATAGACTGCACTTGGCACATGCTGTCGGTGATGTATTACAGCAATGCTCATTGTCATCGATGAGGATCCAGTTGACGATACCATCGTGTTTTACCGAAGATTAATACAAAGATGAGAGGTTCGTGGAGCCTGGAGAGGTCAACTGGCAAAGTAAAAATCTTTATTTTTATGCTAAAATATCGTTTTTATTCTTTATTTTATATTTTATTTTACTTCTTCGTCTGATTGAATTATGAAGTATGGAATATGTTGATGGTTATCTAAAAGGTTTGCCTACAAAAACACCAAAAGGAAACAGAAACACAATAAAAATCTGAAAAATAGACAAATGCAAACATACAAACCATGTATCACAACAAACACAGAAAATAAACAAATTAAAACAAAAATAATACGACACTAAACGAGACCCAACACACTGGACACAAAAAAACCCCAGTATAACATAAAACACAAACACACAAGAGCACAAAATCGTGAATATACAAGACCACAAATTCCTTTTGAAAGGAAGTGATCCATTTACCAGGAACATGTTAGACAAGTAATCCCCTGCAATGTGCGGCCTGAACTCTGCTCCTGATGTCTGACCAGCATGCACCGTTGTCAGAGTCCAAACATCGACATCACAAATACATGTGATCGAGCTTCCATCAAGAGCTTACTGTCAGCGATCATGTCGCTGCAGCAGGAGAAGAAAAACAAAAGTGGGAATTCTGTAGGAAATGGAATTTGAAACCAAACATTTGTATCTGAGCACGAATCGTTTGTTCTGGAAATAACAGTGGCGGACATTGCTTTCTCTGACAGCAGTGAAGAATGTTATGGATACATGCCATAGTCTTTTTA
The DNA here is from genome assembly GCF_003073045.1 of Pomacea canaliculata. Taxonomy (NCBI): domain Eukaryota; kingdom Metazoa; phylum Mollusca; class Gastropoda; order Architaenioglossa; family Ampullariidae; genus Pomacea; species Pomacea canaliculata. The sequence goes on along the minus strand of NC_037595.1, from coordinate 19,086,253 downwards.
CTTTTTGCTAATTATACATATTATAAAATTATACATATATATATATATTGAAAAACGCTATCGGATAGAAAGATTAAATGAAATACAAGTTATAATAGTTATCTAAAAATTTGAATCATATATCTTTTTATATAGTAAGAGCAGAAGTATATAGGACAGGAATTTTGTAACTTCAATATATATATATATATCATATATATTCATACCAAGTAATTAGAAATATCGACGATCTCTCTCACACACACATACAGATACAACACTCTCTGAAATACAGACACACATTTACTCTATCTCTCTCTCTCTCTCTCTCTTACACACATACAGACACATACACATTCATTTTATTTATCTGTCTTACACACACACTCTCACTTCTTTGTCATTGTTATCTGTGCATGTTTAGTGTGTCTCACCTACCACACCCTCGTTAAGAGATAATAAGCCACACATCTCCCGTCATTCTCCTCTGTCACGCGGAAAGTATTTAATTATTCATCCGTCAGACATCAAAAGATTGCCCGGAGTACAGGTGTACTGAAGTCCTCACCATGTCTCTCTCAGCATTGTAAACATGCATTGACGACTAGAACTCGACAAGGTTAGATAACAGGTGTAACAACTGAGTCCCCGAGATACACTCTCTTTGTCAATATCGTCATCTGCGCTTTCATTGGCACACAAACATTGAACATTTCTCTCGTCTTGGATCTCAAGATACATTATTCATAATCCTTATGATGGCATTAAGATTATTTGGAAATTTATGCTATCAATATAATGCAAAGTGTATTCAATATAATGTAAGATCAAATTTCGATATATATATATATCTCCGTTACAAACAGAAATACAATCACGTCTGTACTCTATATTGCTTGTCCTTCTTCTCTCCATTTTCTTTATTATCTTTTTCTCCTTCGTTATTGGTGTTTTATTATCAGATAAAGGATAATGTTTATATAGAAAAACTTTTTTCTTTTTTTCCTTTTCCTCCACACTCACACACACAAATGTATCTCCTCTCTCTTTCTCCTTTTTTGTGCTTAAAAAGTGTGCACGAAAACAACACTGTTAAACAACTACAAAATAAAAGGTCGAGTGAGATTTTGTGTGTGTGTTATATGGGGCACGACCTACAGCCTCAAAGAACTACTTTCCTCCCAGACGCAAAATAAAAAATAAAAAAAAATGGATGAGAAGTCAACGACATTTAGGCCTGACAAAGGTCTACCTATGTCTCGGTCTTAATTACGCCAAGGCGAGGTCTTGTGAGTTTTCACAGGTGTGAGGCGATGACGTAATCACCTGCGGAACTGGCGTAGCTTCTAACACAATTACTTCCCCTTAGAGCCACGTGATAATGGAGGAATCTAGTTAATCTATACCTTGTGGCAACCTACTGGCACTTTGACTCCTGTTCTAGGAGGGAATTCTAGTTTTCTCTGTGTGTTCGATTCAACGTCCCTCGTCTTGTTGTTGCAGACATAATGTATGTACACAAAGTGTGAGCACGCGCGCAGACGCACACACATTTTCTGATAATCACACGTGCACTTAATGGACGTATTTATAGAAGTGTTTTACAAATATTACGAGGTCGATTATACATGAATGCACATAATGCACGTGCGCATAAATGCAGAGACCAAATAAATATTAGTTTTCCGTGCACAGTGTGGGACCACCACACACACAGCCACCATGTTCCTGCGTGTTTTCTGCAGCGGGTGGTAGCAGATAAGGCTAGTTTCACAACAGTTTTTTAAATCTTTGAATCTTTTTAGATAATCGGGGTTAAGAAATACAGTTCAAAACAATATTTTCTATTTTTAAAATTAAAATTGCTTTAAATGGGATAAAACTGCTCAAGCCAGATTTTTAATCTTCGTCATCACAGTTTTTTGTAAACTCTTTTTCCACAAAATCATAAATGTCATAGAGATAATTTTTTTCTCTAAAAGGTTTCTCTTTAGAACAGTTTTAGGTTTCAGAAACGTGCTATTCAACTATTCCACGAACTATATTCCCTCATTTGCGTCAGCTGCACTTAGTGATCCCTAGGGACAGACAACCCTACGTGCAGGAATATACGCATCACACACACAGAGTAAGAGAAAGAAAAACAACAAAATGGAGGAAGGCGGGGTTTGGAAGGAGCAATGAGGGTAGTGTAAGACAGTTGTTCACCAAACACGACATTAACGGTTGGCGGCAGGGAAGCGCCCTCTCGCGGTGCTTGTAGTCCAGCTTCATCCACTGAGCTCGTGCACTGACACACATCCCCCGCCCTCTGAGACTTCAAGTCGTCGCTGCTTCTTTCTGGCAGAAATCTCGACAGCCACTGAAGAACAGCCTTCTTTTTTTTCTTATTTTTGTTTTTCTTTTTGTTTCTTGTTTTTTTGCCTTTTTAAAGTGTTTTCGATTTTGTTCTAAAGTTTTTATTCTTTTTTTAAAGCTTTCTTAATTATTTTGCTTTCGCTTTGTCCGTGTCTACCTTGTGTCTTCCTCTTTGCTTTTTTATGTTTTGCTGTCTGTCTGGTTTTTTTTTCTTATTATCTCTATTGAAATACAAGACACACAGACCTACATAACAATTTCAGTTAATAAATAAGCCATTCCTTTCTGTCTGCTTTTTTGTTTTTCTTATTGTTTTATTCCCGTTTTTTCTGATCGTCTGTCCCCTATTAACAAACGTGATACAGTGAAATCCACTAAATGGTGTAATTATGTTAAGACTGTAATCGACATACACAATATGAAAAATAATAATCATGCGTTGCATTTCCTTTCATTAAAAAGGAAATTACTTTTTGTTTTCATTTTTCTTTTACTTTTTTTTTTACCTCCCTCCTCTGTATCCCTACCTCCACACCTAACAGAAGATTCTCAATAAATTTGACCTTTCTGCATTAAGGCAGTTTTAAAAAAGCATCTTAAAAGTCCAGTGTTGAGATGTACACAAGGATGTACTCGAAGATGTCGACTTTCGGTACACAAACCATTAACACGAGGACTGCATCAATGTTATCTCGATGGCATCATGCCCGACATCATTCTATTTTTAGCCTGTATTTAACGCCGTCCTCTTGTATCTACACTATCACCGTTACCAGACGAGATGCTCTTGCTGCCTACATAACTGCCTCTTGACTTTACTTCTTCAAACAGGGTAAGTTCTGGCTTATTGAACTGCACGAATATAAACCCAAGCCTGATGTTTGCGCAAGTTCGCTGGGAATCGACAGAGCAGTGGAGCAGAAACACTCGGTCTCGAGCGCCTTTCTCCGACTTTCTTCTTCCTGACAAACAGCCATTTAAAAAAATATGTGGGCTGAAGTGCGCATGCGCTAACCTATAATGGCGGAAAGTGTTGGACAATGGCGGTGCGGGGCAAGTGTGTACATTAACGAATCATGCACTTTCTACAACGCCCTCTACACAGCAAACACGGCGCAGTTGTTTCTCCTGGTATTTCGCTGCTTGTTTGCTCGTCAAATCGCGATGGGGGTGGACATTGAGATTGGGGGAGACGGCGATCAATCGTCAATCATCAGTCATCACCACCCTACCCGCCCACTTACACAGCGAATATCCGACATGTTGCAACTTTTACTGAATATTTAGGGATTGTTGTGCAATATTATCGTGTTTTATTACTAACTAGACCTTTACTTAAGGACAAAGAGATTTGGTCCTGCCTTGGTTCTAAAATACTCATTGGTATTTAACACAATTTCTTGTTTAAGAATAGTATGCATATGGTTTGACATTTTCTTACACGTTTCTTCGAAAGTTCTGTGCATTCCTGTTATTTGTTGAAAGTTCACTAAGCCTTGTTTATCTGCCTGGTACATTAATGTGAATTTTCAAATGAACTGTAAGGAGATGAAGACAAATATGTCTTTTCTGCCGTGTCATATACCGATATTTTCTTTTTTGACATGAAAAAAAACTCGTCTTTCTATTACATAAGATTTATATAGATATCTAAGATTAATTTCTCTGATCTTTGATAATCAGCGTTTAATACATATTTAAACAATTTTATATAACTGTTATACATATACAAATGTTTATATTTAAATGACAAACTATTCTAAAAGATTGCTTTATATTTGAGTGATATGATAACATTGGTACTGTTATTCATAGCAAACATTTTTAACCGATGAGTTAGTTGCAAGTTGTGAGATTTCTGTCTACACCTAGCTGGAGCATCATCCACAGGCCAGCCCCACAGTTCCGGTGTGCAAGCCGTTGCAAGAGATGTCAAGGATGTCCAGAAGCTGTTGATGTGCAAATCTTCATGTGCACACTTTGCTAGCAGCTTCTTCATGCATTTCCATGATTTCCGTGACTTACACGTGCGTGTATGCACGCAACGGAGTGAAGACTAAACAAGCAAAGAAGGCTTGCACACCATTCGATTGTGAAAATACGAGGTTTTGCTCAACTTTTTTTCTGATTCTCCATACTCCTAACAAGTGCAAATACTTCCCTCGCGGAATGTCAGATTCGAGAGCTAAGTTAAATCCGGTCCCTGCAACAGAAAATAACCGACATTCGCAGCTTTTTTTCTTTTTGATTTTTGTGTATTTTTTTTCAAAAAAAGGAAATAACTTTGTAGGTGGTGGTGTCGGTAGAAGAAGACAGGAAGTTAACTCGGTGGGAAAACTTTTTTATCGAGCAAAGTAATGGAATAAGGCAACTCAGTGCATCTTGAATAAGATGTTATTTTCTGATATTTTCTCAAGACACAACGGATGTATATGGATTCCATCTGTCGTCTTAATGGCGCAGTTGTGTTGTTTTTCCATATTCACCTTCACATTCCTTTAAAAGGAAAAGACAATCCCCCAACCTTTTCAAGTCGGGAATGTGGTGAGGTGTTAGAGACTTGAATGTCTCGGGCTTTTAGGTGAGGGCGGTACCCATCTCTTCTCTCCCCACAACCTTATCATCTATGGAATCCGAGGCCTATTCCCGCCAGCTGGAGTGACTGGGGGAAGGTTTCCTGCGCTCATCGGGAATTGAACCAACACTCTCTCAGTTCAACGCAAGCGCTCTAACCACTCGGCTATCCATTTCCTAAGTTACGTGTCTCATGCCTTTTGATCTGCTGTATTAACAAATAGTTTATAAGCGTACTTGTATTTTATAAATAAAGCTTTAACCTTCCATCTTAAAACAACATTACAGTCGTTAATAATTTTACAAACGCTTTAGAAAAATTATGTGTAAACTTTGAAACAAGACTTCTAAATGATTCAGATAGGATGGTTGTACAGACTTCTGGAAGAAAATTTTGAAGAAAAGTTCTACATTCGTGAAATGAAAGATTAGCTTAAAGATCTTGCAAGACAGAGACTTCTAAAACAAAGGAATGGTAAAAGATAGAATAAAACAGTTCTACATAATTATTGGAAAACATAGACTTCTGAAATAAGTCAAAACAGCACTCGGCAAAGTATCACACTTCACATGTTGATCCTTGAACTAAAGTAAACAATTAGTCTCCTTTATGCAAAATAGTAAAGAATAACTATTTATCGCATCCATCATACAAGATAAAATATTTTCTGTCCTGCACTGACGGATTGTCATAAGCAAACTTTTGATGTTATTTGTAAAAATACAGCTGTCAGTGTACTTGCCACTTGAGGTTACATACTAGGACAAGACGTGAGCTGAATGTGTACTTTCTTTTTTCACAGATATTTTTGGAAATCTCGCCTCCAGTAAAGGAAATCGTTTACCTCCAGACAGACGAGAATGAGCTTTCACCCATGTGCAGGGCAAGCTGAGAGATCTTGTTAGCAGAAGACAGACAATCGGAATATTCATGTGCACCTTGTGTACTCTGTACATTTAGACATCCCTCAACTTCACCACCGATACGTATCGCTACAGCCGTATCGTACTTGTATCGAAGTTAATCTCGGCGCACCGCAGGCTGAAGTGAATGTGGACTTGATGACGGGAACGAGCGGGCTGATAATAAAGTGTGGGGATAGCTACAGCCAGTAGAAAGGCTCACAATTATTCTTTTATGGAAGTTGTTCGGCTGCATCTGTGGCTTTGCGTATAGTAACCCTCGTTACAGCAGTTTAGCTCTTGTTAGTGTACTGACAGGTTAATGGAGATGGGTCCTACATCACTGATGTGATTCACGCTGAACAATACTAGGACCCTAGCGCCTGTCCTACATGACATTTAAATCACATTACATTATGCGACCAGAGACATGAGAGAACTGGACATGAGTCATTCTGAGTAGCAATACAGACACCACACGTTACTTTCCGACAAGAGGAGAAAGAAAGCCACGGACCATACATTACAACAATAATAACACCAATAATAATAATGGATTTGTAATGGATTTCGTTGCATACAAAGAACTACAAAAAAAACCAACAGTCAGCAAAACAATAAACATAACTGACATGGATGAAGAATTGAGGAGTGGGCAGGATGTGGCTCTTGATCATTAAAGAAGTTGGATTTGAGACCAGATTTGAAGGTTTCACACGTAGGCAGTTCGAAAAGAAGGTGGAAAGAATTTAAAGTAGGAATGTCTGCAGAATTTCCCCCATCTGAGGGATGCACATAGAGGAGGAGGACACAAGCAGACCGAAGAGATCGAATCGGGTGGCGAAGAGACATTACATCACACTACTGGCAAGCCGTGTTTCGAGTGGTGATAAATCACTTACACCTATTCTATGTTACAAAACAGTACTGACAGGCTTTATACAAGTGTGTTTTCTCATATTCCTACACAATACAATAGTATCTTCTGACATGGCTCACCCGTAGAGCTAACGAAGCCCTTACACGTGATGTTTTGCATTACATTTCAGTATTGCTACGGCTTGCTGTGAGTTTTAATGAAGCTCTTACAATCGAATAAAGGAGCAGAAGAAAAATCAATGAATAGAGAGAAAACAGAATTAAACACCTACAGAGTCAAATATTTAAATATTTGGGGGTATAAAAAAGATAAGATCTTCATTTAATGTCTTCATTATGACAGCATTATGTTCTCGACATTTTGTGCCAGGAATTAGAAACTTCTAATCTCAAAAGCTCAGTTTATCCTCCTATAATTAAAGAAGAACAGTTCTCACGATGAAATTAAAAGCTCGTGTCTGGAAGAGATGAGAGCTAAAACACATCACATTCTTGAACTTACCCTCGTTCAATAAAAAGAAAACCTTTAAAGTCGGGGAAATAAAAGACCTTTCACAATAACGAGTTTTCATAATTTCCTTATCAATAATTTAAGACTGAGTATAGAACACCTTTACACAACGACATCCACGTCTATTACTATTTAGATAGAATATATACTTCTTATTATTTAGACCAAGGAGTAAATTGATTAATATATTAGTAGTTTGTTGAAGGTAGGAAGACATTCTTTGATGAACAAATGGAGTCACAAACAGTAATAAACTAGCCAGTGAAAGATCCCTAACTAAACCCAAAATAGACAAACTTTTAGCGACATTGCCTATGACAGGTGTTTATTGATAAAAAAAATCCAGGTTGATCAATGATCATCTGATATTACTTTTATGACAGACGGCAATATAGATTACAAAAAAACGAATAAAGGCAATATAAAGTTAAACTTTACTGCGACCTTTGCACTGTTTTTCTTTTCCAATACTCATTCTATGGCAATCGCAAGGGGTCTGGAAAGTACAAAGGCAACCGACTTTAATGGATCGCCATCAGAAGCGAGAATATTGCTCCCAACAGCAATGAAAATCAATGGAAAGGGCATATGAGTTCTCTGGAATCGACATGAGCGACTTCAACGTAGAGTGAATCCGAAGCCCAGCCAAGCTTAATTCGAGGGCCAGTGAAAGAATTCATTTATCACGTCTTACACCCCACCTTGCCTGGGCTGTGGTTACGAAAGGGGAGGTTACCCCAAATTACCGGACTCACCGCTGGGCGCTCCTTTATTCTGCTCGACAACGTCTCGCAGGCCGTCGAGAGTTCTGGAAATGGCAGCTGCTTATGACATGCTCGCCAAAATGCCATCAAAAGACAGAGGAGAATATTGGGCGCGACGCGAGAGGCTGGAGTAAAGGAGAGGTCGAATCCTTTACTGAGATTGACCTCCCCTTTTGCACGCGCTTGAGTCTTCAAGACTCGTTTATCGCCGTCTGCTGGTCCTCGTTTCCAGAAGGAGCATTGCGAGATATGAATCATGGACAGCGTGCATGAACGGCGTTTATTTTGCCCAACATATGGATGTGATCTAGTCAAAGCACTCGTTCCCGATGTTATTACTAAAACCACAAATCTGTCAAATTTCGTTCTTGTCTGGCAAAGGTTTATAGAATTATTTCTCCTGACTACTATCGGATGAAAGGGAAGGGATAAGATAAGAAAACATGAGGAGATAATGTTGTTCAATGTTTTAAGATGTCGGTATTTTGCGCAAATATTGTCCTGGTCACGTGTTCTAGGTTGCATCCTTATCCCTATATTATCAGTTGTGTGTGTGTGTGCAAAACATGCTCTCACGTTCGTGCTTCGTATTAGTATATACAACAGGCAAACCATTCCTTCTGTCCTCCTAAATGCCTTCGTATACAATAAGTATAAAAACACTTTCATAAACTTGGTTTCAGATAGTTAATGATAATTAAGACTGTAAGGAAAAGAGAAAAGATCATAATTAGGAAAACAGGATATTTACAGTCAACAGAGTCTTTTTCTTCAGAGTAAATCAACCGAGGCTAGAAATTATTAGTAAAAAAAGTCGGAACTTGTCTCTGACTGGCACTTTGCTGAAAACTGCGAGAATGAAATAACATGGATGCATACTATGTTGTAGTCTGCTTCTAATGCAACATGTATTGTAAATAATCTAGAAATTATTTAGAACAGTAGAGATGATATCTGCAGGTTATATGCAGCTACTACCCCATTTTATATAATGGACTTGACCATCAGTAAATTATGGGTATTTCTGAGAGGGCGGAATCAGTAAACATTGAATCAGTCTACCTCGGGCTACGACAACATTAGCGATGGTGGAGATTAACAACTAACTCCCCGTCATTAAGACAGAATTTTTTTAAAACCAGAAACAATAGCTTCCTGCTTTGTGAGGCAAAACAAGACAAAAGTTTTTTTACACACGCAACAGCTCTTTCGAGATAAACACTTAAACGAAGCTGCTTTATGACTGTTGATCTTATTGTGAAATTATCTCAGGGAAGCATTTATATTTTCTCGCATGCACAGAAACTGTGCATTATTTTTTATTTTTATTATTATTATTATTATTATTATTCCATACAACCTTAGCCTACCATTCCAGCTTTTGGGGAAAGGAAAGTGCTTATAGCCATCTACTTGAACCTACTCACGGTTGAGAAAAGACGAAAGGACAAACATCGTTTGAATTCTGAGAGCAAAAAGGCATCACAGTGTGATTTACAAAGCAAAGGAGTCTGTGATGTCCTCAGCTCCAAGGGCCTGCAATAAGAGCAAAGGCACCGCCATCAGAGGAAAGGAGTATAAACTTGACCAAAGGCAGACTTCCTGCGTCAGCACCGGTCTTACTTCTGGCATCAAAATGGAGAAAACTTCTAAGTGAAAGGAAGTCAGGTTTTATCCCTTTAAGATGAACAGTGATCTCCCTCTCCAGCGAGTAAAGACCATGCTTTTAAATATAAAGATATTAACGAAACTAATGGTTGTTACATCAGCAAGGGTTTAAAAAACCAACATTGTATTTATCCTTCTTACATGAATGGTGTTCATCCTTCCAACAGGAACAAAGATCATACATAAGGTAGTCTCGCATGTCTACAAAAGTCAGACTTTGCTGTTTGACTTTTTCTGTTTCTCTTACGATTAACATATCTCTAGATTCGTGTTCTAAGATCAACAAGGGTAATAATACATTAAGATGAACAATATTCATCCCTATAGCACAAAGAAAGGTCGTGTATATGAGCATGAAGACTATTATTTCTCAAACCTCGTGCTGACATGGTATAAAACTTTAACCCTAACCTCCAGAATCAGCCACTTGTTTGCCAGCTCTACCAGCACTTCTCTTAACTTGAATTGACATTATTTAAAGGTCCTTCTTAGTAGGACCAAGTCATTAAACATCTGATTTAGTTTCACATCCATGTAATTGGGTCACCTGGAGCCGATATTTTTGAAGTGAACGTACTTGACACTGAAACATTTTGTCATGATGCCAAGTCCAAACTTGTTTGCGGATACATTGCCAACATATTTGCAAGTACAACGAGCTTTTAGAGAATTTCGTAGGTTGAACACTTTGGCACTTTCTCCATTTGAGAACTGTCTTATCTAGAAATCTGAGAATTTTGTTGCCAGGAAATCTTACAAGCTCTTGTGAGAAAGGGAGATAAGAAGGATTTCCAGATGAGTGCAGGTATCGATACCCACGACATCTGTTAGCTCGGTTTACACCATCACCACAAGCAATCGGCTTCTTCATGTCTTCTGAAAAAAAGGCGTGCCGTTTAGTGTTTACTGACAGAAGATTCACTTAGGACCGGTGTGATTATCTGGCGATTATCTCCCCACGCTGGCTATCTTGCATCCAACATGCGGACAACAAAAAAAGTCCCAAAGACAAAACTATAACAACAAACTCGACTGTGATTATTTTTAATATTGTTTTGTTTAAATAATGTAACAGCTTTTTGAATTGTATTCCCATGGTAGAGAATGGCGTGTACTGTCCCTTTATCTCAAATACACAAACATTATCGATCACGAAGTTTCAGAGGGAAAGGCTTCTGGGATACAAAGCAGACAGTTAAAAAAACCTTTTTTTCACACTTCACCTAATATTAAATTGGAAGTAATTTGATATGTATTTTTAAAAAAATTCGTCTGATGGTAAATTCTTGAGGAGGTGTGTTGTGGGAGGGGGTGGTGATCAAGGGATAGAAGAACGCGCTACCCATAGAAACCCACAAGACAAGAAGCCTGCAAACAAACGCTCCATCAAGCGCGTGTGACCCATGACGAGGCCTCACCACAGGGCCTTACGGTCGGTTAGTTGCGACAAACCAACAGCTCGATGCTCCTCTATAGAGCAGTTCCAGATGAAAGGGAAAGTTCCATAAGTTTACATAAACCAAGCTTACATTTTCCTTCATCGAATTTACATTCCTATTTCAGAAATAAATGAAAACATGCTTTATTACCTGGTTAGAGTTTCATTCTTGTGGGTCCTCGAAGAATATTGCGTGGTTGCCAGTTATCAAAAGGTTGTCAGCATTCATACATCAAACATTTTGAAACGTCTGTAGCTTAATGTTTAATCAGAAAATATTTGGAAGTGTTTCTGAATTTTAAAGCAGTCTGTGCCAAAACTGTTTATCTTCAGCTTCTGAAAAAAAATTATGAAAAACTACAGGATGTGTGTACTTTACCCTTTAGAATAGAGGGCTTTCAGGTGCCGTGCATGTCAGGGGCGTGCTACTCTCGTGTATCTATCGCCAACAGCGCTTTGTGTGCAGTCACATTCCTGCACATCTCACTCCTCCATTTCGTGAGCAGCATGAAACGGCTTCTTGTCCCCAGTTTCGACTGCCAGCCAATCAGGGTCAAGACTTTCAATTAGTTCTCGCCGGCTCCCGTGTAAAGGGAAGTAAGTCACAGGGGACTTTACTCGTGATGCGCGAACGCTTCTCAAGGTGCATTTAAATGAAAGGGGCGTAAGCGTCTTCACCGAAAAGCAAACACCCACACACCTCGCATGCACACCGACCCACGCAAGAGCCTAGAAAAATATGTGTCTAGCTCACACACGCACGCACGCACTGATGTATGAGAGAGGAGCGATGTCTGGAGCCGATCGCCGGCCATTACGGCTTGTAAAGACTTGCAAACTGGGCACGAGATGGAGGGCAGGGAGATCGATACTAACAAGGCCGGTCCCTAAGGGGTAGATACCTCTTTTTTATACACACACGGACATACGCGCACACACACCCACACACTGACATACGCACAGGCTATTTTGGTCATTTTTTTTTTCAATCGTTGTGTACATCATTTAATAACAGAATTTTAGCACCAGTCACCTGCAGAACAAAAGATGTGAGTTGAAAAATATGTGTGTGTATGGCGAACCCTACCCCACTCCACCCCTCAAAAATATGCAAGACTGAATGTATAGATGGGGAAGGTAAGAACATGGTTGCCTAGCAAAAGAGCAATAACGGCTGCCCTGACAAATCCGTTTCCAGGAAGGATGCAGTGGGTGCTTATGGAGATGTCCAGGCCTAATTACATCAATGCATAGTTTTAGGAAGTGTTGCCGTGCACAGCTGTCCCACGCATGCCAGGGTGTGATAAGCCTGAGGGCGCTTTTATACATGGAACAAGAGACACTGAGTGGAAAAAAACTGAGGTCGAGGCCTGGCGCTGCTGGTGTCGTATTCTCGATACATAAAAATCATCCGTATGAAACGCTAACGGAGCGAATTTATGTATAGCCAATAAATATCAGTGTCGATGGCTGGATCGCACTTCATGCTGGTTCATGTTTGTCAGAGACTGCAAAGTACGAAAACTGTTTTGTGGCAAATGGTTCTAGACTGTTCCACGCTGCGGGATTTTTGTCAGAATGTTTGTAATTATTTATCTTTTTATCCTCCGATTACATTTTCATTTTGGTTGTTTACCCTCTCGGCTTTATGTAGAGGACATCTAATCCCAGATGATAATTCAGTTGTATCTTAATTAAATGATATTGATTATAGTTTAGTAAGGCTCTTTAGTCATCACCTAGTAGAACTTTGTGGTTGAGAGTTCGAAACTCGCACAGAGTAGTGACAGAAGAAAGAGATGGGTCCATTTTCCACACTTTGTGTCACAAACACATCAAAAGCAACCAATCTTTTCTTTCGTTTAAACAGAATTTCACTATGACAAATCTTCTACCAGATCCAAAGTATATTATTTAATATAGTATGTTCTTTATCTTACAGACTATCGTCTGCAGGAATTCCCTTTAATCAAATTGAATGCATGTCAATCTTAGAATAATAATGACAATCAAATGATATTGCAAACCTGATTGCCACAACAGAACAAAAATACATGCATTTATGTCTGTGTTACGGCCTGTGTTTTAGAGAGAGCACAATAAAATCACAGATACTATCCAGATAGTAGTAAGGTAGGAGAGAATGAATATACTGTAGTAGAGATACCAGACAAAGAGAAGGACAGAGGAAAAAAAAAGAGATATAAAAAAAATACATAACCACCCAGGTTGCTAGAGAGCAACAGTGGGTCTCAGAGGAGAGACAGACATACAAAGAAATCTAGAAAAATAAAGAAAAAATATCAAAAAGAAAGAATCTTGATATTTAACTCCGTTTTATCACGGTCATGAAACATCGTGCCCTTTCCATAGAGGATGGAACGGGGAAAGTCCCGTCAGCCAGAGCACTTTGTAGGGAAGCAATAAAACTGATGGCTAAGCAGCACAGTGGCCAGACTACCCCCCGGCCTGCTGGCCAGCTCGGGTACCCCCCTGTAGCCACCCCAAGACGCGCTGAGGGAAGCGCGCCGTGCAGGATCAATAGGAAAATAAGGAATTAGGTTAGCACGGGCTCCCAGCCAGCATGTGACAATATTCTCGATTGAATTACGTACACGGCTACCAAAAGGTCTCTTCTCTCACAGTCGCAGGATTTCTGGTCCGAGCAGTGAGGGAAATTCCTCCGCACCTTCAGAACCGCCAGTGGCTGCCCCGCCGTCCCTGCTTCCTTCCAGCTCTGGCCCTTCCACCCTTTACCCCTTTCACCAATTATCTTTTCTTTTCCTCTTTGTTTCTGGGTTTGACATTTGCATACATCACAGCAAATGTTGCCTGAAGCTCAACTGTGTCTTGATATTTGCTACAATTGGCAAGAAAGACTGGCTAAATGTCGGAGATTGAGGAAGACAGAAGACGAAATCGGCGAAGACCTATTCTCCTGGACTGTCTGAAGCGGAAGGTGGAGGATATGATCAGGTGAGCATTGACGACGAATGCAACCAATGGTGAATTATGTAATATCATCGATGGCAAGACATTTCATCTCTTTGTGTCTGACCTATCCGCATCATGTCCGCCTATGTCACCGAGGCATTTGTTTTCGTATTTGGTATGTCAATGGCTTACTCTAAATAGTTTGGCGATAATCTTCCATCAGTCTATTGATCCTATGTTACACACTGACCTCAACACCTACCTTATAATACACTGACACATCTTTCGTAACATTATTGTTTTATTGCTTAATTTTACTAGCCTTATAAAGAAATTATGAAAAACAACCTGAGCCATCACTGTTTCTTGTATACTTATTTCATACAAACTTATTTGAGCAAAAACAACAAAAACTTTTAACGAAGACAAGCATTTGCTTTTTTGCGGTTGAAAATGTTTTGCTGTTTTCCGAAACACCTCTCTGTCTATTTATAAAATACCAGCTTGACTGTAGGTAAGTAGGTTACTACACCTGTCATCCACCTGTGAACTTTGGCGCTGCAGCTTGCTTTGTCAATACTTGTCAAATAACCAGAAATTATCGACAGCAAAAAAATGGCTGTGACCTCTTGTTATGTTTGTCTTCCTGACAGCTGGATTTAAGTGGCAAATCAGACCAAGACAAGGAAATAATATGTTGACTGTTTCTGAAGGTGAGCTTCAACCTTGTCACGACATCTATACGCCTGTAGTTTATTACTTACAGATGTACCTGGAAGCTTATTTAAAAGACAACTTTTTGTTGGCTGATATTAAAACATAATAAGATAGTTGTCATTAATGATCTGAATGTTAATCTTCAAGCATTTAAAATAAGTAACATTAGTCTAAAGTATACGTGCTCTTTTCAATATTCTCATTTTGAAAGATTTGAAGAACTGATGTCGTTTTAAAGTTAAACATTACAACAGGAGAGTAAAAATAAAAGAAAAAAAAAACTCAACAGGAGGAAAAGATCACCCCCGTCATTCAAAATAATGAGAGTGTTTTCAACAATATAAACAGCATTAATCGATAGGACTTTGTTATCCTAGCTCTTCATGTCCACTAGTCCGTGTAGATGGAACCTATAAAACTTTTAAATGGCTTTTGTGCACGGAAGCTACCCAATGTTTCGACTCCAAGAGAGATAAGAGTGTGGACGAATGAAGGTAGAAACAAAAATGTCAAAACTTGCCAATTTAATCGAATCGAAAATAAGAATAAAACCCTTACGAAGCCTTTATTTCAATTTCAACAATCAAGGAAATCAATATTGAATCACAAGCGAGAAAATTAACGGGCTTGTCTCTCACCCTGATTCTTTCTCAATATTTCTTCGAGAGTGGAGACTCAGGCATGCGCTCTTGAAGACTGAAGATTCCGGAAAAAAATAAAACGATTGCAAAATTTGTTTTGTTTTTAATTGGTTCGTTGTACTCGCAAAATGAGTCTTCACGCCATCTCTTTGCACTGCACAATATTATCTCCAAAATGCTAAATTGTTTAGGAGCATTTTGAGCTCTTATGAACCGGTCGATGCGTCATTTCTTTCAGACATTGAGAGGTCGAAGCTGCTGATTAGGTTGTCTCGTTTTATTTTTCCCCCAGCAACGGCAATTCAATAATGAATTCTGGGAAAGGTCAGAATTGCTCTTAACGGCTCGTGCGGATGAGTGAATGAGTAAGTGAGCAATAAACATAAAATATATAGAAAACACATGCGCATAATAAATATTGACGCCCATGAAACCAATAAATAAATTTAAAAGATCATGCACACAATGAATGAAGACTAGAACTGTCAAAGGAACAGTGAAGATGTCGTTAACAGCAAAGAGGATGATAAAGAGAGGAT
The DNA here is from genome assembly GCF_003073045.1 of Pomacea canaliculata. Taxonomy (NCBI): domain Eukaryota; kingdom Metazoa; phylum Mollusca; class Gastropoda; order Architaenioglossa; family Ampullariidae; genus Pomacea; species Pomacea canaliculata. The sequence continues at coordinate 19,070,348 of NC_037595.1, read as the reverse complement.
CGGTAAAAAGCTACTGAAAATGTATCTGCGATCTTTCATCTGAAATGGCTACAAAATATGCATCAGGGTTGCAACAGGGACAAAAGAAACTGTCACATTTGAGAGAACCGGCATAATACCGACACCAGTTATGACATAGAGCCATGCTGTACAGTTCAGTTCACAGTTCATGTAACAAGGAGGTTGGTTCAGACGATGTATATAAAGTGCCTCAAAATGTCTTCGTTGAATAAAAATAAATAAATAATAAAGAAGTAAGACTATCCGAGGATCAATCGTGTGTCTCAGGAGACTCTCAAAGAACCTCTTCTGGCAATAGTTTAGCTTTAGGCTTAGGATTGGCTACAACACTTTGTCTGAGACTTATCTTTAGGGCACTCTTGAGGCAGGACGGCAGCAGACAGAGGAAGAACTGACAGTAAAGGAGAGAAAAGAAGAACTGACTAATGAAATTTGAAGAGTGGATAGATGTACTCATACTCAACTCATTGACCCCGCAGCTGCGGTAGCCCGTTCCGCCCAAGTAGACGCAGAGGCGGGTTCACGCGAATGAAACTTCAACCGGTATTTAAAAAATATATATATTATTCTACGATAAAAACAACCCAAGCCTTCATTTTAGTAATATACTTAATCGCTTTTCAAATACTCGAACTTTTTTATTCGCTGGAATTCATTTCCCAGGCATTAGTGAGTACTTAACCCCGCAGTTCCCACACACACTCAGAGTATATAAAGATGCGTAAAAGCAAATAAATATAGGCATAAGAGAGAGGGGAAGGTAAGGGTGTGGTGAAAAGAAGAGAAGTAAGAAGAGACAAAATAAGAAAAGGAAGTAAGAATAAAATCAGGTTAATTGTACAAGGCCTCAATAAGGATAGCTTAATTAAACACACCTTTGCTTCTGTCCAAAAAGCACGCATTCTCAAAAAGGTCGCCATTTAAAAACTGACTTAAATGATGACTGCTAAATTCAACTTCCCACGAGAAAGACTCCGGGACTGGGAACAAGATGGCAGATCGCTCCCAGAACCCACTACATTAGGCGTGGAGTCGAGTTGTCCTGGCGAGCTCGGGTCAACCACGGGTCCCATATACATCTTCACCGAGACAGCTCCCAGAGGGCGCTGTGACAGTGTGCAGATCCTCTCGAGGGACAAACGAGACTTTATCTCCACTCAGTCTGCGTCGCCCACTGAGAGGCGGTAGTCCTAATTTCTGTTCCTTTACTGGGAGTACATAGTCGTTACTACCTAAGCACTCTTGCTGAGGCCGCCGTGTCAGATGTCCGTGCTGCTTTCTCAAGGGTGGCGTGTGGCTATCATTGATCAACAGAATTTAGCATCAGAGAAAGGAGAAAAGAGAAAGAAAACAAAATCAAATTAAAGTAAATATCAATATTGAGTATGTGTCACAGTTTAGGCCATAATACCATTTCGTGTATTGTACGTGTGTGTGGGAAGGGGTAGGAAGTGGGGCATGCTTTTGGTTTTAGAGAGAGCGAGTAAGAGTTTGAAGCATGGATGACTTTGGACATCAAGAAAGACTGTTGCCTGCAGCAGGACCACAAGTAGGCCACCGGGTGGCGTTGTCCTGTCAGTGGACACGTGCCTCTCAGAACCTCAATAGACCCTCAGCCTTACTACTTCACACGAGTCCAACCTGCCCTGCTGCTTTGTGAACATAGGACATGCATTTTGGGCCAACGGCACGCAGGGACCTAGCACTCTGGTTACGAGACAGGCTGCTGGGCCGTCGTCAGCAATAGTTCCAGATGGATCGTTACTGGGATCCCCGGGGACGCTTGCCAGGATCTATATGCACCATAAGTGTCGAGCCAGGCGAGAAAGGGCGAGAAGACGTAGCACGCGTGTGATACGTCTCACTTTGTCAATAACATTCGAATATTAAGTCTCCTTGATGTGCATATGCTTTGAACGTTTCTTGTTTATTTCTTTTCACCAAGGGAGCTCCTCGAACTCCGGTGGTTCCTCCAATGACAAGAGGCAGCGGTGCTCGCTCAGTGCGGTCGATAGGGACCTGCGTCCTGAAAACCAGCTCTTTGTGGAGCCCTGCACTTTTCACTCCTCTACCTCCATCCTAGCCAAGGGCTAAATTCTCGCTGCCTTGTGGGTAATCAGGTGAAAGATGAACAGTGAGGAAGTAAGCCTCTACAACTAATCGTGATGCTGACATGTAATTTCCAGGATTAAAGTCCTGATCAGGGCGCAGTGTCTATTTTTGTTGTAGCCAGGATGACCTTTCGGATGAAGGTATCAGCTGTGGTACTACTTGGAGAGAAGATGTCATCAAATATATAAGCCAGTAGAAATGAATAATGATAATCGAAGCAGAAAAATATTCATGCTGGATTAGTTAAGGCCAGAATCAACGACCGCGCTTCCCAGGTAAGCTCTTGGGAAGAAATAGGAAAAAAATGTGTTACTGGAGTCAAACATGGCATATTCTGAGAGAGTAGTTTACCTTGGTACAAGGAAGGTCCACATACTACAAGAGTGGTATTACATTTCTAACTAAAGACGACTCACATGCGACATAAGCTCAACATCGATCTGATGGAAGGCCTCATCAGTGAACTACAAGACCTTACCAACAGCCGGGCAGACAGTCCCCATCGCATATGGAATGAAGACCCTCACGAACAAAAGCAAGTTGTGGCCAACATCCACAAGCAGACATCTACATAAACAGAGCACAGCTCGAGGAGGAGACCAGTGTTAAGAACTTAGAAATCACTTTTTAAGATGGCTGATCTACATCACACATAGCGGGATCGCCACAGACACAATTAGAATAGTCGGTGTTTGCAAAGGACAACATTGAAAAAGGAGGAGTAAAACACAATAAGGGGGAACTAGTTGTCCTTTTGTTATCTCCAGGCTTATCCTTTTATTGTAGTGCGGCACCTTATAGTCGTATCCCAGAAAAAAACAGAGCCCCTAAGGCCTATGTCTTTTTCTCTTTGCTTATTTTACTTTCTCTTTCTCTCATATAATCGAATTCTCTTCTTTTTTTTTTGTCTCCCTTTCCCTCCTGGTGTCTGTTTATTTAGATGTGTAAAATAACTAATAATATTTATGTGAGTTTATTTTGCTACTTCCTTATTATCTTCTTAACAGCAAATTTAATCATATCTACACCAATCAACACCACACACAAACACATACATAAACACATACACATGCACACACACACACACACTCAAAACAGTTCTGTATGACCTCCGACCTCGACGGGTCCCCCACTTTGTCACTACCCGGTAATCCTTATTTGAAAGCGATGTTCTGTCTGGCTGGGGTGGCGCCCTTATTAGTGTAGTGTCCTGAAGTGGGTGGGGAACGCAGACAGGGCCAATTTCACGGATTCTGAATCAAAGCCCTGAGCTCAAATTGCAGCGCGTGGCTTCTCTCAAAGGACAGCAATGTTCCACTCCAGCGGATGAAGACTTCTTCACGGACTTTTTGTGTACATGCGAACCGGGTCTAAGGGACCCACAAGGCTTCAGCATTCTTGTGTCGCTGAGGAGTAAAAATATGTTGTTGTTGCGTAAGGGCAGGTGTAGTGGGGTGTAATGATTGAAAACAATATATAAAAGTGTACAAGAAACAAATTCTCAACCACTGTTTGCGAGCATCTTCCTTTTTCTTTCTAATCCATTTTTCTAACAAAACATGGCCTATCTTGGTAACAACAATCCTGTTAGCATTTTTTTGGCAAATATAATTATGATTTTTGTTACTTTTTTGTAGAGATTACATTGAGCGGACGAAAATAACTAAAGATACAATTTTTTTCCGTTAACGCCAGATTTCCTCGTCCATACTTTAACATTTATAAATTGCCACTCTTTTCACCGTGTTCGGTCTGTAAACTAATTGACCTCCAACATGGCGCTGGGTGGCTATTTTGGCCGGGTTGCTTTGAGCCTATTTTAGGCTGAAACTTGTTTTTTCGTCTGCGTTGTCCAAAGGAAGCAAAGTCAATATCAGTTTATGGAAAAGGAATCATAATTAATTTAAACCTTTCTCTTCCTTTAGAGAAGAGAGTGTGTTTTCATTTATATTAAGGAAAAGCTAGCAAGAAATAAATGCACCTTTCTTCATGTATTAATGAAATTGAGTTTCCATGCATGATGAAAAACGTTTTTCCTTTTTCTTGGATTGAAAATATTTGTAAAGTGAATCTTGCGGAATTTCGTTCCCTCGGAGGCAACACAGGCATCTCGGAAGGAAAGTTTTCCTTGATATGTAAACAAATCATGACTCTTATTTTAAAGTTAAAACGAAGTTCCATTTGCTTTTATAGCCCAGAAGGAACAACATCCATCAGTAAATGGTAATAATTCAGACGGAATCGATCAGGCAACTGTAGTGCCTTCCCCTGGTTCGCATATTCCTTCTTCATTCCTTCATTCATCCATTTTTTTTTTCTTGCTGACAAAATCAAATTTCTGTCAACGTTAAAGACGACGACTTTTTGTTAAAAAAATACTAACAGTACAACAATGCCATACACATCATGGACTAAAGTATGATAGTGTCACACACGGCATGGAATAACACATGCCTAGCTTCTTTTCGTTCCTTTATTCTTTCACAGTAGTCTGTTCATCTGTTTGTTTTTTAAGTTTGTTATGCTCTTTGTTTCGCGTGTCACAACTTCTGCACCATAACATAATGCTGTGTTGATTAGACAGCAGCCACACCTTCGTGTCCCCAAAAGGTTTATGCCGTCAAGGAAGTATGGGACATAACTCTTACCCAAACAGTTCCTGAAGTGTGATAGTAGGGGACGCAACTGTGTGTGTGTGTCGGCGACATTGCAATTTTCTTTCTCTGCAACAGCTTTTCCAGACTATCATTGCTCGGAAAAGTTTCAGTTCCACTTTGAACAACTCGGCAACAGAATTCCCCAGGATTTAGTTCCTTGACTTTTTCACCAGACCAACTGACAGTGGTACTCAAAAGCTGTTTTCTTCCAAGGAGAAGGTGACAGAACCGTTGGTCAAAGGTCCTCGCAGCCCTTTCTATTCTAAGAGGAAAAACTTCTCAGAAGATTTTAACCCTTGCAGACATTTTTGGTGTCCTTTTCAGAGCTGTTTAAGCAATTAAAATTGTTTAACATTATTATTTCTGCTGATCTGTCATAGTCATGCCTTCACACACCGGAACATTACCTGCCCGTTTTTTTTAAATCTTTGCACATCGTCTATATTTTAACTCCACTTAGGACGGTATATGCTTGGATCAAATGAAGTCACGATTTTTCTGACATTTTCCTGTAGTACAAAGGTGATAACATATAAATATCTATCCCCATGTCATGATGACATCTCCACGGTAGCCGCTTTGCTGTATTTTCTATAAAATTGCGATGTTAGCTGCTGTTTAATTGCTGCGCAGAAGAAAGTGCGACTACCGACACCTGTTACTGGTCATCCTGTCATGGTTTACTCGCATTACTCACAAAAATCAACTAACTTTAGTAATGGCATTGGCTGTACAGAAATTTTAAGGTGTAACAAATGACATGTAGACTGCGCAAAGGTAAACAGTAATGTCATATGATGTCACCGGCAACCGCAGGTCACAGACAAACAGAAGAACTGAACCTGTTGAATATTTGTGAGTAGACATGTGGCTATTAGAATTGAAACATTCTATGTATACTCTCATACAAATTTCCTCCTTTCATAAACATCTAGATAAATACCCATACGAAGCAGGGAACATAATTATTTGCATAATTAAAACATACGATAGCATCCTGTCCACAAAGCTGACATTTGTATATCTTGAGATCTTGAAAGGAAAACGACTACAGAAAAAGTTGGCAGACAATTGACAAGCTTTGACTTGCCTTTTATGTAACTTATCCGACATAAAAAGAGTATCGAGAAGATTGCTCTCTCTCTCTCTCTCTCATATATATATATATAAAGACGTCTGCTCGCGTGTTTCCTTAAGGAATACTTTAAAATATATGTAAGTGTGGGATGTTTTATCTCTACCTATGCGATTTTCTTTCTTCTTTCCCTGTGAGACCTTTTTCTTGTAGAGTACCTCGGCCGTTTGGGGTTTTAATCTCTCTCTTGCCATTTATTCCGCCTTTTTATTTGCCTCACTCCATCCATCAACACTGCCCCATAACAGGTTTGCACCGGGCAAACACTAATACTTGCAGAAACGCAACAAAAAATGTCTCATGGGAACAGCATGCATTAGTACAGCAATAACGATACACTTCTCTCCAAGGACCCGCATTTACAAAGCATAACTCCGTCGGCAAAGGGTAATTCGCTCCCTTTGGCCAACTGATAAGCGGACGACTGGGCGACGCTAGTCTGGGAGTGCGTACTCCTCAACCGACAATGACAGCCAAACTTCAATGTCAATGTATTCTCTCATCGATCCAGCTATGCATGCATGGTCGCGGAAAGGACTCTGTCTACAGATAATTATTCAGCATGGGCTGACCTCCTTTCACATCCAGTGCGCAGCGTTTAGAACGTGACCCACAATTCCGTGCGGCCGAGACCGGCGACCTTAAACTCGGGGTTGGAGTCTGTACCTGTGTGTTTGTTGTTTTTTTTTTTATCCTGGACAGTACATGTTGTGCTGCTTATTCTGGAACACCGCCAGTCTTCTGTCTTCCTCGAAGCTGCCACACGTCCTCCCTCAAAAATTCTCGTGAGATTTCGCGTGGTAACAGTGGTCTAAATGGCTGACGTGTGTTGGCTCAACATGCATGGATTCTGTAGTCCTGCTTGGTTTCTCTTCAGATGCCCCTCTTAGACTACAGAGTGGTATAGCAGCTTGAGAGATGGTATTGGCAGCAAATAAAACAATACTTTATCTTCTTTTCATACACTGGTTCACTTCAGTGTGTGTGTGTGAGAGAGAGATAGAGTTTGTAAGTGTGGCTGTGTGTGTGTGTGTGTGTTCATTCATGTGTGTGTAAGTTTGTGTGTCTGTGTGTGTGCATTCATGTAGCTATGTCTGCTAGAGAAAGTCTGGCTTGGTAATGAGGCTTCTAGCTAATCCATTTAACAAGAAAGGCAAAAAGCGCTCTTCATTCAGTTATATCCTATGCAAGGCAATAGTTTATTGATAAGCCACTGGAGACAATTAGAACTAACAGGCAAATTCCCCCGATACTTTGAGTGTTGACACATACACACCCATCAGTCGATGCACTCAAGCGTATGAACTCATTCAAAGATATTTTACTAGGTCTCTTTGTAGTACACCGAGGGAAATATTAAGGAGTGGAAAAAGGAAAAAAAAGGACAAGTAAAGAGACTGCACACAATTTTACGATTTTACATGACAAGGTAATACTTTACCTGAAATAACTCTACTCTGCTCTTAGTAGGTCTGGCAACGGTGGAGATAAATGGTGCAATAAATACACATACTGGTGTGCCAGGTTCACTGACTGATTTATAACGATCACGTGACTTATTGCGCGTCTTTGACTGGGAATGTCCATTGGGATCTTTAATTAATTAGCCTGCGGTTGTTTGTGGTGCCACTGTTGGCTAGCAACTGTCAGACAGACGTATGCCAGATGTCAGAGTCGCAATGATATGTCATGCACATTACTTATTTAAATCTTTGGGAATGACCAAATAAACATGTTTGGTTGTTTCTTATTGACGTGCACAAACAGACATACAGTTAGTCTCAACTACCACACACACTAACACATAACCACACACACAGACGAGTGCTTGAGTACTTACAAACATCAATCACACATGCAGTCACACACACTAACACACAATCATTCATACAAACCACGCACACATATTATATATATACAGCACTGACACGCAAATGCTGTGTATCTTATGCAAAAAGGAAAGGTATGAAAGTGAATGCCTCTGAAAGAGAAAATAATAATGGGATCAAACACTAAGCCTCTCAAAGTCGTATTCTAGGTGAAGCACAAAATCCGTAAAATCCCAAAGCCTCAAGCGTGATTCATTAAAAGTATAAAATACAAACTTGAAAAGCAGAATAAATCCACATCTGCATCGAATTATTGAGGTCCAGATAAAAATTAGAAAAAAAAATTTAAGATTTATATCTGCACTGCCTTCTAGCTGTATTCATAAAACTCTTACCCACGAATATGTAAAAAATACCATAAAACATTGCAGGGTTGTTCAATATCTCTGTCGATGGTGGGTGTATGGGATCTGTTCCCCAGACCTTTAGGGGTCTTATGTTCCCCAGGGAATCAGACGCCGCCAGCACTTCACAACCGTCTATCAGACTCTCCTCCCTGGAACACTACATTTCTATTTATTGTCTACTTAATGTCTTGTACACTATCTACCCGGCAACAAAAGGCTTGGCTGAGGACATGCTCGCCACCAAAATTGAATTTAAATTGAATTTAAATTGACGGTTTAAGTAAATGAGCGTGAGTGTGCTTCTCTGACTATGGAAAACATATCCATCATACTTGCCTCTGGTTTTATTGTTGTTCTTAAATAACAGACGATACCTGTTCCGCCATAAAAGGTTTAACTTAAAATAGGCTTATCATCCAAAATTAAATTAAAATTGACATTTGGTCTAAGTGAGTGAGGGTGTTCAGTGAAGCGTTTTGTGTTATTAAAGCAGTATTTATTTAAGTAGAGGGCATTCTATTGCTGGCATGTGGTCATTATATCCTTTGTCCGAGATAAATCCTAAATCAACATCATCGCAATGACGGGTTCGTTAAGAATTCTACAATTTAAAATTATTTGAAAAGCTCCCATCCACGCACGCACCCACCTACACTTGAGCTAGAAACTGTTTATCACTAAGTCCAACTCAATTCCTTTTCCAGTTTTGTTTCTCTGTTCCTTCTCTCTAGTGTCTCTATTATGTGTTTAAGTTGTATGTGTGTATGTGGGATAAAAAGTGTTAAAGTTAACCAACCCTATTTTTTCAGTAAAGGAACGTGCAATGCATGAAGAAAGAGGGATGGGAGAGATGGAGGTGAGACATATTCGTCTGTTGACATGATAGTGATGATATGTTTGTGTACTCAATGGCAGTCTATGACTAGAACAAGACCAGTAAGAAAAACATGAAGACGATGAGCTGTAAATCTCACATTCCAGGAACTCTTTTCTGAAGGTAATAAGTAGATACTTCCATAAAAAAAAGTCCTGTACTGACCTTGCAGACCTACATGAAGCTTCCATTATTCATACAGCAATACCAACATTCATTGCTCGCAGTCGCCATCTCTTTAAGGCCGCAGCATACAATGGGGAGAAATATTTCACCAGACACGGCACACAAACAGAATGACAGACACGCATAAACAAACCAAATCAACAAAATCAGAAGTATAAATCATGCACATACCAGCCCCTCACATCGCAGGTCAACTTTCTTTGGATGAAAACTAAAAGCTGCTCTACAAGCCTGATGTATATCATCTGTAATGAGAGCTGACATTGGAGAAAAAGAAAGAAAAGAGGAAGAAATAAGCAAATGGAAGGAGTACAAACTGTACATGACATCTGTGTCCTAGAGGGGGTTGCATTAGACAAGAGTTGTTTTACTGAGGTAATTATATCAGCTACAGCGACATCTGTCGATAACTCAATTAACCAACTGACATTACTTTTACCTATCTTAATTTCTCTTATTTCTCTTATCTTTCTATACCTATACAGATTGGTGTAAAACGAGAAAAAATTGATGTAATACAAATTAAGTGATACTTAAGAGTGAGACCAGATACACAGAAAGTGAGATGCAATAGTAGGATGAAACTACCCGAATGTGAGACCAGTCTACTACTTATAGTCTGTTGTGAGGCTAGTCGATGTTGAGGAGACTGACCACCAGCCCTTCTCCGCTAAATGGAGAGGAAACGAGGCTGCCACCCACACCCGCCATCCTAACGACCACCGGGTGACTACGGGTACTGAACAGGACTGCGACCTGCAGCAACACAAACATCACCCGGCCATTGGGCGCGCTCCCCCATTTTTCTGTCTCGTGAACATCCCTTCATTCTCGCCGGTCGATTTCTTTCTGCCCATCCCCTCACCCTCACTCCCCTTACCAACCTCACCACTTTTTTCTTTCGTTCGCTTCAATGGTTTCTTCGTCGTAGCTTGTAAATAACCTCGCCATGTCTTTTCCAGAAAAGAATTGGAGAGAAAAGTGAACTGCAGGCAGGTCTCCACAGACTAGAGCTGAGACAGGTTTCCATACACTAAGGTTCCTGGAAGGTCTTCACATACTAACATCGTAGACAGATTGTAGCCCCACTGGAGCTGTAGACGGACAATTACACAGAAGGTGTCAATAGATATGACCCACTAGAATAGGCATAATCTATATACTAGAACTGTAGGCCTATACATATTACAACTGCCTACTAAAACTGCAAGCCAATGTCTACACACCAAAGCTCTAGACCGATATTCATCCACTAGAACTTTCGACAGACGTTCACACACCAGAACCGTGGACAGACATTCATATACTAGAAATGTGAACACATATTCATCGCCAGTACTGTGAGTAGATATTTACCCAAATCGATGGAGGTCCACATGACAAAACTATTGAAATTCTTACAATAAAATTCTGGGACTCCAGCAGTTGAAATCGAAAACCCTCTTCACATACTAAAAGTGTGAACCTACAGTACGAAAAAGATCTCCACGCACTAAAACAAAGCCGAGCGAGTGAAAGGAAAAGAAAGGTATAGACAGAAAATGGTAAGGGGGGAGAATTGGAGAGAGAGAGAGAAAGACTGCCATGATAAACGAAGTTTCACGGTTATGCTTTATAAACTCGTACATCATTGTGCCGCCGAATAACGGTCTCGTGCCAGCTGTGTCACCTGCGATAGCATCACACCCTGGGCTTCAGTGATCGTGCCGCCGGCCTGAAATAACAGTTGGTGAAAGGGCACGGTCCGGCTGTGTAAATGCTGTTGTCTTAACAACAGAGAAAAGAGGAAATTGCAAGCAGCAACACCCGGCAACACTGGCTTTTTAAATGATATTTTGCAGTCGACAGATTGTTGAGCTCACAGTCTCATATGATCAACACGACCTCCCGCAGTGCCGACGGCGCGAAGACGTATTTGCAACGTAGACTTCATAGAAAGTATTTACTTCCAGACTACATACATGCTCATTAGCTTTGAAGGTTATGTCGATACGAATTCACTTTGCTCAAACGAAAGATCGAACGAACGAACTATTAATTAGACAAAATAGTCATTGTTAAAACAAATGATATGCATAAAAATGTGTGCACACGTAAAGTCTCACTCACAAGGTTCATCTTCCCCACACTCCCCTCAAAAGTTCCGACAGCAGACACTCATGAAAGCACACGAAGATGGCGAGGAAGTCTCAAAGTCGACAGTTTCTAGGACTTTCTTTCAATGCTTTTATACCAGTCAACATACCATGTCTACCTTTGCCACAGAACCCGCACTAAGCCAGTGAAGGAGGACACAGACCTACAGAGGAAGCGCAGCTAAGCGCCACGTTATTAGTGTCAGTGATTGGGGATTGTCACAGAGGGCAGCCATGCAACACGCTCTCAACAGACTTTTGCCATTTAGACCCTCAATGTACTTGAAGTTGTCAGCCGTGGGTGGGCGGGACGGAACCATTGCGAGGATGCCATCGGGGAGACAACTCGCTAGGGAGCTGTGCGTCACGCAAAAAGTGACCGGTCCTGAAACTTTTTGTACGTGACGTTACCTGCTGACTGTTGTTCGCTGACTTGCGAGCGCGTGTGTGGGTGTGGGAGTGTTTGTGTGTGAGTGAGAGAGAGAGAGAGCATGCGAATTAATAAGTAACTGGTTAAGTACCTAAATAAATAATTAACTGATTGATCAAGAAGGAAAGCGAGTTAGTATTCTCTTTACAAGGAAGAGAATAAGACAGACAAACAAACAGACAATACCTCTACAAAGGGCAGACACGTTGATAGACACAAGAAGGACTGCAATATTTCCACCTTGTCTGCAGTATTAGTAACTATCATATCTACTAGTTGTCTCCAAGGTTCATAGCAGCTAGACGGTGTGTTGTTTATTATCTACCTAACAACAACCCCCAAAACTAGTCCCCCTCCCCTGCTCCACAAGACCTCCTGAAAGACAACTGTCAGTGACAAACATGACACAAGTTGTCGAACTTACCTTACTAATGCTTGGTCATCCTTAACGCGTCAGGGAAAAAGCTCACAGTCTTGAGGCCAGCCAGCAGAGTTCCATTCGCACTATCCAGTGACACGTGCGCCGGGAAAGATGATGAGCGAGGACTTGACTGTGTCGAGCGCTGACGGCTCCGGGTGCACTGTGCTAGAAATCTGCTACAACAGCGACCGCTGGAGCACCTCCTCCTGTTACCACCGCCTGGCCGTGCAGTGTGCGAGCATCGCCATCGAAGCCCGCGTCTGCGCCAACAGGGCCCACAGTTGGCAGCGAGAACGGCCGCCTTAAACGGAACTATTGGCGGGAGGGGGGACGGATGCTGGAACAGCGACAGCCTTCACCGCAGCGACTCTCGCTCGTGTGTTTTCCCTGGAAGAGGGCGCGACTGCACTTTGACATTGAAACGGACGCTTGCATGACCCTTGACACTCAGCTACCCTACACCTATCCCTCCCCCCTAACCTCCCCTACACACATATCTTAATTTTAAATTTGAGAAAATAAATCAACAAAACTTTATTTACGCTTTCTATCTGTTTCGTATTCACTGCGTTTAAATATTCTTTTTTTTAATTTATTCTATGTTTCCTTTATACATTCCACACAAAAATACTTCACAAGTTTTAATTTACTATCGAAGTGCTGGTAAGCAAAAAAAATAAGATACACACACTCTAAAAGAACACAAAGTAATCAAAATAGTTTATATTGCAGTCTCGTGGACAATTATCCAGCAAAATAACTAGTTCTTCTTGTGGACACAGATCTAGTGAATACTGTATATATCTATTCAGACACATATAGTTAACAAAATAACTAGTTCTTTTTGTGGACACAGATAGCGAATACTACATATATCTATGCAGACTCATCTAGTTAACAAAATAACTTTTCCTACACTATTTTTTGCACCTACATCTAGTCAGCGACAAAGACAACTCTGTAAAACAAATAAAAAATAAAGTGTTCTTTGTGAATACAATTAACGAGATGGCTTCGCCAAACCTAAACCAACACTTGCATCCATCACTGTTCAATTCCCCCACCCGCTCCGTGTCCGCCCATCTCACCTCGATGTCTCCCCCTCCCCCTTTCCCCGCCACGTCTCCTCCTCTCCCCTCCCCTCCCTGTGGTCCACCTCCCAGGTCCCAGGACGATGCCGGGGAGTTGCAGCATTTGCTCTTGCCACGTGGACACCGCTGCTGAAAAGCGCCTGCAATTCTCGCTTCCGCCTTTTCGTGAATAATTGAGCGCATGGCAGATCTGAGCGAGGTCCTTCAAACAAGTCCAGAACGAGGCTGTCTTGAGAACAAGCGGCACTGAACTGCCTGGGGCTGCGAAAGCTGCCAAACGTCCCGTTAATGACAATGATTACGGTCACAAACCGTCCGTCTTGGGGGTTGACGAATCAACGGGCAGAAGACAGGGGATGCGGTAAATCAGGCAAAATAGGGTAGTGGTGGTGGTGGGAATGAAGGAGGAGAGCACGCGCGTGCGTGCGCACGTACCCACGCACACAAACACCACAAAGATAAAATTACATGCACACACGCACGCTAAGACCAACAAAAACGCATAATTTATTCTTCCATTAAACACACGCGCAAACTTCCACACAAACGAGAATGAGAGAGAGAAAGAAAAAAAGAGGTGAGAAAAAAATTAATACATTCGATGAAAAGACAGGCACGTCATTGGCGACAGTATTATTTAAGAATGAAATAATTTTTAAAAAATAAAAAAAAAAATTGGTGACGAGGAGGAAGTGATAGGGAGGTGTGGGGGAGGGATAAAAAGAGGGTGAAGGTCAGACGATAGCTGCTTCCACAAGGGGAGATAATGCTGTAGTTTGGGCGGTAATGCGTTAACTGCGGCGGGCAACTCGTGCGGGACATTATCGGGCCGCCCTCTGTGAGACGGCATGGCCACCGGAAGGTCGATGTTGCACAGGCATGCGCAGCCAGACGTGGTGAGACAGAGACAGTTAGCAAGAGCTGAGACGGAGAAGGAATGAATAAAAAGAGTCGAGGCAAATGAAAGTAAGAAAGTTGTGAGGGATTGCGAGGGAGGGGTGGAGAAAAGTAACTCACAAAGATGCAGACAGACAAAACAGGAAGAGATGAAAAGAAAGAACAAGAAAATGAAAAAAAGTAAGAGAGGGAAAGATGAGGGGACTAATGCAGAGATAGAGAAAAAAAAAGACACGCACAGAAGGAGAACGAAATAACTCATGACATGAACAAGACAAGAAAATAGGAGAAGAAGTAAGAAAATCAATTTAAAAACATTAGAAAACAAATAAAAAAATGAGAGTGAAAGAGTGCAGAGAGAAAACTAACGCAATGAGAGAAGAATGAGAAAGAAAGGAAGGGGTGACTGAGGCAGACAAAGGAAAAAGATGGAAAGACAAAGGTAAAGGTAAACAAAAACAAAGGAGAAAGAAAGATAACGAAATACGAGAGCGAGAAAGAATGTTTAGGAAAAAGAGAAATAGAAACGACAGAGCAGGAGGAAAAGAACAACAAATAGAAAGATAAGATAATTATAACAATGACAATTGTATATACAAAGAGACAGAATGAGCAAAACATATTTTTACATCTGACTCTCGCCATTCCGAAGGAAGAAGAAACAAACATTGCGACTGTTACAGTACAAAGGTAAACGATTTATCAATATGTGAACAAGAGAGACAGGGACAAAAAGAAAGGTGTAAGAGAGAGATAGAAGAAAGGGGAAATAAGAGTGACAGAAGCACAAAGGTGAGAAAGAAATGAAAATACAGAAAGTAAGAGAGGACGCACAATGGAGAGAGAGAGAGAGAGAGAGAGAGATAAAGATAAAGAATGGCTGTATAACTGCCACATCACGGCCCAGTGAACAAGAAAGACAAGGACAAAGAGAAAGTATAAGAGAGTGATAGAAAGAAGGGAGAAATAAGAGTGACAGAAGCACAAAGCCAAGAAAGAAAAGAAAAGACAGAAAGAAAGAGAGGACGCACAATGGAGAGAGAGAGAGACATAAAGATAAAGAATGGCTGTATAACCGCCATGTCACGGCCCGCCGAGCCATAAAGTTCCACAACCGTCTGCCTGACATGCAATCATTCCGCGCTCTAACTGCCAGCCGCACTCTCCTCATGCTCCCCCGGAACATCTTAGGCAACAATCGCTGTGATGACGACTGCATATTCCACAACAAGTCCGTTCTGAATATTCATGGAGGGAGGGAAATGGTAAAGCGATTTCAGGATGTCTTTGCGCCATTTAGTCCAGGTAAACGGGACTTGCTGCCCCAGGTGATTTGCCGACAGGTGAAAATGGCGGCAGAAAAGTATTATGGCTTGCGTGTGTCTGTGAATGCGTGCAAGTGTGAATGCGTGGAGAAAAAAAAAGATATTAAAATATTAAATATTATTCAAGGTTCTAATATGTCGCTTATGATATTCATTAATTGCATAAGTTTGTTTTCTTCATTATTATTATTATTGAAAAATTTCATTGCATAACGTTCTGTTTTCATTGAACTTTTAGTAATCTACTCTAGACAGAAGAAAATTTAAATTATAGTTCATTAGCTTCTTTGCCCTGTTTTTAAGATTCGGATTATTGTTTTTTCAATGATTATCATGATCAAATTTTCATCAGAAGATCTGTAATCATATCAGAGACAAACATCAATCACCAGAATTTAAAAAAAAAATTAATCCAAATCTCTGATTCTCGTCAGTAAGTTCAGGACAAGTCACCTGAACACCTTGCACCAAACATGGTGACAACAACCTTCACCCCTGACTTCATCACATGACAGAGAGAGAGAGAGTGCATCAACTTTAAAAGTGCTTCACTTGAGTGAAGAGTACACCTTGCTCTCTACAGTCTCAGAACATGGATAAGACAGACTAAGCTTTAATATTACTTTTAAGGAGCATGAAGAGTGTGAAAAAGAGATATGTAAAAGCAATACATATATATGCATGCACAGGAACAAACACACATGCAAGCACAAAGACACACGCACCAAAACACACACACACGCACACTAAAAACAAGGATAATTCAAGCCATAAATTCTGTACTCAGTGCGGAAGAATCTTACATAAGTACCATCTCTGATAAACAAGCTATTTTTGCCTGAAATCGCCTTTTTCCCCGGAAAGAAAAAACGTTAACGGCTGGAAATAGGATCCATTTTCTCACGACATTACGATGTATTTCAGCTCATAACTGACGGAACAGATCGAAGTTTCTCAAGAAACGGCTGTGTCCACCCTAATAGCGAGAGCGAGGTCGAAGGAAAGGCACTCGCGACACGGGTATTGATCTCAGTCACGAGAGGTGCCTACACAAGTTC
Organism: Pomacea canaliculata; assembly: GCF_003073045.1. Lineage (NCBI taxonomy): Eukaryota > Metazoa > Mollusca > Gastropoda > Architaenioglossa > Ampullariidae > Pomacea > Pomacea canaliculata. The sequence goes on along the minus strand of NC_037595.1, from coordinate 19,053,770 downwards.
CTCAAAAATATATCATGTCACAAACACAAGGCTGTCTGGCGCTCGCCAGGGTGCAGCTGACAGTAGGACATAGAAAGTGCAAACATATGACTGACACCAGAGATCAGATCCAATAGACGGGTTCAATAAATAAGGGAGACAATTAGCAGTAGAGAAAATATTATTATTAAGATATTTGGGACTAGAACAAATGTAAACGAAAGCAAAAAAAAAAATCAAAAACAAAAACAAAACAAAACAAAACAAAAAAAAAACGAAACAAAACAAAAAAAAAAAAATAAAAAAAAAAAAACCCAAAAAAAACCCTCCCAAAAAAACCGAACAAACGAATAAAAAAACAACAATGCAAAATAAATATAAAATAACAAATAATAAAATAACGAACAAATGAACTGATACATAAGTGAATGAATGTCAGCAAAAATACATGGAAAGTTTAGAAGAATACCTATACTTTTTTTTCACAATGTAATACTCTATTTAGAGATAATCAAAGATTGGAGGATAAATGGTATATACATAATTATGTTCTCGTTATTTTGTTATTTGATTCATAGATTTGTATCGACTGTGTTTGTTTGTGAAATGTCAGGTGAGCCATTTGAGTGGAAGAATGGCATCGACTGTAGTAAGACGACGGGTGCGTCAAAACTGATCAACTCGTCGCCAGCCAACCCGTTGTTCAAACAGTCTACTACGGGCCCAACACGTTGTATTTACGTCAAGTAGAAAAACAGGTTTCTCTTAGAGCAATGTTTTGAGAAGCTGTATAGGCGACGAAAATGCCTCCAGCCCCGTGTTTGTGCCAGCCGCTTTATAAAATATGCATGCAATGAACAAATAATTTGCCGGCGTGGGTTTCTCTATCTTATTGTGAAAAACAATAGTCGCTGCAGCTGTTCCTGGTCAGATGCGTTTAGTCTTTCTTCGCAGAGGTCTGCGGTCACAAGCACTTGAACAAGACGAGATGTAGAAACGACAAAGCAGATCCATGTCCATAATACAATATTGAAAATGGACAGAACTGGAGAGATCTTGTCTGTCTAAACAACAACCGTGGAAATTTATGGAAGAACAAATGATTTTGATGATGTGCGTCAGTAGGATAGGAACAACATGTGACAGGAAGAAGCAGAGCCCGCGTTGCTACAGCTCACCATGGAGCAGAACTTTGAATTTTAAATCTGAATTGTGTTTTTTTTTTATTTTTTAAGCTTAGCTTTTTGTGTCCAGTGTTTTTTCTCAAATCTTTTCCCTGGTAGACTAAACTTTTACACGTGTATGTGCGTGTGTGATTGAAAGGCAGCTGGTAGCAGTCTGTGTGATTCTATTTCCTTTTTTCACCATATCTAGTGTGTATCAGTCATCTTCATCTTTTTCCTCTCTCTCTCTATCATGCAAACTTTTCCATCCTCTCTTGTAACTCCCTCCCCACTATTCCAGACCAGTATTCCCCGATCAACGAACGATAACTTTCTGTGTTCTGCACCACGATGTTCTCTCCCCTCTTCCTCTGCGCCCACCGGGCCGCATTTCCTGTCAAACACTTCGGCCACAGAAGTCCCAGAAGGCCGTCTGGAATATTATGTCTGCGATGAATAGCGGGCGGTAGATACAAAAAAACGACATTATGTCAAGGTGATCCTGAAACTGTGCCTGGATGTCGCTACTTGATGTTGGCTGATAAACGCCTGCTCTGCTGGAGATGACGATAGGGCTACTTCCCCTTCTCCTCTCACCAAACAGTCTTCTTTAATGTAAACAATACATGAAGTTAAAATAAAAACTCAATTCGGTACAGTTTTCATTCTGAGAGTTTTCCCTAAGATGGTTCCTGGTTTAATTTAAAAAAAGGAGTGAATTTTGCTAGTGACTATATTCCGCCTTCAGGCTGCTGGAATTAATTAACTATTGATTTGTGGATGTGTTGGCACAAAGAGGCGTTTATCACACGTGAAAGAGTTTTAGGAGAGACACATGACACGGTGGCAAAAGCAGTGAGGGGAAAACATAGATGGATAGATATAATAGGTATTGAATTCCATGAAACTTAATCTGTCCTTTGAGGTGATCATTCTTTAACTGACACAAACTACTGGCCACAAGTGACACTGCAGAAAAGAAAAAGTATTACGACAAGCTGCGTATGTCAGTGGACAAAAATGTCTTTTTACTTGTGTAATTTTTACACCTGATGTTTGACATTTTTCTAAGCACCTCATCTCTCTCCATCATTACACTCCTTCACTTTTACACTTATACAAAAATAAGTATATTCACTCCCCATCACTTAAAGATGCGCCTGCTAACAATGTTGATGAAAGCATTGTACATCGGGATACTTACCTTTCTGATTGGACTCTGGAAGCAAGCGGACAAAGTACTCACCTTTCTGTGTCATCCCATGTCAGTCTCAGCATCGCCCGTATCCTGACAGACCCTCTCAAGGGGCTGTCACCACTGCCATGACAGGAACAGTGACATGTCACACGACCATGTCAAGACAATTTTGACATAAAGGTAAGAAAGATTATCGGAAGAAGTTCTGCAGTGCCAACAGCAACACTGCCAGAGTTTTACAGCTACAGGACCGAAGGAGCCTCTATCCATTTTCTACTCCACAGTGGAGCATGTAAACTATGTAACCTTCTAATAAAATGATAATATCAATAAAAAATAAAACGAAATATTAATAGAAATGTGAAAGTTTTGCATTGGGGGTGAGTTTCATTTGTTGGTTGCATTTTAATTGATTCTTTCGGTTTCTCACTCGTTACTATTATTGACAGCTATATTTCTCAACACATAATCTTGACCAATCTGAACGTTTGGCAGGACTTACCTCAGCCAATATGGCCGCCGCCAGCAGGCTCGCGGTTACGAGGCATGGAGTCCGCGCGTCACGCTGATGCTGGGGGATGAAACTGGTTAAGCATGAAGCATGCGCTCTAGGTACTGGCTTGTGGTAACAGTTCTAGTCTAAACTTAGCCAAATAGATGACATCTGCCCGTAGAACCTATAAATTCAGACAATTTCGTTTTGGACTACCTTTATAAGGTCACTAAAATAACATCTAGAACAGAAATAAAATAGAGTGTGAGCACATCTCTCATCTCTCTTTCTCTCTCCCACCCATTTATTTTTCCCTCCATCCGATGCCAGTCTCTTCCTGTAGCTGTTTCCTTTTCGTACTTCTCTTGTCTCCTTGATTCTTCCTCTTGGCATTTTGGTGTATCCTCTTTTCGTATTGTCTTATTTTTGCTTTGGTTCTTGTCGAAAGTTTCATTTTATAAATTATTAGTCGTTTCCCTGAGGCTTCTTGTCGGATTTTTTTTCTAAAATGTGTTCATGCTTTCTGTAAAAATTTTGCTTAGACGGACATGCATTTTTTTTCTTTTTCACTGAAAATGTATCTCATATCTCATTAAACACTTTTGAAATCTCGAGGACTATTCTGCACAGCCTATATTAAATGGACAATCGATGACGCTTCCACTCTGTTGGAAATTGCTAGTAGTGTCTCTTGTAGCCATTCAAAGGAATTGAAAAGAGAAATATCAAAGTGGGTTATTTAAAGCAAACCGGCATCCTTCAGATTTTTTTGTCTCTATAAGACGGGAGAATTGGTGTTTTACGCCGATCCAGCAACTAAGATTATATCTCTGCAAGGCAGTCAGCCCTGTAAACAGATGTAACATACAGAGAAAGATCAGCTTGCCCGAAACGGGAGCCGAACCCAGGACAGCCAACCTTCCCTGTAATGGGGACAGGCTCATACTGTTGCACCACCGAGCCGCCCTTGTCTCTAGGCTCCTGCCACTAATAAGCACACTGAACTACAACAAAAGTATGTTCGACTATAGAATACTAACAGGTGAATTTTCCTCAGTATTTTTCTTTGAAACAAACAAACCAAAATAAAACAAAAATAAGAGGGTCACACAAACTCAATACTCCTATACCGGGAATCGACTTATTCAAATCGAGACTAAAATATTCTGGCATCGTTCGCCTTCAACAAACTGAATCCGGTTATTCCTGTTTAAAGCTGTTTCTACAAGCATCGATATCGAAACCTGTGATCGCCTGCAGAGGCCTTCCACGCAATGTGTTATTCACTTGTTAGTAAAAAAACAAAAAAAAAAAAAAAAAAAAAAAATCGGTCAAAATAAGCATCAGTTCCGATATTTGTACATATTCATATTTTCCTTTTTGTATTATTAATGGATTTTTTGTAGTAATATAGGGTTTCAGTTTCTTTTTCTTAGATCGAAGGTTGTTTTTTTTTATATTCTGTTACACTCATAAATAAAGATTTGTCATCTGTCACTTTTCTCTCTGTGTTTTTGTGTTTGCATTAAAAGATACAGCAAAGACCGCTAATCAGCCTCAATGTCTAAAATATACCTGTCATTGCCAAAGACGGGTTTGACCTGAAACTCTGACATCTACCAGATGCCATTGACAGGCGAATAAAAGTGGTTCTGACAGTAAGACAGCATTGAGTGGGCAGCGCTGCTTGTAGATACCAGCAATAAATACTCGTTTGTTTAGATGTCAAGGAGGGCAGTTTCTAGTCGAATGCAAGATAACAGGGCTGACAGATAGGTAAATTGTAAAGTTAAAACAATGGTAAGGAGAGAGAAAAATGAAATGCACTATTGTAGCTTAAGCAATTCGGTCTCTTCCATCAAGTGCACTTTTATTGAACTCGCGGTGTTTATATAACTGATTTGTAACAAGGAGATAGGGGTATATAATTCATCATCAGGTTGATGAATGATATATAAACCATAAGTATATACATATTCAGTCAACACACACAGAGACTGAGACGAAAAAAAAAAAAAAAAAAAGAAAGAAAAGGTCTATAATGTGTAACTGCTTGCATTCACTTTTCAATTTTCAATTTTAAAGCGCTCAATCCCATGACTAGATGTTTTAGGAAAGAGGGAATACTACAGCGGTAAAAAAAAAAAAAAAACACCTTGAAAATAATTAATATACTTGGATCATTTAGAAACAAAATAAAAAATATGACAACTATTGATACGTAGTTTATTTCTACAATCCAAAACTAATTACTATTCCTTGTCGATTCTGCGGAAACTCAGAGTGTGTACAGATGCTCACTAGATATAGCCTTTGCCCAGTTCTTATCAATTGTTGTTTTTTTTCTGTTTTTTTTTAATACTTTTTTTAGAAGGGAATGCCATTTCTAATTGAAACCTAGACTCCTAGCAGCCAAATGTCCAGTCTGTTTGACTGCGCGTTTGCTGGAGTGAAGCTCTCTCTGTTCGACGCGACTAAAAGTCATAAGTCTGTCTGGCCGCTGACATCAAGTAGCCATGCTTATAAACCCCGGTGTGCTCACCCTCGACCTCCACCGAGAAGGCGTCGACTAACGGGATTTAACTCCTGCCGCCACCAGGAGTTCCCGCAAACTGTGCATTCGTCTCCCTTGAAATCTGCCGCCCGCCTGATACGGTACAGTGGGCTTCTCATATCAAGGTTTCAGTCCATTGTACGTATGTGTATACATGCACGCACCCATCCCCGACCAGTTTCATCACACACACACACATTATACATTGTAATTCTTTTCTGTTACTAAGAATAATTTATAATAGATACTAAACTGCGTTTGGTAACATGTATATCAATAGAAAAGGAAAACAAGTCACCTGAAATGATTTATGTTAAGATTGAAACAATTGCTCATTGATTTTGACAAATTTATTAATACTTTTGCAACATTAATTATTGTGTTTTTATTGCACAAGATGTCAGAGACAGATTACATATACTAGCTACACGTGATAGGGTCACACAATGCCATGCACCAAAAAACTTACCTCTCTTTGTTCCTTACCAGAACTTTAATAAACAATTAACTCAGAAAAACCATATTTTGGAAGGAAAAGAAAGAAGAATTGAAAACAGCCTTTTAGGACAAACACTTTTTTAAAAATATCACCTGATGCATGCTTATCATCTACAACAATAACATTAAACGACTTTACACAGAAAAAATCACTATTATACTTACCAGCAATGTTGACTACAATATTATAAACACAGTAAGCTTACATGGGACAAGACAGTTCTCTAACTTGCAAAACCTTTGTGTCAGACATGAAAGCACTACAAGCATAAAGACATCAAAATGAGGATTTCTAAACTTCGATGTCAAGATAACAGGCGGCTGATAAAATAAACTAGATAAAAATCGATGAGGGACATGATCACGGTTAATAAGGGAGCTAATAATAGCTCGAGGGAGGATAGGCACGAGAGGCTCTTGATTCTCTTTCCTTTATAGATTTACCATTCTATTTCTACCAACATCTACTTAATTTCGTAGCGTTGTAGTACTTACACGCAGGCATCGTATTGGCTGACTAGTTCTTAATTAAGTTTACAACTCGTGATGTCTAGTATCAGTGGTACAATGTGCGTCAACATGTTTTTCTTTCTTTTTTTCTTCCTTGAGCAGGTGACCGTTTATGCCGGGTGGCGAGGTTAGCGGTTACAGTGTTTTTCTCTCTGTCTTTCTTTGTTCCTTCTTACCCCGATATGACAGGTAGAGCATTCACAAATATTTTGTGTCTTGAGGACCAGTCCTGATGCCGTCGGACCACCCCCCACCACCATCCCTGTTATATTTTTATCGTGGTTTCGACTTTGTAGATGGATTATTTCGTGCCGCATCTTTCATGCCTGACAATTTCTTCTTTTAATGGGCTATTTGTATCCTTCGAAAGTGTTCCTGTTATTTGTTTTCATTCTCCTTTTATTATTTTTTTTTAAACTCCACATTCTTCTTAACAAAGTCGGTTAGAAGATCTCTCGTGCCTGTGTTGTTTGTATCCAGCAGGGACTTTCTTCAAACATAACATCAGCAGCGATGGCAGGTGATGAACGAGCTGTCGTACTGCAGGCTTGCTGCTAGTCAACTGCTCCTTGGCTGCACTGGTCCTTCGTTTTATCGCCACCTTCGTCAGCTTCACAACACCTGCTCTTCCGGTTATTAATGTTTTTCTCCTTATTTCTGTGTTGGCGTCAATGTTTTAAAGTCGCTCCGCTGTCTGCTGTTGGATCAGGTTGCACTTTACATCTGTCTTGCTTGGAAAAGTCAAAGAGAGAGAGAGGTGGAAGGATGGGGATGAAGAAAAGAGGAAAAAGGAACGACAGAAGGAGGGGAAGACAGTGGCAGAGACCAGTATTCAAGCTCCACTAAACCTAACAAACAAAAATGGTTATGTTGCATTTTCCCTAAATTCATTTTTGTTTCAGAATAAGAAATTCTGCAATGCATTACTTAGAAAATATTATTAAATAACAGTTAGGTATGTTCAAAAAGAATGTAAACAATGTACGCGTGGGATTATTCTTATTTTTTATTATTATTATTGCCCCGGAGACTAGCAGATTCCTTGCGGGGGAGGGCCGGAAACTTGTCACGTGGTTCAGTCTTGAAGTGTTATTCTAGCTATCGTCTGGCCGGTGGAAAAGAAAATAAAATATTAATAATGACAAGAAGGCAGGAGACATATCGATTCTTCCATTAGCAAACAGTTTCAGAGGCAGGAAAGCAAGGAAGATATATTCCATGAACTGATCTCGTTTTTGAACTCCCTTCCGGCTGCTGCTAGGTTTCTACGGTACAGTGTCAAATAATAAACTTCTTTGCCGACCTTTGCAGCACGATTTTCTTTTGTGGTGGGTGTTTTCTAGTACAATGTAAGAAAATAATGAGGCCCATTTGAAAATAAAAATAGTGTACAATGGCGACAATTTCCAAACAGGCAAAAATTGAAAAAAAGTTCTAAGTTTGCATGCTATTAAACTCCCACATGTCCACACACTAGCAAGCTGAAAAACAACAATAACAAATATTTATACATCAAAGACTATAGTATGCATTTATAAAGCCCAAAGTCTCATGAAGGAAGGGATGAGCAAAAATGGAATAAAAACAGTCCATGCAATCACAAGATGGAGACACAAAAATGTGATTTAAAAAGATTTGCTATTGAATTATTTTACATACTCCACGCGGGAAGCAAATGTAGAGTCTAACAACCGCCAAATACCATTGTATGCATGCACAAGCCAACAGTACCGTCTGAGTAGTATTGATGAGATTGCAGTCAAGCAGAAAAAGCCGACTACACTTCTTGACTCTGAAAAACGAGACTGAGGTGAAAGGTCGTTAGGTCACTTCCGCCGATGAAAAACTTCAGGATGATGGAGTCTGAAAGGAAGCACAGTAAAAATCATCAGATAAAACAGGGTTGTTAGGACTTGAGTGTTTTATGCTGCTTTTTAGCTTATTGCACTGTCTACATAATAGCTTCTTTCTGACAAAAATGTGCATATGAGATATAATTAGTGTGAAAAGGCAAAATGAGCGAAGAAAACATTTTTTTTTCTTTTGCCATTTCATTCCCTTGAACAAGCAATGACAACGAAGAAGGGAAACTGCCACTGACATGATGAGTCCCCAGATAAGAATTTTTATCGCCGATTGTTCAGTTCGGTTGACGACCTGCCAATGTAAAGCTGTGTTGTGAATATTACATGACATTAATATTTTTTTATATGTAAATACCGCACTGTATTATTGTAGTCGAATTTGCAGACATGCAAGCGTGAAAATTGTATGAATCAAAGGAATTGAGCATGAAAGACAGGACAGAACAAACAGACAGAAGAATTGGGGACAGATTTAAGCTGGTGTATTTTCTGTCACCCCCACTGAATTCTGGGCATACTGTATGGTTGTTTATATCTGTTTGTCCATTGTTAAAACTTTATATATGCAGTTACATAAAGGTTCGTTCACTTTTGGAAACTTATAGGCTTTTTATAAATAGAAACATGATAATGTAATAGAACTGTTTTAATAAAGCAGAATAAATAGTTATTCCACTTAATTTCTTGAACTAAATGGTCCTGACGATAAAAGTAAATAAATAAATTAGAAAACAAAATTACTCGACTGAGATAAAATCTTACAGCTAGTGTTATGTCTTAGAGATCGGTGTCTCTATCTTTATTATGAAGGTACAACCTCCTAAGACAGCAGATATTTGCACGAGAAGCAGTCTGGAAATGGCAAAAAGCCAAAGAATTAAAAATAAAATACAGTCTGGGGATCGCATTCGCATTACACAGACGATCAGACGCACGACTGACGCGGCAACACGAGTGTTCACACGGCCACAGGGGTCCCCTCCACTACCCCACCCCTCGCCATCCGTTATAACTGAACAGAACAACGGTTCCCCCTATGATTTCTCGGCCCTTGCTACGTGATCGAAACACTTGAGTATTCATGAATGAGGAGAAGAAGAAATGAAATAAGTGATGTAAAACATTTCTCTGTCAAATTACAGCCACTTCAATTTTCTGTATTTGAAAACTGTAATTTAATAATAGAAACTGATTTATTGATTAACATTTTTAATAGAAGCGTTTAGAAAACTAGCGTGAATATGAAAAAATAAATAAAAATAAAAAATAAATAAAAATGAATATAAAGAATAGTGGCACGAGAATAAAGAACTTGCGGTTTTTCTCGATATTCTGTGTTTTCGTGGATTAGCCTGTAGTCGTCTTTTGTTGTACTTTACTGTTATGAAGCTAGTAACTTTATGTAGACATTATATTTGTGCTCAAACTGATTCATTATCTTAAGGATGATATGCTGCAGATGCCAGAAAAAAATAAAAACAGGGGTAAACAACTGCTATTCTTTTCGCCACGGCTTGCATACGCGATCATTAGGCGGTAGCCTCCCTTGGATGCAAAAAAAAAAGTGCTTTGGCGACGTGCGGATGAAGATGATAGAACAACAGAGGACTACACTTACAAACACTCAGGATACAGAGGATACACATGTGATTACAGCAGTACATGTGACAGCAACACAAACATCGATTGTCTGACGTGTCGGCTGCCAAACTCAATGTGACTGAGACAATGGCGGGGGCGTTCAGCGGATGACAACTCGTGCTAAGAACAAAATGAGCTGCAGCTGCATCAACGGAAGCGCCAAGAACAGAACAAACACAACAAAAAGGCTACACTCTAGCAAAATGAGAAGTCAAAAACAACAAAGAGAGTTGAAAGGTCGAGCCTGGTCGGCTTGGAAAGTGAAGATGAAGCTAAAAGCTCCTGGTTGCCATTGCTGCGGTTGGTTGCATGTCATATCTTAAGTCGGACTTGACTTTAAATCAAAGGGAATTTTTGTAAGTTTAACTTTCAAAAACACTACAGGTAGATGGAGTACATGGGAGATCTTGAAGATGTGTTATATGTCAGAAGTCTCAGGTGGCAAGTCGACTCTCATGCACCTCATCGCTGCGCACACTTCCACACCTGAACACAAAAGACGATATAGACTTCCATCCTTAAGTAAATTTTTAACAATGCTTGCACTCACATTTGAACGCATCTATACAGCATGAATACACACAATTCTGGTGAGAGGGAAGAATCTAAGGAGAAACGTGAGAGAGAAAGGGAAGGAGGAGGGGAAATGAATCCCTGCAGCACAACCAACTAATGAAAAAGGGAGATAACGAGAGGTAATTCAACCATAGGTTGTTAGAGACTGCGTCAAACGAATTACCTGATAATAACGAGTCCTAGTAATTTCTTTCCTTCTTTCCATCCATCTATATATATATATACCTATTACTGGTTTCGCCCGAGAGTCTGTTTTTCTTCTGGACCGCCTCCTAGACAGGGCATCGACTGGACTAGGCGGTGTCTATGTATTAAGTGGACATTTGTCTCATAACTGGCTTCTGTAGTCAACATTGTTTGTCCATATTTATAGGTGGACTGCAGTATGTAACTCTGGAATTTATTATTTACCAGTTGACTTTCTTGTCATTTTTAGTAGGTTGTTTTTTGGGGGCAATTAAACATTTTCCTAATCTAGTCATAGCTTCTAGGTGAGTCAGAGATCAGAGGTTTCACACTGACCCTCAAAGTAAAACCTACTCATTCTTTATGTTTATGCAGCACGTATCTGTGTGTTTAGTTTTCTCAAGTGTCATTCCACACGTAGTTCTGACATATAAACTAAATTATTGGCAAAACTTGTTGGGATTGCACTGAGTTTGTTGTAGTAGCCTACTTCAAAAAAGTATTTTTATTTCGTTTACTTACCTACTTAACAGCTGTGAAAAAAAAAAAAACCATGAAGCTAAATCAGTAAACAAAATGGGAAACCTACAAATAATTATATAGAAAAAGAAAAACTACAGTTGTACCTGTATATTTTAACATTTTCTGAAAATAAAATAATTAGCTGCTTGCTACTTTCTACAGTGCTATTTGACCAGTGTAGTCTACAAAAAAGAAAAACAGTTTGTTAATTTGTTTGGTTTTTTTGATTTTGATTTTCCAACAATGAAACCAACCGTGTACTGAACAAACCCACAAAATATACCACTGACTCTATACTGTATAGACAATAGCTATGTGGGGTACACAACCACTTTGTTCTGAATTGCAAATACTCCATGTCCCACACAAATCATTCACTATTGACTACAATTCCTCACTCACTATGTTTACAGCAAATATTCAGAACAAGCAAGACATCCAAGACATTTTTTTATTCGTTTGACATGATACAAACCTTTTATCGTCAGCAGTCGAACTGGAACTGTGCAGGAACTAAACCCACTTCAAAGATTTCAGACAATTTTGTATAAATTATTTTTGTCATAAAATCTTTTACGCAGAAAACTAATATTTGCGCGTCTAATGTGATCCTGTATCAAAAAGCTTCTCTTTGATATTTATTTATTTCTGTCTTACCACTTTGTTTTATTCCTCTTTATTGCATCAAAGTGACTGTTGCATTTTATGTCTTCAGAAGTGGTGTGGATGGAAAGAAAATGAAAATGATTTAATGGAATGTTTCTCAATTCGTTATGCACGCCTGTTTCTCTCTGTGCTCTTTACAAGTACTCACAAATGTTTAAGGAGCTCTGATTGAAAAACTAGAGGATAACTCAATGAAGGGCATTCCACACAAAGCATGTCTCCAAAACATTTTTTTTTCTCGGCTGATTTACGCCGACAAACCTGATTTAGTCAACTAGACACCAAAATTTGTTTTGTTTAAAAAATCTTTTTTTCTTTTCTTCTGTATGAAACGATACTGGTAAAATAGTCGTGGTGAAACTAGCAAACACCTAGTTATTATATTTACACTGCATCTTTGCATCAATAATACTGATAATACAAGACAAAACATATTATTTTTTATCTGGTGTGTGTTCATAAAACATTTCCATGTGCTGCAGTTACAGATGTATGTCTGTCATAAGTTGCACTTTTCATTTCTCTTTCTCTGTTTTTCTTTATGTCGAGGGCACACACACTCCCGCGTGAGTGCAGTTATTTCGTTGTAAATAAGACTGATGCTGATTGTCATGAAAATGGAAACCTTGGCAGCTGTGCCTGGTTGTGTATGTTGTAACATTAGAGATAGCCAGGCCACCATAAAACAGAAGGATATATCAAGACAGATTAACGGCCATACCTGACATTCTCTGGAGGTACATAATCTAGTCTTCTTGAGCTGGATTAGTTACAAGGTTGATCTACACCTTCAAACATTATCTACATAAAATATTGTCTTGTTTTCGTGAAGGAAATGTAAAGAAAATATTGTGTTAAAAAAACAAAACAAATGAGCTTGGAAATTCCTGACAAACTAAATTTACATCGAAAATGTCTTTCACAGGAAAGCTGTGATGAGTGCTGAGCAAACAGAAGTTTTGATGATGAAAGTGAAGGAGGCGAGAAGACCAGCATTAAAGAAGAAGAAAGAGAATGAGAAAGAAAGCAAAAAATAAAGGACGAAAAAGGAAAGAGATAGACAAACATGTAAGGATGAAAGACTAAGACTCCATCTCCTTTTAATCATTTTTATACTAGCGCTTTTAAAGCAAGCTTCTGAAAACTTCTTTGTATAGACATCCAGCCAGACGGACAGGCAGACAGAACAACAGACATAAAAACAGATCGGCAGACAAAAGACCGTTTCTTGCAGAAGTTTAAGAGCTGTGCCATTTTGCAGGCCAAGACTCCCCATTAAAGCTAGGGAAAGCCTGTTTTCCAGATAATGTGGAAGAAGAATTTTTCATTCGCCGATACAGCGACGGACCTTAACACAGCTTCTGCTTTGTCTCGAGTGCTCTTTCTTGGATCCATCACTCCCCGTCCCTCAGCACTCCGGCCAGCAATTTGAGATCCATCTGGCGAGATACTGCTGTCTGGGAGGTTCTGAATTTTTTAGTCCCAGAAGACTCAGACTTATAATTTGTTTTACCTAAAAAAATCTTCCTGACATAGCTACTTGTGGCGAGACCCAATTACAGCGCTCAAGTGTCGCTATCTGCGTTCATCAACGCGCGGCCTCGCGAGACCCACTTGGCATGCAAAGGTACTAAACCGGATTGTCTCGGAGGCCTGGGGACCAGGGCATGGGACTTATTTTCCCATATTTGCACGTCTGCCTCTGTCCCGGAGAAAAGAAGGACCTGCTGGCAGTATTTCATTCACAGCCACCCGCACGTAATCAGCCGTTTGCAAGCCAATCATGTCACACCACGTGGCGGCTTTCAGCGCTAATTAATGGCGCTAAGATGGCAGAGCTGGAATAAGGATGACATTAGAGGGCGCCACAGACACGGGCACAGATTAAGGCAGACAAAGAAACAGATGGAGATGCAGGCAAGGATGGCGATAGACAGGTGTGAACACAACCAGAGAGACAGGAAAATGAATACAAAAGTACAGAAGGCAGAATAATAATAAAAAAATTCAATAGAGAAAATTACATTATTTTCTCATAAACCTAAAAGACTGCGGAACTTAAATAAGAATGACATTAGATGATGCAACAAAAACAACATGACAAAGGTAGCCAACAAACCGAACCACATACCCACATCCAGTCAAACAGGCTATCAACAGACAAAAGGTATTCAATGATAAAAATGATTTTTGAAATAACTATTATTATTGTTTTAAAATTTACACAGGCACACATACAAAATAGTTGAAAAGATTAAGAAAATAAAACAGAAGACAAGAAAAAAAAAATGTTGCATAAGAGTATGCAAATAGCTTAAGAAAAAAAATTAAGGTTTGGTTCTGCTTCTGACATTTTTACCCTCCTCACTGTCTAATGGAATTCGAATGTTGTTTTGGAAATTTATTTTTGGGTCTCCTCTTTCATTTGTTCCTGCTCTGAGAGTGACACAAAGCATCGCTTTCAGACTGCTCAAAATGCAACATCAACAAACCCAGGCGAGGATGGTCTCTACAGGAGGAGCGAGGAAAGGGCGAGGAGAGTGAAAAGAGAAGTGTTGAGAGAGCATCGATTGTTTGTCGGAGATATTTTCAAGTCGTGAGAGATTGATTCGCATCTCTAACGTAGGTAATTATCTTGCCATGAATCTTGTCAGACCGTTTCGGGCTCACATTAATTCGCTTATCTGTGCTTGCATCAAAGTCGATGGAATCAATTGTTCGGTCCGGAATTGTTTCATCCACTTCGTTCACACCTCCATTCTTGTCCTTTGCGAATCCTCCCGCTCCTGTCTGTACAAGTGGCTCTTTCTCTGTCCTAACCTGTTCGTCCTCTCTTTCATCTCTGTCTCACAATCGCCCACTCCATCACACGTGTGATTCTGTGCGTGGGTGTGTGCATGGTGGAGAGCTGTTACTGTAAGGTGTGTGCCTTTCTGTCTCTGACCTTTTCTCCTATACAATGATTGTTGGAAGTCGTTGAGAAGATCAGTAAGTTAGTCGCACTTACCACGCCGAGGTTCAGTGCTTCTAATTGAGTATCCAGAACTCTCTGCCGCGGAAAAGGTCAGTGATCGAAGCCAATTAGGATGTCAATGACTTCAAATACCAAATCAGTCCGCTAAGCACCCAGCAAGTGCTTGCAATCAGGGCACTAGGAGTGTTTGTAAACTAATCTTCGATAACGACCAGCGAGACTGGGGAGTCATTCAACAAATATTTCTGTCGCAGTTTTTGATACAAAGACAGAAATCTGGGGCTGAAATCGACTGGATGGAGTGGGATGACTCACTTACAACCATCTACCCGGGTACAACTGCAACAGTTGGTGACTTAGGACAAACAACAGACAAACAACACAAAGCAACTACTAAACTACAAAACTACAAAACTACAAAACTACAACTACAACTACAACTACAACTACAACTACAACTACAACTACAACTACAACTACAACTACCGACCAGCTTGCACACTAACACAGTACTACTACAAACAGTATAAGAACAGTAAGCAATTTTTTCTACATAAACAGTTATCCCCGAACCCCGTTAATTGAATGAATGAACTAGAAGAAGAAAAAAAACTTACACAAAGATAGAAAATAAAATTCGGTGAGATCTGCTTTTGGAAATAGGTGAAAGTAAACGTTTTGGAGGTCTGGTGTTGTGCAACTGTCTGGAATCAACTATTGTAGATGACAGTCAACATGAAACAGAGATCAACAATTGATACACTTCACCCTGTCCTGTTGACCAGAACAATGCCAGAACCTTTGACAGAAAGTTCTCCTCAAATTGTGTAATTAGCTAATATGCTTGAGTTGGTTGTCAATGGCAATCGTTACAAATCGTGATAACACGGGTGTCTTGGGATCAGGTCTTGTCAAAAACAACAATGCTCTGGTCTATTTTTTTCTTTTTTTTTTTCGATGTGGGGCCTGTTTAACGGTCGAATGCTTCTGTCAGGATAAAAACCTTGCTGCTTTCTGGGCACACAATATTAGTTCCAGAACCTTTTTTCTATCAATAAACTCTTTATAATCAGGTACTCAAAAGTAAACGTGAACTCTAAAATATCTTCCAAGAAGAACGTATAACATCCTTGATTTTTCAGCTTTATTTATTTTATTTTATTTTATTTTATTTTTTGAAGAAGAAGATACATATAATGGTTTATGTCCTTTGAGAATTTTCTGTCCACATCACACCTAGTCATCTTGCGAAAAAAGAGAAAGAATGGAAACTAAACAAACACCGCCAGTACAAATTACTCTAGTTACTTCCATCATGACTCGGAGAAAAATCGTGAATCTTGCTGAAAAGCAAAGAATAACCGGGTACTTTAAGTATCCGTTACCCAATAGTTTTTCTTTATTTCGTGTAAAAACCTCACAACTAAAATGTGACTCGAAATCTTTTCAAACTTTCTCTTTTAAGGATGAAAGAACTATGGACGTATTGGACACTCGTTTGCACTGATAATAATCCGTTTCTTGTCATTAGGGTGTTAATTATAAGAGTTTCCTCTCCTAATCTTTTATCTTTGAATAAAAATAATGAGTGCTCTCGGGAGTTATCGGTAAAGTAGCGGTTTCAATCGAGTGTGAATATTTTTTAGGTTTCTGCTTGTCATATTCTTTTTCGATTTATCTGTCATTCAAATTGTTTTAAACATCCAAAAAAAAATAGAGAAAAATGAAATTCTTTATAATATCAGCTGGATTTTGCGATGTCTTATGGAAAAAATATAGATTGTTGCATCAAAAACTAGTGTGGCATTTCTTTTTTTTTTTTTTAACAACTGCAGAAATACAATTGAAAAAATTGATGAGTTTTTACAATGATATTTTAAGGAGTTATACTGAACTGTTTATTTATTTATGTAAAGATCACATGATACACACCAGCTCCGAACTGGTCATATAATTATTTACTAAATATTTTGTATCTTAACGTTTGAATTAATGAACGTTTTATTTTGTTTGTTAGCCTGTCCAGTCAGTGAGTTTGTGTGTGTCTGTATGAGACAATAAAATACAATTCCCCCGAAAACGTGGAAATACCTGAAAATGACAAAATGAAATACACAAAGTCTGCTCATAACCTAAACTGTTTCATCTTCGTAGTCTTTTCCCTCAGTCGTTTGCAAAGGAAATCTGGCAGAGTCTCAGACCTATGGATAATGATGTAGATAAAAGGTTTACAGATGGTGATGGTAGCGGACATAGGAAGCTGTGGGCTTTCAAGAACATTCATTGGCCTTTTAACAGAGGAAAAAAAAAAAAACACATAGCTGTTATTGCTTCGCAATATTACCAGGTTTTGCTATATTAGGGTAGCACAGATACTCGGTCACATATCTGTGTGTGTCTATCTGCTTGTCTGTCCTATTCACTAAACAAATGAGTGTGCAATGACAGAGGAACAAACACACACACAAAAAACACAACACAAATCACTCATATTTGCACTTTCTTTTTACCCATCCGCCCACCCTTCCACTCCTGCTCAGTCTCCTCCGGTCTCCCAATCTCAACGGTCTCTTATTTTCTTTATAGTCCTGTCTGCGAGCCCAGCGTTCAGGAGAGCTCACCCTGTGACTGACAGGTCATTAAGCCATCTTAGTTATTTCCGTCATTTAAGAAACTCTTCACTCACTGTCTTTAACTGCCAGTCTACTGAATGGATGGAGCTTGCAACCGAGAGATGGGGAAAAAAAACGATGGGCATGCAGAAAAGGGGAAAACAAAATCTGACAGTATATTTAACCAAACCGATTTCAGATTTCCCTAGCGACACTTTTAAAACAGATAGTTAAGACGAGATTCCTGCCAGTCTCATTGGAAGTATTTAAAAAAAATACTTTGCCTCCAAGTAACTATTCCTAAATTTTTCGTGGCAAGCCATCCAGCTTTCACTGAGGACATTTCTGTAAAATTCTTTCTGAGATGGAAGTGAATTAACAGTCGCAAAGCTCACGGGATTGGGCGATTTCTTCCTCGTGATTTGCCTGCCATTACTGCTAATGTTGAAGCTATTTTGAGAAATAACGTTTTGCAAGTATTTGCCGGAGGAGGAGATGAAGGGCAAAGATGTCCGCCAACCATTGTATGTCAAATGAGATATTTGGGAAGAACAGCCAGTGTACATCAGGGGATACATACATCACTGGTTTCCAACGCTGTCCGTTAGAGGAGATATCTTACAAGACCAGAAAGCGTTTGTAGAAGGCGCAGAGGTACCGCAAACGGAAGTTGTAACATGCGCATGCGCGAAGTGTTTCTAATTTAGATGCTGTCTGACCACAGGGCGGGGACCGGCGACCATTTGATCAGCGTCGCTGAGCTCTAGGCTAACCGAAACTTCTTTAGTCTTCGCATTGCAACGGTCCTCGTTCCGCTGGCTTATTTTTGATGAGAGCTTAGGGAAGATAACTCCTCACCTGACGACAGTGTAAAGTCAATTACGGAAGCAGCAGTGTAAAGAACGTGCTTGCATTTACAGAGTGACAATGACAGCCATACGAAGAGATAGATTAAAAAAAAAAAAAAACAGAAAAAAACAGAAAAACTAACATACATAGACAGACAGGTTAATGGACACCGACTGAAAAACAAACAGATATACACACTGACATACCCACAATCCCACAAAGAACCAGACAGGTGCATGCTCTAATCGCTCCTGCGCATATGCAGACACATTCTCACACATCAAGAGATAGAGAGACAAACAGGAACACCTTTTTACAGAGAAAGAGGAAAGTAAAGAGAAAAAAAGTTTAAACATCAAGCAATCTGAGACGTGAGGACAAACCTTAATTGTCCGATCATCCCAAAAAAAAAAGGTAAAAGATAGCAGGGCGCAAAATCGTTCCTTATCTATCCCATATTTATTCCTATTCAAAAAATTTTTTTTCAATATATTCTCCTTACAGGGTCGTTTAAGGGCTAAATTCTAGGACATAAGATTGTGATGTTGCCAATAGTCTTGCAATTTTCGCTCAGTGAAGTTGAGGAATCTGGCAAAGTGCTGCGCCGAACACAGGAAAGCATTCCAGATATTAGCTCCGCTGCAATGGCCGTCGGCAAAAAAGTAAGACCTCCGTTTCTATAGAATTCCTCCCAGTCTAGAAGCATTCCGCGTCCTCTAGGAAGCTTAATGCAGAGTAAAAGTGGAAAATGACTCTATTTTATTCAAAGCCTGGGACATTCCTGCACGACGATAAAGAAGCAGTGACAGACAAAGAAAAAAAGGAAAGAATAGAGAAAGGCAGGGGCACTTCAAGGAAGGAAAAAGGAAAAATTCGTAAAAGGAAAAAAAAAAAACAGGACAGACGTGGACAAAGACAATAAAGAGAGAGAAACAAAAACTGCGAGACAGGCAGAAAAAATAAATACCAAACAGGTATACAGTTCTGATCTGGTCCGCGAGCGTACTGACAGCATCTCGGGTGAATGGACGTCAACACTGGGTTTTGTGTGTGTGTGTGCGCGCGCATATGTACATAAGAAGATAAGGAAATAAAACAAACCAACCGTCTAAGGTAAATGACCACTAAGACTAAAGAAGTGGCAGGTAAAGAAAAACAAAGGAAAATAAAAATTGGAGACTAAAACAATGAGCGTCCCTTAAAACAGACTCTAAAACACACCGCAATAGCATTCTCTATTTTCGTCTCTACAAAAATCACATTCCGTGTAATATTGTAAAAATACATTCTAACTTATGTGTTATTAATACCTTTCTGGGTCGGCAGCTATGAGATCTCTCCACACCAGCCAGACGTCTGCAAGCATGTCTTTAAATAGCCCAGTCTCCGTGACACACTGCTGCGGGGAGAATTCCCTGCGTTCGCCTCCAGCCCATCGAGTTCGATTCCCGTGGGAACCGTCTCTCACCTATTTACTCATTGTCTGGCGGCCGATGCGCCATTTCGCGCGAATCTCTGGAGGAGAGAGCGAGAAGAGGGAGTGGGTAGGGTGGGGAGTGAGTCCAGCGGTAGCCTGCGACGGTTGCCGTGGCTGGGTGGCACAAAGCACCGCCATAGACCGCCCTTCCTCTGGGGCTAAGGAGGTGGTATCTTTATGTAGTTCTGCCACTAATAGTTCTGCTATTTGCTGGTCATTAGCGTCAGAGAGCTGTGCGACTCAGCTTACAAGACCAGGATGCAGCAGCAGAAACTTGTATTTGACCAATAACTAGACACACGAGTCTTTTTGTACGTAAATAATATTTTCTAGGAGTACAGAGAGTTGAAGGACCAGTGCCAGAAAAAAAATAAATTTCCTAATTTCACTAGGTTTATAAAAAAGGTTTTAAAAAGTTGTTAAGTATTAAAATACAAAGACTGCAAACACTTCTATTCCATGATTTACAGCCATACACTAGTGTGATGATGACTCATGCATCGCACTCCTCTACTTGATGGCCAGCTTGGGTTTGTTCCTCACATGAGTGGTAAGATGGGCAGGCGAGTGTTGTAATTGTCTGTCCAATCCTCTGGTCGATTTCCGTGTCCAGGTAGAAATTGTTGGTGAACGTTGATTGAAGGTAAGTGAACTTATGAACAACTTCAACTAGTTCGTTTTTATCAATTGTAAGGATTGCTGATGCACCAGGACAAGCTGATGGTCAACGTGCATCTTTTGCGGCCATAATGAAAAGTCCATACTAACAGGAGACCTCGCTAGGTGTGTGTGGTGTTTGATACATAATCTGAAAACATCATTCATTTACTAAAGAGTTCGCTCTGAGGAGGGCAAGACTGAAAATCCTGCAGACATAGATTCCCTCAGTTGCGGTGTGGACAGTATGTTTCAGCAGCTGAGCAAAGAATCATGGTCCTGCCTGAAGCCTCAGAGGACTCAAGTCCCCCGCGTGGGTCAAGATTGAATCCGATTCAAAGTTTGGTGGGCAGACGATCTGTGCATGGATTTTAAAGAACTGAGTTAAGCTGCTCAGTAGGTTAAATGTAAGTTTGATGAAACCAGAGTACAATGACAACTGCTGTTGTCTACATTTCTCCCAACCTAAGGGTTAGGGTCACGTCAGGTCAGCAGTGGGTCCTGTCTACAGTGGCCTGTCCTTTCAGAAGCCGCACCGTGACTGTGGGTAGACTCGCTCTGCCAGTTACTGTGACCAGCTCAGGAGGATCCAGGCAAAGATTTGCCAACAATGTGGACGAGGAGAATGCTCCGACAGTTGTTACAGTCAGTTCTCAGGGTTTTTTTTTTTATAGAGGGCGATAATCTTTATTGTCTTGAAGTACGGCTTCTTCTCTCCAGCACTCGGAAGAACTGCCCTGTCGGTCATAGAGAGGACGGTGCCACAAAAACATGACCACCTTGCATGCAAATCAACTGAGATGTTACCCATCCTTCAGGCTATACAAGTACAAAAACCTGCATGCTCTATGGAATACCAGGAGATAAGCCCAACAATCAGCCAGACTGTACATAGGAGTCCTGCATGCAATGATAGACCTCTTTGAGATTTTTTTTTTTTTACCAGCACCAAGACAAGAAGGTTCCAAGACATTTTGCTGACAGATACCGATTATATACTTACCGACAGAATTTGTTGACTAAAACGAAAAAAAGGTTCAAAAATTCAGTCTTATCGTACAGCTGTCGTGTAATTCAGAAAAGAGATGATGACATTGATGATGTTGGCATTGATGATAGTCTGAACTGTATATGTCTCAAACAAAAGGGCATATATATATTATCAAGATATTGGCGAAGTAAAACTTCTAGAGAGAAAGAGAAAGAAAGAGAAAACCTCATGAAATGTTAAAGGTCAGCAGAGGTGAGCGTATAAAATCAGCCCGAGACTTCCGACTGAGAAAATTGATTGTAAACAGCCCTCGCACAGCTGCCCTCTACAGTCTGAGTGTATTTCCCACCACTTCCGGTTTGCGTCACGTGTCCAGCAATTAATTTAGAAAAAACACATCATTACTCTTCTGGGTTTAGTTTCTTTCGTTTTTCTTTAATCTGCTCTTTATTATATTTTTCCTTTTTTTTTCTCAATCTTTGAAGACCAACACATAATGAATTCTTAGTGTAACATATTTTTCTTCCTTGTCAGCCTTAATCTTAAATTCTGATTAAAACGATTTTTAAGTTTACGTTGGTTAGGCAGAAATCGGTCGATTGCAGCAGGCGTGTTCATTGTTGAGTGGAAAACCTTGAGAGGATGGGGCGGTCATCTGAACAAATCCGAAGCTGGTTTCCTGGTTGTCTTGATTAGGAGTAGAGGACTATTCACTGATTGTCAAAGTGAAGGTGTGACAACCAAACGACACATGCAGGCTTGACAGGGTGCACTACTCAGACAATCACGAGGCTACCGATAGACATCACTCACACACACACACAAATACACCAATGTATGAAGTGTGCACACATAGCCAGCATCCAAAATGGCAGCGATGGTCTTCATTCCTAAAGTGCTAAAACGCCGCTTGTTTTCTTTCACACGAAAATGCACTCACCTGATAAGGATTTAAGTGTGTGGAATGGGGGAAAAAGGAAACGAAATCCAGAATATCAGGAGAGAACTGTGCCCGTGTCACATACAAAGAGAAAGGGAAAGCCCTGTGTTCAAGATCAGATCTGAAACCTCGACCTTCTCTTGACATGAGTAATACCACTGCGCCACCAAGCGCTACACGTAACAAAAAGCTAACGGCTCGCACTTTGACCCCATCTGCTGCAGACAGGAACACACTTTGGATTAACTTCTTATTGGCATGAGTGAATTGAGAAACAATCAGGCTTGTACAAGTCCCTTGTTTCTTAAAAAAAAAAAAAAAAAAAAAAAAAAAAAGAAACAAACTATCAATAACACAAAAACAAAATAAAAACAAAACAAAAACATAAAATAAATCGGTCCCCTTTTCCTTCCAATAACAATTAGATTACTTCTCTTATATTACACAATGTCATTTGTAATTGTAACACAGTGTAATGACTACTAATTATAAACTGTGAGGACAAACTACAAACATACATATTAGTGTACAAACAGTAAGATATGTGTCTGCTCTATAATTGCTAAACTAAACAAGCTCATCAATTTAAAAATATAGTTTATTAGTGGGTTTTATTGCTGGTTCTTAGCTTTGAGTTCTATTATTTTATTATTCAATCTCGCAAAGTCATTAATTAATTAATGAAGAACAAGTCTGTAACTGTTTTGTTATACCGACCAAACTTTTTAGAAGGCAATTGTACATCGGTCTGATCTTGTGTGTCACACTAGGCTTTAGTTTTCATATATTTTTTGCAGTGAAAGTAATTATTGTCATTTGTGTGCAAATTTCAAGGTAAAGGTTATATTTTTGTTTTCTACATGTTACAGTAGGTAATGGGTTTAGGTAAAAAAAAATGCTGCAGTTCCTTTTTTTCTGGAAACATTAGTGACATCGTATACATCAACGGTTTTTACCCCTCGTTGAGGAATACATTAGAAACCAGACTTGTAAATAGGGTTTCAAAATTTCTTGCATGCATTGGTATGATTGGTTACGCTTGAAAACATTTCTTTTACATGAAAGGGATGTGAAGAAATGACACAACAACTCAAAATATTCTGTTTTCAGTAAACACGCTCGTAAAATGTCTACTCAATAAACTGTCCACGAACCATCAACTGTGTGCACATGGTCAATAAAATAATAAACAAGTCATGAAAATATTTACAAATATTGTAATATATATATAATACACGCATAAGCACACACACACCACATGCACACACACACACACACATATATATATCACAGGCGCACACGAACAGACGCACTACCACACACACACACACACACATACCACATGCACACACACAAACCACATGCACACATACACACAATGAGTCCCTGTTGCAGGCGAGGCAGTGTGGATGCATGTACATGTATCTGATAACGGATCTATAACGTACGCGTAGACAAACTCTTCCAGCGCAGCCAGCTCGAGCACGGCAGGAGGTGGAGCTCGCGGAGAACTGTGGAATGCTGGGTAAGGGTGGTGCCGCAGGGTGAGGGGGGCATGGATGACGGGGGTGGATGTGGGCACTCCTCCAATCGACCGGAGGGGATCGCGTACTAGCGGGCATTTACTTAGGTTTACGAAGAATCGCTGACGTTTATTGAAGATGTTGATAGCATCTCCTTGATTCATTCCTGCCGGACTATGTTGTAGTCGCCTGTCTCTGTCTCCCATAATCCAATCACCTCCCTGTCTGCCCCTCCTTCTCTCTGTCGCTCTTTCTCTCTGCTTGTCTTCTTATCTTGACTAAGCACTTTTGTTTTTGAATAAGAAGCCGACTGCCTTGCGTTAGCTGGTCTGGGCCGTCCTGTCCTCGTTAAGACAAAATGTTTGTCTACCTACATCCTGGTTTGTCTCTCTGTCTGTCTCCCTGGCTACTTGGCGTGTATGAGCCTGCTTGCTCATCAGTGCAATTAATATATTTTAATTTTACCATTCGAATCATCGAACCGTCATGCTCGCACTTGGTTTATACATCCTTTATTCAGTCTGCATTTCGCAAGTCTTTCTGTAACACGAATTAGCAGCTTCCCTCAAACATGTTCTTCCGCGATTAAGAAGTAATGACAGTTTGAGTGGCACATTTACTGTAAATTGTGCAAAAAAATGTGATAAAAGGTTATAATAACCAACAACATAAAAGGACGAGTTTGCTAACTCGGACACATTAAGAATTATTTGAAAGGGAAATGTAGTAAATGAACTCATCGTTAGCTATTTTATGAGAAAATGTTTTATTCAAAATGTGCTAAACGAACACCAGAGACAACTATTAATTTCATTTTCGTTTAATCGCATGGATCACATTATGTTTTAAAAACATTATTTTAGTCAAGAGGACATTAACCTTTTTTCTTAGACACTTATCCTACTGGCTCATGTCATGTGACTCGGTTTTTCTTCATGGCTTAAAAGTCCTTTTGCAAGTTTACCTACCAAAGTTTAAACATAATTTTCAATGTATCACGGTTTCAAAACCAGTTTTGGCCAACAATTTTTTAGATTTCTTCCACTGTGCAAAGCACTTTTGTGAAACGTGTTTTGAAGACAGTTTTGTCTTGTGTCATCTTGTAAGGGAGAGAACCGGTTGTCTGCGTTCTGTCTGTTTGCATGTCTGCCTGCCTGTCTGTCTGTCTGTCTGTCTGTCTGTCTGTCTGTCTGTCTGATTAGTTGAAACCCCCCTTCACACCCTATCACATACAAAGACGGAAGCAGGACACCTCGACCACATCACTTTATTCTTTGCCCGCTTTCATTATGTTACCCATTTTATCTCTAGTCTTTACCCCTTTCTGCGGATTTTTTTTTTAAAGAATTCTCATAAATGGATTGAGGTTTACGAGCATTGAATACATCTGCATCTTTGGCCATCCTTACAGTCAGACTCATGCCATGTCAGCTGTCAAGCTGTTGTTCTGATGAAAAATGTATTCACTGCATCCTTCTGTCAACATCGCTATAAATTTTTTTTTAAATACCAGATGGAATGGAGAGACAGAATAACAGGAATAAAAGACATCTCCTATTTCGATTGCTAGAAACGTTTTGAAGACTTTCATTCTAGTTATTGTAGACCACAATAAACTTGAATCCTACCCTGCCGTTTTCGCAATGATGAATAAAACTTGCAGCAGAGATGCTTTATGACAAAGAGTCCAATTCCACACCTGCGTTAATGTTTTTAAATAAATGAAATTTCTGTTAAAACCCCGACTCTCTTGAATACACCTTTGTTCGTTGATTCTTTGCCTTTCAGGCTGTTTAAACTTCCGTATTGCTCGACACCTGCTTCTTGACACCTTGACCCTGAGTCCAGGCGTTTATTTGTTTTCTTTCTTTTTTTTTCTTTCTTAACTCCATAGTTTAACTCACTTTCTTTCTTCCTTAAGTTTTTCATTCCTTCTGTCTGTCCGTCTTCCTTTTTTCAATCTAGCAATCACCCTTTCTTCATTGTTTCATGATAATCAGAATGAGAGAAAAGAAGCAGCCTCCAGGTCATCGGACTGTCATTAAAATCCAGAATGCACTGTATTGACCCTTGTAGGCCGCTACTTGTCACAAACAATTGTGTACGCCAATTGCTCTGGCTACAGGTAAATAAATAAGTACAACTGATTTTAGTCGTTTCCACATAAACATTATTTCTGTTAAACTGTACTTACTGTGAACTCCTCACTCAAAGACGAAAATGGTTTGACCTGTCAAAAGAAAACATTTTATTATATTCTGTGTGGTAGCAACAAAGCAAAACACCAATTTTAATATAACATATAGTTTAAGTAGATAATATATATATTAAAAATCATCTGACAAATACTTGTAACAGGATTTCGTTTTGTAACATTCAGTCAGGAACCGTGTCTCTGTCTCTCGTTCTTACTCTGGTGGTGATGAATAGGAAGTCTCGTGACAAGCGTCACCAAACACTTCTCTAGTAACAGCTACAAGTTCGACATTCGTGTGTCACATGTTTTATCTGCTAGTGCCTCCTGCTTCCGACTGGGGGAGGGGGCGAAGAAAGATGGCCTCCGCTACTTTATGACCCCGACAAGCGAGACAACTCGCGGTCCTAACGACATCGCGCGGCGTCACGCGAAAGACACTAGGATGGCGAGATTTGGCGAGAACAAGACGGAGCGTGTCCAACACGCAAGGGGGAGAAAGGATAGAGAAGAGAAAGCATTTTGTATGACTAATAACTGATAATATAAACATACCGTGCAGGACATCAACTTCTCAAAGGTCGCTGAGCTGAGGTTACACCTTGAGTAATGCCAGACAAACATTGTTAACCTACTGAGACAAATTTGTTCACCAGCAAACTCTTGAGTAATGAGCTTACTTGAGTAATGGAAGTGTGTAGAATTAGTAACTTCTCAGACAAATAAAGGACAAACTAAGTAAACAACACTCACGACAAACCCTGTAGAAAAACACCGAGACAAACCATCTGAGAAAAGACCACGAGTACCAGGGAGAAGCCATCATGACAAAAAGAAAAAGAATCGCACCGAGTATGAAACATCGTATCACAACTAACCAAAATCGTATATTTCTTGTAAATAAAATAAAGTAAAATAGAATCAAAAAAAATTAATTTTGAAATAGAAGCACTCTACAGCCATAGATAGGAAAGCCTCTTTCCATTGGAGTTATTCATGGGGTGCACACGTTGGTCGTGTAACGTATTATTAAATAATGTGTTTGGTAATCTAACAGCATTTAATAATAATAATAATAATAATAATAATAATATAAGACGCAGCTAATCTCTAATAAAAGCAGCAAAATTATTACTACCTCCCCTACCACCCCATCCCTGACACCATCAATGACAACTACAGCTCTGGGATTCGTAGCGTAAAATTGCGTTTCGGGTTGTGGTCGATGTTGTAAATGCTCTCCTCGCCCAATATTTCAAAATCTTTTAGGTTTTGTTGGAAATGGAGGAGAGGTTGTTCTCCAATGCGCTGATGCAACTCGGCGTTCAAATCTCAGTCATTCTGTCCCCTTGCTTACAAGCTTAAGCTCGTTATTTCAATAAATTTTACTTCAGGCGCCATCCTGGTGACGAGGTTGACTTTTATTTTATTTCGCATCGATCGACAAGCCCGCTTATTACATCAATACTTCCTTTAGATATCGTTATGTAATGCGTCTAGCTATATGGAAATCCCACTTTTCCTATGAAAAAAATAAAATATTACATTAAAGATATAATATTTTTTTACGGAATGCGTGTATATTTTCTCTGGTGTGTTCCATTTTTTGAAATAATGGTCCAACAAAAAAATGTTTTGTATTTTTTCTTCCTTTTATATTTTTTTTTTTTTACTCTCTCTCTCTCTCTCTCCTTACTCGATGACGGATTAATGAGCTTATCTTAGTATGATGATTGTGTTCACTGTGTGTGTGTGTGTAGCTTTGATTTTCTACCCACCCACCCCAACCTATGTACACCTAGTGAGTGTGTGACTCAGAGGTTGGATTAGACCTGCAGATAGCAAGAAGATAAAAGAATAAAAGCTTGTCGCTGAGAGCCTGCAGTCCTACACAGGGGATCAAGTGGGGCTTTAGGTTACCTGAGACAGACTGCAGTGAAAGTTAAATGTTTGTTTACACGATGGCGGTTAATTACGTTTTTCAGAGGACAGCGATACCTCCGAGCTTGAACTGCACTGAGCGGCTTGTGGAAAACAAGGGGAAAGCAAATGTCGGTAATGTCTTTTCGATAACACAAAAAAGGAACATTTCCTGAAATAAGAGCCAAACGACAGCCAGAAAATAGTGTAGTTCGTGATTTTATTTTTTTCTCTCTCTCTCTTTCTCTCTATCGCTCTCCGGCATAGAAAAGCATCTGTCAGAAATTCATACCTATTAAGTTCCGTAGATTGCCTTTTTAGTTTTAAGTCATTTGTTACTTGCATTACAAATTCTAAAATCCTATCCACCCTATCGTTCCTAGTTTTTAATATATATATATGTTTCATGAGCATTACTCCTTCACCAATCAACACACTTGTCTATATTCTTCTAACTAATCCACCTGCTCGTCTTCCTCTGAAGATTTATGAGCATCTCCATGCTTACCGTTTGATCCCTGATTCTTCTTTGTCTTCCATGTCTTCTATGTTTGATTTTCATTATTTTTCTACATAGTTGTTGTCTCTCCCCTCCTTTGTATTTTCTCTCTATGTCTCATACTTGCATTGAGAGCTGAGAGCATGCTCATTAGTGAAAGTGGTTATGCAGCTATTTATAAATCACAGGTTTTTATTATTATTATTTTTACAGTTTACGCACTCTCGCATACATACATACAGACAGATATATTCTTTTAACACTAGCATAACGTTTTTATTAAAACACTTTCATATTCTCTCTTTCTATATATATACATGTGCACGTTATCTCTTAATTTTATGATTTTACGCGGTCTCTGATATCTATACACACGCTCACCCTCCTATATATATATATATATTATATATAATATAGAATATTTCTTATTTACACATAATCTCTCATTTATAATTGCATACACACTGCTTACAGCAAAATATGCTTTCTTCAATCTATACCTCTCTTTCTGGGTGTGTATGTTTGTGTCGGGGGGTGGGTGAGGAAACAGAGACTGCTGTATGTACTTAAGGTAGATTCCTTATATGGAAGGAGAGAAATGCAGTTAAAGCCTTGATTTACAACCTAATTGCTTTGCCTTCTCTCTCCCTCTCCTATTTTTACCCTGGTTACCAAGGTGATGAGGCGATTGCTGATTGCCCAGTGTCCTGTAAACATCGCTCACGTCTTTACTGCGGCTCTACTCCTGCTTAACGTGCGACATAAACCTGTTCCAGAAGATTCCATCATACGGTCGTGCAGAGAGATATTGCTGCACAGGGCTTCAGCCAAATTGACTCCACGGGATGGAGATCAAGAAGAGAATTATCGGTACACGAGTTCCAGCAATTTTACCCTCGTTTCCGAAATGGTTATCGTCTGTTTTTATCCCGCTGTTGTTGCTAACACATACCATTACTTTCACAGATATTTTTGTAGGCTGAGTGATTGCATGCTTGTTCATTAGCAGTCTGAAAGCAGGTGTATTTTATGTTAGAACACACGTTGCTTGCATGCTGCTTGTCTGGGCTGGTCCTTCCAATTATTTCTCTCTCACTTAACTAAGACGGAAAACACGATATTCGTAAATTATTCACACTTACCTAAACAAAAACAAAAACAAAAAAACAAAAAAAACAAACAAACAAAACAAAACAAAACAAAACAAAAAAACAACAAAACAAACAACAACAAAAAAAATACAAAAAACAAAACAAAACAAAAATACTCAAATAGGAAAACAAAATCTGTTCAGGTCAAGCAAGAAAGACTACCTGTAGCCAATCCCGACAACGAGGCTCGAACTTCCGGTTGCCGCGACTTGCGCAGAAGCATGGCTTACATGGTGGAGATATTGGCTACTGAAGGCCAACGGTCCTCTCACTTGTCGGACCACCTCATCTTCTTCCAGAGGGGCAGATAATTTATTAGTCTAGCGCCTGGCAGGGGAGATAGCCCGAAACGAGAAAAAGAGTGACCTCAGGAGAAGCCTGATCTCGCGAGGCCGGCCGATTTTATAGGGCGGAAACAAATGGAGGAGCGGCTTATGATCGGCGGACCGTGCACCGGCTTGATGCTTGTTTTGTCTCCAGACAATGTGGAGGTGGGGGAGGGGATGGAGAGCTCCCTGGGAGGTCAATATGTTTGGGGTCAATGGCTAGGCAGGATGGGAATGGAGGCCAGCGCTCCCTGACAAGTGCGCGAGGAAAAGGAAGAAGGAAGGGGTGGAAGCTTCCCCACCCCTTCACTGAAACCTCTTATTATCTTAACCCATTGACAATATCAGCATCATCCTCAATGCCTTTTTGGTTTCACTATCTTAACCATCGTTATTATCGTCAGTTTTATTCTTGTCATGATGCCCGTCGTTGTCTGTCATTATTTTTGTTAGTCATCTCTTGCATGTCGGTCATCTGCCTCGTTCCTACTTTATAAAGGCTAATATCATCTGCGATCAAAAGGAATAATAAAATCTTATTATGTGAGCTAGCGCATCAAACGCACTCACTAGTCAGAAGTTTTAATACAGTTTTTGGTTGCATCACATTAAAATTTTCTTCCCCTTTAAATTCATTTCCACACTTTTATGTCTCCTCATAACAGCTTGCTGGCGTTATTGCGCCGTTACTTGTCAAATTTCAGCACGTCTCCTCCCGTTCTTCGGCTGCTTTTTCTTTTTCTGTTTCTTTTTTATAATATTGTACACTTTCGTTTTGTCCTTCTTTATCTTCTCATGTCTAACCGCAAGTTTTGGCAAAGCTTTTGTTTATCGATGCACACACATTCACACATAACCGTGCATTGTGGCAGATGAATAGCATCTTGCAAGTCCAAACCTTTAGTGTTCTCCCAAGTACATCGTCTGGAGTATGAGCTGTGTCTACTGCAAAAATATTCTCTCGCCTCTTGAAGTACGACATGGAGGCAACGAACACGGCGCCAACAAAACAAAGAAGTTTGTGTAAATCAGACAACACTCGTTTTGAGGAGGCTTCGCAAACAATTTGTGCATGTTTTGCTCAGCTCCGGAATAAACATAAATAAAAAAAAGCAGAAGACAGGAAAGAAAAGATACTTGAAACTTTTTTTTTGATTCTTTATACCGAAATGATGAAACTGTCTGGTGATAAGTATTTTCCATCCAACGATCCATAAAACTTATTTTTTAAGAGGTTTTCATTAGTGAACTCAACTCTCACACACAGAACTTAAAAATAATTTTAACAGGCTTAGCAATTTGTCTTTTTAAGACTACATTTTTGCAAAGACATTAACATATTTATATAATTCAAAGAAATTATGAAGAGCTGCTAGAAGAAGGAAAGAAGAAAGAAAAAAACCACTGAATCAATAAAAAAAAATGAATGGGTGCTGGATAAAATGAATAAATGGAGAAACCGAATGACTAAACAAAATGACAGAGTGAAGGCTGGAGGGCAGGGATGGTGTGACTTTGTGTAACTGAATCGCACACTTAAGCAAGCTGGTGCTCTCCTCTCAGGGAGGTTAACAAGTCATCCCCCACTCCCCACTTTTACAAGCGAGCAAAAGCTCAAATCCGTTTCGGTTGTTTTCTCAAGGCAAACCAGAGCAGGCAGACCTCGGAATTGTTATCTTTCTCAACATCTTTCATCGATCTCACCTCGACGGCGTCAGCTAAGCTAAAAATAGATCCTTTGTACCAACACAATTAGTCTCGGAAATTAATGGCTAGAACGCCGGAGTAAGACACTGCAGTGGAAATAACTCCAAATCCGGGTCCTGTCTTCCTGAGCACGCATTTGCAATTCACAGTTATTTCCCCTTTCGCTTCGTCTCTGGGAGGCCAGAGGGAACCGAAACATTTGCAGCAATATGGATAATGACTTAGCTCCTGGGCGAACAAATATTTACTTGCAGCTTTTCTTCTCTAAACATACTGTTAAGGCTAGTAACTGGGAATACGTTACAAACCGACGGATTGACAAATGCAAAAATACTTAGAAGAAAAGAGAAACATTCGCTTTTTTATTTCCATTTAATAATGACAATCTGGAACTCTTAATGTTCAGGTAGGTTATGATTAACAGTTGCTTCAGATTTGACAAAGAATGCAAAAGGAATCATTAATTAATTATCACCTCGAGCCATTGCTGGGACCAAGTACAGAATTATTTGCCCTTGTTTATATCTTTCTCCCCTTTCTTTCCCAACAGCCGATCTGTATTTATTGTTGGGTATATAAGCAAACGAGGCATCTCTAGATTATCCAAGAACTTGCTACTTCTTGAGTCGAAAGATAACCCGAGTAACATGGAAGATTGCATGGCTTCCAGACGTATTTATAACGGAAAGATCACGTAGCAAATGTCGGGACAAAACAAATTAACGACACGATTGGTACAACAGATTAAGTTGTTTTTTGAAATTGGTTTTCCTCTGTTTTTCTTTCTCTAGAAGCTCGTTTCTGTTTACTAAAAGGACAACCAGACAGAAGTCGAGTAAACTCATTTAAATGGAAATGAGGATCCGAGTATCGTCTGAGTCTCGTTTTCCGTTGTCACCCATCCGTCCTTGTACCCAGAAAATGTAACCGGTGTAGAGAGATCTGTGACTTAGAAAAACAAGTCAATATTAAGTCGGAAAACATCAGAGGATGAAAGACGCATTAGAGAGAAACCTGTAGGTACAAGACGAAAAAAGATGGACAGAGAACAGAAAAAACAGATGGCCAGACGATGAGACACACAAACGGGCAGAAAAAAGAAAGTAGAAGAGAAGGGCAGAGTGACCCAAGACACAGAAAACTCAGGAACTAGGGAACTTGGTGGGTCGCAAAAATTAGCAACATAAAAGTGTTACAGCAATGTCCGTCCTGTCATTTAAAATAAGTGGAAATTCTGGGCCTCGTCTGCTCCGCATTTTTGTGATTTTTTATTTTTGGTTAGATGTTGTGAGCCTGTCTCACAGTTTCTATGTCTCCCTCTTTTTTTCTGTCACAATCTGCTTTTTATGTGTGTATGACAATGAAATATATTATTAACCTATATAAAAATGTAACCTTCAAAGCAAGTAATCATTGATGGTAAAAATATAAATTCAGTCAAAAATGTGTTCATAGCAATTCCGTAATTCATTCAGTTATCAGATGATAAATCATCACTCATCCATTCAGAAGACAAAAAGTAAATGCAAAATAAGAGCAGTGTCAATCCAAGCTTTTGCCGGCTTGTTTAATGTCTGTCTGTCTTTCTCATCAGTCCCGCACCCAGACCATGCAAACAAATAAAAATCCCAGCTCGGTTTTTTTTTTCACAAAACGTTGCTCACGTGCCGGCGTCGTCTTACCTCAACGGTCGCGACTCGTTCTTATTCTCGTAAAAGCGAGAACATGCGAGACTCTGTCCTCAAGAAAAACGTCCCTATCCATGACGACTAACGCTTGCAGGAAGAACTGCTTCCCTTTAAATTATTGAGATTTTCTGTAGAAGAACATCAGGGAAAACATTGTGTCATCCTCTAGTTGTCCACAGCAGGCGCGAGGCTGGTTTCAGCATTTCTAAAGTGTCTCGGTGCCCGACAGCTGATCAGGAGATAAGTTGCACCCGGTTCACAGCAAATAACGAAACTTCTGGACGTGATCTTGGGCGAGAAGAGAACGTCACGTGATATCGCCAGAATAAAACCGCAGTTTGCATGCCAGAAAGCAGAGGGCGGAAGCTGCGAGCCAAGCAGGTCACCAGTACTACGCAAACGCCGAAGCCGACGCCATTATCTGATGGAATGATAAAGAGGCAGAAAGACAAACGGATTGACAGACAGGCGAAAAAGTAGACAGTGCGAGTGGGTAGGAGTGGCATGGCATGCTGATGGCGAAAGATAACGACACTGAGAATGCACACCCTTGCACTGCAGACTTTGAATTTTTTTGTCGAGTCAATATTAAGCGATATCAGACCCAACGTACCCCATCATGATAGTCTGTATCTCCTCCCCTTCCTCCATTAATGGGGAAATGGATACCGAGCCCAGCTGCACCTCGGTTCGATACTCGTGCTGCGCAGAGAATCGTCCTTAGCCGACCCAGGTGAAAGGAATAAGTACCTGAGGGCTAGGGACAAGAGAGAAGGACAGGATATGACAGATCCCTCAACTAAATATTTGGCCTCTACTACCTCACTCCTCCACGACCTTGAAAAAAGACCTTCACCTTTGACCACCATCATCATAGAATAGAAAACTGAGGAGCTATCTCCCTGTCCGTGTATCAGCTGAAGGCGTTCTCCTGGAAAGTCTGTAAACAAGCCAACAATTAACTGTATATTGAAGGACTAGAATGGAAGTATTGGCATAGGGATGGCACCGTAGCATTATAAGTGAGCTACAAGAATGTAGCTGGTGTGCTGAGGACATACGGCGACCCAAGGGAGACAGCTTCGCAGAAAATAAAGGGGAGATAACTCCTAACGAGTAAGACGCGTTCTGGGATAGGTGGACTCTTTAACGGAATCGAACTGTTATAATGAAAGAGCTGCACTCGATTATTTTACATTTTTTCATGCCTTTCTTTGTTTTGTGTGAAGTTACTGGAAATCGGCAAAGCAGCAGTTGCCTCGCTTTTCGATCTCTTGAAGAAGTCGGAGCATACTTCATTATCTCGCTCATTGATGGCGCCACTTGCTATCGTCCACCAAGACAAAGCTCAAAGACTGAGGAAGCCGGAGAGTTTTATCATCCCCCGAAGGCCACATGATTGTAGAAATAATGAATTGGTTCATACACCAACCTGAATATTATCTCACTGGGTTTCGATGAAAGAGACTTTTGTCCATGTCCATGTGTAATATAGTAATCATCATGAGCCTGCTAAGAAAGACTTCGTCTTCAAATGTTGCTCTGTGATGTGTTGCACTTATCCAATCTCTCCTGACAGCATTCCTTTATCTATTCAAATAAAAGCAAACACGGCACGAGTCTTTATGGTATGTAGGTAATAAAGATAAGTCTCCAAGAGAGCAAAACATTTGCTAGTTAAATAAAACCAGTCGCTCTCTTTTGAAATATTTGGGTTTAATGTTTCCGTAAACATCATTGACAGACTTATGGTCAGTGTAAATCAGTGACTAAGTAAAGAGAGTTCGACTCCCCACCTAACCCAAAAAAAACCTCGTTGCAGCCATCGTGTTGCTGTTTGTTGTTTATAGTTCATACGTCTCTGACTTCTCACATTTAGTTGGTAAACATGCTAGTCAAGTGCATTGACCAGTTCAGACATGTTCTTTTGGCAAGTGACCAACAATGGTATCAGAGCTGAAGAATGAAGATGTGGAACAATTACATATCTTTGGTGTAGGTCCGTGTCTAGTGTGTTTTCTAATTGTGTAATTTATAAAGTGTATAATGTCCTCGATATTGGTGTTTTTAAAAAGCGCTTTAGGGCTTAACTTCTTGGTGGAAATGCACTGTTAATGTTTATAACCATTATAAAGATTTCGTCTAACTACACCAATGGATACGTAATTGTCATTATCTGTTATACAATACACATTAATTATGATTTCAATATAATTATTATTTAATAATTGACCAAATTTTATTAAACTTTCTGTCCTTTTTATTCGAAATGTCAAAACATTGTTATCTGACCCTCTTGTACGAAACAATGACCAGATCAATGAAATTTGAATTAAATGTCATCCGGTACGGGTAAATTAAAAAAAAGAGAGACACGTGTTTCCTGTTATTTTATATACAAGTCCCGGATGTCCACTACGAAGTGCTCGCCCTTCAATCCGAGCCAGCAGCATCACCTGCTTTTGCGCTTAACATCAACATGTTAAAATGGTTATTAAGGACAAAAAAGATAATTGTAAAAAAATCGGAAAATCACAAAGAGCGATCAACACACGATAGGATCAGTGTGTACAGTGAGACAGGACGCGCGTCAGCTTGAGGACAGCTTTGTAACCAACCGTTCGTAAGTAGGCGACTTATTGTATATATATACTGGATGTGCCTATAATAATAACAGATTCTTTTCAAAAAGATCCATTGGTATGATACAAGTTCTTTTTAAGCCGCTATTTATCAGTAAAGACCTGAAGAACTCTACTGCAGCATCCAGTTAACCTTTTGCCGGGAAACTGTGTATAGGACAAACCAACAGCACACATCGGTAAGAGAGGGAATAGATATTCCAATGACCTCAGCTGGTGTTCTTTGTGACATCGCCCAAGATAGGGAAGGGCAGAAAAACGACTTTCTGAGGCTGATAGGCGGACACGTTCAGTTGGCCGAATGGCTGCGGTTAATACAATCGGCCATCTTGGACTCTCGCTGATGGAGATGGATGGTGTGGCGTCTTGCTGGCGGCAAGTGACGAGCCCCATTACAAAGTCCAAACAGGGATGACCGTGTCTCTCCCTGCATGTGTGTGCGTGCGAGAGAGATAGAATATTGTTATTAGTTTTTTTTAAGTTCTCTCGTTCATTTTGCCGGTGATTTTTTTTCTTTCTAATTTCGCTTCTGTTCGTGATTTTCATTATTTTATTTTTACAGAGCTTGTCTTTCTCTCACAACTGAAGATAAGTAAGCTAGTTTCTCATCTACTTCTGTGCAGTCTTCCCTTGCCATAATAACACGAATAATTATTTCTACCCCCTTCTCGCCATTTCCTCCACAAATCGTTTAATAAACGTGGCGAAGCGTGTCTGTCTGTTGCCATAGACTCGTCTGGTTGCAGCTTGTGGAGGCAGCAGCGATAATATCTAGTCAATCAGCCTTTGATACCTACTGTAATGCACGTAGCTGGACCGTAATCGCTACTCGATTGGCTCCACCCCTGCACCCTGTGTAAGCAATCAGTGAGAGTAGAGGCGACTGGAGCAAACACCGAGAATGTGTTTCTGGTACACTGGCAACATACGTGCCGGGCGAGAGACTACCCCGGGATCTCCTGTCTGACCTGCTATATTTGTCAATACAATATCCGTGATCGTGTACAATGCTGACGTGGACGGCTGGTCACATGACCTAGTCTTGGGCGTCCTTAAAATGAGCGTGTGTGCGCGCGCGAGTCTGTCGAGCGTTAAGAATGAGGCCAAGAAAAAGCAAAGATGAAGGGTGAGGGAGTGTAAGATGATAAGTAAGTGATTTTAATATTTTATGGATATCTAGAGAAAATAGGAGAGAAGAAAGGGATAGAAAGAAAGACGGGACAAATATGGAGACGGAAAAAAAAAATAGATGACGACAAAAATGCAGAGAAAAAAAGAAGAAAGAGATGTTCGATTTTACATTTTTCTTCTTAGATGAACGAAGCGTGTTTGACAAGAAGACCTTAAAGAAGGTTTTTTTTTTCTTTTTAACTGAGCTGCATTCACGAAGATTATAGGGGCGGGGAAAGGGGAAAAAAAGTGCATGGTGACATCGAATCGGCCGAGGCTGTGGAGTCAACCTCGGTGATTAAACGCCATATTACATATCATCGTCTCGTCCCGATCCCTTCTCACGTGACAAACACCGTTTCCTGCGCGCCCCATGATCAAAGACTGTCCACTTGAATGGTGAATCACAGGAAAGCAGAAGCTCAACTCCAGGCAAGGGTGTGCTATAAATAACCCTAACGATGAAAAGCCACGTCAAGTTTGCTACCGGTGCGCATGACAGATCAAAGCGGTTGAGAGGGTCCTCCGCCAGCGAGAATTAGACGAGAGGAGCCGTGAAAGTTCGTGGCACTGAATGTGAAGGGTGGTGGGAGTCTTGCTTCAGTCAACTCCTGTTTTGTTTGTCTGCTTACATCCCTCTTTTTTTTCTTCTCTTCTGCTTCAGTTATGTCACTGGCACCAGTCGGTTTGTCACGCGCTCAAGAAAAGCCATCATAGAGTGTATAGTGCTTCTGCCTCGATTTAATTTAATTTCACTTTTCTGTTTGTTGGTGGAGGAGGGTTTGTTTTTGTTTTCCTTTTCACTTTTAATTCAGTTAACTTGTAGGCAGGGGTGCTATAGCAAAATATATATAGCCGTGCTATACAAAAACACCAAAATTCACCAAATGTTGCGAAGGCGAGGACATACTAGTATGGAAAGGAATGTGTCGATGAATAAAAATGTAATGTGGATCAAAGTTTTCTTTTAATTTAATTTTGATTAATCTCTAACATCAGATAGCAGTGATTGTTGTCCATTTGTGTCTGGGACATGATGAGTACCAACAAACGAGCCGATGAGAGTCGCAAAGGAAACATCCCAGACATACACGGAAACACTTTTAGATGGAGGTCACTGTCTTTTTTGCTAATGTGTGTATCACGTGGTTTCAACCACGAACTGTTTCATGTCCTGAGATAGTAACTTATCATCGAAGGTAAGAAAAACAAATAGAACGAAAGAAAGAAAGAACTGTAGCCCGTGTAAGCCACTAAGTGATTTATTGCCCTTGTTCTAGTAATGTTATGCAAACCGACTGATTAGGAAAGACCAGGACCTGTCACATGACCAGGATTCAAAGGAATCTTTACGTCCGCGGGTACGTTGAGCTCGGGCATTGAGAAGACAAAGAACAACAGTTTGATATATGGCCTCTTTTATCTCCCTTTCGGTAAAAGGAAAAACAAATCTTTCTCGCCGAAGAGCTGTCATACAAATCACAAATAATTGTCCAGCATTTTCTTTTCCTACTTTGTAGTTCTTGTCGTTTAAGCTCTCAAGTTTTTTTTTTTCTCTCTTTTTTTTTTTTAGTTCTGTTATTGGGAAGGAGAAGGAAGTCTTGTAATGGGAGTTGCATGTTAGTACAGTTCCATGCAAGCCTGTCTTATGACAGTACATCGTAAGAGCTGACACCTTCTGACACCTTCTGTCACCTGAAGAAACCTTCTGAGACCTTCTGACACCTCGCTTTAAGAACATTTTGGACTTTTAACTTATAGTATTGAACTCTTCCTTTAGAGAATAATCATTGTTAACTTCCTGATTTATAAAACAAACTGATTATAAAAAGTTGATGCTCTAACAGGTTGCTGATGAGTTCTGGACATCCTCGTCGAGTTTTGCTTGACTCGTCGTCCAAGGGTCTGGGCGTTGTTGACGAGTCGGTTGACAGGTGGTCATCATCTTGACACCTAGTGTTTACAATCGTTCATTCCTGACACAATATTTTCGATGGGAGAAGCCAGTCATCATTAATCTTACAGCAGATTCTGTCGTTCATGTTAAGACGATGACAGTTACGTCTTTAGACAATAATTTTTTTTTCTAGATACAAGCCAGGTCTGTTTTCCTCTGTGTATTCCTCCATTTGTCTATTTGCCTGAATGCTGTCAATATTTTATTGTCATAATGTAGCTTCGCTTTCATACCTGTCACAACTGCTGTAAAATTAATTATTAATAATAAACATTTATTTATAGTGCGAGTTCACCCTACCCACAAAGGCGCTTGTAAACACGAAGTCGCGCGAGCGCATACATTATGAAATAAGTCTTAAAATTTCATTTACCTTTCAAGGAAATATTATTCTCTCTCTCTCTTACACGCACACCCACACACCCACATTCACACACACACACACGTGTATTATTTTTTTATCCACCACCCTAAGCCCAGCGCGCATCATTATTAACTTTCTTCGTGCAAAAATTTGACGATATTGCATTCCATAAATAATATTTTTCTCTTTCTCTCTCTCTTCTCTTTTTCTTTTCAATCTCTTTCTCTTTCTTTCTCTTGTCTGTTTTCCCATTTATTACCGTTTATATTACTATTTTGTTATTCTCTCCGTATCTCAGCTATTCTTTTGCTCAACTTTCGTCTATTTTTCACTCCTGTAAATGTTTTTGGTTTCTGTCAACATCATTCTTAGTCTTTACTAAAGACTTCTCTTTCTCTTCTCTCTGTTACGCACACACACACACACGTATATATTTCTCATGCACAGTGAGACCAAAAGAAAGAAAGCATTGACAGATTAGATTAAAGCAAATTATAGCAAATATAGTTTCTTATCATTTTAGTTTTTATTTTCTTTCTAACCTCCTTACAAGCAAAACATTTAGAGAGACACAAAGTACACTTACATTATTAAAAAAATAATTATCTGTTTCTCAAGTTAAAGTTTTAATTAGAGTGTGTGGACCTA
The DNA here is from genome assembly GCF_003073045.1 of Pomacea canaliculata. Lineage (NCBI taxonomy): Eukaryota > Metazoa > Mollusca > Gastropoda > Architaenioglossa > Ampullariidae > Pomacea > Pomacea canaliculata. The sequence goes on along the minus strand of NC_037595.1, from coordinate 19,013,630 downwards.
ATCCCATTTGCTGTTATACACAATATTTAATAACAATTGTGTTTTGTGTTCCTGTTTTATATTGCTCAGTACTAATACTTATTATTGTCTAGGCCAGACATAGAAATGTTCAGTTCATCTATTCACTCGCTCGCTGGGCTGTGACCTTTGACTCTTACACCTTCAGTGACCTTTTAGTACTATATGTGAGAACCTAGTGGGAGGCCACACAGCGAGACCTCAGCGGGTAATTTCTTGTCTGGCCCACTGATTCGAGGCTTAGTCGAGGTTAAAAGCAATGTCACCGGCATCTTTGGGAAGCGGCAATGTCGTGAGACAAGGTACCGGAAACAGCAAGTCCTTGCATAAGTGGTAATATATACTCCACCTTCCTATCAGCAGATCGACAGATATGGGGTCGCAGTTATGAAACAGGGATAACGGTAACCAAGGGTTAGGTGTGGACTGGAAGCGTGTGTAAATTAATCACGTGTGCAGATTTGAGTGTCTGCGTGCGTGCGCGCGTGCTTTGGACACGATGATAGTGAAACGTGTAATTTGATGAATTATCTGAATTATTCTTGCGCAAATGTTTGTAAAGCACCGTTAGCCTGTATAAATGTGCGATGTACGACTCGGAAAATGGAGATAATGTAGAAGTCTTGTCATGCATACTGTCCGTATCCATGGCTACAAAAACACTCTTTGAGGTATTGAGCGGAGATGAAGCAAACCAGGGGGGAAGGGCATCAATCGCCCTCTGCTTCATAACTAACGTTCTACAAGTCTTGTTTTTATAGCTCCGTGGTCTCTGGTCTCTAGCCCTTACAACATTTTACTGATATTCCTTTGAGCATAGAAAAACCCACTGACAGATTGCATGGTTCAAGGAATTATCAGGCACTGTTCCTCCCATTGCTATCACTTTTTTGACGTTTTTGCATTCTCTTTGATAAATTAACCAAGAAACAAATGAGAAAAAATAGATTTTTATTTCTCAGCTTTTTTTACTTTTCTTTATTCTTTTTAAAAATGACATTAATTTTATGCAAAAAAATCGCTCCTTAGTGTGGACAAACAGGGTTTAGGAACGTAGTGGTCATGGCCTGAAGGAATAATTCGGCAGTAGTCAGTTCTCAAGCGGTTTTTTTTTTTTGGAACAATTTATTTTTTAGTTAACAAAATTCTCAAGAAGGTATGTTGAATCTAAGAAAAAATATGTGTGAGGGAAAAGGTCGTGTCTGTTCTGTCTGTAACCCTGTGGCCACAATTTAAAAACTGTGTTGGATGTAGTCACGATAAGCTAAAAAAAACTATTTGTTGTTTAAATGAAAAATTAACATTCCTGACATAAGAAAATCTCTCCTGACTTACTGTTTTGTGTGTAGCCTTCTGTTCACAGCCTTACAAACGAAGCAGCAGTTAACTCTCTCACCAAGGAGAGTTCATTCAGTTCTTTACATTTACGCCAAGCAACTCACCTGAAGCTTTGCAGAAGTATACGGTTGCGAATAGTTTGAAATTATTTGAAACCAGTTTGCGATCATGACATGAATAAAATCCTCCAAGAATGTGCAAAAAAGCTAATTGCTTGCTTTTTAAAGCAATTGCTTGCATTGTAGAGGTGTGACTCAATAAAGGGCGCAGTTGATTAAAGGAGATAGTTTTAGCTCAACGAGCAGCGAGCTCGTGCGGAACTAATCTGATTGTAAATAAAATGAGAAAATGAGAAAGGTCTGTTCACGTGAATAGAATGGGAGACAAAGAAGTTCTATTGTTAGACGATTGAGTGTTAACAAGGCCCACCAGGCTGTAAATGAGCATGCCAGCTTGATAAAAGTCAGCAAGTTGCTGCTTTGTTGTCCAAAAATACAGTCCATCCGGGCATTTACCCTTAATATTCTTTTTTGTTTTGCTGAGGAATAATAAGGAAATAGGTTGAGAAAATCTGACCAGCATCCTTTTGTAGCTGCAAATGTAAGTTTTAACTTAGTAAGTTTAAAGTCAGTACTGAAAACTGAGAAGGGGTGGCGAGGTCCTGTTGCCCACCTCTCAGCACCAGACATGCAGCAGACTCTGTACTTCTCTGGAGTTAATGAAGAAGGTACTTGGGTGGAAAGATGCTCGATGAACGAATTCTTCATGAGAACAAGAGGGCGTCCGTTTTATCGTCGTTAGAAGTTTGCGCCATCCCATCTTTCACGGCACAAATACAGGTTTCAATGGTGTTAATAACAAAGTGAGACTAAGTCGAAGGGGTAGGACAATACAACTGAGTATCATCAGCAAAGGACTAGACTGGATGCATGATGAAAGTGATTTTCTGTACAAAATGAACAACACAGAGCCAAATATTCAGCACTGGGGGACCTCGAGAATAGGGCGGGATGCTTAGATCGTCAACGAAGACAGTCTGGGTCCATCAGTACGATAAGAGCTAAGCCATGCTAGTGCGGACCAGAAATTTCGTAGAGAATGCGAAGACTTTGAAGGAGAGAGGAGAGGTCGATAGTGCTGGATGCGGCAGACAGGTCAAGCAGAAACATCACCACTGCCGAGGACAGACACTATGTCTGTGGTTACTTTAATTAGAGTAGTTTCAGTACTGCAAAATGTCCCATGGGTCGACTGAGCGGGAGGGACGAGGAGTTGTTCCTGTAAGATTTTACATCATCCGGTGAGCCTTCCTTTGGATAAAAGTAACGAGCAGGCAAATCCATAAGCTTGAATAGACTTTTTAGTCCTGTCAGGTGGAAAACCGAGTAATTTAATTGCTTGGTAAACGTGCTTCATGAATGTGAGTTCATGTAGGTGGTATAAATCAAAAAGTGTCTTGCGTTTAGAAATTAGCGGCAACAAACTGTAGGTCGTGTTTTCTTGTCCTCACCAACATGTGGTGTTCCACAGCACTCCTACCTGTACATTATTTCTGTTCGTCATTCTACCTGGCACGATAACAGCTCTCTGGATAAGTTTCATGAACATAATCAAAAACAAACAACGCCACACACGCATGCGCATTCCTGCCTCTGGTCCTTGCCCTTGTTGTCTTTCTACAAATGGCTACGATCAGTCTCACGGGTAATACACCTTTACCAGAGCTTCCAATTAAATTTAATTTTTAAAGAGTTTCAACCTTAAACCATTTCTTGGTTGATACCCTTACGGAAGTATGATCAAATTTCACTGTATGTACCTCCCAGAGACTAGTCTTACCTAACCGTTCCCTTTAAATCGTTACAGCTATCATTCGCCTATACGATGAATTTTTGAGAGAAATTGTGGAAAAGGGAATATAAAAAATCATTAGGCTTTCGCAGTATATACCTGGCTTTTAGGGTAAATTGGAATGCAGGGGGAATGGGACTAGGCAAGAGGTTTTGGGGACGAATTGATTTTCTCTTTGATGTGCGTTTGACAATGTCCCGTTTTGACAAGATGCTTGAAGGATTTATCTTGCCCCGGAGGCAGGAGTGACTTCAATGACTTCAAATTCCAACAATTTTTTGATAATGTGCATCCAGGCATCGTTAAAATAAACAGGCTTAGAGCTGCCTAGTAGAATTCGTTTTCGAAAAGAGGAAAGACATTATTTCATGAAATTCTCGGGAAGAAGATGGCCGAGTGGTGATAACGCTGGTGCTCAAACTGAGAGGCGCGCTGGTTCGATACCCAAGGAGCACAGGAAACTTTCCCCAGTCGACTCTGCTGGCAGGAATAGACACCTTACTTCATTGAGTGATGGGGAAGGTAAGGCAGCGAGGGAAGGAGATGGGCACCTTCTCAGGTAAACCACCACAATTTGAAAAGGTAATGTTTCTACCTTTACCTTACTATAACCGCATATCAAAGCACGCGAGACAACAAACAATCCGAATTTGAGTGTGGGTATGTCACGAGAGTAGCAACTAAGCCAATAATTCTTAAAATGTTGTAATTCTATTATCTATTTTATCTTAAGTAGATTTTTTTTAAATATTAAAAAATAAAGAGGAAAAGGCTGTTTGATTGTATTCTTCATGATTTTAAACGTTCTTGATTTTTTTTCACTACTTTTAGCAAACTGCGAGATGCATTATTCGAGTTGCGTGCCAGCGGAAAGCCAAAATAATCTTCTTATAAGGTCTGTGAGTGCCAAGCAATGTTAGAATGCACTAACCATTCTCTCATGGCTGACATTTTGTGCTTGAATGACCCTCAGTTCTTTATTCCTGGTCACAGTTTGAATTGTTATCAAGGGGGAGACCAGTTGCTGATGCTTTGAAAATAACTCCAAGAAATTAGCCTTCCAGAGGTTAATGGTGGGGAAGTAGGGTTAATGCTGTTGTAAGATGATGCTATAAAAATAAAGCAAATTATTCAAATTTAATTTTTATGACGAAAACAGTTTTTTAAACTTATTTTTTTTTAGAAAATAATCGTATATTATTACTTCAGATATGTGGAGGATGGTTTAAAAATGCTTGGAATGAACGTTAAACTAAGCAAAAGATGTCCTAACGAAGTAGCCAGAAAGTGGTTAATAAGTGTGTGTGTGATTGAGAGAGATAGAATACGACAGGGAAAGAGTTTTCTATCAAACTCTACCTGCTTGTATAATTAGTAGAATTTATGTAAACACCGCTAAATTGTTATATTTGAGAAAAAAAAAAAAAAACGATTTACTTGTAAATCAACCTTGTGTGGAAAAGCTCACCGTCTGACATCTCTGTGCACCAATGAGCAAGTAATGCCAGTACACTTTTTTTTTCTTGTCGTTGTCTCTCTCCCCTTTCTCTTCCTCTCTTTCTCTCCCATTTTCTCTCAGTTTCGACAAGAAAAACGTACAGGTGTTTTCAAAGAGCTGCCAAAACAACCCAGGTGGGCTGGGAAACACGTCTCCCACGGCGTGGAAAGAATTGCTGTGGTTACTGGAGTTTTTCTAAGCAGGAACGGCAGGCATGTGGTTAAAACGTGGGTTAGTTTTCGCAGTAAACCGACTCAAAATAGCTCGAACCTTTTGTTTGTGCGGAGTAATTTTCTTTTTTCTCACCGTCTAGCTTAAGTTCACCTTGCAATTAGTGAAGGTACTTTAGACACTCGAAATGCTTTCGAGCAAAAATGAGATAGAATGGAGTTTGATCTTGGACGCCCAAAATATTCTAGAGTTATGGACATCACAACTGTTGGTGTCAGCATTGACAACAACAACACCACCACCAGAACCCCCTGCACCACCACCACCACCACCACTACCACAACCAAGATAAAAAGTGTTTTCTTTTCCTTTCGCGGGTTTGTGGACAATCTGCATTCACTCTTCTCCTCTCCTCATTTTCTTGAGATGTTTGAGGACCACGTCCATACGCGATAACCACGAGGCGGATCTGACATCAAGTCCGATCAATGCAGCTTTTCTTTCAGCGACCTCTGACCTTTGCAGTTCTCGCTTCATTGGCCTCCCTTACAACACTCGGATCTTCCGACAGACAGGCTCGTCGCGATCCACCCTATAAAACGCACGCGCCGCTGGACCTCGACAAGACTCGTCGGCAGCCATTTTTGTCTCGTCTGCTTGAACCAGCTGCGAGCAGACGATAAGACGCTAATTGAAAAGTTCCTCGTACTTTTTTTTTCCTTTTTTGTGCATGTGCATGTGTGTCATACGTCTCGAAGAAAGCAATAGCTTGTTTTGCTTCATTTTTTTCTGATTTAGACACTTGGTAAATTTGAAGGCGTGAAAGCTCGAAAGTTTTATTTATTTATTTTTTTTATTTTTTTTTATTCGGGATCATTCTTCTTAGCTCTGCAGCGAAGAGAGACAGATAATGGCTGATTAGACACTCCCAAAGGTGTAAGACGGAGATAGTGCTTAAAGTCAAGTTTATTGCACATGGGGGAAACGAGGTTAATAATTCGAGGGAAAAATTCACGAGTGAATAAAGATTTCACAGAAATTTGCTGTAATTATGATCATTGACTTCCCATGCCATATCCGTTCCCCACAACTTCCAGTACCCGGATTAAAATTTAAAACATACAAAAGGCATCTATCTTGATAGAAGAACAACAGGTATAAGCAAATGAAGCCAAAAGATTTGCACGTGAAAGACAGTAAAGAGATGCTCCAACAACATAAGAACAGAGAGAAAAGGATTGGCAAATCGAGAAAGTAGTCAAAGGATGGATGGTTAAAAGGTAGACACCTAGATATATAGAAAAGATGTCAGTCGGTTAAGAGATGTAGATGAAGTGAAAGATTGATAGTCTGCCATACAGACAGGAAAATAAATGGATAGACAGCAGGCAGAAAAAAAAACAGACTGTCAAAGCAAGCATAAAGGCGGGCAGTGAAGCATGAATATTTCGATATTGGATGAGTGACAGCTGATGAAGTGCAAAGTGTCAAAGATAAGAAACAAAGAAAACTCTATTGGGATTTGCTTTGAATTGATCTTGCAAAATGAAATATTGCATGACACTAGCAAGCTGGTAAATGGCAGTTGCGATCGTTAGAAGTTTCCACTTGAATGAGCTGCCAGCCAGGGGGCAGTGTGACCTGGTGAAAGGTGAAAGTTAACCATCCTTAGCGTACTCTAATGAACCTAGAGCAGCTTTAATGAACCTTGGCGCATATCGCAAATCGAATCTCATTTCTCGTAAAAATGTACCTGGCTGGTTTACCTATGTCCAGAAACGTGTGGTCCCGATAATTACATAGTTAAAAAAAAAAACCAAAAAACAAAGGTTTACGGATAAACTTTATAACAAATACAAATATTTTAAATTGTTAGGGTAATGCTAGTTTACCAGCAGAAATGATCACTTACTAGAGATTAAAGGTTTTAGCTATTTTTATTCATTTTTTTCCACTTCTTGTCATTATTTTTTTCTTAAGTAACACTTTCAAATCATGACTTTGTAAACTAGAACTGTTTCTGAATCCATGACCTGCATTAAGTCAAACATCCATTAGTACATTGCCCAGGGCATGTGTTAAGGTCGTTTACAAGGTTCAAAAAACACTAAAGGATTTTTTTTTAAATTACCGATCAGCTTGTTCCAATATATCACTGCTGCTTAATTCTTTTAAACACGAAAAACTACTGGAGTTTATTTTTATTGTTTGACCTAAAAGTACGAAAGTTCATCTGTCACGACGAAGAAGTAACACAAAAAAGTCGGTCTCGGTACCACTCCAGAAACTATTTTGCTTGCGATGGAGGACGAGTTAGTAAAGAAACACACGAGTGGTGCTGAAGATTCTGCCACAAGGGACAGCTGGGGGGCTATTTGCTGTTTTGTTAAGAAACATCTGTCGGGTCTTAGTTTCCATCTTAAAAACACTCGTTAAATGTGAGGCGGCGTCTAGACGAGAGATTTTCTGTTTATCAGGAGCAGCTAGCAGTGGAGTCAGGCTGGCACCCTGCAAAGTCTGGCAGCGAGGAGTCCCTGCTTGTAGGTGTTGGACGGTCTCGATCTTCTAGACTACCCGGGGTGAAGAATCACTCTTTTTAGGCGTGAGCTTTGTTTCAGAGAAAACAATGGCAAGAAAGTGTTTAAAGGCCAAAGGGCAGGCATTGTTTCTTAATCTATCAAAACATTAGACAATAAATTAAAAATAATATTTCGCATACTGAATGTCAAGGGATTGAAATAATGGATGAAGCAACTCACAGTTGAATAGTAAGATATTTTGTGACTTGTCAAAACCAGTCTCTCTGACTAAAGGTCAGATCAGGTCAGTGTAGCTCTGCTACTCACACGTCAACGATAATCTCACCTCACTTATTTCCCTTCAATATTATGCCGCCCTCAGTGTGTTGGCCGCAAAATCACGAACCACCAACACGCCCAGAATTACCTCCCCTTCACTCTTCCGGAGGTGCATTTAAGAAAAACAAAGGCAGACGGCGAGAAAGAGTTATCGCCACACGTGCGGTCAAAATGGCGAACAGCACAAGCTTGAACTTACAAGGGATTTCGGGCATCAGCTCTTATGCAAAAAGATGGCCAACATTTAAAGACAGGCGGGTTCTTGAAGGACGGGTTCACATACCCGATTACAGCTCAAGCGGAAGTGGCCGCCGTATTGCACACGTCTTCTGCTGGAAATGAGATCACGCTTCGTCCATGGAACAGTGCATTAGGTAAGAATGTCATTATATCCAGTGCCACCCTCTCCTTGCAAGCAGCGGCCTATCAACCAAGCACTTCACGTGTTACCCTAACGCACATAGCAGGATGTGGAGGACTATTTTAGCCACCTTTTTTAAAGGTACTATTTTTTTATTTGCCCATATATGAGTAACGCGTGCAAATGCGTCTGGAGTTGTTTGTCGACGACAAGTGCTCTCCCAGTGGAGTTGTCCACAAAGCATGGTCTCTTCCATTTGTTCATTACAGCAAAAACACTCGGAGACAAGAAGAATGAAAAGGAGTGTGGAAGCAAAGAAACAAAACAAAATAAAAAAAAACAATTGTTTTTCTCTTTCCTTCCTAATCTCTTAGGTATGCGCACACAAAAGCACACGCATAAACTTATACACAAATACAACACAAATTCAAAGCAAAAACAACATGCAAACGCATAAACACAGGGGCATTCACACTCGCACATAAACACTACTACCACCCCATCTCCATCATCAGCACTGCCACCGCAACCACACGTAAAGAAAGAACAGGTGGAACTAAAATTTAAGATTTAACACGTCTGCAGCCACGGTGTTCAAATAAATCTTTCTACTAAATAAATCCAAAGCGGAAGTGGAATGCACTGACATAATATTCCTTCGATCTTTTATCTTCGCCAGCCAGTGAGGACGGAGCCGTTACCTGTCGACTCGCACTCACGTGACCTCAGAAAATGAGACGAGGAGGATAGCGGATGCGCGCCACACACCGTTTCTGCAATGTTTTATCTAACTTCACAGGATGGGTGCTGAAAGCGAACTTCTCGAAAGGATGGAGGTGGTTGTTGGCAGGTAGAGGCGCTGTCCTCATGTGCTATGCGCGCGACGCCTAGCGGCTGTTTTACATGTTGAACATGCTCTTCCTGTTGAAGTGACCAGAGTAAGCAAGGACCTCAGATTGCATCCGACAGGCGTCTTATAACATCCCCCTATTGACTGGGGTCTTTGATCAGCACTTTTAAGGTGGACGGCACCTTTGATCCTTGCATCTGACGGAGGGATCTGTCAAGGGTAAAAATCGTGGTGAGGTTTAAATTGGGTCTCAGTCTGCTGGTTTGTATTTTGTCGAGGAAAACTGTTATTCTCACATGTAAAGAGGAGAGGTAAGTTACGACTTGACGGACCCTGCCTTTGGACTTTTATAGCAATTGTGATAACAGCGAGTGTTAGAGCGAAAAACTTTATCAACAACGCGAAAACTTTGTCAACAAAGGAAGCGAAAAAGCAGTTTGTTGTTGTTGCCTGTGTGTGAGCGCGCTTACTTTTATTCCCATCTCTCTCTCTCACACACACACACAAAATAAAGTTCATCTGTTGCGACATGCTCGCTGAAGTTCATCAGTTGGTCATCTACACAATGACAACTATTCTTGCTTCAATGGCCTCGTCCTACTTGACTAAACATGTTCTCGCATGTCCGAGATAGAATATACATACCTAAAGAGTATACTTATTTCAAAGAGAAAACAAAGATTGATCATGTGTAAATACCAATCACTTGCTGCTTTAAGAGCACATGTGGAAAAGATAAATTGCCAATGTTTATTTGTGCCCAGAATGGCGAAAATGGATACCCTTCTTTTGTCACAGGGTTAGGACAAATTCCCAAAAGAAAAACAAAGAAAAACAAGCGCAGTTTTTGCTGAAAGGGATTAGTCAACAACCTGCAACACGACGGCAAGAAAACTATATTTTCATTATGGGGTGACATCTGAATGAATCTCACCCAAGCTTCTGGAAATGTCAGCGGGTCCGAACCGTCAGTTTTCAACCGCTGAAGCATGCAAATACACAGGCAGCATCTCGATTTCTGGTCCTCGGCGGGCAAAGGCATTTTAACATGGTTTCTCTTTACTGCCTCGCCGTCTGGAGTTTTGCAGCTTTTTCTTAATTGAGCTTCATTGATTATTCATGAGTTGCCCTGCATGTTTGGGCCTGGAACCTGTCTCACTCCATGCTGACAAAGGCTGGAAACATGCCTTCAGATATCGTCTGTCTTCACCTCTGTCGCTGGAATTGGAAAAAAATTCCAGCTTTCTTCTTTTTTGCAGATCATCTATTTTCTAATAACATTTTTTTCCAGTCTTATCATACTTTTGTTACCAGGAAGTTGAGAATCACGAATTTTGTGAGTTCAAATATCCACTTTATAACATGTAGTTTGTTTATAAATGTTTTAATTGTTTACAATTTTAACCAGCTCATCCAAAGTGTGATCTCGGATGACACCAAATAGCTGTCGACATACAACCTTTGTGACATTAGAAAAATTCCAGCTTCACATTATCAACAACGAAAACGCAGTTGACGATAGCTGTTTGTTTATTCGTTGCCGGCGAATAAATTCCTCACAGCCTTAAATGTTCAATTTTTTTTTTAAAAATCTACGAATGTTTGTTGGTTTTATTGCAGACGATTTAACTTCTCTCTGAATTTTATTGTGGGGTTTGGTTGCGTGAGCCTGTGTTCGTCTCTAGTATCTGGCCCTCCCAACCCTTTTGTTAACGGTCGCGAGTAGGTGTTGCCTAAATGGATATTTGCAATGGAATGTCAGCCAAGGGAAGAATTGTCCTTGCCGATATCTATATGTATTTGTACTGAGAACACTTACTGATACTTGAGCAGGCATCGAATCACTGAGGGTTAAACCTTAATAATCGTTTCTCCACAGGCTTTTTACTAGTCGCTGCACATGATTAATTGCCTCTGGCAACTGAGAACATGTTTCGTGCTCAAGTGGTACTTTCTGGAAAATGGTATGATCAAGATGACCATCGTAAAAGACTGATGTTTATCTCTCTCACACACACACGACCAGGTACAAGAAGAGAACTAGAGCTGTTTCATGGCAAAGGAGAGCATACTTGACTCACATATATGTACTTAGCAACAATGATTTCAAATGACGGATTATGGAGACCCTCTATCCTGCTCATGGGGATGTAGCTGTATTAAAAAAAGGACAAAATATCAAAGTGCAACAAACTTTAAGAAGACTCATGCCGGCACTGTTTCTGTAAAAGTATCTCTGTACCACAGAGACAACAACTATTAAACTGGTTTCACTGGCTCCTGGGTCTTGGCAGCAGGCGGGGGCACCAGTCAACACTCGATCACCAGATGAAGGGGCATTGTCCTGATACAAACATCATTAGGGTCATCAAGTACATGGAACCACTGTGTGAAAGAAAGAGAGAAAGAGAATTTACATTTTATAATTCAAATTGAATTCTCCTTCGTTCTGTCATGGGACGCAAACCATCAACCTTCAGGGTCAAGGGTCACAAAACTCAAACCTTTGGAGGATACAGATGGCATAAATGCGTAATTAGGATGTGAATTGTTCTCACCAATCCTCTGTCTCCAATGGTGAAAACGAGTGAGCTCACGTCTGCTTCCCACGCACTGTTCAAGTCCCGCCACTTCCCACCCTTCTTCGCATTTGTCTCCCCTTGTTAATTCGATTATCGAAGGAGAGGGCGATTTTGCTTAACATAGGAGTTGTGCTGATTCTAGGAAGAGTTTCTTTTATTTTGTGTTTGGCGGGACGTGAGAACTTTTTCCGTTTAAAGGCTCTAGGTCAACAAGTGGATTTAAAATTGAGATGCTTTGCATAGAAATTGGTTTTGCACTTTGTCTTTATTTCTTTACTTACATTTACATACAAACTAACGACACTTATTATGGTTCGCTTATGTGTTCTTATGCATGATTATGTGTATTGTGTTTGCATTATTTACCATCACGTAGTCATTGAATGACAATCAAAAAAACCTAGTCAAATATTAAATTCTTGCAGTAAAAGTCTTTAGTAACTAAATCCATGATATAAAACTTAAAAGTTGTGTAGGAAGGTGAAAGGAGACCAGAGATTTTGAAGCAAAACATTTGGGACAGTAAAAATTTGGTGATCAAATTTGTTTGCCGATAAAATAGAACTGTGGGGCACTTCAAAGGTCTGATGCTTCGGTACTTTAATTTATTAGGAAAGGTCTTTACTATTTCTGATTTACAATCACTTGAAAACAGATATTTACTAATCACCTAAGATGAACAGACTGAAATACGCCATGTGAATTAAATAAACAGGGCTGAAGACGAATGAGATTGCATCATGTACACTTGTTATTGCAAGGTTCTGAATCTTTGGTAAAGAGTAGGATACTCATGATTAGGCAAAGAAAACTCACTTTACCCCCCAAAATGAAGGAAAAATAAAAAAAAAAAATTAAGAGAAATAAAGACTGAAACAAACGATATATCTACAGTTGTCCATCGAATACTTACTTCTTTCTTCTATCAATCCGTGTTTTACTTTCTTGCTCTCCTTCTCCCTTTACTCTTTCTCGACAAAAACACAGTTCTGACCACTACCATTAGTTCTACTAACAAACGTCAAGACCATTCTGAAGAGCAAAGGAGTGGAATGGTTTACAGCACATCATTAGGCAGGACCAAAGAAAACAGGCCACAAAAGCCCTGTAAACCCTCGCATAACGGCTCGGACATAGTGACGCGAAAGACAGTCATTGAGAAGTGCAGGAACATAGCTCCGGCTCGCCAGAATTTAATGCTTCATTCTGAATTCGATGCGCAAGTGCAAAGCCTCATCCCCTCCATCCTCCATCCTCCTCATCCCCATCCTCTTTCCCTCTTGCAGCATTTGTCATTTTACGCCATGCCTGCTTTAACGGAAACCATCGATCAAGGAAGAACACGTTTTATAAGCCCGATACAGTTACTGACAACAGTTTGTTTGGATTTCGAACCGACATCAGAACTAGACGCCATTTTGCATTTCGTTTGCGTCGGCGGGAAGCACGCCTCAGGGGCGGCTTCGAAAATCGACTGCCGAGAGAAAAAGTCTCGGCGAAGACACAGACGAGAGGAAAGGAAATAAAAGCTGCAGGAAAGGTTGAGAGTCAGACGACGATGCTATGTGTTAACAGTTGAAAGAGAGAAAGTCTCCATCATGAAAAGAACGCGACGAGTCCCGAAAAAATAAACACTTCCTATTGGCCAATGCAGAAGCGGAATGTTAAAGGGAAGTAAACATTTTTCAGATTCCGTTTCAGCATGCAGATGGAAAGAAAAATAAACACTTGCTGGTCGCTACAAACAACATCATCGGAGTAAAGCTATCACGAGACAATTGTCGCTCAGTAGGGATGAGCATGAATGTGAACAGTGGAAATAACTTCTTAAGCATTTGCTTTTCGCCAAAGCTTTGCTCTTTGGTGATGGCCCAAACACCCGGATGCACTCGTATTTGTTTCTGATCTTGTTTCTCTGGCAACAGCTCAAAAACAGAACAGGGCCATTAATGATGCACTTGCATTTGTGTGCCTTTAAATGTTCTGTTTTCTGCATTTAAAATAGTTGTAATGCTATTTATAGCAGACATTCATGAGACGAAGATCATCGGGGGCCCTTTTAGACAGACAGACAAAGAAATAAAGACTGGTCATGAACGTTAATAAGTTTAGCAACAAATTATAGAAGAGAAAGAAATAAAGACTGGTCATGAACGTTAATAAGTTTAGCAACAAATTATTTAAGACAGAAGAGAAAGAAATAAAGACTGGTCATGAACATTAATAAGTTTAGGAACAGAAGACGTACCGCAATTATTTAAGTACGACTAACATACTAACAGACATTGTAAATGATAAGAAAAAAAGGTTAGAAAACAATACAATACAAATCCAACCCAAATACTGTTTAACATTTGTTTAGACTACTTTGCTATAGCAGGAAGTGAGAGCTAGCTTCACAAGAGTCGCTATTATCTACCAGAACTCTAACCAAAGTATTGCACCACAAATCAAAGATATATATCAAAAGCAAATCCGAATATGACACTTTGTACATTATTAAATTTTCGTTTCCTTGTTATTTTTTTGAATTTGTAATAGCGGTTTCGTTATTTTTTTTTTATTTTATCAGATTATCTTTGTACCTTGGAACCCCATCTCAGAACTTTATAAGAACAGCTTGCATCGGTAATTACATTATTTTTGATGTGTAAGAGAAGTAACGAGTCCGTCGAATAAAAATCCTTCTCGGAGGACTCCACCAGTGCGAAGCATGTCAACCGATGTTTGCTCAGACCGCTTAATGAATCATTACATTCGTCGAGGACCTTTCCGACCTTTCCCGTGCCTTCAGTTTGCTGTCTGTAGACAAAATGTCTCTTTGCAGGCAGTGAGCATAATCAGGAGCAGAAGACATCATCTGGGATTCCAGGTCCATAAAACAACAGGCAGTCTCCAGAATGAGCTGGACTGCTGGGCGCACACGCCAGAAACGAACCCCAGAACAATTGCTTTGCCTGTCCTTTCAAGACGCCATCGATATCCCAGGGAGAAACTTCGCGTGATTCGCACGCGCTGTGTCGTAAAAACACGACCTCGGGAGCTGGTCGTAAGCAGACGACAGTTTCATCCCTTCCGGGAGATTGGAAGCCATTCTGGAGACGAGGCTGCGGCGAGAACAGGCGTTATCTGTGCCTCTGGCGGGGTGTTGAATGTCCAAAATACCTAGTGTCATTTTCTAGCAGCTGCCGTACCCGCGGGTTGGAGGCGGGTGTTGGTAGGGTAGACCATCTTGTGTGCTGGGTAGCTGAACCACTTCTCTCTGATGCCATTTTTCAAGAAATGACAATTAAGAACACAGAGAACAGTTCATAGACTGAAGATCATCAGAGAGTTGGTTTACCAAGGTTTTTGTTTATTTATTTTATTTTATTTTTTTTTATTTTTATTTTTTTCTTTTGCAGTCCTTCACACCATATCTGCATCAAAATAATAGCATCTGTCATCCTTCAGTTACAAGAGTCCTGCATGGCTCATCGCCGAGCAGACAAACGTTCAGAGGGCGCAGCCATCGCTCCCAGACATACTGAGTACCACTCATGCCCGGCGCCGATGAAACCCTCCGCATCACTGCTCGCTATTCATCAAAGTCCGAGCTTCGCAGAGCTTCGCGGAGCTGCGCATGCGCCTGCAGTCGTGGAGGTGATGGCAACACGAGAACAGCGGTGCTCTTGCTCCACGCACCTGCCTACCTCGTGTCCGATTCGCATGTTTTACCTGTTTTCACCTGTGGGCTGAGCCAAACAGTTGCTATTTAAAAAGCTTAGTACAGACACAATTTCTCTTCGTTTCTCTCTGCTTCTGTCAAGTATCAGATGTCTAATTAGCGACCAAAGATGAAAAAAAAAAAAAAAAAAGAAAGAAAGAAGTCAAAATAAAAAAAAATAATAATGAAAAAGAAATACACAAATTAAAGGGAAAGTGAGAAAAAAAAAAGTTTAAAAATCAATCAAATGAAAAAAAAAAAAAAAGAAACAAACATACAAAACCAAAAGAGAAGAAAATAAAAGACAGCATACCGAATAAAATTAAGTTTATACACGCACTAATGTACGGACTGCGCATCCAAAGGTGCTTTAAATAGCGATAAAAGTCTTGGTTGATAAATGGTGCACATAAGGTGTGTGTGTTGGGGGGAAGGGTGGGAGGATAGGGTGGAGGTGTGTAGGTGAGTGCGCACGCGCTTTTTACGGACACGAGGCGACATGAGGGAAAAGAGAAGAGTGAATACATGAAATTATTTCATGGGTGTAGATTAATTCTCACTATTTGATCACATGTTCATTCTTCTTACATTAGCGATGTCTTTTTCGATTTCCGAATAAAAAATGTATCAGCATCTTGACATAAAAAAAATAGTAAAAAATCAACAAATTCGAGTGCACTACGACTAATATTATAACTTTTTGGTCTTGTGGAAGTATATAATTAGCTTATAGTCGACAGGGAAGTAGCTTTCATCATTTTCACCAGCACCATCAGGAGCAACTACAACAAAAGTACAGCAGCAACATTCTGATACCCTGAACTCTTCAGCATAGTAACTGTGTCATGACCTTTTACCCCAGACTCGGATATTGCAGAAAATTCCATTTCTCTTGTCAAATATGATACTCGAAATAACCACCTGCATAAACACAAAATGGCATTCTGCTGCTGGCTTGTTAACAAATATCTATAAGACACTAATTTAAAATGTAAAATCCTACCCGGCGTCAGCGCAATAAGCAAAGTGAGTTTTACACTATCGGGGCGTTGCCTCCTCCCATTGCATTTTGCATGTTGATAAGAAAATCGCCGGGAGTCTTAGCTCTACAAATAAATCAATTCCCAGACAGAAATGTACCAGAAATGTAAATTTTCTTTTCCCCAGTATCCCACACCCTCCTAGAATTCTAGAATTGTAGGGTGGTACATCCGGTGTGGCATGCCAGAGTTGTCTCTTTGAGCTGAGTAATGTAATTTAAATGCAAATAGGATTTGTTGACGATTCGGGAATACTGGGATATTAAACACTTCCAAATTTATTTAAACGTTGCTTTCTTTTCTTTCTTCTTGCTTAGTTGTCACAGAGTTTGTGTGCTCTGATTAGGTTTTCTTTCTTTTTATCTTGTGTAATCATCTCTTGAGGATTCGTTGAAGTAGATGCGAGGAATACGCAAAGAATTGTATGCAGTGTTATCTCTATTTTCAAAAGAAATAAAATACACAATATACATATTATTAGTCAAAAGAAAGAAAGTTTGTTGTTGTCTTATTTATTTTATTTTATTTTTTTTTTTTTTGATGGACTGAATGTCGGCTTGTACTTTCAGTTGTTTTCTGATTTTTCTTGGAGATTAGAGAGAAAGAGGAAATGAGACTCAGAAACACAACGAAAGAAGAAAAAAGACAGAAAAGAGACAAGAAAAAAGGAAATTGAAGAGAGAGAAGCATGTGTTACAAAAAGGGAGAGAACACAGCGGTAGGTGACGCAGCTGTGGAGAATTTTTGATGATGGCGTGTCAGCTTCATGCATTTTTCTCAGCTTTCGTTCTTCACCATGTGTGGGGATGCGGACTGTAAGAATTAGAAACAGGAACAAAAACTGAAAATTGTTTTACGTGTATGTGTTGTAAAAGGTCCTGTTGACATGTAGCTCAGAACCTTGAACCTATTAATGCCGAACCGCATATTGTAAAACAACGAACCTCCTCAACTTTGATAGATAAGTATTCGTACATAAATGTATATATCAATGAATGTCCAAATGTAAATATTTAACTGTTGGAGTTTAAGCACACATTTATGTATATACATCTATATCTGAGTATGCATTTATCAGGATATATGTAATAGTATCTATACAATATGTCTTTAAGTGTGTGGTGTGTGTGTCTGTTACGCAGTTTATTGGTGTGATTATGTAAAGAGATGTATTTGTGTGCCTGTAAATATTTGTATTTGTGTAATTATGTATATGTATGTATTTGTTTGCCTGTAATTATGTATATTTGTTTGTCATGTTAACTGACACAACTCCTTGCTGAAGATTATTCTCCAGGGTGACATCGAAAGAGGTCGACGCTGAGGCAAGCAAAAGAATAGTTGGGTACCTACCGTAAATGGGTAGACCAGGGTTTACCTGCATGTAAACTCGAGACCCATACATCACTAAAATCGGTCACAGTGGGTTTTCGAAATAGCGACACGGCGACCGACGCGAACTCGCGAACTTTAGAAACACCGGAAGCTGCAGGCACGCGTGCGCCATTACACGTGATGGGTGATGACCCTTCCAGCCATCCACAAGGAGGAGCACTCAGGACAAGGCTGACACGAGGGAGTTCTAACAAAGGTCGACACGAACTTTCCCCATCCTCCGTTCTGTATCCAGGAGGGTGAAGGGGCAAGGTGAAAGACCAACCTCGTTAATGGCTGTCTGGACAGTGATCTCCAAGTTGACAGGAAACTTTCTTTGAGAGGATTACAGGCTGTTCCGACTTTAAGGAAGATATCCACACGACTAAGAAGCAATACATTAGTATAAATATGGAATGAAGAACTGGGAGGTAGAAGTCATAAAGAGCGGAAGTGACGTAGTTTGAATAGAAATAGCTACATTGGTTGACAGACTGACAGATGACTGATTAGATTAGTTAATACCAACACAATCAGGAAAGAAATAGGTTTTAAAAAGATTTGAAGAGTCTGTGTATTATTGAGATAGTGAAAAGAAGGAAATAGGTGTTACGTGAAGAACACGGTCACCTCACTAGAGGGCGGGGTGAGATCCCCCCAAAAACGTTTTCCAGCAGCAGTAAAACGGCGCGAGGCTGTCTGGTTTGGCCACGTGACACGTCGTAGCACTCCATTTCAGACCATCGTTCATCGCACCCTTGAGATCGGCCGCCGCCGAGCCCGACAGAGGACGATCTTGCCGGCGAACATTAAAGAAGTGGACAGACCTTTCCAGTGCCAGAACCTCGAGCTGCCGCCTGGAAATAGCCTCTGTGGGTAAACTGCAGCTGCTACATCCGTCAATCTTTAAATGTTTTTTTGAATTGTATTTTTCGTTTTGTTCAATATGTGAAAAGATTTCATTTCAATTTCATGGTTAGTAGAGCGTTTGGACTTTCGTCCTTACTGACCATAGACTTCGGATTGATTTTACGCCAGCTCTAGTAAACAAAAATAAAGAAAACGATTAAAAATCATTTAAAGTGCTTCTCGATTTTAAATTAATGCTTTATATTGCTTATTGTATTATATATTGTATGTTTATGTCTTTTGTTTTAACAGGACAACATTTTGAATGCAACGCATGAAACTTTTTTTTTTGTACCCGCGAGATAGCAAAGCCATGTGACTCAATGAAACTGCAGATGAATTAGGGACTAAACTGACTGGTGTAAAAAGAAGTGTGATCACACTCTGACACAGTTTGTATGCGAAATACATAACAGATATAAAAAAGATACGATGGGCGTGTATTGAAATCCAATAAACAACAGGACATATTCAGATGTCAATATTTTCTGTATACCTTTCTATAATATGTTAATAGTTGTAATCATCATCATCATCATCATCATCATCATCATCATCATCATCATCATCTTTATATTCATATTCATCATCATATTCATCATCATATTCATCATCTAAAGACGCAGACTGCACAAAGGTTCAAACGCTGATTGTCGCTTTACACCAGACAAAAAAGGTCTGCGTGACATGGCGGTCTGTAATGGGAGTCAAACTGGCGAGGAATAAAAGCATGTCTCCAGAATACACATAAAAGACCTTGATTTGCCGCTTCAACAAACACACAAAAGCTAGTGCAGGAGTATGCACGCACCCCGTAACCTGCAAGGTTTGCATGCAACAACCTCTCCTCTCGCGCGCGCACGTATTCATGCACAATTATTCTCACATGTCAAAAAAAATATCCTTGGGATACAGTGTACTTTTCAGTAAGCATGAAAACACAGATTCAGAAATAGAGAAAAATAAAATAAAAAAAAGAAAAATGATCAGAAGTTTGAAAAGTCTCTGTCCAAGCCACGAGCTCGTATCGAGGGTGGAGTGTGTCTCTCAGTTCAATACCCGCCTCTGGACACGCGGTGTACAGATGAGAACAGACACAGTGCTGTCGTTCTTTGAATATTCATGATCCTCTCTCTGTGTGAATATTCATGATCTGGTTCTCGCCATTTGAATGTTCACGAGTCGCTCTCAGCCCGTCCGCACATTGGTGCGGTGCGATGTGACAGAATTAGACGCTACGTTGGATTCACGTGATCTTGATCGCCGAGATTGCTGTCAACTTCTTTCTGTGAATCGGTCTCTCATTGCTGATAGATTAGAATTGGTGTGAGTATTGTCTTCACTCTCTTATTTGCTGCCACTTTAATGTCTATCCCTACACTTTAATTTATGAAAAGACACGAGTGCTAGACTAAAGTAACAAAACGTTCATAGTTCTCTTCCCATATGATTGGCTATTATCAGTATTTCCCGTCAATCCCAGTAAAGTCTGATTGTTTTGTTATAGTAGAACTGTTTTGTGTAGATATATGACCACTAGGCTATATTCCTGATTATAACAATTATGCTATCGAGTTAGTCTTTTCTGTTGACCCATGTTTAAGAATTTTCTAGTAACTCGTCAATACCTGTTGATATTTTATGAGTTTAAAGTTTTCGAACCCCAGTGAGTTTCATGACACTGGTTTACAAACAACAATGACAATCTAGTAACTAAATTTAACAACATGCTAAATAGCTGTTGTTTAGCAATATGTTATTAACTCTAAGCTAATGCTATGCGATCAACTTATGTTTGACAACTTTACCTTGACGAGATGCTCGGGACATTTGTTTAACAAATGATGTCTAATGATGTGCCATTAGCACGTGCTTGACAATGTGCACACAATCAGCGACCTGCTGGTGATATTTTCTCGGCGAGTGCAGATGCCGAGGTTGAATGACGCACTTACTTCTGATCACAGTCTTCCCTTAGCATCGATCGCCTCGGGCGTGGGCGGGGGACGAAATGGAGTTCGAGACCAACTTCCACTTACAGGATGAAAGAAAGTGAACAGACAAATGCATACAGGTTTTGTAATCGACTGTCATTCCTCTGAGATTCATAAATCATGCTGCAAAAGAGGGTTATCACAAAGCTTGCAGATGATGCTTTGTTTTCTATCTAATGTGTGCGTCTATCAGCCAGTCATCGTTTTTTTTCTTTTCTTTTTCTTTCTTTTTTTTTTTTTTTTTTGTCTGTGTTAGATATGTGATTGTCTCCAAAGACATTTCCTTGCGTTCACCAATCTATCATATTCGCAACACATCTTTTTTTGCTTTGTCACGGACCGCGCCGTTGATCCAGTTGCCCGGTGCAAGGAGTACACGAACCTGGAGAGGTACATGGGAGTGAGCTCAGCGAAACACGTGAATTTAAGTGAGATGGG
This sequence comes from Pomacea canaliculata, assembly GCF_003073045.1. NCBI lineage: Eukaryota > Metazoa > Mollusca > Gastropoda > Architaenioglossa > Ampullariidae > Pomacea > Pomacea canaliculata. The sequence goes on along the minus strand of NC_037595.1, from coordinate 18,992,642 downwards.
TTAGAATGACTGTACCGATAGAGTGAATGATGATGATGATGATATGATGATTGTGCTGCTACATACGCTATTAATACACAAGGCCAATACAGACAAATATTGCGAACGCTCGGGGTCAGGACAGGGTCACAGTGGTCGTCCCTCTAAAAAGATGCGTCCTCGAGTTTTGGACTTTAAGGTGGTGAGAGAATCAAAGTGACAAAGGCTGATGGGTAATCTGTTCCAAGCTGATGGAGCTAGGTAGGAAGAGACCTCTGTCCATATGTCTTTGTCTTAGTCAGTGGGACTCGCAGAAGCTTGGTGTCAGAAGATGAGCGAAGAGGTCGAGAGGGTGTATAGATGGAGTGAGTGCGGAAAGGCCGAGGACCAGTGCCAGAAAACAGTAGAGTAAGTCAAAGTGGAAAGTTTGTGGGCCATTCGGTACAGGACGGGCAGCCAGTGAAGAGAGAGCGAATCATTGTGTATATGTTCACATTGAGATGGTCTGATAGGTGATGTATGCAGAGTAGGCGAGCAACATTATTCTGGATACTTTGAGGTCTGTCCAGAAGATACTTGGGAAAAGTGACAAGGAAAGTATTGTCTGGAGAAACTGAGATGGAATCGGGCTTCTGTAAAACAATAAGACTTTGTTTATCTCTGAGCGAAGTATGAACATATCATCTAAGTCGGTTGCGCTCGCAAATGCATGTTTCCTTTCACGGAATCGAAATTTAAAAAAAAAAAATGTATTTGCAGGTCTTTCATGTGAATGATGTTTAACACTATGAGGAATGGTATGATATGAGCCACGAAGACAAATGTGACACCAACGAGTTGGGTTATCGTTAAACATCGCACACATTATCACATTGAAGTTAATGACCGCTGGTTCCTTTTCAACAGAAGAGATGACGTGACTTTAAAACATACTTTAAAGCTCCACATTGTCTTATTGCCCAGTCTGGAACATTTGTTTGGGTGCAGGATCTTTTTTCCACAACACATTTGTGGCTTGCCATTAGAACCTAGAGCTTGGAAACAAAGAAAGAAAGAAACAAACAAACCTGCTCTTTACTGCAGGGCCGTTACATTTTACTGACTTTCCAGTGTCAGGGACAAGGTAACCCAGTCTCGCTTGTGAGAACTTCGAGCCCCTGTTCTGTCTTGTCAACTGTGAAGACTTTAGCTGTAACTAAATGTGTGTGTGTTCCTATTCATGTATGTGTTCATGTGTGTGTTCATGTGTGTATATCCACAGGAATCCCTGAGTCTATTAAATAATTTTCCCAGACCTTCAGACTGAGATTTCCTGACTTTTATCGTATCTGATCCAGCGGTTTGCACTGGTTTCTCTAATGACACTCTCTTACGCTCACTAAAATAGAGGAACCAAATGTGCGAAACCTGACTCTGACTACTGCCACCCATAATTTTTAATGACCACATTTTTGTTCTTCTTTACATTCGCTCCTTACTTTCCTCATTTTGCTTCTTCGTTAATTATTAATTGCTCACTCGTTACTTGCGTGAAGGCTGGCTTTATTGTTTTCCTTTCCTTCTCCCTTTTTTTTTTTTTTTCTTCCTTTCGGTCTTTAATTTTTATAGTCGTTCGTTTGCTAACGAGAAAGGGGATTAAGTGCCAACTTTCTTGACTGAGCAGGAGTCTGCTAGCATACTGTCTGCACCATCACATGTGCGAAGCATGCATGCACACACACACACACACACACACACACACACACACACACAACACACACACACACACACACACACACACACACACACACACACACACACACACACACACACACAGACTTCACGTGCACGCTGACATGACCACAAGAAAGCGGTGCTATCAAAGGCGCACGGTGCATAAACAAGAATCATTCCTCGACGAACTTGGTCTCAGGCCGGAACGGAAGCAGCGTGGCGGCCCCTTGGGATGCATCTGTTTATTGATTCTAGCGATCGCAGCTGATGCACAAGAAAGTAATTCCTTAAGGCTACACTAATCTGCGATTTGGGAACATCAGTCAAGGCGAGCTTGATCCTGGTTTTGCCCCAAAGCTATCATTCATTAGACTTTTTAAGTCGGCTGACCCTTCGCATCAGTCCCGACCTCATAACTATGGGGCGGTTTCATCAAGGCGCACTCGCTCATCCCGGTAACTGCAGTGCAGACAACCATGGCGGAGGGACGAAGGGAGGGACTCGGTTCCGCCCACTGCAGCTTAGCGCGCGCTTCGCAAACTCGATTAGATTCTCCGAGTGTTGACCTTAACACAAAAGACTTGTGAAAATTTTGAGGAGTTTCGGAGCCTCTTACACGGGACAAAACAAGGTTGGAATTTGTGTGTGTGTGTGCGTGTGTGCGCGTGCGAGTCTCATTGTGTGTGTTTGTTCAGTGTGACGTGAAGAAGGGAAGGTCTGCACGATGGCGCCCTTGCCCACAACTAACAATTTCATAACTGATGCTCACAAGATGTAAAAACAGTCTGATCACGAACTTGTATTGCTGGACTGCTGGCAGACGATTATTTCCAGCTAGCTACTAAAACGAGGCAGTTGTGTACAAAGCTTCCGGTTTATTCACATTTCAGATTAACTACTAAAACGAGGCATGAGAGTACAAAGCTTCCGGTTTAGTTACATTCTTTGTTTAGGATCGCCGAGACTAACAGTGGAGAACTTCGAGAGGCTAAGCGTTGGTCTTGGAGACAGACCTGTACACGTCCATGGGCTGATTCTACCGAGCTACTGTTTAGTAAACAAGCAATGGGAATATTTCCTAGTGTATTTTTGTTTCAATATATCCCTCACTGTGTTATATATTGTAGGAATTCACTGAGTAGAGCCTTACAGTACGTATCACAAAGCCTATGACAAAAGTGTTTCCTCTTTCTCTCATTCTCCCTCGTGGATGTACTAAAAATTTATCTAGTTAAGCTCAAGAGTGATTATTAGAGAAAGTTGAAAATAACAAAGAATGAAAGATAATAATTGACTGTTAGTGCGCAAATGAGAAAGCACATACAAAAACACGCACACACCCAGAAAAAGAATCCGTGAGAAACCAATGCATGACTTTCTGACCGACTGTAGGACTGAATGGCGGGCACAAGCTGTGTGTAAGCATCATTGCAAAGAACGACAACTAAACAGCAGAAAAACGAACAAAAGTAAAAAGAAACGGAAAAAAATGAATAGAATAATAAACTGACGTTTGAAAGAATATGCAAAAAGCATCTTAAAATAATGGCAAGAAAGGGAGTAAGGAAAGATAGAGTACACACAAACTCACAGAGCGACTGACACATCAACACAATTATAAGCAAACAGACAGACAAACAGACAGCCAGCCACAGAGAGATCAACACACAGCAGGCACGCTGATCAAACACAAAAAGATAAGTTCTCTTTTGTACAACAGACTTATACAGGTGTAAATAATTTTCTGCTGGATTATCTTGAAGAAAGCACTTCAAAACTGTTTGAAAGGTTATTTACACAAGACCCACGTAAATAATTTTACCAGAGGAGCGAATCAGTGATTTATGTTCACTATTCAGGACACGGCTCCTTTGAAGATTTCAAGCAAATAAGTCAAGCGAGATATTGCTTCTAATATATTTGAGATATTCTTAGATGACTTTCTTTGAACTGGACTTGTAAATATTATAGGTAGGCTTTAAACAGTTCAGGTAGAAAATTTGTTCAAAATATAACAGGACACAGCAATAGTCCTCCTCGTTATCCTCCGCTTTTCTATTATTTTCGCCATTCTTTTTATTCTTGTTCTTAAACTTCTTATTATCTTTTGTATTCTTTTGGTTTTTCTTCATCCTGTTTCTTACTGTGTGATTGCTTTTTGTTGTTATGAATTTTTTTTGGTAATCTTCTTCCTGCTTTATCTTGTTCTCTTTTGGTTTTTTAAAGTTCTTACTGTTATGTTGTTGTTAATACGTTTTGTTCTTTGATCCTTATTTTAGTTCTGTTCTTTTTGATCTTCATGTCCGCCTTTATGTTTTCGTAATGTTTACTACGTTACCTTGTTCTTTGTATTCTGTTCTCCTGACGTTTTGACGTGTGTGTGTGTATCTGTGCATATCTGTGTATATGTGTATATATGTTTGTTCATGTGTGCGCGCATAAGCTAAAGGTCATTCCCTGACACGTGCAGGTTGTTGGGGAGAGAGGGGTGAGAAGAAAAAAACATTTTTTTCAGGGTCGAGCTTTACATGAGGGCGGTGGCCGTCTCCTCTCACTGGCTGGGTTACCTCCCCCAACCCTCTATGGAGTCAGGTACCCGATCCTGCCACCTGGGTCGACTGGGGCAAGTTTTCTGAGCTAGTCGGGAACTAAGCCATTACACTCTTGAAGAACTGTGTGTGTGTGTATATATATATGGCTGTGTATATATATAGTTATCTATGCGTATGTGGGTTTATGTGCGTTTGTGTGTGTGCCCTTGTGCTTGTGCCTGTTCGTGTGCTCATCGCGCTTTTTGCTGCTGGAGAATCTTTCATATCCGTGCAGTGCACCCGTCTAAAAAAAGAAACGTTATCACACGTCGTCATCCGCAAAGATTACCCCACCCCACATAAAAAAACAAAAAAAAATCTTTCGAAACATGGCTGATTCGCGATCAAATTTATCTCGCGTCAGACGGCAAAAATGACATTAAGATCCCTGGACAGCGCAGACAGTTCAGCAGATTATTCCGAGGATATGGTAATGCCTCGACGGTAATGTATGTCTGAAAATTTGGTAGAGGAGACGAACAGTGAATCAAATAAGAAAACGAAATCAAAATAAGGGAGATTCGTCATGCATCTTGCTTTTTCTTTTCTTTCGAAGTATTCCAGAAAAAAAATTCTTATGACAAAATGCTATTTCGTAAAATGTGAGTTAATAATTCAGGCTTATGCTCAAGATGCAATTCTACAGACATCATAATGGATGTAAAAAGATTTTAAAACTTTCACTTGTTGGAAGTGTAAGGATACAGGTCATGCAAAGATACATTTGATGTAATGGAGAATATCGACAGTATGACAACTTGGGTCATCATAAGCTGCACCAGTGGCTGCTGTGGACATCCTGGATTCATTTTTTGTTTTTTTTTGTATTACGACAACATTAAAGGGGAATGAGTCATTATCACTAGGTTTTTATTTGAGATAGTTCCTCGTTTAATTGTCCCTTGACCGGCACTGATCGTTAGGGGTGGGCACATCACGTGATGCATGTGGCAGCGAGTAAAGCAACCTACTCAGGTCTGTGTTGAGGGATGGTGAAGCAGGTCCTGCAAGAGATGACCAGTCCACATCTTTGTGTGTGTAAACCAGTTTTCCTTTTGCACCGCGCGTCTACTCCTTCAAAGGGACCTCGAAGGACACTTGAATGAGTTCTTTGACAGAGTGTCTTGCCGGGTCACAAGGCTAAACTAGATTGTACAGATGTGGAGACCATGTTTATTACAAAGTCACTGGTATGACCCACGTATACGATTTATATCGTAGACGTGAAAGCAATTTTTACTGATATAGCTTTACTGTGAGAGCAACTAAACTTTTATAGTTTACTTTATTGAAAAGGAGAAATGAAAAAACTTCTGGATATTTTAATCAGTATTATGTACAATTAAATCGCTGATTTTTTTTTTTTTTTGCTATTTGACGAACATTAAGGAAACGATTTTATATTAGGTGTTGTTGCTTTATTAAGTTAATTTTTTAAACTTCCATTTTACCCTTGCCTAAACCACAGTTACTTGCTAAACCATCAATCTATCTTCCTGTTCAATTTTGATACAAAACTATTCGTTTGTCCGCCTGTCTGTCTGTCGACAGTTCAAGCTTACTCAACATTTAAAGTACGCCAAAAATCCAATCAATTGCATAAAAAGTTATAATCGAATCAATATCTGGCAATATCCCTCGCACTAAGCTCTCAAAATGCAAATGCTCCTATCTGACAGCTTTTAAATTAACCATTCATCAGTGCAGACATAGTTCACTACTTTCACTATAAGGCGCCCATCTCCCCCTGGCTGCTGGAAAAGGCATTAAAAGGGGATAGATCAGAGCCTGGCACCTTGCTAGTTAGGAGGTGCCAAGTACTCGCCCCGTGCCAGGGAGGATCAATGTCTGTCCCTGGCTTACACCCACCAAGAGGCAGACATGTCAATGCTTCTCTTCCGCTCAGCAACATTAGTCAACTGGGAGTGACATGCATATGAGGTAATTAGAGAAATGCTGGCAGGCAGGTCAAAGAAACTTGGAAAGTTTTGACATTTTTAGCATTTATGTTTGTCCATGTCCTGCTGGTCAACTGGTATGGCGAGAGGGAGAGAGGGAGGGAGAGAGAGAGGGAAGGAAGGAGAGCAAATGTTTATACTTAGATACAGGTGTGTGCCTATTTATTATCGTTGTGCATGTGTGTGTGGATGGGACAATGAGCCTCGTTAGTGGTAGAAAAATGTATAATTTAAATATATAGTATTATTGTTTGTTTATTTATAATAAAAGGTTAGACGTAAAAAGGCAAAGAAAAAACACATACGTAGAGGAGGGGAGAGAAAGATAGATGAAAAACGCCCTTATCTCCCCTTTTTCATTCTAATGAACACAAAAATCACATTTGCAAAGAAAATATAATTTATTTTCATTCATAGGTAGATGAAAACATTCATACTTTCTAGAACATCTCCCAACATAACACGAAAAAGTGATTCCTCAGTCGCTTTCTCATTACCGCTACAGAAACTTTCCTTTTTATCTCTAGGCGTATTTATTTACTTTTCTAATAGTGAACATTTCCCGTGGGTCGTTAATATCTCTCGTTATAAAAATAATGCATAAATCAATTTAAAATCTTTTGGATGCTTTCACCCGGTGACGTAAGGTGTGGGTGAGGAGGTGAATGACGGAAACGAGTAAATCAAGGAGGTAGAAAGTGAGTGGATGAGTGGGTTAATGAGTAGGCGGGTCTGTGAGAGAGTGAGTGTAGGAAGAAGATATGGCTCAGTGATTTTTGATTTATTTAACCTGCGGCTGCATTTATCCGTGTACCCACAGACAGTCAGATACATATTTATAATCACATAATATATACATGCAAAATGATTCTGTGAGTCATAGGACCAAGTAATAATATGTAGTTGTATAACATTATACAGAAGTAAACAGTTTTAGATAAGTGTTAATCCTTTTGAACGCGAAATATTTAAGACTGGAAAATCAGCAAGTGGTAGTGTGATCCAAAAGAGTCAATAGACAAGAGACTGGGCTAACACTAGACAATGACACTCAGCAGACTCAAGCGACAATGTCCAATGATTAAACCTGCAAAGCACGACAAAGAGAAGCTGCTCTCGATACGATATTCAACAACAGTCTTAAATAATTCAATAAAAAAATTCAAGCAGTATGCCAGGGCAGACAGGAAGCTCCAAAGTTATAACGACATTAAGAGTTTGGCAGACAGACAGTCATTCTGCTGATAATGATGTCTGCTGATAATGATAATGGTGTCAGCTTTGTTCGCTTTCAACCTCCGTCATCGGTGTCCAAGGGTACAATGAAATGGACCAAGAAGTCCTTGTCGAACAGTTAAGGTTGGTATGGGTGGCTTCTGTTTGCCCTCACCGACCCGGACTGTGTACCTCCCTCCACCTTATTCTGTGCACGGTTATTAGTCTATTGACTGAGGGAAGTTTACTGCACGGTAGTGACCACTAGTGCCACAAAGTGGACTGACCAAACGTGGCAATTGATGACTTCCGTCAATAACCGGGGGCACCTTATTGACCTCCTCAGCCAGGAAACAGGGAAAGCTCCGTGGGCTGGTAACCGCAGGGCCACCAATGTTAAGTGGTTCACAGCATCTATGTATTTACAAGCGCCCTCCCTCTAGCTCTCTCCTCGCAATGCCTTTATCCATTTTTTACTTAGAAAGACAGACAGACAGAGATACAGACAAAGCTCAGCAAGACAGTTCTATACTTCCTGACACATATACAGTGCTACTTACTTACTATTATTACTAATAATAGTAATAATAATTGCTATCTAGAAACAAGTAGTTATTTTGTTCTGTACGAGTGCATACCAATGACATACTTGTAGAACACCATTTCTCGTTTACAGAAAGTAATCAGCAGCTTTGAGGCTGGCTACTGATGAGTCCTTCTCTCGGAGAGCTCCATACCCGTCTGTCCGCCGAAGACTTACAGGCTGAACTGTCCCGAACAGAGCGAGTCCCGGGTAGATGCGCCTGTTTGCTCAGCGTCGAGTCGCCTGCACCTGTTGTTCTCTTGTCTCACCTCACTCCGGCTTCTTTATTTGCCTCTCACCCCTTCCCTTCTTCCGATCTTCCACCCTCTCCTAATCTTGGACAGCTGGGTTTCCACATCAGTCTTTGTCTGAGGTGCGCAAGGGGATGTAGGTATGTAAACATCAGTGTGATCATGAAATGCAGTCGGGTAACCAAACATTTGGAAATGGGCATACAAGTCCCAGCAGCAAAAAAAGAATAAAGCTAAAAGTCAGGCATCATAAAAAAGATGGCAGAGTGAAATGACCTACATGTATATTGGTTCGAGATTTGACCAGAGAGAGAGAGAGACAATAATTACACACAGACACTCACGCAGACAAGGTATACACAGACAGACAGACCTGGAACAAGTCAAGCAAAGAAAAGACAACAAAGATGGGCAGAAAGAAAGACAGAAAGATTACAAAAATGTACGAATAAATGAAAGAATCACTAAGGTTTTAACATTTTTTTCTGCTAAACGAAAACTTGAGGCCAAAGCATCTTGGAATTTCGACAGATTAAAGAGTTAAAACTCGAGCACCAATCCACCCTGAGCCCAGATACTTGCTGCCCCAAGTCTTTGTCTGCCTGCCATTGCCGATGTTCTGTTTATTTCCTGTTGGCGAAATGTCGACAAAATCTAATTTTCCTTTTGGCTAAACACCGCCTGTGGATGCAGCCCGCAGCCAGAAAGTGTGGCAGCCACACACACACACACACGGACTCGCAGACCGAAGTGAACTGAACTCACTGTCACAGCAATATTGCGCAACAGGCCAAGGGGTCCAGGCTTGAGTCACTGAATCTTTGACAGACAAGATCAGTATTGGATCTCCATGGAAACGTCCCCGGCCGACCGTAAAGTCGTCCTGAGAAGAAAGAAATGTCCAAAGTGGTGAAGATTTTATCGTTTGTCGTAGTGACACGTGCGAGAGCAGCATACAAGGCGAGCTTGAAAGAGAAAGAGACAGAGGGGATGTCTTGGAAAGAGAGAGAGAAATAAGAAAGAAAGGCTGTGAAGAGAGAAGCAGAGAGAAATGAATTAAAGAGTGAAACGGTTGTGCATTGTAAATGTGGACATCGCATAGAAACAGAGCTTTGGTCATCAAAGACATTTAAAGAAAGTTGTTAGAAAATCTTGCTTCTCACTAATTGTCATTTATAGAGAAATGGCATAATACAAATTTTCATACATTTCTCTTATTCTCTCACAACAATCATCAAGTCAATACCTTTAGATAATTCTCTATTACCATTAAGATTGAGCCGTCTACAAAAAACTGTTTTTCAATTTGTACTTTAATTACTACGCTTCAATTTTATTAATCGTCTGATCAACTCTAATTGAATAAAAAAAAATCCGCTTTCTTTACAATTGTTGTGTCATTTAATGAAAACATTAGCTTTCTCACAATCAGAACTTCCATCTCGAAGACTCATCCACTTTCTTACAAAGGAGGGACATTTGTAATAAGGGTGGGTGTGTGTGCTTGTGTGTGTGATATAATTTATATTTGTTGTATATTTTATGTTTTGTTATTGCCGTAAAATTTCTTTTTAATTGTATAATTTCCTTGAAATATAATTGTCGTTTTGAGGAATAGTTGTATAATTGCTATATGTTTCTGTAGACTTTCATAATTTAGTATCATTCTCGTTTAACTGTATCTTACACGGTGAGAAGATGGCGGTACTTGAAACTAATCAGTTTAGAAAATGAACTGAAACAGATATTGGATGCCACTCGCTCAATAAGGAAATTGTATATACGAAGAGACTACCATGGGCTTTGAAATAGACTCGATAAAGAAAATAAGAAGGTTGTGGTGGAGGACAGAAAGGTGAGGGTCACGATGTGGATTTGGATTGACTTCAACTCTCCAAGTAGAGATATGTTGTGTAAGTAAACTGAGCGAAGTCGTCATGCGGTCACTCAGAACTCAGAAAGTCAGATAGCATCTTTCATATCTATCGTTCTGGCTTGGATAGGCTCATGCATATTTACAGTATAGAACAGCATATACAATATTTATTAATCTGGAATCCTGATGTAGGATATCTAATAGACTTTCATAGTTAACTTACCCTCTCAGGTAGGTTTTACAGTTTTCAATAGGTCGCCTTAGCACCTCTTGGCTGACACTTTTACACAGGCTGACAATTTCTTGTTGGTTCTCTCTCTCTCTCTCTCTCTGTTTTATTAGTTTTTAAGCACATGCAGATTTGAGAGGATCGGTGCGACAATATCCGAGCCATTTAGATTTGTCTCCCCGATTTTCCTCCCCACCGAGCACTTCAGATGTATTGTGTGGGAGCTCGGTTCTTTGACTGGCTTTTTTGGGGCAGAACCTTAGGTATTAGAAGAAGCCCGGATGTTAGCGCCTCAACGACCACTGCCAGCGAAGCTGTCGTTTAAATCGCATATTTCTCGCCGAGACCAAGCGACGATGTTAGCTAATCCTCGGCAACACTTTCCAAGCGTTCGATGCCCATGATCTAAGGACCTAAGACGCTTACAGTTCGGAGCTGTGTCTCTGCACCTGATCCGCGAAAATGTCCTGTAGACACGTGACAGGGACACCCCGATAGCGCAGTGGTAAACGCTGCCTTCTCACTACCTCTGTAAGATTTCTAAAGTCTCTATCTCGCTTTATGAGATTGTTTACTGTAATATCTGTTTCAAAAGCTGCATGTAAGGTTGGGTTTTTGTTGTTGTTGTTGTTGTTGTTGTTGTTGTTGCTGCTGCTGCTGCTGCTGCTGCTGTTTGTTTGTTTTGTTTCTGTTTGTTTTTTGTTTTGTTTTTGTTTTGTTTTTGTTTTTTTGTTTTGTTTTTTTTTTTTTTTGCCTTGTACAACGGTTACCTCCCATAATTTATTCTGTTGTTACCTGCAATGTATACATTTACCTCCCCTTACACTGAAAGATGTAGAGGGGGGATATTTTTTTTTAGCGACCGTTAAAGTCATCTTAAGATACCATCAGTGACTGAATGAATACACTCTCTTCCTTTCTTCATCACAGATACGTATAGTCAGCGCATGGATCCCTTCCGACTCCATGTTTATGACCTTTTTTCTATAAAATGTTAGTAGGCGTGTCTCTCGAGGAACAGAAAAGTAGTTTTCGTGTGGATTTGAGAAAATATTATCTTGCACTGAGCTCTTCTCAGTCATTAGAAGTAAATTTTGCTCACTAGCAGACGTGAGACACAGTTTGACTGATTTATCTCATTAGACGTTTGTTTATGAGACCTTAGGGAAATGCCCTTTTTCCCCTTTCTTCTCGCCTTCTGGTAGTCCGCTGCCGGCCTGTCTGCCTGTGTCTCTGTCGGGAGATAACTTGCCTTTGTGGGACTGAATGTTGCCAAAATGCTGGTCATAAAACTGCCTCTTAAACCATCAAAGAAACAACCCTTTGTTTTTAAAAAAAGTGACAGAGTTATAGAAATTACCACTGTCAGAAAAAAACCGAAGCAGCAGGGGAAATTTGAAACTCGGGCTATCAGATCAAGTTGCAGGTGAACCTCCATTTATCTTAAACGTCAGAGGTAAATTTACCTCGAGAAGCGACAGATCCAGAAAAAGTGCAATGAACTTTAAAATATCCTCTGGGAAAATACTAAAATAATTGAGAAGAAAGAACCAACAACAGAAAGATACAAGAACGATGGAAGCAAAATAAATTCGAAGAAAAAAAAAACTGCCATTCGTTTAGCCTTTCTTAACTTATTCTTTTAATTAAGTACTATTTATTACCTTGTTATTTCCTTCCCGCACCATTTTAAATGTACTTTCTGAATCCGTTCAATCTCTTTCTCCTAGTCTCTTATTCAATTACCTTCATGTGTACCATTTTCTCATTACCTTTCCTTTCTTAACAGATTTTCCATTTGTTGCATTTTTTTTTATTTACCACCCTTTTTCTGTTAGAATTTAATCAACACCTAAAGTTGTGCCAGTCATGCCAGGCAAATGTGACAATTGGTTTCTATAGTAATTGGTGAAAGTCAGTGGTCCCCATTGGCCTCAGCAGACACACAGTCCGTGGTGAGACATTTTTTGAATTGATAGCATGGGTCTCATAGCCGGTAGCCCGAAGGGAGGTGATAGAACTATTACAAGGGAAATACCTATCATAAATACTTTTATCGACAATGTCTTCTAGTTAAAGAAAGTCTTTGTACAACGCACCATACTGACTATCTTGTCCTGTTACTGGTAAGTGGTTGTAGGAGCAAATGGACAACATGACAGCACACTTTCTGTTTGGGATTTGTACAAAAACCTGGAAAATCTATGGACACTGAGAAAGACTTCAGTTCCAGAGAAGAAAGGAAGGCTGCTGACCTTTCTTTACGATAACCTGAATGTTGGTACCGCAAGGAAGTCTCCTGTTGAAAATGGTATCCAAGTACTTACATGTGTACACAATGTTCACTTTCTCATAATTGATGGCAGTTACGGCGCTAGGTCAAGAATCCGACAGTGATTTAATACAATATCTTTGGTTTTATTTACACTAATTTCTCATAAATTAGCACCGTGCTAAAACTTCATTGAAGGCTACCCCACAAACCAGAGAGAAGACTAAGCAGTATAGTATCATCCAAGACTTTGACGGAATATTTACTTTGTGGTTATTGAGACAGTTGTTGGTAAACAGGAAAAACAGACATCATTCCTCGTCTTGCGTGTCCAACCTTCTCTGTTACATCCTCTGGTTACAGGAGTGGGTAGAGTCCTGTCCCTCCCCCCGGGACAACTCTACCCCGTTAAGACAACAGATAATGATGTCGGTGCTGAATTAATTAATTGGACAAAATCAGCGTCTAGGCGACTGGGACCGGGATAAGTTAATAGTTTAATGGTGGAACGTGGTGCTAGATTCTTCTTGTTCGTGAGACGGAGTAATAGTTTGAATAGTTATGTGACTGGTACAGGCCATGGAGTCTACATGACTGGCGATGGCCCCTGGTGAAATTTGAGCTGAATAGTTTGCGATGTGCAGTTGTAGTGGGATGAGCTTTTCGAAAAGTTTTTTTTTTTTTCATTTTTCTATGATGTCTTTCGGAAAAAAGAAGCCAAAAGTAGTTTCGTTTTATGCAGTCCAACTTGTAGAGATTGCTAGTTTTATGAAGTATTTATTTTTTCGATTTTGTTTTCTTTCTTTCTATTATTACGTTTATATATATATATCTTTGGGGTTTCATTTTTATCCGTTTTTGTATATTCCTTCACTCTTTCTTCTGTTTGCTTGTTTCGTTTTATCCGATTTTTTTCCTTTTTTATATGTTTCTTCATTTTGCTTCTTTTAGCATATAATATTTCTTTATATATATATATATAATTTATTGAAGACATTTTTCAAACCAGCAGATAAAGTCAAACATAGAACTGGCTTAGAGATTAGACTTAACTCTCTGCTTCAGAAAAAAGAATCGTTCTTTTTTATTATTATTTTCCTGGCGTTTTATGGCTGACTTCTGGAAGACAGGCAAGCCAGTAATTTCACGCCGCTTTTCCCTTCGTTTTGGTCCTGACAGTTGTGATGGAAGCTGTGAAGTTCCGACCTCGTCCAGTGAGACAAAACGAGACGAACTTCTTCTAATTATCACGCAACATGCACGAGCGTGGAGATAAAAGCTGGCCCCTACTTTTTTACAGGAAGGTCGAGTTGTTACAAGCCCCTGCTTTCACAGTTCTGCTTTCTGACTTCCGAATGTTTTTGCATGAAATAATCAGGACTACGCAAGCTCTTCGTGCAAACAGGGTGCAGGCAGGTTGAATCTTCTGGGAAATATAGCCTCTAAACCAAACAAGTAAAAATGCCTTTCATTGGGAGCTTCCTGGACATTTAAAGCCAGGCCTGATAAATCCTTTTAATTTTTTTTTATAATCAAAGTTGTTTTAAATAAATGGTTGGCATTCGTTGGCTGGAGTATATAACCAAGCAATATTTCATAATACAAAATCAAACGCAGAAAGCCAGAGATAGACGCAGATTTGCAGTTAATGGAATAAAATATTAAAGGTTAGCGAAGCTTTTATAATGGACAAAATATTTTAAACCCAACAGCGCCATCACAGCAAAAAAAAAATAAACTATTGGCAACTGGTGTTTGGACTATGACATGATTTAGCGTTTTGCTTGGAATTGATTGCTCCGATTTGCTAGAGAATATTGAATATTTTACAGAAAATATAGTAAAAACGTTACATCGCGGTTCACATCCCATTTCCCGAGGGCCAGATAACCATTTGGAGATGCCCGAGTTAGGACAGAAATATCACTTCTCCGTAAGATGTTTCTTTTTGCCTTTATTGCCAAGGCTGATCCTTGGTATCTTCCTGTTTGATTTTATTTCACTTGGTGGCGAGACTTTTTCCCGTTTTACCAGTGGGAATAATAAAATAAATAGGTTTTACATGTTTTCCTTCGTTCGCCTTTCAGACATAACCACTATTTGTAAATTAAAAACACACAACAACAAGGTAAGCTTGAACAAATCGTGTCGCCTTCTGTGTAGGTGGTGCAAGGTGCACTTTGACCTCGTCCGCTCTTCGACGTTTTCATTAGTACCTCTGTTCTTACCTGGTTCTTCTCCCGTCTGTCAGTAAGAGAGAAAGAGAGTAAGACATACTCATTCTTTCTCTATTGCTCTCTCTCTCCCTCTCTCTCACACGCACACAAACACAAACACACGCATACGAATACAAGCACAATTTATCATTCAATCATCTTCATCTGTCAAGTACCGCTCTGTGTCAGACCTCAACTTGACATATCATGCGTTGCTCTAAATAAGAAGGTAAGGACTGTATTATCATAAGAGGGTATAAAGGGTTACAGAGACAGGCTTGAGTCCTGAGTGACCAATATACTCACTAATCACGGTGACAAAACCATCTCTGGACTGCCTAGTCTTCAAAGATCGATGGTCGTGGACTAGTACCGCCATGGTCTCCGAATAACGTTTGTAACTTTGTTTTATCAAAGTAAAGCTTAGAAATAGATGACTAGTTATCAGGATTATATTTGGTTTCATGTGACAGAGGTAGTATTAAAGATGTAACTGGTAATTCATGCTTTGTAAAATTTTCAACAACGAGAAATACATTATATTTGGCATCATTCTGAAGGTCTATTATATTTTAAGTACTGCAGAACTATGCACTAAATCGTGGTGCCCGAGTTACAAGTTCATTCCAAATTTGGACTGCCGATCGCCACATACATGAACATCCCAACGGCTTGTACTTGTTTGTTTTGAAAAGGGTGTGAGAGGATGGGTGAGAAGGATCATGTCCACCCAAAGGAAGCCTCAGCTCCCAGTCGACGCCCCGTCGAGGTCTTCTGCTTTCTGTAAACTTCCCCGCGAGATCACTTGTCATCGAGTGGATGTATCTCTGTGTGTTTGTACAGCACTCTGCGACCTTCATTCACTCCACAATCTTGCTCATGTGGGTGATATGAACCCGTGCCCTAGTTCCCCGTGTCCAACTGTAAGTGGACATAACATTAATGAAACCTAGATACTGAGGTCTCTGAGACAAAGTCCTGTCCTTTCGATATGAACGATTTATACTAACGAGCGTAAATTCATTGTGAATGAAGGCGTCAGTTAAGTACAATGTGAGTGGTTAGATTCATGATATCTTGTTCACGGTCCTATTTTCAGGACACTTCATTGATCACCTAAACAGACAATCGCTCTGTTGTTGTTGCTGTTGCTAATGAGAGAATGCCCAAATGGCCGGAATAAGTGTACTTTTGGTGCTCCTATTAGCGACAGAATGTCTAAATGCAGAAGACATCGCATTCCCGTTTGGCTCCTGATGCAAACAAATGGAATGAGCTCCGACAAGACGATTTTGATGCCAGCTACATTTAATTGATTAATAGCCACTTCTACAACATTGCCCAGCGGTCCTCAGCCAAGCACAGGGCATCCCGCAGGACAGAACACTGAACACAATACGAGGACACTGCGATATCGTGTTATACCGCGGGTAGTCGAGTTCTGACTTTTCTTGCTCCCCATCGCATTCAGAATTCAAGTCTTACTTTTAATGCCTGACTTCTGACAGCTCTCAGGACAAGATATATGGCAGGATAACAGCAGAAAAACTTCCAGAAACTAAATTTCGGAAAACTAAAATCTTGCAATAGGTGATTGGATGGTGGATGTTTGTGGATTTACTTCTGAATGTTATATTTGATCTGTTTATTGTTTGTTTTTAAAGGACAACTTACTTAATTGATTAAGATAACTTTTACTGGAAATAAAGAGATGGACTCCCTTGTCTAGTACCTATCATTTGATAGCTTTCACGTTTGTACCTACACATCTATGTACGTCAAAGTGTGTGAATGAAAAGACATTTCTTCAGTTCTTCCACACCTGTAACATAGCTAATCGATGAAACGTTAATGAAACAATCGATTTTCAACAAAATTATTAACATAAATCACACAATTATTGTAAACTTCTAGGCATTCAACGACCGTTGTCCACAACTGAACAATGTAATGTGAACAAAAGAACTAAGCGCATGCTCCAAGGGGATGGGCAAGCAAGTTCCGTACAAACACCTGGATGACACGTGGACAACACCTGGCACAAGTTAATCTAATGTACGGCCTTCTGGTCAAAAGTTTTCATTTCCCGTATAATATTTTCTTACAGGTTTTGTTCGATTTGAAAGCTCTATGATCACTTTAGGTTATTTTTATCACTAATCTCTTGTGGCGTCAGTCAGTATGTTGTTTCAGTTTTCGAAAAAGATATCATACAATTATTTTTAAGACCTAACATTTGAAAACCCCTACCTCCAAAAAAAAAAAAATCCCTTCGAAAACCAAACCGGTGAGAAGCAGTTTGAACGGATGAGTTAAAATCCTAGCAGCTACTGCTATGGAGACAGCGGCAACAGATATAAAGAAGAGTCAGTCAATGGAAGAATAAAAAGGGATGAGAAACTCTGAAGAAAGTAAATTGGAACGAAGTCTCTTTTATCTGACTCGAATACAAATTACATGACCAAGTTAAATTGGAGATTGATTCCACTCCATGTCGGATTCCAAGTGATTCCTACTCTCACCGACTCGTTCCCATCAGCCGTCACGGTCTATTGACATATCGGACTGACTACCATTGCCCAGGCCTCGGCCAGCAGACGGGCAAAGACCAAACCTTTTGGCAAACATCGAAGCCCGCATCAAACTTGCTGACCTCTGCTTCAACTTTCCAACCTTTCGCAACACTGAGAAGGTGGGACGCGTTGCCAGCCAATGGAAATCGCCGTAATGAGTGGCCCGCCAATTAAAACACGCAAGACTACGCGCACGCGAAAGCGACCGAGATAGGATCGACATTTCCTGTGCCTCGTTTACCGGAAAGCTTGTTCCTTAATTTCCGCCCTTTGGGTCATTAGCGAGCGAAGCCGTGGACAGTGATTACGGCGGTATTCAAGGGCATTAACTCGCCGGTAGATGTCTAAGGAGCTTGACGAGGGCTGGCGACAGATTCAGCTGACAATTGACGGCTGCTCAAATTTTCACACACACACAGTCACACACACACACACACACAGTCACACACACACACACACAGTCACACACACACACACGAGTGCACGCGCGAAAGAATAAACAGTTCTTATAGAGTAAAGATAGAAAGAGAGGAAAAGAGAGATCAAGAGGTAGAGAGACATGTGAACAAAGGTCAGAATAATATATTCTTTTAATCATATACAAATCCAAATTGGTAGTAAAGACTAATATGAAGATATGATATTATAAAAAAGTTTTGTTCATTTATTTTTAGTGATTTTATTTTATCTGAGCTTCAGAATTTTGTAAAGAAGTAATTTGTTTATAGAGTCGTTTTCTCCATGCTTTTTATGATGGCGACACTGAAGTTGGATTTGTTTTCCGCTCTCTTCCTAAACAAACATCAATGTTGTGTGTGTCTTGGAGAGAGAGAGAGTGAGTGTGTTTTGTGTGTATTTGTATGTGTGTGTGCGTGTGTGTGTGTTTTGTCTCTCTCTGTGTGTGTCTTGGAGAGAAAGACAGAGTGCACGCGCGAGCTCGCGTTTGTGTGTGCTGTGTGTGTTTTCACGTGTAATTACTTTTTAACATTTCTTTCTCCTTTAGAACACGTGATAAAGTGGACGTAAATGTTTAACCGCATTACTGTTTTCGTTCAATTTCCCGGCATCAAACATTGACAGAAAGTACAGAACAAGAACATTAACGACAGCAGACGAGACGGTGTACCCAGACACTAACCTCCCTTGGCAGCGCTGTCTACGCCATTCCCTGGATAAATATCCCCGAGTTAAGTCCAGCTTACCCCACACACGCATCACTGGCACCAAATCCCGACAACTGTTATCCTGTGTGTCCTGTGTACCCTTTGTGGTCAAGGGCTTAGCAGCGCCGGTCCTTTGTCCTGTGACAAGGACAGTTCGGTGACCGGCCACAGACGGTCAAGTGCCACCAGGCGAGGTTGAGACTATTTGATGTCTGGGACTCTCCTGACAGGTGCTCAGTCCTGCGTGGTGACTAAGCTGCTGGTCTTGATTACACTGGAAGTTCTTACACAGTGTGGTTTTCTATCGTAAATAGTTTATCACCCTCTTAGAAGTTTTTTTCAACAGTGAAAGATAAAAATTACTTACGACTAGAATATTTGAACGTTTAAGTTTTTTTATTTAGACTTGAAGTTTGTCTTCGAATTGAGAAGTTGTGAGACGACTGGTGTTGATGTCATCTTCGTATTGAGCAGCCTTTCATTACAGATTAATCGTCTTATTATTGTGTATCATGTATATTAATGTTAGGACTTTTTGACCTTTTAATCCTGATGGCTTTTTTTCTCTCTTTATTCTCGACTTTTTCGTATTCTTTTCTTTCCTTTTTTTCTCCCCTTTTTTCTCTCATCTCTCTGTTTGCCTCTCTTTCTTTCTCGGTGATAACTATTTCGTCTCTTTTCGCAAAATAACCATTTTTTTCTTCGTTTCTTTCCCTTGAGCGTTTTTCTTAATATTTTGCCTGTGATGGAGAGACGTATGTCAAACTATTGCCATTATAGTTAAAAACTTATGAACTACGTGATAGCAAAAACTGACTTCACTGTCGAGAGCAAAAAGCTCCGTTGAGTGATGCTGCATGCGTCAACAAGTTTGTTTCCAAAACAAAAGTGAGCAAACTAGAAAAAATGCAGCTACATGGCAAACCTCTGAAAGTGTCCTAGGTGAATCAAGAACTACAAAGTCAACAACTCAAAAGAGTTTGTGAAAGGGACTTATGAAGTGCGTTTCATCTTTAGCGCTAATGCGTCTACTTCCACCGCAATTAATTGGGTTTAGTAACCGGAACCCGGACAATCGACCCAATTCTGGCTGCCTTTATCAGCGAGGAACAAGTGGCCCACTTTGGTTCACAATTTATGAGGGACGCCAAAAGGCATGGAGGGGAGGAGGAAAGCAAATTACAGAAATATTAATATGGAACCGCGTTTGTCCATTATTGGCTTGCACCGAACGAACCGGTTTGCAAAGTTGCACCTCCTACATGGAGAGAGGTTTCAAGTCTCGGTTGCGCGCGCATCTCGTCCACCATGATAGGCTCGTGATTTCTTTTGCCCTTTGAACTTCTAGGAGAGTTAAGCTCAAATTCCAAAGATGTGAATCAAAATGAACGAGTGCTATCTGCGGAATGTATCTAGATGTATATGACCTTATTCCAGATTGATTCACATCAGTTTGGCATTGAGTTGAGGGCAAGTCGGAAATGTGCCCTACCTTAATTGCATTCATCTGTGAAAAAAAAAATTTAATAAATTCTGATTCATGTATTCATCGATCAGAATCACAGGAAAAAATATCCTTCGAGTGAAAAAACATTGAAAAAATAAAGGAAACGGAATTACAAGTGTAAATAATTAATGAATAAATAATAAAAAGAGTTTATAGAGTTTGAATTAATTTGTCTTGTGGATGTGAACTCAATATCTTTATTCACAAGACAGCCCGACAGTCATTTGTACAATATATGCAAGCAGATAACACCATGAGAAATAAGTGTATGCATGAAGAATTGAAGAGAGTAACACATGGAACTTGATTGTGAAAGATATTTTTAAGGAGGAGGATTTTGTCTTTATTACAAACTGACTTACAAGAATGACTAGAAGGGCAAGAAATGTCTAAAGTTGAAGCTTTTCAAAATAGCAAACAAACAAATATACAAAAGTAAGTAAATCGTTTAAATGTTATTTTTCTTTGACCCTATATCATGTTTTCAATAAATGTTATTTATATTGAAACTTAAATGTCTTTTGAAGCCCGTTCAGCAGGTTTTCTCATCATTATGCAGAAGCTCGACTGACTGGACTATTGACCCTCCAGACGTGGTTTCTTCAGCCAGCGATGCTCTCTTAACTCTTGTATTGGTAGTCTGGCCCTGCCCCCTTCCTTCACTCCCCTGCTCTCTGACAGGTCACGTGGCCATGAATAACAACGTCTTTTTCTCGTTATTTCTGATCGGAGCGTCAAGCCTGCCCGGTGAAGCGAGAGACACCGGTCCCAGCAGTTATTTGATATTAGCAACACCCGCAAGAAATGGCTTCTGGCTACTCCCAGTCACTGCAGGCCTGCTTTTGTTTGATAAGCCATGGTCTTTGAGAGTTCTACGATGGTCCTGTACACATCTTGCTTCCAGCCCATTGGCCAACTGAAGTATCTTGTCGCCTTCATCATCGGTGCAGACTCCAGATTCGTGCGCAGAAGACTGGCTGAGCAGATAGCGGAATGCTTTGCTCAGGAGGACTTATGGCATGGCATAAACAAGTCAACATCTTGGTGGCGGGCTTAGCAGCAAATACTTTCTACAAAAGGAATCGACCAAATCATTTTGGTATATAGTCATATAAAATAAGCAAGCTAAACAATGAAAAGATAACAGCTTCCTTTGCGAGGAGAAGGAACGCTGAAAAGACTGTTTTATGTGTTTATCTAAAGAGAATCCGCATCCCATAAAAATTTGTTAAAAACAGTTTCTTGACAAGATTAGTTTTTAAGAAAACAGTTATAACTGTTTTGGCTTTTGTATGTAACGGTGAAACTTTCTTCTTGTTTTCTATCAGCTTGTGAAGTGTACAAAACCTCTTGTATTGGATTTATTTCAGAGTTGTGGATACATGCGTACGTTTGCAAATTCACATGGCTGTTTGAGAAAATACTTAAGTAACACTAGACTTCAAAACATTTGTTAACCTGATACTAACGATGCAGTTTTATGATCGTTTTAAGAAATTAAACATAATAAATGGTCAGGATAAAGTAAAACCGAGTACCCGGCGATGGTGAACCCTGTTTAAAAGCTGTTACATCTAGTCAGAGTAAATATCAGAGCTCAGGTACAAACTCACGGCAAATCGATTCTAAGAATCATTTTTCATACGATTTAACCCAAAATGCAAAATAATTGCAGTACTTTGACGGTAATATATGGTCGTTGACATGCAATGAATACTCTCTTTGGCATTTAATAATGTGTTATCTGTGAAAAACTGTTGCCGTTTCCGTCTCGGAAATTATTTCCCTTCACCACCAGTGAAGATTCCATTGTGCTTCGTGAAAGATTACAAGGCACCTCAGTTTCTAATTAGTGAAACTATTTTTGTTTGCTTTGTAAAGTTTAATTTTTGAACATGGCACAACACTTTAAAAATGTAATTAAAACAAAAAAATGGAACGTTTTTAAATCTACTTTATGAAATGAAATGTACAAATTTCACAAATTGATGTTAGCTTTTCTCTCGACAAAACGCTCACGAGAATGTCTAAATTAATCAAAGTTTTGTTAAAAATTTTCCAAGCAAGATGGCTCTCTACAATACTTTAAAGGTATTTAATCTGCTAAGAAACCTCGCTCATCGATTTCAGGAATTGTGAGATACACATACACAAAACACAACAATGTGAGTGCAATGGGGAAGACGCAGGAATATTTCCGGTTGTCTCGGAGGCAGTAGGGAAGCAATATTCAAAGCTGCCACGTGTTATCGCCTTCATCTCCGCTTCCTCTTTGTCCCAGAGGATGCGAAACTACCCGAGCCTTGAAACATGCAGCTCTGCATAATTGTTGGCACGGTGGGTCCATCAGGCAGCACTCTACCCGCGCCTTGCGAGGAATCTCCGACTGAGAAATAACATGGCCGCAGATAATGCCTTGAATTCACAGGCTCAGACCAGCGGCGGTGAATGGCGCATGCTAGATGCTAACTGATCGCCATGTTGCAAAGGAAGCTGGTTTTTTTCTTTTTTAATGTCATTGGCGACGTTAGCCTTGCAATCGGCCATCAGACACGGCAGTCACCATGTTGAAGCTGCCGTGGATGGTGTATGGAAGATGGCTGATAACTGATGCAACAGAGGAGGTTGTGATCGTCATGGCTCATACAATGGCTCAGCGATTATAAGGGCAAATTCTTAGAAAAAAAAACCTAAAATCATCAAGAATACGAAAACCTAGAAAAAACAAACAACGAAAACTAAAATATGAACATGACAAATTCAATAAGAAAGCTATAAAAAATGTTAAATAACAAAACAACATAAAAAAAAAGAACACATGCAAAAACCAAGAAAAAAATGAAAGGAAGAAGAGAAATGCAAGAAAAAAGACCTAAATCAATAAATTACAAGAACGAGAGCAAAACACCAAAAGACAAGACGAATAAATGCAAAACAAGAGATGTCGGACAATGTGGACTTCACCCCATGAGGTTTGGGTCGTCGGCACGACAGTGCAGGAAAAATGTTTGAATTTATTTGTTTTTTTTTCGATATTGTTTGTGCATTTCATTCTCTGTTTTGTGTTTATATAATTTTATTTATATTTTTACCGAGAAAGCTAGAAGCACTAGGTACAAAATCGGTGCAAAAAACCAAAGTCAGCAAGATGAAAAAGCTAAGACAGAGAATTAACAACGGAGAAACGGAAGTCCTCAAACCCGATGGCAATCTGGAGAACCGATAATTTCGAAAAATCAGACGCCAGGCCTGCCTCGTGATAGAAGTAACATGCTTGCACACAAACGTGGCAGTGCACTGGCGAAAACAGCAATCAGCCTCTCGCCAATTTTATTTTAACCCCCTTAAAGACTACTTAACCCTATCGCAGCTTCTTCTCCTCTTCCTCGCAATGTCTTCTTCCCTTTCTGCGAAATAAAATCGATTGCGAAGATTGTTGGGCAACGGAGCATTGAGTTCCTACGTGGGAGGAGAGGCAGAATATTATCTCCTTTTGTCTATCATCAGTCATCTAGCTTACCATAGGCATGCCCAAAGCATGTTTATCTCCTTCTCTTTAATTTTCCCGAGCTCTATCGTGTGTTTGTGCTCTCCCTCTTTCATTTGCATCCTTTTTTTTCTCTCTCTAAACATGTTGTGTTGTGCATCTGTCTATCCCTACTTGTGTGTATCTGTAAGTGTTTTAAAGCCAAATAAATTTCAGAAATTTTTCAAAAATTTTTTTAAATAAAAAAGAACATAAATAAGTTGTCAGACCCTAGAAGAGTAAACTATAGTAACTGTGTACAGTCCAGATTTTGGACATTGTATACTGTTTTGTCTGATGAGAGTTCAGACAATGCCAGGATATTTCGTTCTGGTGATTAGGAAACAATAAACTGTCCAGGTTTCTACAACAGATGGAAAAAGAAGAAGTGCAAATTGTATCATCCTCAAACCGACATTTAGCGCACTGTAAACAGTGTAAGTACGGGGCCCAGTGGATGGTTTGTGCACTGTAAACAGTGTAAGTACGGGGCAAAGTCGATGTTTTCAGCTTTACACAGACTTGCAGAGTGTCGAAGCACGTGGGTGGCCAGATCGTTAGGGCGACACGAGAGAACCTGGACTCCAGACAATGTTGGTGACACACAACTGAAACTCGCGAAGAAGAATGCTAACCGGACCTCCACTGCGCTCTCGTCGAGAAGGAAAAGGAATGAAAAATATTTCTTCTGAAATCAATACCTGCCTGGCTGTAGCTTTAGTTTTTTCTTCTTTTATTCTGTAATCGTACTGCCTTCCTGTTTGCTGTGTGCTAACTTTCTTCATACAGTAAATATATTTTTCGTGTCATATCCTTCTGATATTTTACACATATTTCTGCGCAATATTTGGCGAATGATTATTACATAACCTTTATCTAGGGTTACATCTACAATGTCTTCTCATTCGCGATATTTTTAAGAAATATAGAGAAAATGAAAGCAAGATCCTTTCTTTGATGCAAGAAATTTTTGTCTTTGTATCAATCCATTTTAGGTTTTATAAGCCATGTATCATGCATTAGCAAACACATCCGCAAGGTTGTGTATCCATGGATATGTGAGCATGCACACGTATTTGTGCGAGCATGTTTGCCTGTGTGTTTGATTGCATTTTATGTCCACAATTCCATTGAAATACGTTTAAGTCTGAATATACTTACCTAGGCTTACTCTGACTAAAGACACACAATATAAGCAACAATTCACACGATCATTTTCTTTGTTAGAGCAAACGCGGCGATGAAGTAAGATAACTCGTTAAAGAACACACATTAGGCAGAATGACTCGTGCGCTTTGCCAACTACCCTACAGTTATTTGCCCTTAATGGGGGTATAATGGCGACGCAGAACTTTATCCCGCCGACCAGCTCCCTAAGGTGATCGAACTGCTGTTTGCTGTATAATCCCACCTACCCTGCAGACGCAAGTCAGATACAGCAGTGCGTCTACAAATGTACATCAGCTTCAGCCAGGGATGCGAATTGTTTAAGCGGATTCCAAGATTTATTGCCATTCTCATACAATGGAGCAGAACATGTCTTGCTCCAGGGTTTTTGCAGGCTGGAGGGCTAAGCTCATTTTGCCGAAAACCATCCGAGATAAAACAATAGAAGAAGCGGAAGCTGATTCGCAAAACACATCGAGGGTAGTGTAGAACTTTTTGTCTTGAAATAGTTTGTAACAGCGAGAGAATTTTAAAAACCAATACTAAATAAAAAAATAAGCTTTTATTTCAAGGGAATACCAAGAGAGTAAGACATGTTGTCTTTTCAGTTACATATTTCCAGACATATGCAAGGAATCATGTGTCCACGGGTAAGGCGACCTGATATTCCAGGGATTGTCTCAGGTGCAGTCTGACTGAAGGTAATCTGATTTTTAGACACGGCTTACAGAAAGCAAATACTCTCAACAACAGAAAACAACTCCTGTTACTGGGAGGAGAAATCTCGAGGGTTAGTGAAGGGCAGTCAATTTCTTTGCAGTAGCTCCGATTCTTTGAGTTTATTTACCTTCCCATCGTGTTACTTTCTTTCTATTCATATTAATCATTTAACACAATATCCTCTATTGAAGTTTGTGTCAGTGATGCCTTCGATTCTGTTTGTTTACCTTGTTGATTGTGGTAGACGAGACCTTCATAGATGGTCTGATGAGTGTTTGGGACCTTGTCCTGGGCATTCGAGGATCACTTGAAAGTGCAAGTCTCTAGAGACTGTGAAATGGGAGGAGACGGGACAAGGTAGCCGCATGTAGGAGAAGAACATTAATGACTCACAGTCCCTCCTGTACCTGACATGAAATGGTTGATGTTAAGAGGTAAATACCGGGAAGGTAAAAACACGGTCTGACAAACAGATAGACACAATACATTATCAGAATGTTTTCGATGACGAAGATGATGATAACGAAGACGACGGCGACAATGATGACGAAGAAGAAGAAGGAAAAAAAGAACGAGATCCCATATTTTCTCACGTGTCACCGAAATCACTTTGCTCTACAAAACGCACACCACAAAGATATAAAATGGGAGAAAAAGGATGTAGTCCTCTTGTGAATTTCATCTACAATGGATCCTCAGAATTGTTTATTTATCCTTGGTCTGCTTTTTCTAAAAGTCAAGATTTAAGACTTAATTATGCACTCAGTGAAACCAATGTTGTTGTTGGAAGACAACATTACAGCTTTATGTATCCATTTAGACTTAAATGTTGTAGACGATAACGCCGAAGAAACATCTGATAATACAAATAAAACGACAATGGCGACAATGGAAAAGTAGATCATGAAGACGATAGTAGACGATGACAGACGACTGAGAGAAAGGGAAAGATGTGATAAGCCTTAAATGACTTTTTTTTCTCCCCTAGTGAACTTTCTTTGACCTCAACTGTCTACAAGTCGGATAACAGTCCTGAACAATAAAGCTCAAGTCAGAATTCAGACTGATGAAATCTTTTAGAGAAGCTTGGAAGCATAAACAGACTTTGTAATAGTTTTCTGAGGCTGCCACTAAAAGTAGTGTGAAGAAAACAGTCGCCTACTTCTAAAAGCCGAACGAGACTTCTTTTTACTGCTGACCTCGGGAACTAAATACCTTCTTCTGTTGCAATGTCTAATGACAAAGGAGGTCTGTGGTAGAACAACAATAATCTGAGACTGACAATAGTATATAAAGCTTTAAAAAGGTAGACTAAAATAACATACTTATGTACAGTGCATTTATTTACTTATTTAAATAATTGTAATAAATCTTAAGAATGCCAGATTTTGCTAAACCCTAAGAAAGGGCTTTTTCAACTCCGCTCTTCTATTTTATTCATTATGTCAATTTAAAAAAAAACATGTGGTGATAATGCTGAACCAAAGTTCTGGTGACAGTGAAAACAGAGTGTGACAACGGGAAGTAGAATAATCACATGATAGCAGACAATTTCATGATTTCATAAATTTAATAACACGAAATGGTATGTCTACATTTTTTCATTTTGATGGTGGTTCTTTAATTTTAGTCCATTATACTTTGAGATATTTACTTTTACTTTTGTTGTTTGTTGTTTTCAAAAAAAAAACAACCCTGTTGGTACTGTTTTATTCTGATTTTTTCTTTTTGTAAACTTTGTTTTGGGATTATTTTTTTCGTGTTTGTTTTTTTAAGTGTTTTGTGTATGGAAAGAGGGAATTAGTAAGATCATTTTGTACACTTTTGAGTAGTAGTATCCACACAGTTATAGTCATTTGCACATTGACAAAAAGTTTTACCTTTTTACTTACTGACAAATGGTTTGGCCTGTTGATGCACTAACAAATGGATTGATCCATTTAAACACTGACAAATAGTTTGACCCAGTTACACACTTTTAGTTTGACCCATTTACACACTGACAAAAGTACACATGCAGGTAACAGCTATGTAACGATCTTGTTACTCCCATGACAGACTGAGAACTTCTTTCTGTAATACGTTTTCCTCTAAATCTTTGAAAAGCTAGCAGTCTTGATGTTTTCAAACGGTTCGTTGATAACGTCTGCAATAGCATACTTTGTCTAGATTGCTGTCTGCCCCAACTGCGAGCCGCCATGATGATCAGTGGCAGGTCATGACCTTGGGGGTCCACGAGCCTCATTTTCGCCAGCCTCGTGGCAATCGCCCAGATACCCGACGCCTAAGTCATCAGCTAACCATGAGATGCAGTCCTTCCTTGTCTGTAAGAGATACGACATCAAAGAGAAAGAAGCCGCGTATAATGAGGTCATCCACGTTCTTCGTCTGTGCGAGCGAGCGAGAGACGCGTGGTCAGAGGTTGGTCACCACCTTTTGAGGAGGGTGCCGATGTCTCGCTGTGATGGCGGTTCCTACCCCCATGCTGTGTCATGCTGATGAAGATGGAAAGCAGAGGCCAGGCTGGGACGATGATGGATCAGTTTGAAACCTCGCAGGAGACTCCAGTGCTGACAAGGAATTGTTGTGTTTTATCTGTTCTGTGTCTGACGATGTTTAAGGAGGATACCCATGCATCTGGGGATGTGGCATTTGAAGCGAGCCAGCATCATCTGCGCACTGTCTTGGCCTTCGCGTCAAAAGCTTTGTTGAGATCAATACTATCAATATATGCAACGTCATGTTTTGATCAGATGCGTTTTCGGTATGTGTCCAACCACAGAGATCGCAGACTCGACCCTCCATCGATTTCCCTGTGTTTCCAGTCCCTGCCCCATCTTCCAGTGTTGAAAGAATTTTGCGCAAGAACCATGTGTATCATGACCAGATAATTCTGGAAGTTTGGGAGACTCGCGTTCAAAACCAGAGAGACTGAGACAGAGAGAGATATTAGGGTGTTTCGTCATGTCAGCAAGTAAAGTTATACCTCAGCAGAACAATGGCGCCTGCAGCAACCTGGTGAGACAGAATAGTGTGAAACGAGATATGAACAGGGGATCCTCGCTGTATTAATGACAGAGAACTGATGGGTAAGGGAATAAGCAGGAGACATTGATATATTCTTCTTACTGTCTTTCCTAATACATCTCGCTAACAAAAACACACAACAGACTGAGAAAAACTTTCTCATTAAAGGAGTGTATGAGTATAGCTATCTTTCATTTCTAGAAGTAATCGATTGAGTCAGTGTTGTCTTTCCATGGAATGTTTTTCACTCTAGTTTTGAATATTTTTATAACATCCATGCTGTATTTTTCTGTAATTTGATTGGAGTTACGGTTATATCTGCATAAGTCGTTTACTCGTTTTTTGTGTGTAAAGGCGAATGAAGTAGCTATCCAGCGAGAAACAGACTTTATAAGTGCTTTTTCTTCTTATTGTTGCTATTGTTATTGTGATTATTATTCATGTGAGAATCCGTGGCATGCATCGTGTCCTTTAATTTACCGTATTCTTCATAGAACATCTGTTCATGTCCACTGTTTAAACAAAGACAGACTAGGTCAAGAAGGACCAGGTGGGTCTTTGTAAAGATGGCCAACTGCTGTCAGCATGAAAGAAAGCAACAAGCATACTCTGAAACAAAGGTTCCTGGACAGCACCAAAGATCAGACCTTCAGTAATGTCGCCGTAGTCATAATATAATAAAAAAAAAACTGAGTCCATCAGGGAATGCCCCCTAAGGATTCCCCCATTACTGTAGCGAGTAGTGTGAACAAAACCCATTTCCTTTATCTTTTGTCCAGTGCTCAAACTCGTTCGTGCAGCGCTGATGATCCTAAAATACGGCATCATTTTTGTCGTCTACATTACCGATGGTAGCTTCTTCCCGAAGCCCAGCATAGACGACTCTAATTTTCGCGCATGCGTACATCGTTTTCATCGTCGTATTCTCCTGTCTGCGTTAGACTGAATGACATTTTCCACACAAGTAGTCAAAGTTAAGGACGGGGCCCTCCCAACGTCCTCGTGGAATCGATTTTGAGCTGAGACGACTTCAGCACAAAGGTTTAACGTAAAATGATTACAACACGATGCTCAGTTTGTTCCTTCGCTTGATTTATTTAAAAAAAAAAAAAAAAAAAAAAAAAAACTAAATAAATAATAAAATGTATTTAAGAACAAGAAATGACATGAGAGTTATCCATCTTGAAAATCCTTGAATTCTTGAACAGGTTTGTCAAGAGTGCTTTTGTTAGTGCTGCTGTTTAAATGTTCACAGCACCTGTGGAAATTTGTGACAATTTCATTCTGGACCAATGAACGATGGCTGCTTGCTTTCGCCACCATGGTAAAAGAGCATTTAAGTGATAGCTTCCTACCAATGGTTGGACCGGCTAGATTAAGAATCCGTCTTTATTCTTTGTCGTCTTTTTGTTCTTAATTTCCTTCTTATGGTTCGTATTGTTTTTTTGTTTTTTGTTTTTTTGTTTGTTTGTTTGTTTGTTTATTTTATTTTATTTTATTTTATTTTATTTTTACAATCTCCTGTTTCTCTCGTTCCTTCTTTTCTCTCGTCGTCAACAGCAGCAAACATTAGTCAATTTCTCCGCATTAAACATATTTCTTCCTATTATCCGAAATCCTACAGGAACATTGCTTGTACTGCAAGAGGCAATACATAGAAAGACCTTTAGCATCCAGGCCATAAGAAAACAGCAATATGTATGCAGTATCACTTTCATTTGCTTTCTTTGTGACGAGTTAAGGCGAGGGCAAAACAACAAGAAAACGTTGGTCTGGCAATGATTGATGTTGTTTGTGTTTTTCAACAACGATAACAATGTCTCATATTAGCATCATATCGCATAGCTTATCATTTTCAGTGGCAGTGCTCCTTATTTAACTTACGTTGCTGTGAATAGATCGACACCATTACCTTAGTAATGGTGGTTCCTAAGGTAAAGCATACCAAAATATCTTTTCGTTTGATAAGAATCCCCTCCTCCTCCTCCTCCTCCTCATCATCATCATCATCATCATCATCATCATCATCATCATCATCATCATCGTCGTCGTCGTCGTCGTCTTCTTCTTCTTTTTTTTTTGCAAACTCTCAATGACAACTGTAAATTTTAAAGGTTTGTCATTCGCAAGCCAAAGAACGCATTATTTATTGAGGAATTAATAAATTAATTAAACGTTGTGCTTTTTGAAACGTTTGCCCTCAGATGAGTCCTTGCGAGCACAATTCATTGCCAAAAGGTATTGTTTGGAAAGGATGCATGAGTTTCGTTTCCTTTCTCTTCATTGTCTGCCACCACCAATGGTATAAGTGCAGTGAAGCTTTCTGACCGAAGGATTTGACATCTTATTCCGCACCCCCGCTGGCAACCGATATCCTCTCCACCCACCTCCTCGCAGAAAAGGTTTCGTGCTAGTAAAAATAATGGCCGAGCATTTATTGCCGACGAATCAAAAACAGCATTGCCTTGCCAGCATCTTTAGTGTCTATCTGCATAGCTAATGTCGGTTTGCAGCAGTGCTTTTTGTACACCCGCGTGACACGTCCGCAAATTTCTGGGAATTTCTGAAAAAAATCTAAAAGGCTTCTCCATCTAGGCTTTCATCGTATCTGCGTTAATGCTGTCATTTCCGGATGTTTTTCGCTGATTATAGGGTCCCCTCGCAGTCCTGCTCTTATTTTAGTGATGTAGTGCATGAAATGGTTGTAAGATCTGGTTCTACCTCTGGACAATCCAGACAGGGATCGGAGAAGGAGGTCTTTTTGCAAATGGTCCTTTTTCTCTTAGAACGTGAATACGGTTAGTAATTTCATCAAATTATTTTCAATCATTGCGATCTTTTGTATAATTATTTCACTAGATTTCTGGCTTTAAAGTCATATGTCATTATTTGTGGTCAATAACATGTTATGTTTCCACCATGTGAAAAAATACACACTGAACAGTTAATCTAATCTACACTTTTGTGGCAAGGGGAATACACTTGTTTTTGTTGTTTTTGTTGTTGGAGAGTATATAGGTTAATTGATTTAAACAGAAGGATCGGTGGTTTGGCTATATTTGGAAATATGGATTTGAATTTCAGAATAATTGTAATGGAAGGGCTATGTTAGATTTTTTTTTAATAACAAGCATCTTGTCCCTGGAGTTACTAAGCATTCCATTCCCTGAAGAATTTGGTCTGTCACTAGGGAAGAAGTAATAAAGAAGTTATATAAATCTCTTAGGGTATCAGCCTAAAGCAATATCCACAATGGTCTCATATCGCTTTGAAATTGTGAGAAGAAAGTGTTTGTCCTGATTTACCCTTGTATCCACGAATTACCATCACTATAAACCTTCTGTCCCTGATAATCAGAGCAGAAAATCCAGTGTTTAAGGCCCGCTATCCTTTATGCTATTGTAAACACAGAATCAAAGAGCAATAAACAAAGAGAAATTTTCGTCTTGGAAAGAATAAATAAAATCACGTTTGGTAGTTCTTGTTATTTCGATCCTAAGCTGCTCAGCGCTTTGTGCGCGAACACGCCATGCTTGTTCCGAAACTGCGTGAACCGTATGCGCACAAAAATTGTTCTCCGTGGGCTGTTAAATGTTTTGCTGCTGCTTATGAAGACGAATCAATGCTAGTCAATGGCCAGGTCCAGGGGGACGTAAGACCCTTCTTTATCCTCCAGTCAAAGTTCTTTTCCAAATCAATGCAGGGGCCCTGCCTGAGCTCCCAGACAAGATCGCTAAATCATGTCTGTCCGACCTGTAAATATTTGCCAAGAAAAGCTGCAAGTTGAATAACTCCGTATCGCAAACATGCCGGCCATTGTTTGTTTGTTTTATCACGCTGCAGAGTGCTGCCCATTGTCGCCCTTGAAGATACTTTTTAGCAGGGGTCGAGGTACCCGGGTCTTGAGAATGTTCCAAGAAACAGTTAAAACCACTTGCGATGTAATGATGAAGTAAGAACAATGTTGAATGAGTGAACTATTTTCACTTTGTTCGCGTCCAAAGTAAACAAACACACACACGAGAGAGAAAGAGAAAGATCCACATTCACACGCCTTAATACAGTCAAAGAAAAGGAATAGTGAAATATGAGAGTATATGGGAGAAAGTGTGCCTGTAAAAATTATGTAAAGTAGATAAGAGAAAAAAAGGAAGAAAAGAACAATAGAAAAATGAACAGAAATAGTGAGTGGGGTAGTCAAAACAAAGGAGCGTCGAAGTCTTATGCTCTCACACCAACTCTAAATTTGCATGTCCCTCTATTTTTCTCTTCCGTCTTTCACGCTTTTACTGTCTCACTCTGACACTCCCCCGCACTCTCTCAGTCTCACTCTATTTCTCCTTCTGTCACACATTCACTCTATTCGTCTTTGAGTTGATAAATGCGTGTATTTATAGCTGAAAGTTCCTGTCTAAAACGATAAACTGAATCACCTGTTTCCCTTTACATTCATACGATGTTCTGATATGTTAATATTCTGGCGTGTCTAAGACTTGTTTTTTTAACCAACATTAATCATAAAAAATAAATGTTAAATAAATGTTAAAATCCTTTACCTACACTTTTTTTGAAAGTTGACTCTCATATGACCGCACATCCACGCTGTGTGTGTGTGAGAGAGAGAGAGAGAGAGGGAGTGTATGTGTGTTTAAAGGATGAAGTTGACTCAGGGTTAGGGTTAGGGTTAGGATGAAGTCGACTCAGCAGTTTTAAAAGAATGAAGGAGAAAGGAAGAAAAGAGAAAAAAATATCTCATTTATGAGAAATTTTATGAGTTGATAAAAGAATGGATATATTGCTAATCCCTTTTTACTCTTAAATAATTTTCCTACTTACAAATGTTCACATCTTGACATCATCTGGAGACCTTCAGCAGCAATGTATTGTCGACACAGCAATAACCTCCACCACACACACACAATGTCCATCTTACTCTTTCAAACACACGTATCCTCAATCACAATTTCTCTCACACCATCCCACCCCACCAAGAGGGAGTGCAGGCGTGTAGGTGTAGCTGTGTCACACAATACTTAAGCCGACACCCACGGAGGACGCCACTTGCTCAATCAGACCATCAGGTGTGCGTTTTTCAAACCCAAGCTAATCGAGTTTTCCTCCACACATTTTTTTAAATTTTCTCTTCCCGGGTCCCATCCATCTTGCACACCCTACAATTCAGCCACGCCACATCGTCACTAAGGCGGAAGTTAGCGCAGGGGGAAAAACCCCAACTTAGTTGTCGGCCTTGAGTAATGAGGAATAAACGAGCTGCGGACTGGAGGGACGGATCTGTGGACGGACCTAAGTGCGGACGGTCGGACGGATAGTCTGCCTTGGTGGTGGGCTGGATCGTTTCTTTTCTTGCTTGCTTGATTGCTTTGTCCAGGGCAGCACGAGGGAAAGGAGCAGTATAAACAATATTGCTTCAGGGGTGACGGAGGTCACGCCATCGAATATTTCTTACAAGAAGTGGCAGGTGAATAGGTAATGAGAAGGAGAGTTGAGACAATAAATCACACGCAGCCAAAAGGCACTGGCGGTGTTATGAAACACCTCACCCATCATTAAGATTACAGGAATGCGTGAGCTGCAGCGCTTTTTGTCTGTAGGCGAATGTTTCAACAATGAACAGTGTTCCTGGAGACTGATGTATGGCTACTTTAAAAAAAAAAAACGTAGAAAAGTTGAGGAAAAAAGAAAGAAAATCCACGTGCAAGACCAAGAACAAAGAAAGCAACAAGGAAAAAGAACAAACAAGTCGAGAGAGAAGTAGTAAAAGAATAAAAAATATCAGAGAAAAAAAAAGAACAAAAAACTGCTTGAAGAATAAACAAAGAGAAAAAAAATGGCGAACGTTACAACTTTTATCTCATTGCTAAAGAAATGTAATTAGATTCTAAAAATAACTCAATGGAAAGAAAAAAACGCAATATAAAATGCATATTGAAGAAAACAAACGAAAGAAATGCTAATGAAAGGAAGGAAAAAATAACCGACAAGGGTTATGATCAAAGAAACACGGATTTGCCTCTGTGCCTCAAGCAGTGATAGTTTGACACTGTAATTAGTACCTTGAGGAAAGCTCCAGAAAAGCCGATGTAAGAACAAATGTCATAGGAACATTTTGTTTTCTATTTGTAGTAATTTTGTTGTGTTCCTCATTTTTAAATCTTTATTATTTTCCCATATTAGTTTATGATGTATTTAATATAGAAGAAGTATAAATATAGAGGAAAAAAGTTCTTATTCTGGAACTGTTTCCAGTTCATCACATCAAGCATTGTCAAAACTATACAGTCAATGAATGAGTGAGGAAAGGACATAGTCTTGAGGAATGTTATTTCTCTTGCTCACACATTCCTTTCACATCTGTTGAACACATAAATACAATCTCTCTATCTCCCACAGGCAAGTATATATATATATAAACACCCTCTTCTCTTCCTTACCTCACTTTATTTTTAGTTCTCTCCTAGTATTTGCATCTCGGTATGAATCCGTCAAAGTGCATTATTGAAGCAGGAAGTAAGGTAATAAAGTATATAAATAACATTTGAACATATCCGGGTGTTATCAAGCAAAGAAAGGAAGCTAATTACAAAACTATCTCTGGCTATAAATGGAATTGGTTAACAAAAACATTTCACTCCTAGCTTTCTGCTCAAACAACAAGACAAAGAACTTACCTTCTCTTGTTTCCGTCATAAGAAAGATAATCCATTCATCCCTGGAGTATTGTACCAGCAGATTCCAACAAGTTTCACTTTCTGTTCAAATCTTCAACAATTCAGTCGGTAGGGTAACACATCTCCCTGCCACACATTAGAGAAATCGTGAACTTCTTCAGGGTTCACTTCAGGAGATTTCGAGGAACTTTGAGATTAGTTCGATTGACACCATTGGCTCCTCTGACGAAGGGAGAGCACAATTGAATTTCAGGTACAAAAGCCAGCGGAAGTCGTGCAATTGTGCCAACTGACAAGCGATTAAAGCCCACCCCGAGATGAGGTCTAGCGCAAGCTATTGATCACAAAAGGGCAAATAACTCACGCAATGGCAGCCACACATCTTGACAGAGTTGTCACAGCAGCGGACGGGACAATTAGAGAAATATTGGTTCTTCGGGTCTTGATTTCAGCTCTGAACTCCCTATTTTCTTTTCCCCGTACTATAGTCAGGAACCCCGCACCCAGTCCATGAATTGAGGATATTTCAACTCGTCCACTTTCAAACTTTTGAATGATTCACTTATCTACTTGTAGTCGACTTTCCAACATCGAGCTTTACTACACAGACCAGTGCTGTGGAGCAGGAATCAACAAAAAGTCTCCTGCACTTCTGATATATTTCATTAACCTTTACCCTGCTAACGGCCCATTACATTCGGACAATAGATCGATGGTTTAGAATTTACAGAGCAAACACCAAATGTTACTCAAACGGTTGGACGAAATAACGATTGCCCAGCAGCAGGAAATGAGTTTTCAGACTTTCTCTGGCTGGTACCTTCCTACTTGACTTGAAATGGTTGGCAGTACCGCGGACTCACAACGTTGTCGACGAGTTCATCTTGGAAGACAAGAAAAGATCCTGTGTCAGCGGGTCGGCCTGCCAGAAACCGTTGGGCAGAAACGTCCTTCATGTACGAAGGAAGACAGTTATCATTAGCCGGAAATTCTTCTTCCAAATTGGCTTCCGAAGCAACTGTCCAGCACCTTGTTGGCGAGAAAGGAAAACCGTGTCCACGTCAAACCATTTTGACAGTCATCACCGTTATGACAGGAAGTGTGTACCGGAACATGGGGTGAGGCTGTACAACGGGAGATAGGTTGATTCTTTAGTATTTCCACGACACGTGTTGGAAGAAAACAGATCCAAACACACTATAACTCTTTTATCTCTATTTAAACAATTACTGATCAGTTTATGGTTTACAATATTTGAATCTTTCTGTAAAATCAAGTAAAGGCTGCAATTAAAAAATACTGTTCCAGAATGGTTGTCGGTGTAAGTACACGAGAGAAAGTGACCAACAGTAGGAGAAGAACGTATACAGCAGTCTATCCTTCTTTCAATTGTAAGAACAAAACACCATCTTTGTCTTCTTCGATCAAGACACCCGGCTTTGAACTAGAACCAATAAGCACTTCCGTTGTCCAATTTGCACCATGCGACGGCAAACCTCCTGGACAGGACGCAGCAGTGACCACAGGGCCCGCCGCCGTCGACGACCCGCCGTGTATTGACGTCACGTGACCCTGATCAACGATCGAAACTACTTCTCTGTCCCCGCCGTGTCTTGCACGCGACCTCCGTCCGACTGCCTCTACCTTTCAGCGTATGGAGAGTTCCTTCTCAAGGGACGTCACCCTCGTGGTCACTCCAGTGCAAGCACCCGTCAATAGGCTGCAGGCGACGTAGCTCCACGGAGTCACTTGAAGGGAAAGGGGAAGGCACTGCGAGGAATCGACCTAAACGCGGACTTCTGGTCATCCGGTGAAGGATAAGCTAAGACCTACGACCGACCTGGGCCATTGCTGGTCTGCCAACTGAAAGGGCGCGTAGTAATTGTGGGATTATACGGCTAAGGCGATGTTACAGGAACACTCCGGATGCTGTGAGTGACAGTCCCTCAAAGTTTTCGCAATCGAAGAGGATTCCTGGCTTCACGACCGTTGATCACACAAAACGAAATTTTTCTCCAACAATTATTTCCACGTTCCTATAAATGTATAAACTGTAAATAAGTGTATGACGTCAGGAATTTTTTTAAAAAAAAAACAACAAAATCACTCATTTCTTTTCCTTGATCCACTTGGCTAAGTTGTCTTCAAGACTGATGGCATCGTCTCCTTTGTAGCAGTCACATGAAAGGAGCTGTGCAGCCAAAGAACATGCAGCGAGAAAAAAATCCCAACTGATTTCTCTCGCGACTTAATCTCTCGACCAAAAAAGCAGATGACTATGCTTTCAGGAATATAAAATGAAACACAAGCTGTCTGTTAGCAGCAGACACAAGGTATGTCGGTAAGGTAAGCACCACACGTCACTACAGCGCATGCGCTTGATCGATGTGTGCACCGGCAAGAAGAGCTAGATGACGTCATCGAAAACGTTGATTGGCCTCCCTTGGCGACCAGCGGTTCTGAGGAAGGGGAGAGCAGCGAAAGCTTCTGACTGAGGAAGCGCGCGGAGGCGAGGACAACAGCGACACCTACCCCTCCGACAAGGTGAGAGTCGTCACTGATAACACAGTGGAGGCTGTCGCTTCCAACACCGCACCACGAATCGTGTTCTGTCGCAGGCACCTCCTCCGAATACACATCCACACGATGTTCGTTCTTCTCCTCCTGTCTGCGGAAATGATTTGACAGCTACAACAGACTTGGACACAAAAAACAGAGAAAATTATCCGTTATTCTGAATCCTCGTCAAGCCTCCGCAAAACTGTAGAATAATATGACAGGCTTTTAAATTAAATCTCTGTCAGCATATGATGAACTTTGTCAAAACTGAGATGTTCTGGAACATTTATGACTAACGTCTCTTTTAGTCTGTGTTTCTCGAGATGGAGGTAATTAATTCTCACGGATTTTCAGCTAGAGGATAATTTTAACTGAGATACTGTCAGAGTCGAATCATAGGGTTCTTGGTTGAAACAGTTCCCGAAAGTTTACATCCGGTATGCAGAACAAGACGTTCACATCCGGGTTATTGCACGTGATTTCTTACTTTCTGTCACATGACACACACGGTTGCAAGGCAGACTTTTCTGTCCCTCTGATAGAACATCGACATTCTCAGCTGTTGGTGCTGTCGGGGACAAATAAAATATATAGAAATGAAGAGGGCAGCGATGAGAAGAAAAGAACGGCGTAGCGAGGTGCAGACCAAGGCTCATTGGCAGTCAGCGAGGCAAGAAGTGAACGACGGCAGAAGACAGGCCAGTGAAGGAGAGAAGGTGTAGAGCGAGGCGCCACAATGCACTACAGACACACGAGTGTACAGTGCGCCGCCTGCGCTGTGTGTGGGGGCCGGCATCACCAGGGTCCATCCTCCCTCTCCTCCTCCTCCTCCCTCTCCTCCCTCTCTCTGGCGGTGCTGGAGGCTGCTACAACACAACTCGCCTTACGACGAAGGACTCTACTGCACGTGTGTGTGTGCGCGCGCGCGAGAGTGTGTGTGTGTGCAAATTAGAATGTGTTTCTTTCCCACTCCTTGATGAACACACACACAATAAACGAAGAAAGGGAAAAAGATGGAGCAGGAGTGTGTAGGGTAAGGGGAGAGTGGACGAAGGCGAGAGAAAGAGTTTGTTTTGTGCGATGTGATTTGCTAATGGATTTCCTGGGAATCTTTTGTTTATTTATTTTTGGTTTCACAAACCCAGCCGACCATCGAATACTACGATCAATCACTCGACCCAAACGATGCCAATTATTTGACACTTATCAAACACAATGTTGATGTCGCAGACTTGAAATATTGTTTGTTTAGTTCGCTTGATTAATCTTGCTTTAATTTCTGTCTAAAATTGTGTGGCATGTGAGACCTTTAAATAATTTTTGTTTGACTTCTAAGTTTGGCTTCTGAAGGTACCTGTGTGTGTGTGAGGGAGAGAGAGAGAGTACAAGCGCGAGAATGTGATCTCTGTGTCTGCTTGTTTACTTATTCCTCCTTTCCTCCTTTCCTTCTTTCTTTTTTCTTTCTTTCTATTTTGGCCGCTTCACTTCTCCGCGTGGACTATTTTTACCTCTCTTACTGATTAAAGGAGTTTTTATTTTGGTTTCTGCTTGTTTTCTCTTCATCTTCAAAATAACTTGTGCACGTGACCAGCATCGTTTAGGAAGGAGAGGGCCCCAGAGGTAGGAGGGAGGTAAAGCTGCCGATTCAGTAGATCGTGACGGGGCAACGTCTCCGCCTCGTCTTCGTTCAGCTTACGTCATCCAGCGCCCAAAGTTTTATTCCTCCTCATCATCCTTTGTCACGTCTGCTCTCTTTGCCACGCCCTTCCTCGCAGCCTGGAGGTATCTAGTGCAACATCAACCGCCCATACTCAAATACTGAAACACGAAGTGATGTTGATGTTGATGTTGCTTCTATAGTCATTCAAATTTGATAAGCTTTTCTACTTTGATTTTTCAGCATGTTAATTTGTTTTCCTTTTTCAAGATGTCCACCTCTTAGTCTAATTTTTACATCTGACAATTGATATTTATAAATCGATGTTTGTTTCAATGACATGTTATCTTAATTCCTACTGAATGTTTTATTCTTTTCTTTTCTTTGTTTTACCTTCTACTTGCAAGACAAAGGCGCCGATGTCCTTAAGATAATAAATTAAAGAAGAAGGTTTAGGAAGATCAGGTTACATAATAACAGATGAACAGATGGTTTTATTGCTTGTAGGTCTTATTTATTGACTGTGATATAAATTTCTATCGGGTTAGTTTACTTGACTCCCTCTCTCTTTCTCTGTTTATTTATCTCTTCGTCTCGTTCTCAACTCTCCCCCACCTAATTGTCTCTCTCCAGATTTGGATCTTATCCCTCCCTCTCATCTGTCTTTCTTTTTATCTACTTATTTTTGTCTGTCTTTCTCCTCGTTACCATCTCCCCCACTGGCTTTTCCCTCTTTCTCTTTTCTGCCCACCCTTTGTCTCCTTTATCTCCAAGCACAGAGTCTTTAACATCATCTGTGTCCGTTGCGATGTTTTGTCATGAAAATCCGATGGTGATCTAATTATCAGGTACAACCAGTTCTGCCAGACGCCATTTTGTCTAGCCTCTGTGTCTATCAAACCCTTTTATCAGACATCTGCCTAATTAGTGGTGGACGCAGCTCGATCCTATCTTTTCCTTTTCTCTTTACCAGCAGGTGCCTTTTGTACTGATAATAATGTGTTTTTATCTTGTCCTTATTCCTTTTGTATCCATTCAATCCAGGCCATGTTAAAATTGTAGATACATTATCATACTTATTGCAAAACCTCAGACTCTTTGTTACATAAGTTACTGATGCTTTATCGTCGGCTATATCAGATAAATAAACATTTATAATCTCATTAACTGGTTCATAATTGCACCTCAAAAAATTTTGACAAAGACAAGAAATAAAACGTGACTGGTGGAAACAGTATTTATCTTAAAGTTTTATTTGTAATTTTTTCTGTTGAGGGTCTATATTTAGAATTAATTTACCTACTTGTTTACGATGTTGTGATACTAAATTTAAATATGTCATCGAGGGATGAAGACCTTTACCGACTGTTGTCCTGCAAAGGGCAGCAAACTCGGAGACATCTCAGCTGCAGTCTTCCCTGATGCAGTGTCCACAAAATGATTTCCCTTCTGTTTCACGTCCTGTTCACTTCTCACTTTCACCACCAATTGTCTTTCGAGACAAAATGATGCGGAAGCGCGAGGGGGCAGCACCGGCATTTCCTGTGACCTTCAGAGACTTTGACGTAGTTTCCGCTCCTGCGGCTTTCTAGAATTTCTCCAGTCTCCATTTCTTTCAGACTTCTTTTGCCCTGAGCTCTCCTGGACGTTTTTCGAGATGATACTGAAAATACTATTTTCAAATACTGAAATCATTTAAAGTTGGGAGGAGTTTCAGTTTTTATTTTCAACTATATTCAACTATAGTCATATAAATATGATACACCCGTTTTTTTAAAGATGTTAAATATCTTCCAGCTATGCAAGTAAGGTTTTGATGAATTTGTGATGTGCCTAGTTTACTATCATTATTTGAAATGTTGGCTCCACTACACTGCTGTAAAGATAGTTTAAAGGGACCAAAGTCATGACAGAAATGTTTAACAAATTTAAGTCACCAGAAGCCAAACTAAACTGGGATATGCTGGCATTCCATAATTACCCAGTGGTGAAGGATTGAAAAAAAGGCTAAAGTGGGGAAAGATGGAGAGGATGGCAAAGAACTCAAGTTCCTTGCAAGTGAAGGACGAGAGCAGAAGCTGCAGTGACAGAGAGCTGCCCACTAACGAACCTAGAGAAAAAAAACAAGAACTGCTAATCTAAACTAAACCTAGATGCCTACATGCGGACCCATGGCATAAAAACGGAAGGAAAATAATGAAGTCCCTAGTTCAATATTTGTAGAAGAGAAATGAACATCATCGGTACATCTTTACCTTTCTTGAAAAATCAGATGCAGGGTTATGTTAGTAAATAGCCGCTGGGTGCGATGAGGAGATTTTATAGCCAGACGCGCAAGTGTTTAGCGACCTTTAGTTCTCTGGGCAGCTGCACCCTTCATTGGGAAACACAGCTTCCCGCCATTGAAAACGAAGAACATATATAAATATATTCAGAGACGAAATATATTTTTAGACTATAAACTTTACAGTGTACGATGGAGAACCATGACACAATGTGGAGCAGGGATGCCCCTGGTGACACGCTTTTCTGTTTTCCTCTCTTATTCAGTCTT
Source organism: Pomacea canaliculata (assembly GCF_003073045.1). NCBI lineage: Eukaryota > Metazoa > Mollusca > Gastropoda > Architaenioglossa > Ampullariidae > Pomacea > Pomacea canaliculata. The sequence continues at coordinate 18,950,617 of NC_037595.1, read as the reverse complement.
TCCATCCCTCTTATTATATTCTCTCCTTCGTTTTCTCTCTCTTTCTACTCTTGTCCTTCCATGCGTTATTCCCTCACTGTTACGGATTGTCTGTGTGAGTCCGAGCAGGCGCGCATGTGTGTGTATATTTGAGTTAGTGTATGCTTCCGTGTGTGTGTGTGTGCGCCTCAGTCTTCTTTCTCTCGTCTTCTAGAATATTCAATCAGCAAGAGCGTCGATCGGTAAAGTCGTCTGCAAGATTAGCTTTTCTTCCGGTCACGAGACTGGGGAGCGGTGCGCAGAGTGAGGCGAGGGCCCACTGGAGGTCATGTTACAAGAGGCAGGCCGTCCAAACAGTCCCCCTCCCTCACAGGAGGGCTGCCCGCCTCTGGGGTCAGTGGCATCCCAGTCTCGTCTGCTCGCAACGGTTATCTTCCACTGCAACACATTAAATGCTGGTTTAGCCTTGACCAGCTGATTAGCTTCAATGGTGTACGAGGTCAAGGGTAATAAATGATGATGATGATGATGATGACGACGACGACGACGACGACGATGACGATGACGAAGAAAGAGAGAGGAAAGAAAGTGGTGTTCTACGACGAGCCAGCGACCAAGACTATAATTATCTCGGGAGGTCAGCCAGTCCTGTAAACAGATGCCACATGCATCGAAGGAATAGAGCGCCCGAGGCGAGAGCTGAACCCAGGACAGCTAACCTCACTGTACTGGTAACAGGCGCGAACTATTGCCCCAGACCGACCCAACAAAGAAAGAAACTGGATGATACAACTAATCTCTCACTTTCTTTCTTTCCGAGCTTTACAGATGGGAAAAATATTCTTTTGTTTTTGTTTTATCTAGTACAAATGAACATACATAATATCAGACATGCAAGACATTGCAGTGAAACAACAAAGAAGAGTAAACATTGCACGACACCAGCATAACATTATGTACAGACAAAGCTTATAAGTACACAGGACAGGAGAATAACACTAGGAACAGAGCAGACATAAAACAAGCATAATGCAACACAACAGATGACTGTGAGCATCACCACAAGTTAGACAGGATTGGACGAAGAAGGAAATTACAACAGACATTCATACAACACCAGTACCTCATCAACAAGATTATGCATACAACTGCATGAACACACATCTGATAAGGGTGGGCATCAAATGCAGCCACACACACACTCGTCATTCTGTAAAAAAAAAAAAAATAAAATAAATAAAATAAACAAAATTAAAATAAATAAATAAAATAAAATAAATAAAGTAAAAAAATAAAAAAATTACCGACGAATGATTACAAACAAAAGCTATTTACTTGCTTCATTGCTTTTCCTTTATTTCTATGTCACACCATTCGTTGCTCCTGAAACAAACTGTTAACATTCAAATAAAACGCTTTCAATGACTTAACAACAAAACCAACAAAAATAGAAAGAAAAAGCTAATTCCGTATCACAGTCCTCATAGTTTGACCCCAGTTTTGCTAAAATAACTGCCAGCTTTTGTAGCAGACTGTATAAAAGCATTTTGGCCCTGATGGTGTTGTTTGCTTCTCCACTTTCAGAAATGACAAGCCCACATGTGGATTGTACCCGGGGACTTAAAAGCCAACTTTTCTTCGCTTGTCACGTTATCCGAGGGAAGGCAGCGCCGAGGGAGTAAAGTAGCAGGGGAGCACACAAACATGCGAACATCCTCACCATTATCTCCACCTAGCAACGAGCATCTTCCAGGGAGTTATTGACCTCGAACGATGGAGGTCAGGCATGCCGTTTGCGGTCGTTTGCGCTAACGAGGAAGAATCAAATAAAGTGGAGAAACCCAGCTTAAGAAAGCTCAATTAAAATCAAATTTCTCTTCGCCATCGAGGTTTTATTCTTCCGTTTTTTGTTTCCTGTAAGCGAGAGTGAGTGTAGGTCTTCGGGACGAACTAGACATTTTCTAGGAGTTGCTTAAAACAAGTACAATTCCCACGTGACCTGCGGTACCAGGAACACCGACAGACTGACATAGTGGATAAGAGAAGACGACACTCCTGCACCAAGCAGAATACTCCAGGGAGTGTCCGATTACTTCCCCTTCCAAACAGCACATCGAAATGCACACTTTCTTTGCTAAAAAATATAGGGGGTGTTGCTGGCAAAGGGCACCAGACAGAATGACTAATTAGTCCTCACGTTTATAATGCTTCAAAATTCAATGCATCGCACTTAAAGCTCCAGTAAAGCTAAAAATCTTGTCTGATGCCAAAAAATACACAAAATATTTTTATTTACTTTACTCATTATATTTTCACAGCAAGTGCGATGCTTACAATCCTTGATAGTTTTTAAAACATTAAAAAAGTAGGTTGGAATATTTTTTAAATAAACATTTGTTGATCCCGCTGCTGTTCGCGAAGGATTGAAGAAGTTGGGAGATGGTGTAGTAGACTTTGACGCCGGCGTCGATGATGAAGATGATTATGATGATGAAGAGGATGATGATATAATAATTATTTCTTTCAGCTAGTTAAGTTTTGCCTACACTTCTTGAATCTGTGCCTTGCAGCAGTATAGTAGCGCTCCGGGGAAAGTCGAGGAGTTGTGATTGATGGGACTGGAGAGAAAATGACGCCTGTAGTTTTTTAAACCATCACTCATTCTGGCATAATAATTACTTCTCATTTGCTGAAATGCCAGAAATCCGCCCGCATGACAGCAGGGGCTGCGACAAAGTCTCGGTGGAATCAAGATTTTGATTTCTCTGTCTTTTCTTTGCCTTTTTCTTGAGTTCCTCTCTTTGGGCAAGAAGCCAGCAAGTGATGGCGACAGGTACGTGTCTGTGCGTGCAGCTGTCCGGAACGAAAAGTGCGGCACCAAAAACTGACTGTAAGTGAAAACGATACCAAAATTTTGTCGGTTCATTTTTTTTTTCTGGTGCTGGTGATGATATTTGTAATGACTTGCTGTTAAGATGGTTATTGTGATGTTGTGCGCTTAATGGTAGTGATGCGAATCAATCAACGATTTTTATTTATTTTTCTTGAAAGGAACGTATTAATAGTTTCCTTTGTACGTTTAGACAATGAATTACATTCACTTAAATTACATTAAATGAATTAGTGAATTACATTCACTAAAAAGAGTTATGAAGTGTTATACAGGTATCTATAAACAAATATGTCGGCAGTGAGAAGCGTATGTAGCTTCAGAAAGTGGGATGGTAGTCGAAGCTGCTGTGAGATGTTACAATAAGTCTCAAAGGTAGGTTGTTAAGCAGGAAAATGATGCGTTTGATGAAAAGTAACCTGGTAGGCTGGTTGGTGAAGGGTGTGCACCTTATTGTAATCTGATTGCTAACTTTATTACCAAATGCATACAGGGGAACGCGGATTAAGCCTTTACAGAAGTACAGGTGAAGCAGAGATCAAGGGAAATGGAGAACGAGTTGAGGTCGTCGTTTATGACTTCGTGAAACCGAGAATTCACCATACATTCCCTGTCAGTTTTTAGGTGTTGGTACGGATTTGTCGTGCTCTACGCTTCGTTTACCTGGACATCACGTGATTTTTCCCCTTCTTCAGGTCAGGCTGATCATGTTTTGTGATCATGCAGTAAAGTTAAAGCTACCAATGTAAGCTATTTACCAGCATTACTGCGAAATCCTTCATAGAAACATGTGCAAACCTAGCTGTGGTGGAGCAAACCCAGGAGGTGGGCTAAGCTACAGGTCTTATGTGCGTAGGGTCTACATAGAAAACACAGATGAGTTTCTAGTGGTGTAAGTATTGAACAAAAGTCAAGAAGATCCCTGGGTACCGGATGTATATCTGGTTTAAAATTACGGCCCTTGTCAATTAGAGCTTCTGCTAGTAAATCTCCCCATCCTATCATCTGTATCTTCTTTCTTCTGCCTATACCCTGTTTTAGTCACTCTCTCAGTATTATCATTACAAGTACACTATACATGTAATGGCTCAGTATTTAGCTTGCCTATGGCTTAGACTTTTCGTTGGCCAATTTCTCTTCGAAAACTACTTCTCTGCCAATGTCTTGTGGCCAACCATTCATTAAAGAAATTAGATAGCTCCACATCATCGACCCTGACCCTTTCAGCCAAGCCGTCAGCTTGTAAACGCGTCATTTTGCACGCCCTGCGAAAACCTGGGGTAGACTAAACCCGTGGTAAACGAGAGGCTTGACATCGACTCTATAATTAACTAAAGATCCTTCAACGAAGTCCCCCTCACTAGGGGGAGAGAGGCTACGAGGGGCAATTAATTTGCGTGAGCTGCCCGCAGGAAAAGTTGCTTGTTTATAATTAACTCCTCTTGATTTCACCGCCACGACTGCAGTCCAGTAAACAGTCCAGATACCCAGCCTTGCTAAGGTCTCTTTAATCATTGCATCTATGTTTTCATTTAATTATCATGGTGTCTATTTTTTGCTAAAAATATCTTCATTTCATTTGAATTTGTTGAGCGCTTTTTTGTCTGCTTATTAGTTAAGCAAATATCAGGTTTTCTTTAAACACTCTTGTTGATTAGTGAAAGTGTTAATTCTCATTTGAAACATTAGCGCATGCACATGTGCAAAAAAGGTTAAAGGTCATTATGCGCTGTTGCAATTTATGAGCCACCATTGCAAAACCTCAGAGGTCAGACGGAACATTAACAAAGGGAATCAGATGTATGGACATCAACACTAAAGACTGACGTGTCAGAAATAGTTACTCTGTTTGCCCTCTGTGTGTATCTTTTCCCCACAGATATTACTTTCCATGATACCCAGTCTAGAAAAGCGAGACCTCTATGTGACTTCGGGGGAGGTTAACGAGTCTCTTTCGTCCTCAGGGGAGAGAAGTCCGGACAGAAGTGTCTACAACATCAGAACAAGAAGTGTATATCTCAATGTTTGTCATTTAAAACTCGGAGCAAAAGAGCTGGAAGACATTTGCTGCCTGCATCTGGAGCCAAATAAAATGATAGCTTATAATGATAAATACTGTAAGTTCTCACTTCTCTATTTATATCCTTGCTAATTAATTATTTGTGTAACCTATATGTTTACTAATTCATCTTCGTTCATCATCCACACAATATAATAATTTATATCATGATAAGAGTGCATAGACATACAAATATGATTCAGCTGCTTCACAAAGGTTCAGATGTCCGCCCTCCACCCTCCCAGTTTTTAAAGGGGTATTGGCAGGTCAAATCTTTAAAGAAGACAGATCAGCCCTCGGTGAGCTCTACGGTTTTCAATCAAAACACAAGACACGGGGTGAACCCAGCTTGACATCCTCGGAGAATTCAGTTTCACCAAAGCGTTGTAACGACCTGAGAAGAAAAATGAAAACAAACTTGACAAAACAGTGAGAACAGCTGGTCTGCTTCCTTCACCTCTTTCCTATTCCTATTCAAGTATGTCTTTTTTTCATTCTTCTTTCTTATTCTTTGTTACACGTTATTCAAGCACCATTTTTTCTGTTTCAGCATTTCCTATTCTTCTAATTAAAGTCTTTCTTATTCCTATTCAAGCAACACGTATTAGTGTTTCAGCATTTTCTATTCCTATTTAAATATTTCCTCGTATGGCGTGATTAACTTCTTTCACCTATTTTCTGATTGAATTGTCTTTGCACTGCTGTATATTAAGTCTAGCGCAAACTTAATATTACAAACAGATTGTGTACATAAATTTTAATGATGCCCTACATGTACTTTTATCCTTCCTTCTATCTAATTTTCCTTCCTTCTTTTTCGTTTCAACTTTCATATTTCTTTCTTACTTTCGATTTCTCTCTTCTGTCATTTTTTCTATTTTTTGGATATCTGTGTGCGCGAGTGTCTGTGTTTGCCGAGGCAATATGTTCTGATAGATTCTATTGACAAGTCGTCCTCACATCAAGCAGGTGTTGACTCAATCGTCGGCAAAGTCCGTTGGCATCAACGTCTCTACGCTGTTGACTCTGTCAGTCGATGTGTCCACTGCCTCCCTGACCTCCGTCTGCCAATGTCCATGATCTACTCAACACCTTCTACCTTCATCCCCGTCCACCCACGCCGTCCACCACCTTCATTAACAGTGTGTGTTTATTTACTCAACATCGCTTCACACCATTGCTGCCTAGTGATCATTGTTTAGTCAAGAACTCGTCCACCACTTTATTCACCTTCACAGTTTCAGTCACGCAGGTCGACAGATTCATTACAAATTATTTAGAAATTTCAGATAACTTTATTTTAATTCCCTTTCACTCATTGGCATGGTACCTGAGCTCTCTGTTGCAGCATCTCATATATGTGTTTCATTATTCTACAACATCATCTTATTACCACACGTGCGACTGCTCTTAATCAATCAACAGTCCCAAAGGAACTGAAAAAATAATCAGAATGCTCCGTAACAGCAAGAATAAATTGATGGTCTTGTCACAATTTCATTTGAAATAAATTCTTCAAAAGAATACATATACGCAAAGACTTGACGTGTTGGTTGTCTTGTACAAACATTTTTCTTTACAAGAACATACGACATATTTTTTTTTTTTTTCTCTCTCCAAGATAACAAAACTCACGTCAGGGTTGACTAAAACACTACCATCGAACAGAAAAGATCACGTGACTTAAAACAAAAGTCGGCCCACTCATTTGCATCGTCCAACCCAGCTCACCGTCTGTGGTGTCGACCTGATACACCCTGATCTGATGCCCTTCCACCACCCTGTGGAATTGAAGCTAGTTTCTTTGTTGTTGGTTTTTCTTTTCTAATAAAGAAGGCATGGAATTGTCTGGTCCTCCCAGCAGATTTACCACATGTCTTTGGTTGGTTCTCGAGAATTCGCTCAACAAATGCTGATGACAACTGCTTGGTTTTTAGGTTATCACCGTTAAGTGTTGTTGTTGAGTAGTGAACATTTGGGGTGGTAATAAATAAAGCAGTGAGGGAAGGAGATGGGAAACAGCCTTCTGAAAAATAGTCTTTAGGTAATTGAGGATTCTAGCATCTCATTCCGCTCCTCACTGCAAGGTACCCAGACGACTTTCACCGTTGCCTTTACGGTTTTTTCCTTCTTTCTCTAGCCACAGTGTTTGAAATACTTTGCAACCATCCCTTTGACCACTACCACCTTTAGACCCACCATGAAAATGGCAACTTGTGGTTTTTTCTTCCCTCTTTTCGGACCCTACACTCCTTTGAGCATGTATCTGTTTTTGTATAGGCGCTTGTGTATGGGAGAGAGAGAGATGCAGAGAGAGACAGAGAGGAAGAGAACGGAAATATTGTTAAGCTCGGACTGTTTATGTAAAATCGCACTGAGCTTGTTGCCAAAGGAGAAATGAGCTATAGAAGTGATTCATGATCAGCATCATTATTATATTATTAATTTTTATTTGTAGTTAATACTAATAATAGGGATCAAGATATCAATGCTTTTCCATCAGATGCGCTCATTGGTAAAGCAGACGTTGAAAGTTATTTATTCTTTAAGCTCCTTGACTGGGATTGATATTGAAGAGATATCGATAAGCGGATTGCTTATGTCAAAAAAAGTGTTTATCTTGCTGCCGGAGGAGAAATGAGTCATCATCATCATCATCATCATCATCATCATCCATCCTCCATCATCATCCCTATTACCATTTACTTTGGGGAAAAGATGTCAATGCTTGTCCCTCTGATGCCTCTATCTGGGAAGCCGAGCTGTTGGCTAACAATAAAAGTCATTTATTCATTAAGCTCCTTGACCAGGACTGGCTGACCTGTGTTGTTCAATCCACACTTGGCGGAATAGTGGGGTAAGAGTAGGATGTCTTGAGAAACTGAAAGATCTGACACACACACTCTCTCGCTCTCTCGCTACAGAAAAATATTCTCTAAAAAACGAAGGGTAAATGCTGGATAATATTAATCAAAGCCCGGCTCTAATTAACAAACTTAAAACTTTTAAAATGTTTCAGCCATAAAAATAGGCATTAAAATAGTTATTTACGCCTCTCTTTCTGTAAATGTTAGGAACACAGCGTGTCTTCACCTCCAGACAGATGAAAATAACAAAGGCTTGTCGATGTCCAATCCTCTGTGAATGCACGATGATAACGGTTCTCCTTTATCTCGTGGTGGGCTCCGACGGCTGACAACAATGACCTTCTATGGTATTTCATCATTAACTTGTGGCATCCTCTGGAGTGACTGGCACCATGTGGGCGGCACCCACCATGTCTAGACACCGTCAGGCCACAAAGCCACTCAGATTATTACAAGTGTCCGTAGTTACACTCAACAAGCATCCACCTGCTACAAACAGTCTGACAGAAACCTTTCTTTATGTTATACACAGAAATAGTACCTAGCTGTGTAGTTCTCTATTTGACTTTTTTTTAAATATTTGACTAATGAAAATTAATGTTAAGATGTATTTCATTCTTTGTCCTTTTTTTCTTTGTCTATTATATTTTTGTCTCAATTTTTAAAAATACTTTCGTTTCTTTTCGTCTAAAACATAAATAGTTGATTACGTGAGAACCTCGGGAATCAGACATCCTCAAGGGTAATGTATGAGAAATCAGTTAGAAAAGGTGTCCGTACCATAATTTTCTATTTGTGTCCTGGTACCTCAAAGGGCATATCACGTTTCCTGTAATCTGTGACAAAATTGGATGCTGAAAGATGCAGGTTTTCTCTACGCATGCAGCTTATCAGTGTAGATGACTTGAGCATACAGTCCAGTGAATACACCTTGTAATGAGACACTAAGGCCGCAGTCCTAACACAGTTAACATCCCCCAGTCCCCACTCTAGGGGCTTGTGTGGCCCGACACACTGACAGCCAGCGGACACCAGGCGTGAAGAGCAGTTTGCTGAGCCCACAGGACGCACCCAATGTCTACAAGTCTGGTGTCAAAGACCACGTGGTCCTGTCTGCAGTCTTGTAAAAACCCTCCTTCCAAATCTCGCGGGAGAACTCTTCATAGTCGAGACCAAAGGCGAAAATCACGCATGCGCACTGCGGTTAGAAAGCTTGGAAAAGAAAAAGACCAATCTTCTGAACGCTTGTTCTCATATTACATTTCTGTGGGTGGCCAGTCTCTAGAATGTGTTTCTGGAGTACGTTGTTGACAAGTTCCTTCTGGCTCCATGTTGGTATGTTAAAGTGCAGTTTGGTGTTGGAATAATTTCATCTTATTTTTGTCATGTTCTGTACACCGCCATGTTCTGAGGCTGGCATCTTCTGTGTAGGTCCAGACTCGTTATCAGTTCAAACACATTAGTATTTGGGACTCCATGCATGTCGAGACTCGTTACTAACGTATTGGAATCCATTCACGAAACTAGAAAATCGGAATTTCCAGAAGCCACAGGGCGATAGGGCAGTGGTTCAATGTATCCAAATTTTATTTTATCCTATTATCAGATACAGAACACCACACGTGTCCAGCTAGTTGCCGCCTGATCTTTAAATTTTTAAAGAATCCTAAAAATATTATTTATCCTATTGCTATTTAATATACCAAGAAATGTGATTTTTACTTTATTTTATTGTTTACTTTACCATTCAAAACAATTTTTCATTGACAGTCTTCAATACAGACACTGTCTTCACTACCAGACTAGAGAGGAAACCCATCTCCGAGGCAATGACGAGTTTGTCTTATGGTTTACAGACACACAATTCTCTTTATCTTCCTTTTAGAACCAGTCAACATTCTTCTCTCTGTCTTCTCGACAAATTAGGACCATTCTTCCCTTTATTCTCTTTTGCCCAGACGTCCTGTTCATGATTGAGAAAGGGTGGCTGCTTGCCGTTGCTATTAAGATAGCACTTCTGTCCTCGTGTCTTCGAGAGCCAGGAGAGACAGTTTACTCCTGTTAAGTCGTCTGCACTAGCTCTCTCCTGCCTCCCCGTCTGTACGGATCCAGACAACTTTCGCGACAGAAGTTTCAGAAACGGAAAGCATTTTTTTCTTCTCTGTCTTCCCAAGCAATGTAGATACTTGCTTTTCGTATTGTCCTCACATTCTTACAGCAATTACCGTGTATCGCACCAGCCAGAACACTTTTCTTTTTGTCTTTTAAACCCGTCAGGACCAATTTTCCCTATTCTATTCCACGCGGAGATAATTCCGAAACGAAAGATTATACATCTCAGATTGTCTACCCTTGCTCCAGGCTCTTGACGTGGAGAACATCAGTAAAATGAAACCCACGATGACCCCGTTGCCTAGCCTTGATTTGAAAGGATTTTGCCGCGATGGTTCCTTAACGATGGTGAGAAGTACTCACTCTGCTCCGTCAATTCTGTGGAGAGCTCGACCTTTTAGCCTGTGTCCACAGCGGCCAGTCCACAGGCCGGGGTCCCATTGTCAACACCAGAGCCGTGAAGCTCGGACATCAAAGCCGCGCCTCCTTGAGGAAGCCGATGTGGTTTCTGTCGATGCCGACCGAGCGTCCCAAGATGCCAGCAAGGTGTCCGCAACAAAAATGTTCGATTCTCAGCTGGAGTGGTCGAGATGATGCTGACTGGGTGTCTTCAGTCAGCGCTGGTCATAACATCTGACTTTGTTGTTTTAATAATGCTAGAATTTATTCTGTTTGTAAATTATTCTCAGATCATTTAATATGAATGGTCTTTTTTTTTTCCTTTAACAAAAACACTATAATAAAAAAATTATTAAAAAAAAATTTAGAGATAGTCTAACGAGGGTTAAAACATTTTTTTGCAGTCGTAATCGCAGTTTTCTCAAAGTCCTTGTGCTGAATCGATTTTTTTTTCAATGTCGATAGATTTTGAATCATCATTATTCCTACGAATAATTGTTATATTTATCTTCCCCAACCCCAAACTCCTTTCTTCAGTGTTAAATAAGTCATTAAAGACTAACAAGTAAACCATCAAATTTAGTTAAACTTAGTGACATGAAATGGCTCGCCGTAAAAAGCTTTTCGAGTAATCGTCAGTGAAAACTGCTTTAACTAGCCAAAAAATGTTAAGTGCAAATATAGACAGCATTTTAACATTTCCATTACTGGTATGTATCAAGGAATGCCCGAGGCTTTACATAGTCTGGCACTGTATCTATTGATTGCTGTGATGTCGTCGGGCCTCGAGATATGAAGTGAGTCGACGATAGCGCAGACTCCCAAGGAAGCTGTTCGACTTTTGGCTTGGCACTCGACAGCAAGATAATTTTGTTTACTGCCTATTTTAGTCTCTGGTTTCTTGCGAACATGAACACCACCACCATTATGTTCACTTTCACAAGATCGCTGAAGAAATGAGGAAGCTCATCCCTGGGGTGGATATGGCGCGGGTGTATTAACAAACTTAATAAAATGGATGTAGAGGATTCATAGAGACCATATTGTCGCATTAACACGCGCACATGCACAAAACTTGTAGAATATTTACTAAGGAGTTTCCTCAGGGGTTCACTGTGCAAAACTTCAAATAGTTTACCGCCATTGATACCCAACACAGTAATACCCAAACGACATATTAATTAGCATGTAGGTGATACTTATCAAACTCGATTCTTTGTTGTTTTTTTCTGTTGGAATAATGCGTGTCTCTAGATTGTCTGGATTACCATGAAAACATCTGAACCTTGAAGACTTCAGAAGTTTGTTTTTTCTCCCTTAGAGCTGATTTCCAGATGCCGACTGTCCTCACCATTGGTCTGTACCGTGGTGGCACTCATCATCGTTTTCGTCGCAAAGTCGCTGTCGTTAACATCCAGTCCACAACCATTGCCGCCGGCTTCCCTGCTGATGGTGCAGGAGGCGCAGAAGAATCAATTCTCTAAGTACACAGGAATTGCAAGGCTGGCCGCTTGGACAATGTATTCGCTGAGGAGAGAGACAAGAGGCGGGAACGCGCTGACAGCAAGAACTGTAACCCCTTGTCTCGCCAGGAGGTCCGACTCGATAGAGTTACCGGGATTTTAAGGGGGATGGGGATGGGGATGGGCTTGAGTGGGGAAGGGGATGTCGTTGACATTTCTGAATGAAGCAAGATGCTGCAAGTCTGAAAAGTGACAGCAACTCGACACTTGGCGCTGCATCGGCCAAGGTGGGTAAAGGTCAAGCGTGGGAGAGGTGGTGGAGTGGAGAAGAGGTACAATGGATGAAAGTGGAGAGAGGAGAGGTCACAATCGATGATGCTGTTGGGGGAACCAAAAGGACTAGTAACCAGCGAGTTGACGGCAATAGACTGCGGGGGGAGCAATTTCTTTCGACCGCCGCCATCACCGCAGATAACTTGACAAAAGAGCGTCGCCATTGAGGTAAGTGCCAGCAGTTCCTTCCCTTTAACATCTCTCGTACAAAATTTTTTTTAAGTAAAATAGGAGAGGTGTGAGACGTTCTAGGATCCAATGCACCGAGGTCTTGGAAATCCTTTTTTTTCCTTAAATTCCTTGGACTAGCATTCAAAAAGGTTGGGCTGGGTTGGGATGGGGAATTTCCAGCATGTTCTATCGATGTCCCCGAGATGACATGGGAGCCAGTTGGACAAGTGTCTCTGGCCCGCTGGAGTGCGAGACTGACAATGCGCAGTGTCTGAGAGATGTAAGGACAAGAGGGGTAGGACCAAGTCTGGAAGGAGGGACCCGTCATTCACCGACCAAGGAGTCAATGGCCAAAAGATATGACGGGGGTGGAGGATGGAGGGATGGGGAGCTAGACTGGAGTAAGGAACGGAAGAGCCCGGTCAGATATTCGCTGTTGGTCCTTCGGCTGGGTAAGAAGTATTCAAAAAATGTGATGGGAAGGTTCCTTGTCTGGCCATAGCTTGTTTAAATAGAGGAGAGGGGCTGAGGTTTACTTGGGTGATACTTTATGGATCCGACGTACCCCTTCATCTAATATCGACGACGACGATGATGATGATTATGATGATGATGATGGCAGTTTTATAACCAGCCTTAAATTATTTTAGCCCCAGTCAATAATAATGCTCAGCAAAATGAAAGGTTTCATGCCGCAATCGTAAATTTGCTAAAACGTAAAACATTTCAAAAATAGAAAAGATGGTTTACATTAGAATAATTCATCGTTAATGTGAGAAGTAACAAATAATAGAAATTCTTCGTTACCGCAACTCATTCAATGTCGACTGAATAGAGTGGCTATGCACTCAAATGATGTCAGCCAATAAGAAGACAGAAAGAATGCCAGGGACATAGATCCCTCGGATCTGTTCGCAGGACCAGACCAGAGAAACAGAAAAAGTCAGCAGGCAGACGAACTTAAAGCAAACACGCACATCCATCACTGACAGCCAAATCGCTCCACACCCACAATGTAGAGACAAAAACAGGCAGAGCTGTCACCATTGGCCTATTAGACAAGGGACATCACTCTAACTCAAGAGTAAAGCATGTGTCAAGGTGACGAGGGTTTCACGTCCTCTTTCTGACCGCCATTATAATTGACTCTAAATGTGAATCTCCGATGAGATAATGAATGAAATTGTTGGCAGTGACGATTTTGTTCCATTAGGACAATCCATCAGACATCGTCCTCATGTGTGAAGTATATTTAGTAAAATTAAATTAACAGATTTTATATTACATCATTGCTTCAGCCAGTCAATGTATTTCATGTCATCTACTCTGGGCATTTGGTTTTGTCTTTTCATTTACTTTTTTGTAAGAAAAAATAAGTAAGCTAAGTTTACTGGCTGATTTGTTAACGATTTTGCTTCAGGTGCAGAATAGATTATCTGCCATTAAACATTTTATATAATCAAGCTTGTGTTGATCATTGACCTAAAATATCAGTCTTTATTCAATCCGGTATCTGTGAACTGTATCGACCCTGTATCGACCCGATGCATTATATCTTTTCTAAATTTGAAATATATTTTGGGGGTTTTTTGGTCTCCAATGGTCAATAACGAAGTAAACTTTGGTAAAAAGAATCATCTGATCCTTATTGCATACTGCAACAAAAAGATTTCCCAAGAAAGGTAGTCCCGAGGCTTTTGTCGACAGAAATCTATAAATGACTTTTGGTTCTGCTACAATGCCGATTGCATGGAATGGGTTCGTTAAAAAACTGAACTGGCGATGATGGAGAAGGAGTCTCCAATGCGTGAGGCAGACGAGAGACCATCGGGCAGAGCATCAAACACTTCTACATTCAATTCCACTTTCGTTGGCCACCCGAAGGCGGCGAAGTCTCGTCTTGTGCTTTGGGAGTTGTCTGCATCCCCGTATATGCTGACTTATCATTTAAATGTCTGAGAGAGTTTGAACACAAAGAAGAGCAGTCTGATGTAATCGATGGCCAACAAAAATGGGTTTCAAACAAAGATTAACTATAGTCGTACTCAGAGTTTTTTGAAAGCAATTAAATAAGCAAGTGATAATTAGGTCTGTAAGTAGACAAGTGGTGGTAAAGCTGGGGATATCGAGGACAGGAAGATCTAATGAAGTGATGTCGATATTATTGATGCTACACTCATTGCCTACCTGATTTGTCTCTTTTTCCTTGTTTATCTTCTTCTTATTATTGTTTGTCATTACCATTGTCATTGACTTGATTTTCCATTACTATTATTACAGCACCTCATCTTACCGACGAGTACAGACTGCACAGCCTACACACATAAAGTCATTAGAAAGCTAAAAAATTGACATTTTTCTGATTATCATAATATTTTTATTTACCAGGTAATACGTCTTTAATCTTCAGCTTGATAATTCAATTTTGACAGTATGAAAATAACTCAAAAAGTAAGAAAAAAAATAATTAAATTGAGAAAATTCTCAAACAAGGAGAAGAAATAAGTTTGAAATGGTGCAATTGTGGAATATCAAGAAAACAGGTAAAAGAAATTCAAAAGATGTCCAATGCGAACATCACTAAACCTAAACTGTGTCACTCCATCTTTCGAGAAATTGCTAGAAAAGGTGTTCCCGTCTCTAAGGTTTGGTAATTGAAAGGAAGCCTGCTTTGTGTTTTGCGCCCAATGGGCCAATGCAATGAAGTCTTGAAACTAATTTTAAACAGGAAGTGGCTGCGGCAACAGGAAGTAAAAAGGACGCCGACGTGGACCGCAATTATGGCGCCTCGTAAATCTTTCAACATTTCCAAATTGTCTCCTTCCACGGTGTACTGAATTTTTCATTCTGTGTAATAATATTCCACTAGGCTATTTTGTCGAATTCTGTTTGCTTTTGTGGTCAATTTAACTCCAAACTTTTACAAAGTTCGACTGGATTTTCCTTCGATGATTTTTTTTTAAAGCAATGAGAATCTTGAGGAAATTGACGACTTTGTTGAACCTAAAAACATATATCAATGCATTGTTAAAGGGATGAAGGATGATCTGTGATTCAACAAATCAGACGATAGTGCGCGTGTTTGTGTGTGTGTGTTCGTGGAACCGTTGTTTGGCTCTGACGAGAGTATCACAACAATTTAGTAACTTGTGCATACATGTTTGGTAGTGGTAGTGGTAGTGGTAATGGTAGTGGTGCACATTAGCCAATGCATTCACTGCCCCAATGTTAACCTCTGACCTTAGTATTCGATTTCAGTGCCTGGCTACATCTGGCAGTCGCTTAAATGTCGGATGCCAGACTTCCTGTTTTCGGTAAAGGTCCTGTAAAACCTGGATTCTGGTCCCGCGAGGACCAACGACCGTACACTCTCATGGTCGTTGATCTCCAGGTTGTCTTCTGTCCTACCCGCCTTCCCTCCTTTGTTCTCCTGACTTCTTCTAAAGATGTCATTCTATGGACAGGTTACATTAGGATGAGCACTTGTCACTATCTCTTGTGTGTCAGTGTGTGTTATTGTTTGTATGTATGCACATGTGTATCAGGTTTATATTTATATGTGTGTGTGTGTGTGTTTTTGTAATAAGGAAAGTGGGAAACAGAAAAAAATATGGGCTGGGAAACAATAAAAAAGCAGTAAGACTAGGTTACCAGTTGCGATGCTATTATTTTGTACACATCCCCCTGTTTCCAATATTTCTCGTTATTATTCTCTGCTGTAGATGAAGACATACATATCAAATAATATTCAATTATTATAACAATGAACTTAATTCGTACAAAGTTCAACTTGTTGATAGCGATTGCCATTACTTAATACGAGGAGAGGGAGAAACTTTCATTTAAGGAAGAGAACGCTGCGACTGTCGAGCTTCGATCAAGATTCTCTTCGTCTTCCAAAGCAATTTGGTTTTTCTCTGTTTATTATTCCTCTCACATTTCGCAATCCCAAAAACTATTCGATTTCCAGCACGTCCTTCATCCGGAATGTTTCATTGACATTAGTGAAAAACAACTCGCTCACAGTCATTTTTAGGTATAATTTGATGATCTCCAAAAAGAGAAAGAAGGATTTAAAAAGTGTGAGTGCTTTAACTGTTCACTGGTGCAAATTTGCGCGCTCCCAGTACCACAGTAGACCAGAACTGACTTTTTTTGCCTCACTTCATTTCTGCCCGCGATGCGAGGAGCGATGGCGGGTATCACTGGTGAGTCGATATCTCATCTATATGATAGTTCAGATGTCACACTTCAGAAAGGAAAGTTGAACAATACAGTGAATCGGGAACAATATGATCAGTCAATGCAACAGTGATTGTGTGCGATTAAACTATTGGGCAATTTATGATGCAGCCTTCTATATTACAAATCAACTACACGTGTGTGTCATTTCTCATTCCGTTAGACTTTATATTTTGAAGACTGTGAGAACATATTCACAATGCTTGTCTTTATTTATCTTTTTATGTGAATTGGACCGTAGTAACTAATGCATCCAGTGCTCTACAATGTAGTGTGCTTCAGTTTTTTGTATTATTTATATACTTATTTTGCTTCATTTCCATTTTATATGCCACTCAATTTGTATCTACTAAGTATATTATCTTTAATTAGCTTTCAGTTACGTCCCAGCGGACATTCATTCTAACCGTAAATTATTGAAATAACTTACTGAGTACGTTTCTATTTATCTCACATTTATTTATTCTGTCTATGATTTCTCATTATATGTTAGTTTGGGAGTGTTTGTCCCAGCGAGTGAAATCCAGGCTTACCTGTGGTTCTAAGCGGTCGTAGGAGGAATCCGAGGGAGTCGAGACGGTTTGGATGCATGATTTAAGCTTATTTCTTTAATGTTTGACACGATAACCAGGTTCGAAAAATTATGATGGGGAAATTTCAGTTTCTATCAATAGACATTAATTCTTTAAATACCCAAAATACTCAGGTCTTCCCTTCAGATACAATAACTACTTAAGTTCACTACAGAAATCTTAACTACAAAATTGATATAAACTCAATCTTAAAGACTTATATAAAAAAGTATAGTCTATGCTAAGTGGAACCAGGTGAGAAAATATGTGATGGTTACATTTTGACCTTTAGAAAAAAACTACGTTAACAAAAACTGTAAACTTTACTAAGAATTGGTGTGTAGTTTGTACTTTAGCTCTTATTAATAAGGGAGGCAGAACTAATTCAGCACACGTAGAGCAGGATAGATCACTCTGAAGAGAGAATCCTAGTTACCGAGAGTTTCACAGGACTGTCTATCTATAGGGCAGACGGTCTTTGAAAAAGAAACATTTTACAAGAGACTAGAAAATACATTAAGACATATAAATTTTCCCGGACTGACATGGCTATTCTGTTAAGATTTTTTGGAGACAGAGCACAGAGAGAGAAAGTTTTGAATTCTCCTTCTACTAGATCCTTCAGAATGTGGTTACTGT